>NC_072418.2:29142500-29767500 GCF_028858775.2 Pan troglodytes
TTCTTTGTGTTGTGTGTATTCAACTCACAGAGTTGAACCTTTCTTTAGACAGAGCAGATTTGAAACACTCTTTTTGTGGATTTTACAAGTGGAGATTTCAAGCGATTTGAGGCCAATTGTAGTAAAGGAAATATCCTCGTTTCAAAACTAGACAGAATCATTCTCAGAAACTACTTTGTGATGTGTGCGTTCAACTCACAGAGTTTCACCTTTCTTTTCATAGAGCAGTTGGGAAACACTCTGTTTCTTAAGTTTGCAAGAGGATATTTGGACCAATTTGAGGCCTTCGTTGGAAACGGGATTACTCAGTATAATGCTAGACAGATGAATTCTCAGTAACTTCTTTGTGTTGTGTCTGTCCAACTGCCAGAGTTGAACCTTCCTTTAGACAGAGCAGTTTGCAAACACTGTTTTTGTGGAATTTGCAAGTGGAGATTTCAAGCGATTTCAGGCCAATCTTAGAAAGGGAAATATCTTTGTATAAAAACTAGACAGAATCATTGTCAGAAACTACTTTGTGTTGTGTGCGTTCCACTCACAGAGTTTAACCTTTCTTTTCATAGAGCAGTTTGGAAACACTCTGTTTGTTAAGTCTGCAAGGGGATATTTAGACCTCTTTGACGCCTTCGTTGGAAACGGGATTTCTTCATATACAGCTAGACACATGAATTCTCAGTAACTTCTTTGTGTTGTGTGTATTCAACTCACAGAGTTGAACCTTTCTTTAGACAGAGCAGATTTGAAACACTCTTTTTGTGGATTTTACAAGTGGAGATTTCAAGCGATTTGAGGCCAATTGTAGTAAAGGAAATATCCTCGTTTCAAAACTAGACAGAATCATTCTCAGAAACTACTTTGTGATGTGTGCGTTCAACTCACAGAGTTTCACCTTTCTTTTCATAGAGCAGTTGGAAACACTCTGTTTCTTAAGTTTGCAAGAGGATATTTGGACCAATTTGAGGCCTTCGTTGGAAACGGGATTACTCAGTATAATGCTAGACAGATGAATTCTCAGTAACTTCTTTGTGTTGTGTCTGTCCAACTGCCAGAGTTGAACCTTCCTTTAGACAGAGCAGTTTGCAAACACTGTTTTTGTGGAATTTGCAAGTGGAGATTTCAAGCGATTTCAGGCCAATCTTAGAAAGGGAAATATCTTTGTATAAAAACTAGACAGAATCATTGTCAGAAACTACTTTGTGTTGTGTGCGTTCCACTCACAGAGTTTAACCTTTCTTTTCATAGAGCAGTTTGGAAACACTCTGTTTGTTAAGTCTGCAAGGGGATATTTAGACCTCTTTGACGCCTTCGTTGGAAACGGGATTTCTTCATATACAGCTAGACACATGAATTCTCAGTAACTTCTTTGTGTTGTGTGTATTCAACTCACAGAGTTGAACCTTTCTTTAGACAGAGCAGATTTGAAACACTCTTTTTGTGGATTTTACAAGTGGAGATTTCAAGCGATTTGAGGCCAATTGTAGTAAAGGAAATATCCTCGTTTAAAAACTAGACAGAATCATTCTCAGAAACTACTGTGTGATGTGTGTGTTCAACTCACAGAGTTTCACCTTTCTTTTCATAGAGCAGTTGGGAAACACTCTGTTTGTTAAGTTTGCAAGAGGATATTTGGACCACTTTGAGGTCTTCGTTGGAAACGGGATTTCTCAGGATAATGCTAGACAGATGAATTCCCAGTAACTTCTTTGTGTTTTGTCTGTTCAACTGCCAGAGTTGAACCTTCCTTTAGACAGAGCAGTTTGCAAACACTCTTTTTGTGGAATTTGCAAGTGGAGATTTCAAGCGATTTCAGGCCAATCTTAGAAAGGGAAATATCTTTGTATAAAAACTAGACAGAACCATTCTCAGAAACTACTTTGTGTTGTGTGCGTTCCACTCACAGAGTTCAACCTTTCTTTTCATAGAGCAGTTTGGCAACACTCTGTTTGTTAAGTTTGCAAGAGGATATTTGGACCACTTTGAGGCCTTCGTTGGAAACGGGATTTCTCAGTATAATGCTAGACAGATGAATTCCCAGTAACTTCTTTGTGTTGTGTCTATTCAACTCCCAGAGTTGAACCTTCCTTTAGACAGAGCAGTTTGCAAACACTGTTTTTGTGGAATTTGCAAGTGGAGATTTCAAGCGATTTCAGGCCAATCTTAGAAAGGGAAATATCTTTGTATAAAAACTAGACAGAATCATTCTCAGAAACTACTTTGTGTTGTGTGCGTTCCACTCACAGAGTTTAACCTTTCTTTTCATAGAGCAGTTTGGAAACACTCTGTTTGTTAAGTCTGCAAGGGGATATTTAGACCTCTTTGACGCCTTCGTTGGAAACGGGATTTCTTCATATACAGCTAGACACATGAATTCTCAGTAACTTCTTTGTGTTGTGTGTATTCAACTCACAGAGTTGAACCTTTCTTTAGACAGAGCAGATTTGAAACACTCTTTTTGTGGATTTTACAAGTGGAGATTTCAAGCGATTTGAGGCCAATTGTAGTAAAGGAAATATCCTCGTTTCAAAACTAGACAGAATCATTCTCAGAAACTACTGTGTGATGTGTGCGTTCAACTCACAGAGTTTCACCTTTCTTTTCATAGAGCAGTTGGGAAACACTCTGTTTGTTAAGTTTGCAAGAGGATATTTGGACCACTTTGAGGCCTTCGTTGGAAACGGGATTTCTCAGGATAATGCTAGACAGATGAATTCCCAGTAACTTCTTTGTGTTGTGTCTGTTCAACTGCCAGAGTTGAACCTTCCTTTAGACAGAGCAGTTTGCAAACACTCTTTTTGTGGAATTTGCAATTGGAGATTTCAAGCGATTTCAGGCCAATCTTAGAAAGGGAAATATCTTTGTATAAAAACTAGACAGAACCATTCTCAGAAACTACTTTGTGTTGTGTGCGTTCCACTCACAGAGTTCAACCTTTCTTTTCATAGAGCAGTTTGGAAACACTCTGTTTGTTAAGTCTGCAAGGGGATATTTAGACCTCTTTGACGCCTTCGTTGGAAACGGGATTTCTTCATCTACAGCTAGACACATGAATTCTCAGTAACTTCTTTGTGTTGTGTGTATTCAACTCACAGAGTTGAACCTTTCTTTAGAGAGAGCAGATTTGAAACACTCTTTTTGTGGATTTTACAAGTGGAGATTTCAAGCGATTTGAGGCCAATTGTAGTAAAGGAAATATCCTCGTTTAAAAACTAGACAGAATCATTCTCAGAAACTACTGTGTGATGTGTGCGTTCAACTCACAGAGTTTCACCTTTCTTTTCATAGAGCAGTTTGGAAACCCTCTGTTTGTTAAGTTTGCAAGAGGATATTTGGACCACTTTGAGGCCTTCGTTGGAAACGGGATTTCTCAGTATAATGCTAGACAGATGAATTCCCAGTAACTTCTTTGTGTTGTGTCTATTCAACTCACAGAGTTGAACCTTCCTTTAGACAGAGCAGTTTGCAAACACTCTTTTTGTGGAATTTGCAAGTGGAGATTTCAAGCGATTTCAGGCCAATCTTAGAAAGGGAAATATCTTTGTATAAAAACTAGACAGAATCATTCTCAGAAACTACTTTGTGTTGTGTGCGTTCCACTCACAGAGTTTAACCTTTCTTTTCATAGAGCAGTTTGGAAACACTCTGTTTGTTAAGTCTGCAAGGGGATATTTAGACCTCTTTGACGCCTTCGTTGGAAACGGGATTTCTTCATCTACAGCTAGACACATGAATTCTCAGTAACTTCTTTGTGTTGTGTGTATTCAACTCACAGAGTTGAACCTTTCTTCAGCAGAGCAGATTTGAAACACTCTTTTTGTGGATTTTACAAGTAGAGATTTCAAGCGATTTGAGGCCAATTGTAGTAAAGGAAATATCCTCGTTTAAAAAGTAGACAAAATCATTCTCAGAAACTACTTTGTGATGTGTGCGTTCAACTCACAGAGTTTCACCTTTCTTTTCATAGAGTAGTTTGGAAACACTCTGTTTGTTAAGTTTGCAAGAGGATATTTGGAGCACTTTGAGGCCTTCGTTGGAAACGGGATTTCTCAGGATAAGGCTAGACAGATGAATTCCCAGTAACTTCTTTGTGTTGTGTCTATTAAACTCACAGAGTTGAACCTTCCTTTAGACAGAGCAGTTTGCAAACACTCTTTTTGTGGAATTTGCAAGTGGAGATTTCAAGCGATTTCAGGCCAATCTTAGAAAGGGAAATCTCTTTGTATAAAAACTAGACAGAATCATTGTCAGAAACTACTTTGTGTTGTGTGCGTTCCACTCACAGAGTTCAACCTTTCTTTTCATAGAGCAGTTTGGAAACACTCTGTTTGTTAAGTCTGCAAGGGGATATTTAGACCTCTTTGACGCCTTCGTTGGAAACGGGATTTCTTCATCTACAGCTAGACACATGAATTCTCAGTAACTTCTTTGTGTTGTGTGTATTCAACTCACAGAGTTGAACCTTTCTTTAGACAGAGCAGATTTGAAACACTCTTTTTGTGGATTTTACAAGTGGAGATTTCAAGCGATTTGAGGCCAATTGTAGTAAAGGAAATATCCTCGTTTCAAAACTAGACAGAATCATTCTCAGAAACTACTTTGTGATGTGTGCGTTCAACTCACAGAGTTTCACCTTTCTTTTCATAGAGCAGTTGGGAAACACTCTGTTTCTTAAGTTTGCAAGAGGATATTTGGACCAATTTGAGGCCTTCGTTGGAAACGGGATTACTCAGTATAATGCTAGACAGATGAATTCTCAGTAACTTCTTTGTGTTGTGTCTGTCCAACTGCCAGAGTTGAACCTTCCTTTAGACAGAGCAGTTTGCAAACACTGTTTTTGTGGAATTTGCAAGTGGAGATTTCAAGCGATTTCAGGCCAATCTTAGAAAGGGAAATATCTTTGTATAAAAACTAGACAGAATCATTGTCAGAAACTACTTTGTGTTGTGTGCGTTCCACTCACAGAGTTTAACCTTTCTTTTCATAGAGCAGTTTGGAAACACTCTGTTTGTTAAGTCTGCAAGGGGATATTTAGACCTCTTTGACGCCTTCGTTGGAAACGGGATTTCTTCATATACAGCTAGACACATGAATTCTCAGTAACTTCTTTGTGTTGTGTGTATTCAACTCACAGAGTTGAACCTTTCTTTAGACAGAGCAGATTTGAAACACTCTTTTTGTGGATTTTACAAGTGGAGATTTCAAGCGATTTGAGGCCAATTGTAGTAAAGGAAATATCCTCGTTTAAAAACTAGACAGAATCATTCTCAGAAACTACTGTGTGATGTGTGTGTTCAACTCACAGAGTTTCACCTTTCTTTTCATAGAGCAGTTGGGAAACACTCTGTTTGTTAAGTTTGCAAGAGGATATTTGGACCACTTTGAGGTCTTCGTTGGAAACGGGATTTCTCAGGATAATGCTAGACAGATGAATTCCCAGTAACTTCTTTGTGTTTTGTCTGTTCAACTGCCAGAGTTGAACCTTCCTTTAGACAGAGCAGTTTGCAAACACTCTTTTTGTGGAATTTGCAAGTGGAGATTTCAAGCGATTTCAGGCCAATCTTAGAAAGGGAAATATCTTTGTATAAAAACTAGACAGAACCATTCTCAGAAACTACTTTGTGTTGTGTGCGTTCCACTCACAGAGTTCAACCTTTCTTTTCATAGAGCAGTTTGGCAACACTCTGTTTGTTAAGTTTGCAAGAGGATATTTGGACCACTTTGAGGCCTTCGTTGGAAACGGGATTTCTCAGTATAATGCTAGACAGATGAATTCCCAGTAACTTCTTTGTGTTGTGTCTATTCAACTCCCAGAGTTGAACCTTCCTTTAGACAGAGCAGTTTGCAAACACTGTTTTTGTGGAATTTGCAAGTGGAGATTTCAAGCGATTTCAGGCCAATCTTAGAAAGGGAAATATCTTTGTATAAAAACTAGACAGAATCATTCTCAGAAACTACTTTGTGTTGTGTGCGTTCCACTCACAGAGTTTAACCTTTCTTTTCATAGAGCAGTTTGGAAACACTCTGTTTGTTAAGTCTGCAAGGGGATATTTAGACCTCTTTGACGCCTTCGTTGGAAACGGGATTTCTTCATATACAGCTAGACACATGAATTCTCAGTAACTTCTTTGTGTTGTGTGTATTCAACTCACAGAGTTGAACCTTTCTTTAGACAGAGCAGATTTGAAACACTCTTTTTGTGGATTTTACAAGTGGAGATTTCAAGCGATTTGAGGCCAATTGTAGTAAAGGAAATATCCTCGTTTCAAAACTAGACAGAATCATTCTCAGAAACTACTGTGTGATGTGTGCGTTCAACTCACAGAGTTTCACCTTTCTTTTCATAGAGCAGTTGGGAAACACTCTGTTTGTTAAGTTTGCAAGAGGATATTTGGACCACTTTGAGGCCTTCGTTGGAAACGGGATTTCTCAGGATAATGCTAGACAGATGAATTCCCAGTAACTTCTTTGTGTTGTGTCTGTTCAACTGCCAGAGTTGAACCTTCCTTTAGACAGAGCAGTTTGCAAACACTCTTTTTGTGGAATTTGCAATTGGAGATTTCAAGCGATTTCAGGCCAATCTTAGAAAGGGAAATATCTTTGTATAAAAACTAGACAGAACCATTCTCAGAAACTACTTTGTGTTGTGTGCGTTCCACTCACAGAGTTCAACCTTTCTTTTCATAGAGCAGTTTGGAAACACTCTGTTTGTTAAGTCTGCAAGGGGATATTTAGACCTCTTTGACGCCTTCGTTGGAAACGGGATTTCTTCATCTACAGCTAGACACATGAATTCTCAGTAACTTCTTTGTGTTGTGTGTATTCAACTCACAGAGTTGAACCTTTCTTTAGACAGAGCAGATTTGAAACACTCTTTTTGTGGATTTTACAAGTGGAGATTTCAAGCGATTTGAGGCCAATTGTAGTAAAGGAAATATCCTCGTTTAAAAACTAGACAGAATCATTCTCAGAAACTACTGTGTGATGTGTGCGTTCAACTCACAGAGTTTCACCTTTCTTTTCATAGAGCAGTTTGGAAACCCTCTGTTTGTTAAGTTTGCAAGAGGATATTTGGACCACTTTGAGGCCTTCGTTGGAAACGGGATTTCTCAGTATAATGCTAGACAGATGAATTCCCAGTAACTTCTTTGTGTTGTGTCTATTCAACTCACAGAGTTGAACCTTCCTTTAGACAGAGCAGTTTGCAAACACTGTTTTTGTGGAATTTGCAAGTGGAGATTTCAAGCGATTTCAGGCCAATCTTAGAAAGGGAAATATCTTTGTATAAAAACTAGACAGAATCATTCTCAGAAACTACTTTGTGTTGTGTGCGTTCCACTCACAGAGTTTAACCTTTCTTTTCATAGAGCAGTTTGGAAACACTCTGTTTGTTAAGTCTGCAAGGGGATATTTAGACCTCTTTGACGCCTTCGTTGGAAACGGGATTTCTTCATCTACAGCTAGACACATGAATTCTCAGTAACTTCTTTGTGTTGTGTGTATTCAACTCACAGAGTTGAACCTTTCTTCAGCAGAGCAGATTTGAAACACTCTTTTTGTGGATTTTACAAGTAGAGATTTCAAGCGATTTGAGGCCAATTGTAGTAAAGGAAGTATCCTCGTTTAAAAAGTAGACAAAATCATTCTCAGAAACTACTTTGTGATGTGTGCGTTCAACTCACAGAGTTTCACCTTTCTTTTCATAGAGTAGTTTGGAAACACTCTGTTTGTTAAGTTTGCAAGAGGATATTTGGAGCACTTTGAGGCCTTCGTTGGAAACGGGATTTCTCAGGATAAGGCTAGACAGATGAATTCCCAGTAACTTCTTTGTGTTGTGTCTATTCAACTCACAGAGTTGAACCTTCCTTTAGACAGAGCAGTTTGCAAACACTCTTTTTGTGGAATTTGCAAGTGGAGATTTCAAGCGATTTCAGGCCAATCTTAGAAAGGGAAATCTCTTTGTATAAAAACTAGACAGAATCATTCTCAGAAACTACTTTGTGTTGTGTGCGTTCCACTCACAGAGTTCCACCTTTCTTTTCATAGAGCAGTTTGGAAACACTCTGTTTCTTAAGTCTGCAAGGGGATATTTAGACCTCTTTGACGCCTTCGTTGGAAACGGGATTTCTTCATCTACAGCTAGACACATGAATTCTCAGTAACTTCTTTGTGTTGTGTGTATTCAACTCACAGAGTTGAACCTTTCTTTAGACAGAGCAGATTTGAAACACTCTTTTTGTGGATTTTACAAGTGGAGATTTCAAGCGATTTGAGGCCAATTGTAGTAAAGGAAATATCCTCGTTTCAAAACTAGACAGAATCATTCTTAGAAACTACTTTGTGATGTGTGCGTTCAACTCACAGAGTTTCACCTTTCTTTTCATAGAGCAGTTGGGAAACACTCTGTTTCTTAAGTTTGCAAGAGGATATTTGGACCACTTTGAGGCCTTCGTTGGAAACGGGATTACTCAGTATAATGCTAGACAGATGAATTCCCAGTAACTTCTTTGTGTTGTGTCTATTCAACTCCCAGAGTTGAACCTTCCTTTAGACAGAGCAGTTTGCAAACACTGTTTTTGTGGAATTTGCAAGTGGAGATTTCAAGCGATTTCAGGCCAATCTTAGAAAGGGAAATATCTTTGTATAAAAACTAGACAGAATCATTCTCAGAAACTACTTTGTGTTGTGTGCGTTCCACTCACAGAGTTTAACCTTTCTTTTCATAGAGCAGTTTGGAAACACTCTGTTAAGTCTGCGAGGGGATATTTAGACCTCTTTGACGCCTTCGTTGGAAACGGGATTTCTTCATCTACAGCTAGACACATGAATTCTCAGTAACTTCTTTGTGTTGTGTGTATTCAACTCACAGAGTTGAACCTTTCTTTAGACAGAGCAGATTTGAAACACTCTTTTTGTGGATTTTACAAGTGGAGATTTCAAGCGATTTGAGGACAATTGTAGTAAAGGAAATATCCTCGTTTAAAAACTAGACAGAATCATTCTCAGAAACTACTGTGTGATGTGTGTGTTCAACTCACAGAGTTTCACCTTTCTTTTCATAGAGCAGTTGGGAAACACTCTGTTTGTTAAGTTTGCAAGAGGATATTTGGACCACTTTGAGGTCTTCGTTGGAAACGGGATTTCTCAGGATAATGCTAGACACATGAATTCCCAGTAACTTCTTTGTGTTTTGTCTGTTCAACTGCCAGAGTTGAACCTTCCTTTAGACAGAGCAGTTTGCAAACACTCTTTTTGTGGAATTTGCAAGTGGAGATTTCAAGCGGTTTCAGGCCAATCTTAGAAAGGGAAATATCTTTGTATAAAAACTAGACAGAACCATTCTCAGAAACTACTTTGTGTTGTGTGCGTTCCACTCACAGAGTTCAACCTTTCTTTTCATAGAGCAGTTTGGCAACACTCTGTTTGTTAAGTCTGCAAGGGGATATTTAGACCTGTTTGACGCCTTTGTTGGAAACGGGATTTCTTCATCTACAGCTAGACACATGAATTCTCAGTAACTTCTTTGTGTTGTGTGTATTCAACTCACAGAGTTGAACCTTTCTTTAGACAGAGCAGATTTGAAACACTCTTTTTGTGGATTTTACAAGTGGAGATTTCAAGCGATTTGAGGCCAATTGTAGTAAAGGAAATATCCTCGTTTAAAAACTAGACAGAATCATTCTCAGAAACTACTGTGTGATGTGTGCGTTCAACTCACAGAGTTTCACCTTTCTTTTCATAGAGCAGTTTGGAAACACTCTGTTTGTTATGTTTGCAAGAGGATATTTGGACCACTTTGAGGCCTTCGTTGGAAACGGGATTTCTCAGTATAATGCTAGACAGATGAATTCCCAGTAACTTCTTTGTGTTGTGTCTATTCAACTCCCAGAGTTGAACCTTCCTTTAGACAGAGCAGTTTGCAAACACTGTTTTTGTGGAATTTGCAAGTGGAGATTTCAAGCGATTTCAGGCCAATCTTAGAAAGGGAAATATCTTTGTATAAAAACTAGACAGAATCATTCTCAGAAACTACTTTGTGTTGTGTGCGTTCCACTCACAGAGTTTAACCTTTCTTTTCATAGAGCAGTTTGGAAACACTCTGTTTGTTAAGTCTGCAAGGGGATATTTAGACCTCTTTGACGCCTTCTTTGGAAACGGGATTTCTTCATATACAGCTAGACACATGAATTCTCAGTAACTTCTTTGTGTTGTCTGTATTCAACTCACAGAGTTGAACCTTTCTTTAGACAGAGCAGATTTGAAACACTCTTTTTGTGGATTTTACAAGTGGAGATTTCAAGCGATTTGAGGCCAATTGTAGTAAAGGAAATATCCTCGTTTCAAAACTAGACAGAATCATTCTCAGAAACTACTGTGTGATGTGTGCGTTCAACTCACAGAGTTTCACCTTTCTTTTCATAGAGCAGTTGGGAAACACTCTGTTTGTTAAGTTTTCAAGAGGATATTTGGACCACTTTGAGGCCTTCGTTGGAAACGGGATTTCTCAGGATAATGCTAGAAAGATGAATTCCCAGTAACTTCTTTGTGTTGTGTCTGTTCAACTGCCAGAGTTGAACCTTCCTTTAGACAGAGCAGTTTGCAAACACTCTTTTTGTGGAATTTGCAAGTGGAGATTTCAAGCGATTTCAGGCCAATCTTAGAAAGGGAAATATCTTTGTATAAAAACTAGACAGAACCATTCTCAGAAACTACTTTGTGTTGTGTGCGTTCCACTCACAGAGTTCAACCTTTCTTTTCATAGAGCAGTTTGGAAACACTCTGTTTGTTAAGTCTGCAAGGGGATATTTAGACCTGTTTGACGCCTTCGTTGGAAACGGGATTTCTTCATCTACAGCTAGACACATGAATTCTCAGTAACTTCTTTGTGTTGTGTGTATTCAACTCACAGAGTTGAACCTTTCTTTAGACAGAGCAGATTTGAAACACTCTTTTTGTGGATTTTACAAGTGGAGATTTCAAGCGATTTGAGGCCAATTGTAGTAAAGGAAATATCCTCGTTTAAAAACTAGACAGAATCATTCTCAGAAACTACTGTGTGATGTGTGCGTTCAACTCACAGAGTTTCACCTTTCTTTTCATAGAGCAGTTTGGAAACCCTCTGTTTGTTAAGTTTGCAAGAGGATATTTGGACCACTTTGAGGCCTTCGTTGGAAACGGGATTTCTCAGTATAATGCTAGACAGATGAATTCCCAGTAACTTCTTTGTGTTGTGTCTATTCAACTCACAGAGTTGAACCTTCCTTTAGACAGAGCAGTTTGCAAACACTGTTTTTGTGGAATTTGCAAGTGGAGATTTCAAGCGATTTCAGGCCAATCTTAGAAAGGGAAATATCTTTGTATAAAAACTAGACAGAATCATTCTCAGAAACTACTTTGTGTTGTGTGCGTTCCACTCACAGAGTTTAACCTTTCTTTTCATAGAGCAGTTTGGAAACACTCTGTTTGTTAAGTCTGCAAGGGGATATTTAGACCTCTTTGACGCCTTCGTTGGAAACGGGATTTCTTCATCTACAGCTAGACACATGAATTCTCAGTAACTTCTTTGTGTTGTGTGTATTCAACTCACAGAGTTGAACCTTTCTTCAGCAGAGCAGATTTGAAACACTCTTTTTGTGGATTTTACAAGTAGAGATTTCAAGCGATTTGAGGCCAATTGTAGTAAAGGAAATATCCTCGTTTAAAAAGTAGACAAAATCATTCTCAGAAACTACTTTGTGATGTGTGCGTTCAACTCACAGAGTTTCACCTTTCTTTTCATAGAGTAGTTTGGAAACACTCTGTTTGTTAAGTTTGCAAGAGGATATTTGGAGCACTTTGAGGCCTTCGTTGGAAACGGGATTTCTCAGGATAAGGCTAGACAGATGAATTCCCAGTAACTTCTTTGTGTTGTGTCTATTAAACTCACAGAGTTGAACCTTCCTTTAGACAGAGCAGTTTGCAAACACTCTTTTTGTGGAATTTGCAAGTGGAGATTTCAAGCGATTTCAGGCCAATCTTAGAAAGGGAAATCTCTTTGTATAAAAACTAGACAGAATCATTCTCAGAAACTACTTTGTGTTGTGTGCGTTCCACTCACAGAGTTCAACCTTTCTTTTCATAGAGCAGTTTGGAAACACTCTGTTTGTTAAGTCTGCAAGGGGATATTTAGACCTCTTTGACGCCTTCGTTGGAAACGGGATTTCTTCATCTACAGCTAGACACATGAATTCTCAGTAACTTCTTTGTGTTGTGTGTATTCAACTCACAGAGTTGAACCTTTCTTTAGACAGAGCAGATTTGAAACACTCTTTTTGTGGATTTTACAAGTGGAGATTTCAAGCGATTTGAGGCCAATTGTAGTAAAGGAAATATCCTCGTTTAAAAACTAGACAGAATCATTCTCAGAAACTACTGTGTGATGTGTGCGTTCAACTCACAGAGTTTCACCTTTCTTTTCATAGAGCAGTTTGGAAACCCTCTGTTTGTTAAGTTTGCAAGAGGATATTTGGACCACTTTGAGGCCTTCGTTGGAAACGGGATTTCTCAGTATAATGCTAGACAGATGAATTCCCAGTAACTTCTTTGTGTTGTGTCTATTCAACTCACAGAGTTGAACCTTCCTTTAGACAGAGCAGTTTGCAAACACTGTTTTTGTGGAATTTGCAAGTGGAGATTTCAAGCGATTTCAGGCCAATCTTAGAAAGGGAAATATCTTTGTATAAAAACTAGACAGAATCATTCTCAGAAACTACTTTGTGTTGTGTGCGTTCCACTCACAGAGTTTAACCTTTCTTTTCATAGAGCAGTTTGGAAACACTCTGTTTGTTAAGTCTGCAAGGGGATATTTAGACCTCTTTGACGCCTTCGTTGGAAACGGGATTTCTTCATCTACAGCTAGACACATGAATTCTCAGTAACTTCTTTGTGTTGTGTGTATTCAACTCACAGAGTTGAACCTTTCTTCAGCAGAGCAGATTTGAAACACTCTTTTTGTGGATTTTACAAGTAGAGATTTCAAGCGATTTGAGGCCAATTGTAGTAAAGGAAGTATCCTCGTTTAAAAAGTAGACAAAATCATTCTCAGAAACTACTTTGTGATGTGTGCGTTCAACTCACAGAGTTTCACCTTTCTTTTCATAGAGTAGTTTGGAAACACTCTGTTTGTTAAGTTTGCAAGAGGATATTTGGAGCACTTTGAGGCCTTCGTTGGAAACGGGATTTCTCAGGATAAGGCTAGACAGATGAATTCCCAGTAACTTCTTTGTGTTGTGTCTATTCAACTCACAGAGTTGAACCTTCCTTTAGACAGAGCAGTTTGCAAACACTCTTTTTGTGGAATTTGCAAGTGGAGATTTCAAGCGATTTCAGGCCAATCTTAGAAAGGGAAATCTCTTTGTATAAAAACTAGACAGAATCATTCTCAGAAACTACTTTGTGTTGTGTGCGTTCCACTCACAGAGTTCCACCTTTCTTTTCATAGAGCAGTTTGGAAACACTCTGTTTCTTAAGTCTGCAAGGGGATATTTAGACCTCTTTGACGCCTTCGTTGGAAACGGGATTTCTTCATCTACAGCTAGACACATGAATTCTCAGTAACTTCTTTGTGTTGTGTGTATTCAACTCACAGAGTTGAACCTTTCTTTAGACAGAGCAGATTTGAAACACTCTTTTTGTGGATTTTACAAGTGGAGATTTCAAGCGATTTGAGGCCAATTGTAGTAAAGGAAATATCCTCGTTTAAAAACTAGACAGAATCATTCTCAGAAACTACTGTGTGATGTGTGCGTTCAACTCACAGAGTTTCACCTTTCTTTTCATAGAGCAGTTTGGAAACACTCTGTTTGTTAAGTTTGCAAGAGGATATTTGGACCACTTTGAGGCCTTCGTTGGAAACGGGATTTCTCAGTATAATGCTAGACAGATGAATTCCCAGTAACTTCTTTGTGTTGTGTCTATTCAACTCACAGAGTTGAACCTTCCTTTAGACAGAGCAGTTTGCAAACACTGTTTTTGTGGAATTTGCAAGTGGAGATTTCAAGCGATTTCCGGCCAGTCTTAGAAAGGGAAATATCTTTGTATAAAAACTAGACAGAATCATTCTCAGAAACTACTTTGTGTTGTGTGCGTTCCACTCACAGAGTTTAACCTTTCTTTTCATAGAGCAGTTTGGAAACACTCTGTTTGTTAAGTCTGCAAGGGGATATTTAGACCTCTTTGACGCCTTCGTTGGAAACGGGATTTCTTCATATACAGCTAGACACATGAATTCGCAGTAACTTCTTTGTATTGTGTGTATTAAACTCACAGAGTTGAACCTTTCTTTAGACAGAGCAGATTTGAAACACTCTTTTTGTGGATTTTACAAGTGGAGATTTCAAGCGATTTGAGGCCAATTGTAGTAAAGGAAATATCCTCGTTTAAAAATTAGACAGAATAATTCTCAGAAACTACTGTGTGATGTGCGCGTTCAACTCACAGAGTTTCACCTTTCTTTTCATAGAGCAGTTTGGAAACACTCTGTTTATTAAGTTTGCAAGAGGATATTTGGACCACTTTGAGGCCTTCGTTGGAAACGGGATTTCTCAGGATAATGCTAGACAGATGAATTCCCAGTAACTTCTTTGTGTTGTGTCTGTTCAACTGCCAGAGTTGAACCTTCCTTTAGACAGAGCAGTTTGCAAACACTCTTTTTGTGGAATTTGCAAGTGGAGATTTCAAGCGATTTCAGGCCAATCTTAGAAAGGGAAATATCTTTGTATAAAAAATAGACAGAACCATTCTCAGAAACTACTTTGTGTTGTGTGCGTTCCACTCACAGAGTTCAACCTTTCTTTTCATAGAGCAGTTTGGAAACACTCTGTTTGTTAAGTCTGCAAGGGGATATTTAGACCTCTTTGACGCCTTCGTTGGATACGGGATTTCTTCATCTACAGCTAGACACATGAATTCTCAGTAACTTCTTTGTGTTGTGTGTATTCAACTCACAGAGTTGAACCTTTCTTTAGACAGAGCAGATTTGAAACACTCTTTTTGTGGATTTTACAAGTGGAGATTTCAAGCGATTTGAGGCCAATTGTAGTAAAGGAAATATCCTCGTTTAAAAACTAGACAGAATCATTCTCAGAAACTACTGTGTGATGTGTGCGTTCAACTCACAGAGTTTCACCTTTCTTTTCATAGAGCAGTTTGGAAACACTCTGTTTGTTAAGTTTGCAAGAGGATATTTGGACCACTTTGAGGCCTTCGTTGGAAACGGGATTTCTCAGGATAATGCTAGACAGATGAATTCCCAGTAACTTCTTTGTGTTGTGTCTGTTCAACTGCCAGAGTTGAACCTTCCTTTAACCAGAGAAGTTTGCAAACACTCTTTTTGTGGAATTTGCAAGTGGAGATTTCAAGCGATTTCAGGCCAATCTTAGAAAGGGAAATATCTTTGTATAAAAACTAGACAGAATCATTCTCAGAAACTACTTTGTGTTGTGTGCGTTCCACTCACAGAGTTCAACCTTTCTTTTCATAGAGCAGTTTGGAAACACTCTGTTTGTTAAGTCTGCAAGGGGATATTTAGACCTCTTTGACGCCTTCGTTGGAAACGGGATTTCTTCATCTACAGCTAGACACATGAATTCTCAGTAACTTCTTTGTGTTGTGTGTATTCAACTCACAGAGTTGAACCTTTCTTTAGACAGAGCAGATTTGAAACACTCTTTTTGTGGATTTTACAAGTGGAGATTTCAAGCGATTTGAGGCCAATTGTAGTAAAGGAAATATCCTCGTTTAAAAACTAGACAGAATCATTCTCAGAAACTACTGTGTGATGTGTGCGTTCAACTCACAGAGTTTCACCTTTCTTTTCATAGAGCGGTTTGGAAACACTCTGTTTGTTAAGTTTGCAAGAGGATATTTGGACCACTTTGAGGCCTTCGTTGGAAACGGGATTTCTCAGTATAATGCTAGACAGATGAATTCCCAGTAACTTCTTTGTGTTGTGTCTGTTCAACTGCCAGAGTTGAACCTTCCTTTAGACAGAGCAGTTTGCAAACACTCTTTTTGTGGAATTTGCAAGTGGAGATTTCAAGCGATTTCAGGCCAATCTTAGAAAGGGAAATATCTTTGTATAAAAACTAGACAGAACCATTCTCAGAAACTACTTTGTGTTGTGTGCGTTCCACTCACAGAGTTCAACCTTTCTTTTCATAGAGCAGTTTGGAAACACTCTGTTTGTTAAGTCTGCAAGGGGATATTTAGACCTGTTTGACGCCTTCGTTGGAAACGGGATTTCTTCATCTACAGCTAGACACATGAATTCTCAGTAACTTCTTTGTGTTGTGTGTATTCAACTCACAGAGTTGAACCTTTCTTTAGACAGAGCAGATTTGAAACACTCTTTTTGTGGATTTTACAAGTGGAGATTTCAAGCGATTTGAGGCCAATTGTAGTAAAGGAAATATCCTCGTTTAAAAACTAGACAGAATCATTCTCAGAAACTACTGTGTGATGTGTGCGTTCAACTCACAGAGTTTCACCTTTCTTTTCATAGAGCAGTTTGGAAACACTCTGTTTGTTAAGTTTGCAAGAGGATATTTGGACCACTTTGAGGCCTTCGTTGGAAACGGGATTTCTCAGTATAATGCTAGACAGATGAATTCCCAGTAACTTCTTTGTGTTGTGTCTATTCAACTCACAGAGTTGAACCTTCCTTTAGACAGAGCAGTTTGCAAACACTGTTTTTGTGGAATTTGCAAGTGGAGATTTCAAGCGATTTCCGGCGAGTCTTAGAAAGGGAAATATCTTTGTATAAAAACTAGACAGAATCATTCTCAGAAACTACTTTGTGTTGTGTGCGTTCCACTCACAGAGTTTAACCTTTCTTTTCATAGAGCAGTTTGGAAACACTCTGTTTGTTAAGTCTGCAAGGGGATATTTAGACCTCTTTGACGCCTTCGTTGGAAACGGGATTTCTTCATATACAGCTAGACACATGAATTCGCAGTAACTTCTTTGTATTGTGTGTATTAAACTCACAGAGTTGAACCTTTCTTTAGACAGAGCAGATTTGAAACACTCTTTTTGTGGATTTTACAAGTGGAGATTTCAAGCGATTTGAGGCCAATTGTAGTAAAGGAAATATCCTCGTTTAAAAATTAGACAGAATAATTCTCAGAAACTACTGTGTGATGTGCGCGTTCAACTCACAGAGTTTCACCTTTCTTTTCATAGAGCAGTTTGGAAACACTCTGTTTATTAAGTTTGCAAGAGGATATTTGGACCACTTTGAGGCCTTCGTTGGAAACGGGATTTCTCAGGATAATGCTAGACAGATGAATTCCCAGTAACTTCTTTGTGTTGTGTCTGTTCAACTGCCAGAGTTGAACCTTCCTTTAGACAGAGCAGTTTGCAAACACTCTTTTTGTGGAATTTGCAAGTGGAGATTTCAAGCGATTTCAGGCCAATCTTAGAAAGGGAAATATCTTTGTATAAAAAATAGACAGAACCATTCTCAGAAACTACTTTGTGTTGTGTGCGTTCCACTCACAGAGTTCAACCTTTCTTTTCATAGAGCAGTTTGGAAACACTCTGTTTGTTAAGTCTGCAAGGGGATATTTAGACCTCTTTGACGCCTTCGTTGGAAACGAGATTTCTTCATCTACAGCTAGACACATGAATTCTCAGTCACTTCTTTGTGTTGTGTGTATTCAACTCACAGAGTTGAACCTTTCTTTAGACAGAGCAGATTTGAAACACTCTTTTTGTGGATTTTACAAGTGGAGATTTCAAGCGATTTGAGGCCAATTGTAGTAAAGGAAATATCCTCGTTTAAAAACTAGACAGAATCATTCTCAGAAACTACTGTGTGATGTGTGCGTTCAACTCACAGAGTTTCACCTTTCTTTTCATAGAGCAGTTTGGAAACACTCTGTTTGTTAAGTTTGCAAGAGGATATTTGGACCACTTTGAGGCCTTCGTTGGAAACGGGATTTCTCAGGATAATGCTAGACAGATGAATTCCCAGTAACTTCTTTGTGTTGTGTCTGTTCAACTGCCAGAGTTGAACCTTCCTTTAACCAGAGAAGTTTGCAAACACTCTTTTTGTGGAATTTGCAAGTGGAGATTTCAAGCGATTTCAGGCCAATCTTAGAAAGGGAAATATCTTTGTATAAAAACTAGACAGAATCATTCTCAGAAACTACTTTGTGTTGTGTGCGTTCCACTCACAGAGTTCAACCTTTCTTTTCATAGAGCAGTTTGGAAACACTCTGTTTGTTAAGTCTGCAAGGGGATATTTAGACCTCTTTGACGCCTTCGTTGGAAACGGGATTTCTTCATCTACAGCTAGACACATGAATTCTCAGTAACTTCTTTGTGTTGTGTGTATTCAACTCACAGAGTTGAACCTTTCTTTAGACAGAGCAGATTTGAAACACTCTTTTTGTGGATTTTACAAGTGGAGATTTCAAGCGATTTCAGGCCAATTGTAGTAAAGGAAATATCCTCGTTTAAAAACTAGACAGAATCATTCTCAGAAACTACTGTGTGATGTGTGCGTTCAACTCACAGAGTTTCACCTTTCTTTTCATAGAGCGGTTTGGAAACACTCTGTTTGTTAAGTTTGCAAGAGGATATTTGGACCACTTTGAGGCCTTCGTTGGAAACGGGATTTCTCAGTATAATGCTAGACAGATGAATTCCCAGTAACTTCTTTGTGTTGTGTCTATTCAACTCACAGAGTTGAACCTTCCTTTAGACAGAGCAGTTTGCAAACACTCTTTTTGTGGAATTTGCAAGTGGAGATTTCAAGCGATTTCAGGCCAATCTTAGAAAGGGAAATATCTTTGTATAAAAACTAGACAGAATCATTCTCAGAAACTACTTTGTGTTGTGTGCGTTCCACTCACAGAGTTCAACCTTTCTTTTCATAGAGCAGTTTGGAAACACTCTGTTTCTTAAGTCTGCAAGGGGATATTTAGACCTGTTTGACGCCTTCGTTGGAAACGGGATTTCTTCATCTACAGCTAGACACATGAATTCTCAGTAACTTCTTTGTGTTGTGTGTATTCAACTCACAGAGTTGAACCTTTCTTTAGACAGAGCAGATTTGAAACACTCTTTTTGTGGATTTTACAAGTGGAGATTTCAAGCGATTTGAGGCCAATTGTAGTAAAGGAAATATCCTCGTTTCAAAACTAGACAGAATCATTCTCAGAAACTACTGTGTGATGTGTGCGTTCAACTCACAGAGTTTCACCTTTCTTTTCATAGAGCAGTTGGGAAACACTCTGTTTGTTAAGTTTGCAAGAGGATATTTGGACCACTTTGAGGCCTTCGTTGGAAACGGGATTTCTCAGTATAATGCTAGACAGATGAATTCCCAGTAACTTCTTTGTGTTGTGTCTGTTCAACTGCCAGAGTTGAACCTTCCTTTAGACAGAGCAGTTTGCAAACACTCTTTTTATGGAATTTGCAAGTGGAGATTTCAAGCGATTTCAGGCCAATCTTAGAAAGGGAAATATCTTTGTATAAAAACTAGACAGAACCATTCTCAGAAACTACTTTGTGTTGTGTGCGTTCCACTCACAGAGTTCAACCTTTCTTTTCATAGAGCAGTTTGGAAACACTCTGTTTGTTAAGTCTGCAAGGGGATATTTAGACCTCTTTGACGCCTTCGTTGGAAACGGGATTTCTTCATCTACAGCTAGACACATGAATTCTCAGTAACTTCTTTGTGTTGTGTGTATTCAACTCACAGAGTTGAACCTTTCTTTAGACAGAGCAGATTTGAAACACTCTTTTTGTGGATTTTACAAGTGGAGATTTCAAGCGATTTGAGGCCAATTGTAGTAAAGGAAATATCCTCGTTTAAAAACTAGACAGAATCATTCTCAGAAACTACTGTGTGATGTGTGCGTTCAACTCACAGAGTTTCACCTTTCTTTTCATAGAGCAGTTGGGAAACACTCTGTTTGTTAAGTTTGCAAGAGGATATTTGGACCACTTTGAGGCCTTCGTTGGAAACGGGATTTCTCAGGATAATGCTAGACAGATGAATTCCCAGTAACTTCTTTGTGTTGTGTCTGTTCAACTGCCAGAGTTGAACCTTCCTTTAGACAGAGCAGTTTGCAAACACTCTTTTTGTGGAATTTGCAAGTGGAGATTTCAAGCGATTTCAGGCCAATCTTAGAAAGGGAAATATCTTTGTATAAAAACTAGACAGAACCATTCTCAGAAACTACTTTGTGTTGTGTGCGTTCCACTCACAGAGTTCAACCTTTCTTTTCATAGAGCAGTTTGGAAACACTCTGTTTGTTACGTCTGCAAGGGGATATTTAGACCTCTTTGACGCCTTCGTTGGAAACGGGATTTCTTCATCTACAGCTAGACACATGAATTCTCAGTAACTTCTTTGTGTTGTGTGTATTCAACTCACAGAGTTGAACCTTTCTTTAGACAGAGCAGATTTGAAACACTCTTTTTGTGGATTTTACAAGTGGAGATTTCAAGCGATTTGAGGCCAATTGTAGTAAAGGAAATATCCTCGTTTAAAAACTAGACAGAATCATTCTCAGAAACTACTGTGTGATGTGTGCGTTCAACTCACAGAGTTTCACCTTTCTTTTCATAGAGCAGTTGGGAAACACTCTGTTTGTTAAGTTTGCAAGAGGATATTTGGACCACTTTGAGGCCTTCGTTGGAAACGGGATTTCTCAGTATAATGCTAGACAGATGAATTCCCAGTAACTTCTTTGTGTTGTGTCTGTTCAACTGCCAGAGTTGAACCTTCCTTTAGACAGAGCAGTTTGCAAACACTCTTTTTATGGAATTTGCAAGTGGAGATTTCAAGCGACTTCAGGCCAATCTTAGAAAGGGAAATATCTTTGTATAAAAACTAGACAGAACCATTCTCAGAAACTACTTTGTGTTGTGTGCGTTCCACTCACAGAGTTCAACCTTTCTTTTCATAGAGCAGTTTGGAAACACTCTGTTTGTTAAGTCTGCAAGGGGATATTTAGACCTCTTTGACGCCTTCGTTGGAAACGGGATTTCTTCATCTACAGCTAGACACATGAATTCTCAGTAACTTCTTTGTGTTGTGTGTATTCAACTCACAGAGTTGAACCTTTCTTTAGACAGAGCAGATTTGAAACACTCTTTTTGTGGATTTTACAAGTGGAGATTTCAAGCGATTTGAGGCCAATTGTAGTAAAGGAAATATCCTCGTTTAAAAACTAGACAGAATCATTCTCAGAAACTACTGTGTGATGTGTGCGTTCAACTCACAGAGTTTCACCTTTCTTTTCATAGAGCAGTTGGGAAACACTCTGTTTGTTAAGTTTGCAAGAGGATATTTGGACCACTTTGAGGCCTTCGTTGGAAACGGGATTTCTCAGGATAATGCTAGACAGATGAATTCCCAGTAACTTCTTTGTGTTGTGTCTGTTCAACTGCCAGAGTTGAACCTTCCTTTAGACAGAGCAGTTTGCAAACACTCTTTTTGTGGAATTTGCAAGTGGAGATTTCAAGCGATTTCAGGCCAATCTTAGAAAGGGAAATATCTTTGTATAAAAACTAGACAGAACCATTCTCAGAAACTACTTTGTGTTGTGTGCGTTCCACTCACAGAGTTCAACCTTTCTTTTCATAGAGCAGTTTGGAAACACTCTGTTTGTTACGTCTGCAAGGGGATATTTAGACCTCTTTGACGCCTTCGTTGGAAACGGGATTTCTTCATCTACAGCTAGACACATGAATTCTCAGTAACTTCTTTGTGTTGTGTGTATTCAACTCACAGAGTTGAACCTTTCTTTAGACAGAGCAGATTTGAAACACTCTTTTTGTGGATTTTACAAGTGGAGATTTCAAGCGATTTGAGGCCAATTGTAGTAAAGGAAATATCCTCGTTTAAAAACTAGACAGAATCATTCTCAGAAACTACTGTGTGATGTGTGCGTTCAACTCACAGAGTTTCACCTTTCTTTTCATAGAGCAGTTGGGAAACACTCTGTTTGTTAAGTTTGCAAGAGGATATTTGGACCACTTTGAGGCCTTCGTTGGAAACGGGATTTCTCCGTATAATGCTAGACAGATGAATTCCCAGTAACTTCTTTGTGTTGTGTCTATTCAACTCACAGAGTTGAACCTTCCTTTAGACAGAGCAGTTTGCAAACACTCTTTTTGTGGAATTTGCAAGTGGAGATTTCAAGCGATTTCAGGCCAATCTTAGAAAGGGAAATATCTTTGTATAAAAACTAGACAGAATCATTCTCAGAAACTACTTTGTGTTGTGTGCGTTCCACTCACAGAGTTCAACCTTTCTTTTCATAGAGCAGTTTGGAAACACTCTGTTTCTTAAGTCTGCAAGGGGATATTTAGACCTCTTTGACGCCTTCGTTGGAAACGGGATTTCTTCATCTACAGCTAGACACATGAATTCTCAGTAACTTCTTTGTGTTGTGTGTATTCAACTCACAGAGTTGAACCTTTCTTTAGACAGAGCAGATTTGAAACACTCTTTTTGTGGATTTTACAAGTGGAGATTTCAAGCGATTTGAGGCCAATTGTAGTAAAGGAAATATCCTCGTTTAAAAACTAGACAGAATCATTCTCAGAAACTACTGTGTGATGTGTGCGTTCAACTCACAGAGTTTCACCTTTCTTTTCATAGAGCAGTTGGGAAACACTCTGTTTGTTAAGTTTGCAAGAGGATATTTGGACCACTTTGAGGCCTTCGTTGGAAACGGGATTTCTCAGGATAATGCTAGACAGATGAATTCCCAGTAACTTCTTTGTGTTGTGTCTGTTCAACTGCCAGAGTTGAACCTTCCTTTAGACAGAGCAGTTTGCAAACACTCTTTTTATGGAATTTGCAAGTGGAGATTTCAAGCGATTTCAGGCCAATCTTAGAAAGGGAAATATCTTTGTATAAAAACTAGACAGAACCATTCTCAGAAACTACTTTGTGTTGTGTGCGTTCCACTCACAGAGTTCAACCTTTCTTTTCATAGAGCAGTTTGGAAACACTCTGTTTGTTAAGTCTGCAAGGGGATATTTAGACCTCTTTGACGCCTTCGTTGGAAACGAGATTTCTTCATCTACAGCTAGACACATGAATTCTCAGTAACTTCTTTGTGTTGTGTGTATTCAACTCACAGAGTTGAACCTTTCTTTAGACAGAGCAGATTTGAAACACTCTTTTTGTGGATTTTACAAGTGGAGATTTCAAGCGATTTGAGGCCAATTGTAGTAAAGGAAATATCCTCGTTTAAAAACTAGACAGAATCATTCTCAGAAACTACTGTGTGATGTGTGCGTTCAACTCACAGAGTTTCACCTTTCTTTTCATAGAGCAGTTGGGAAACACTCTGTTTGTTAAGTTTGCAAGAGGATATTTGGACCACTTTGAGGCCTTCGTTGGAAACGGGATTTCTCAGGATAATGCTAGACAGATGAATTCCCAGTAACTTCTTTGTGTTGTGTCTGTTCAACTGCCAGAGTTGAACCTTCCTTTAGACAGAGCAGTTTGCAAACACTCTTTTTGTGGAATTTGCAAGTGGAGATTTCAAGCGATTTCAGGCCAATCTTAGAAAGGGAAATATCTTTGTATAAAAACTAGACAGAATCATTCTCAGAAACTACTTTGTGATGTGTGCGTTCAACTCACAGAGTTTCACCTTTCTTTTCATACAGCAGTTGGGAAACACTCTGTTTCTTAAGTTTGCAAGAGGATATTTGGACCAATTTGAGGCCTTCGTTGGAAACGGGATTACTCAGTATAATGCTAGACAGATGAATTCCCAGTAACTTCTTTGTGTTGTGTCTGTCCAACTGCCAGAGTTGAACCTTCCTTTAGACAGAGCAGTTTGCAAACACTGTTTTTGTGGAATTTGCAAGTGGAGATTTCAAGCGATTTCAGGCCAATCTTAGAAAGGGAAATATCTTTGTATAAAAACTAGACAGAATCATTGTCAGAAACTACTTTGTGTTGTGTGCGTTCCACTCACAGAGTTTAACCTTTCTTTTCATAGAGCAGTTTGGAAACACTCTGTTTGTTAAGTCTGCAAGGGGATATTTAGACCTCTTTGACGCCTTCGTTGGAAACGGGATTTCTTCATATACAGCTAGACACATGAATTCTCAGTAACTTCTTTGTGTTGTGTGTATTCAACTCACAGAGTTGAACCTTTCTTTAGACAGAGCAGATTTGAAACACTCTTTTTGTGGATTTTACAAGTGGAGATTTCAAGCGATTTGAGGACAATTGTAGTAAAGGAAATATCCTCGTTTAAAAACTAGACAGAATCATTCTCAGAAACTACTGTGTGATGTGTGTGTTCAACTCACAGAGTTTCACCTTTCTTTTCATAGAGCAGTTGGGAAACACTCTGTTTGTTAAGTTTGCAAGAGGATATTTGGACCACTTTGAGGTCTTCGTTGGAAACGGGATTTCTCAGGATAATGCTAGACACATGAATTCCCAGTAACTTCTTTGTGTTTTGTCTGTTCAACTGCCAGAGTTGAACCTTCCTTTAGACAGAGCAGTTTGCAAACACTCTTTTTGTGGAATTTGCAAGTGGAGATTTCAAGCGGTTTCAGGCCAATCTTAGAAAGGGAAATATCTTTGTATAAAAACTAGACAGAACCATTCTCAGAAACTACTTTGTGTTGTGTGCGTTCCACTCACAGAGTTTAACCTTTCTTTTCATAGAGCAGTTTGGCAACACTCTGTTTGTTAAGTCTGCAAGGGGATATTTAGACCTGTTTGACGCCTTTGTTGGAAACGGGATTTCTTCATCTACAGCTAGACACATGAATTCTCAGTAACTTCTTTGTGTTGTGTGTATTCAACTCACAGAGTTGAACCTTTCTTTAGACAGAGCAGATTTGAAACACTCTTTTTGTGGATTTTACAAGTGGAGATTTCAAGCGATTTGAGGCCAATTGTAGTAAAGGAAATATCCTCGTTTAAAAACTAGACAGAATCATTCTCAGAAACTACTGTGTGATGTGTGCGTTCAACTCACAGAGTTTCACCTTTCTTTTCATAGAGCAGTTTGGAAACACTCTGTTTGTTATGTTTGCAAGAGGATATTTGGACCACTTTGAGGCCTTCGTTGGAAACGGGATTTCTCAGTATAATGCTAGACAGATGAATTCCCAGTAACTTCTTTGTGTTGTGTCTATTCAACTCCCAGAGTTGAACCTTCCTTTAGACAGAGCAGTTTGCAAACACTGTTTTTGTGGAATTTGCAAGTGGAGATTTCAAGCGATTTCAGGCCAATCTTAGAAAGGGAAATATCTTTGTATAAAAACTAGACAGAATCATTCTCAGAAACTACTTTGTGTTGTGTGCGTTCCACTCACAGAGTTTAACCTTTCTTTTCATAGAGCAGTTTGGAAACACTCTGTTTGTTAAGTCTGCAAGGGGATATTTAGACCTCTTTGACGCCTTCGTTGGAAACGGGATTTCTTCATGTACAGCTAGACACATGAATTCTCAGTAACTTCTTTGTGTTGTGTGTATTCAACTCACAGAGTTGAACCTTTCTTTAGACAGAGCAGATTTGAAACACTCTTTTTGTGGATTTTACAAGTGGAGATTTCAAGCGATTTGAGGCCAATTGTAGTAAAGGAAATATCCTCGTTTCAAAACTAGACAGAATCATTCTCAGAAACTACTGTGTGATGTGTGCGTTCAACTCACAGAGTTTCACCTTTCTTTTCATAGAGCAGTTGGGAAACACTCTGTTTGTTAAGTTTGCAAGAGGATATTTGGACCACTTTGAGGCCTTCGTTGGAAACGGGATTTCTCAGGATAATGCTAGACAGATGAATTCCCAGTAACTTCTTTGTGTTGTGTCTGTTCAACTGCCAGAGTTGAACCTTCCTTTAGACAGAGCAGTTTGCAAACACTCTTTTTGTGGAATTTGCAAGTGGAGATTTCAAGCGATTTCAGGCCAATCTTAGAAAGGGAAATATCTTTGTATAAAAACTAGACAGAACCATTCTCAGAAACTACTTTGTGTTGTGTGCGTTCCACTCACAGAGTTCAACCTTTCTTTTCATAGAGCAGTTTGGAAACACTCTGTTTGTTAAGTCTGCAAGGGGATATTTAGACCTCTTTGACGCCTTCGTTGGAAACGGGATTTCTTCATCTACAGCTAGACACATGAATTCTCAGTAACTTCTTTGTGTTGTGTGTATTCAACTCACAGAGTTGAACCTTTCTTTAGACAGAGCAGATTTGAAACACTCTTTTTGTGGATTTTACAAGTGGAGATTTCAAGCGATTTGAGGCCAATTGTAGTAAAGGAAATATCCTCGTTTCAAAACTAGACAGAATCATTCTCAGAAACTACTTTGTGATGTGTGCGTTCAACTCACAGAGTTTCACCTTTCTTTTCATAGAGCAGTTGGGAAACACTCTGTTTCTTAAGTTTGCAAGAGGATATTTGGACCAATTTGAGGCCTTCGTTGGAAACGGGATTACTCAGTATAATGCTAGACAGATGAATTCCCAGTAACTTCTTTGTGTTGTGTCTGTCCAACTGCCAGAGTTGAACCTTCCTTTAGACAGAGCAGTTTGCAAACACTGTTTTTGTGGAATTTGCAAGTGGAGATTTCAAGCGATTTCAGGCCAATCTTAGAAAGGGAAATATCTTTGTATAAAAACTAGACAGAATCATTCTCAGAAACTACTTTGTGTTGTGTGCGTTCCACTCACAGAGTTTAACCTTTCTTTTCATAGAGCAGTTTGGAAACACTCTGTTTGTTAAGTCTGCAAGGGGATATTTAGACCTCTTTGACGCCTTCGTTGGAAACGGGATTTCTTCATCTACAGCTAGACACATGAATTCTCAGTAACTTCTTTGTGTTGTGTGTATTCAACTCACAGAGTTGAACCTTTCTTTAGACAGAGCAGATTTGAAACACTCTTTTTGTGGATTTTACAAGTGGAGATTTCAAGCGATTTGAGGCCAATTGTAGTAAAGGAAATATCCTCGTTTAAAAACTAGACAGAATCATTCTCAGAAACTACTGTGTGATGTGTGCGTTCAACTCACAGAGTTTCACCTTTCTTTTCATAGAGCAGTTGGGAAACACTCTGTTTGTTAAGTTTGCAAGAGGATATTTGGACCACTTTGAGGCCTTCGTTGGAAACGGGATTTCTCAGGATAATGCTAGACAGATGAATTCCCAGTAACTTCTTTGTGTTGTGTCTGTTCAACTGCCAGAGTTGAACCTTCCTTTAGACAGAGCAGTTTGCAAACACTCTTTTTATGGAATTTGCAAGTGGAGATTTCAAGCGATTTCAGGCCAATCTTAGAAAGGGAAATATCTTTGTATAAAAACTAGACAGAACCATTCTCAGAAACTACTTTGTGTTGTGTGCGTTCCACTCACAGAGTTCAACCTTTCTTTTCATAGAGCAGTTTGGAAACACTCTGTTTCTTAAGTCTGCAAGGGGATATTTAGACCTCTTTGACGCCTTCGTTGGAAACGGGATTTCTTCATCTACAGCTAGACACATGAATTCTCAGTAACTTCTTTGTGTTGTGTGTATTCAACTCACAGAGTTGAAGCTTTCTTTAGACAGAGCAGATTTGAAACACTCTTTTTGTGGATTTTACAAGTGGAGATTTCAAGCGATTTGAGGCCAATTGTAGTAAAGGAAATATCCTCGTTTCAAAACTAGACAGAATCATTCTCAGAAACTACTTTGTGATGTGTGCATTCAACTCACAGAGTTTCACCTTTCTTTTCATAGAGCAGTTGGGAAACACTCTTTTTCTTAAGTTTGCAAGAGGATATTTGGACCACTTTGAGGCCTTCGTTGGAAACGGGATTACTCAGTATAATGCTAGACAGATGAATTCCCAGTAACTTCTTTGTGTTGTGTCTATTCAACTCCCAGAGTTGAACCTTCCTTTAGACAGAGCAGTTTGCAAACACTGTTTTGGTGGAATTTGCAAGTGGAGATTTCAAGCGATTTCAGGCCAATCTTAGAAAGGGAAATATCTTTGTATAAAAACTAGACAGAATCATTCTCAGAAACTACTTTGTGTTGTGTGCGTTCCACTCACAGAGTTTAACCTTTCTTTTCATAGAGCAGTTTGGAAACACTCTGTTTGTTAAGTCTGCAAGGGGATATTTAGACCTCTTTGACGCCTTCGTTGGAAACGGGATTTCTTCATCTACAGCTAGACACATGAATTCTCAGTAACTTCTTTGTGTTGTGTGTATTCAACTCACAGAGTTGAACCTTTCTTTAGACAGAGCAGATTTGAAACACTCTTTTTGTGGATTTTACAAGTGGAGATTTCAAGCGATTTGAGGCCAATTGTAGTAAAGGAAATATCCTCGTTTCAAAACTAGACAGAATCATTCTCAGAAACTACTGTGTGATGTGTGCGTTCAACTCACAGAGTTTCACCTTTCTTTTCATAGAGCAGTTGGGAAACACTCTGTTTGTTAAGTTTGCAAGAGGATATTTGGACCACTTTGAGGTCTTCGTTGGAAACGGGATTTCTCAGGATAATGCTAGACAGATGAATTCCCAGTAACTTCTTTGTGTTGTGTCTGTTCAACTGCCAGAGTTGAACCTTCCTTTAGACAGAGCAGTTTGCAAACACTCTTTTTATGGAATTTGCAAGTGGAGATTTCAAGCGATTTCAGGCCAATCTTAGAAAGGGAAATATCTTTGTATAAAAACTAGACAGAATCATTCTCAGAAACTACTTTGTGTTGTGTGCGTTCCACTCACAGAGTTTAACCTTTCTTTTCATAGAGCAGTTTGGAAACACTCTGTTTGTTAAGTCTGCAAGGGGATATTTAGACCTCTTTGACGCCTTCGTTGGAAACGGGATTTCTTCATCTACAGCTAGACACATGAATTCTCAGTAACTTCTTTGTGTTGTGTGTATTCAACTCACAGAGTTGAACCTTTCTTTAGACAGAGCAGATTTGAAACACTCTTTTTGTGGATTTTACAAGTGGAGATTTCAAGCGATTTGAGGCCAATTGTAGTAAAGGAAATATCCTCGTTTAAAAACTAGACAGAATCATTCTCAGAAACTACTGTGTGATGTGTGCGTTCAACTCACAGAGTTTCACCTTTCTTTTCATAGAGCAGTTGGGAAACACTCTGTTTGTTAAGTTTGCAAGAGGATATTTGGACCACTTTGAGGCCTTCGTTGGAAACGGGATTTCTCAGGATAATGCTAGACAGATGAATTCCCAGTAACTTCTTTGTGTTGTGTCTGTTCAACTGCCAGAGTTGAACCTTCCTTTAGACAGAGCAGTTTGCAAACACTCTTTTTATGGAATTTGCAAGTGGAGATTTCAAGCGATTTCAGGCCAATCTTAGAAAGGGAAATATCTTTGTATAAAAACTAGACAGAACCATTCTCAGAAACTACTTTGTGTTGTGTGCGTTCCACTCACAGAGTTCAACCTTTCTTTTCATAGAGCAGTTTGGAAACACTCTGTTTGTTAAGTCTGCAAGGGGATATTTAGACCTCTTTGACGCCTTCGTTGGAAACGGGATTTCTTCATCTACAGCTAGACACATGAATTCTCAGTAACTTCTTTGTGTTGTGTGTATTCAACTCACAGAGTTGAACCTTTCTTTAGACAGAGCAGATTTGAAACACTCTTTTTGTGGATTTTACAAGTGGAGATTTCAAGCGATTTGAGGCCAATTGTAGTAAAGGAAATATCCTCGTTTAAAAACTAGACAGAATCATTCTCAGAAACTACTGTGTGATGTGTGCGTTCAACTCACAGAGTTTCACCTTTCTTTTCATAGAGCAGTTTGGAAACACTCTGTTTGTTAAGTTTGCAAGAGGATATTTGGACCACTTTGAGGCCTTCGTTGGAAACGGGATTTCTCAGTATAATGCTAGACAGATGAATTCCCAGTAACTTCTTTGTGTTGTGTCTATTCAACTCACAGAGTTGAACCTTCCTTTAGACAGAGCAGTTTGCAAACACTGTTTTTGTGGAATTTGCAAGTGGAGATTTCAAGCGATTTCAGGCCAATCTTAGAAAGGGAAATATCTTTGTATAAAAACTAGACAGAATCATTCTCAGAAACTACTTTGTGTTGTGTGCGTTCCACTCACAGAGTTTAACCTTTCTTTTCATAGAGCAGTTTGGAAACACTCTGTTTGTTAAGTCTGCAAGGGGATATTTAGACCTCTTTGACGCCTTCGTTGGAAACGGGATTTCTTCATCTACAGCTAGACACATGAATTCTCAGTAACTTCTTTGTGTTGTGTGTATTCAACTCACAGAGTTGAACCTTTCTTTAGACAGAGCAGATTTGAAACACTCTTTTTGTGGATTTTACAAGTGGAGATTTCAAGCGATTTGAGGCCAATTGTAGTAAAGGAAATATCCTCGTTTCAAAACTAGACAGAATCATTCTCAGAAACTACTTTGTGATGTGTGCGTTCAACTCACAGAGTTTCACCTTTCTTTTCATACAGCAGTTGGGAAACACTCTGTTTCTTAAGTTTGCAAGAGGATATTTGGACCAATTTGAGGCCTTCGTTGGAAACGGGATTACTCAGTATAATGCTAGACAGATGAATTCCCAGTAACTTCTTTGTGTTGTGTCTGTCCAACTGCCAGAGTTGAACCTTCCTTTAGACAGAGCAGTTTGCAAACACTGTTTTTGTGGAATTTGCAAGTGGAGATTTCAAGCGATTTCAGGCCAATCTTAGAAAGGGAAATATCTTTGTATAAAAACTAGACAGAATCATTGTCAGAAACTACTTTGTGTTGTGTGCGTTCCACTCACAGAGTTTAACCTTTCTTTTCATAGAGCAGTTTGGAAACACTCTGTTTGTTAAGTCTGCAAGGGGATATTTAGACCTCTTTGACGCCTTCGTTGGAAACGGGATTTCTTCATATACAGCTAGACACATGAATTCTCAGTAACTTCTTTGTGTTGTGTGTATTCAACTCACAGAGTTGAACCTTTCTTTAGACAGAGCAGATTTGAAACACTCTTTTTGTGGATTTTACAAGTGGAGATTTCAAGCGATTTGAGGACAATTGTAGTAAAGGAAATATCCTCGTTTAAAAACTAGACAGAATCATTCTCAGAAACTACTGTGTGATGTGTGTGTTCAACTCACAGAGTTTCACCTTTCTTTTCATAGAGCAGTTGGGAAACACTCTGTTTGTTAAGTTTGCAAGAGGATATTTGGACCACTTTGAGGTCTTCGTTGGAAACGGGATTTCTCAGGATAATGCTAGACACATGAATTCCCAGTAACTTCTTTGTGTTTTGTCTGTTCAACTGCCAGAGTTGAACCTTCCTTTAGACAGAGCAGTTTGCAAACACTCTTTTTGTGGAATTTGCAAGTGGAGATTTCAAGCGATTTCAGGCCAATCTTAGAAAGGGAAATATCTTTGTATAAAAACTAGACAGAACCATTCTCAGAAACTACTTTGTGTTGTGTGCGTTCCACTCACAGAGTTCAACCTTTCTTTTCATAGAGCAGTTTGGAAACACTCTGTTTGTTAAGTCTGCAAGGGGATATTTAGACCTGTTTGACGCCTTCGTTGGAAACGGGATTTCTTCATCTACAGCTAGACACATGAATTCTCAGTAACTTCTTTGTGTTGTGTGTATTCAACTCACAGAGTTGAACCTTTCTTTAGACAGAGCAGATTTGAAACACTCTTTTTGTGGATTTTACAAGTGGAGATTTCAAGCGATTTGAGGCCAATTGTAGTAAAGGAAATATCCTCGTTTAAAAACTAGACAGAATCATTCTCAGAAACTACTGTGTGATGTGTGCGTTCAACTCACAGAGTTTCACCTTTCTTTTCATAGAGCAGTTTGGAAACACTCTGTTTGTTAAGTTTGCAAGAGGATATTTGGAGCACTTTGAGGCCTTCGTTGGAAACGGGATTTCTCAGTATAATGCTAGACAGATGAATTCCCAGTAACTTCTTTGTGTTGTGTCTATTCAACTCACAGGGTTGAACCTTCCTTTAGACAGAGCAGTTTGCAAACACTGTTTTTGTGGAATTTGCAAGTGGAGATTTCAAGCGATTTCCGGCCAGTCTTAGAAAGGGAAATATCTTTGTATAAAAACTAGACAGAATCATTCTCAGAAACTACTTTGTGTTGTGTGCGTTCCACTCACAGAGTTTAACCTTTCTTTTCATAGAGCAGTTTGGAAACACTCTGTTTGTTAAGTCTGCAAGGGGATATTTAGACCTCTTTGACGCCTTCGTTTGAAACGGGATTTCTTCATATACAGCTAGACACATGAATTCGCAGTAACTTCTTTGTATTGTGTGTATTAAACTCACAGAGTTGAACCTTTCTTTAGACAGAGCAGATTTGAAACACTCTTTTTGTGGATTTTACAAGTGGAGATTTCAAGCGATTTGAGGCCAATTGTAGTAAAGGAAATATCCTCGTTTAAAAATTAGACAGAATAATTCTCAGAAACTACTGTGTGATGTGCGCGTTCAACTCACAGAGTTTCACCTTTCTTTTCATAGAGCAGTTTGGAAACACTCTGTTTATTAAGTTTGCAAGAGGATATTTGGACCACTTTGAGGCCTTCGTTGGAAACGGGATTTCTCAGGATAATGCTAGACAGATGAATTCCCAGTAACTTCTTTGTGTTGTGTCTGTTCAACTGCCAGAGTTGAACCTTCCTTTAGACAGAGCAGTTTGCAAACACTCTTTTTGTGGAATTTGCAAGTGGAGATTTCAAGCGATTTCAGGCCAATCTTAGAAAGGGAAATATCTTTGTATAAAAAATAGACAGAACCATTCTCAGAAACTACTTTGTGTTGTGTGCGTTCCACTCACAGAGTTCAACCTTTCTTTTCATAGAGCAGTTTGGAAACACTCTGTTTGTTAAGTCTGCAAGGGGATATTTAGACCTCTTTGACGCCTTCGTTGGATACGGGATTTCTTCATCTACAGCTAGACACATGAATTCTCAGTAACTTCTTTGTGTTGTGTGTATTCAACTCACAGAGTTGAACCTTTCTTTAGACAGAGCAGATTTGAAACACTCTTTTTGTGGATTTTACAAGTGGAGATTTCAAGCGATTTGAGGCCAATTGTAGTAAAGGAAATATCCTCGTTTAAAAACTAGACAGAATCATTCTCAGAAACTACTGTGTGATGTGTGCGTTCAACTCACAGAGTTTCACCTTTCTTTTCATAGAGCAGTTCGGAAACACTCTGTTTGTTAAGTTTGCAAGAGGATATTTGGACCACTTTGAGGCCTTCGTTGGAAACGGGATTTCTCAGGATAATGCTAGACAGATGAATTCCCAGTAACTTCTTTGTGTTGTGTCTGTTCAACTGCCAGAGTTGAACCTTCCTTTAACCAGAGAAGTTTGCAAACACTCTTTTTGTGGAATTTGCAAGTGGAGATTTCAAGCGATTTCAGGCCAATCTTAGAAAGGGAAATATCTTTGTATAAAAACTAGACAGAATCATTCTCAGAAACTACTTTGTGTTGTGTGCGTTCCACTCACAGAGTTCAACCTTTCTTTTCATAGAGCAGTTTGGAAACACTCTGTTTGTTAAGTCTGCAAGGGGATATTTAGACCTCTTTGACGCCTTCGTTGGAAACGGGATTTCTTCATCTACAGCTAGACACATGAATTCTCAGTAACTTCTTTGTGTTGTGTGTATTCAACTCACAGAGTTGAACCTTTCTTTAGACAGAGCAGATTTGAAACACTCTTTTTGTGGATTTTACAAGTGGAGATTTCAAGCGATTTGAGGCCAATTGTAGTAAAGGAAATATCCTCGTTTCAAAACTAGACAGAATCATTCTCAGAAACTACTTTGTGATGTGTGCGTTCAACTCACAGAGTTTCACCTTTCTTTTCATACAGCAGTTGGGAAACACTCTGTTTCTTAAGTTTGCAAGAGGATATTTGGACCAATTTGAGGCCTTCGTTGGAAACGGGATTACTCAGTATAATGCTAGACAGATGAATTCCCAGTAACTTCTTTGTGTTGTGTCTGTCCAACTGCCAGAGTTGAACCTTCCTTTAGACAGAGCAGTTTGCAAACACTGTTTTTGTGGAATTTGCAAGTGGAGATTTCAAGCGATTTCAGGCCAATCTTAGAAAGGGAAATATCTTTGTATAAAAACTAGACAGAATCATTGTCAGAAACTACTTTGTGTTGTGTGCGTTCCACTCACAGAGTTTAACCTTTCTTTTCATAGAGCAGTTTGGAAACACTCTGTTTGTTAAGTCTGCAAGGGGATATTTAGACCTCTTTGACGCCTTCGTTGGAAACGGGATTTCTTCATATACAGCTAGACACATGAATTCTCAGTAACTTCTTTGTGTTGTGTGTATTCAACTCACAGAGTTGAACCTTTCTTTAGACAGAGCAGATTTGAAACACTCTTTTTGTGGATTTTACAAGTGGAGATTTCAAGCGATTTGAGGACAATTGTAGTAAAGGAAATATCCTCGTTTAAAAACTAGACAGAATCATTCTCAGAAACTACTGTGTGATGTGTGTGTTCAACTCACAGAGTTTCACCTTTCTTTTCATAGAGCAGTTGGGAAACACTCTGTTTGTTAAGTTTGCAAGAGGATATTTGGACCACTTTGAGGTCTTCGTTGGAAACGGGATTTCTCAGGATAATGCTAGACACATGAATTCCCAGTAACTTCTTTGTGTTTTGTCTGTTCAACTGCCAGAGTTGAACCTTCCTTTAGACAGAGCAGTTTGCAAACACTCTTTTTGTGGAATTTGCAAGTGGAGATTTCAAGCGATTTCAGGCCAATCTTAGAAAGGGAAATATCTTTGTATAAAAACTAGACAGAACCATTCTCAGAAACTACTTTGTGTTGTGTGCGTTCCACTCACAGAGTTCAACCTTTCTTTTCATAGAGCAGTTTGGAAACACTCTGTTTGTTAAGTCTGCAAGGGGATATTTAGACCTGTTTGACGCCTTCGTTGGAAACGGGATTTCTTCATCTACAGCTAGACACATGAATTCTCAGTAACTTCTTTGTGTTGTGTGTATTCAACTCACAGAGTTGAACCTTTCTTTAGACAGAGCAGATTTGAAACACTCTTTTTGTGGATTTTACAAGTGGAGATTTCAAGCGATTTGAGGCCAATTGTAGTAAAGGAAATATCCTCGTTTAAAAACTAGACAGAATCATTCTCAGAAACTACTGTGTGATGTGTGCGTTCAACTCACAGAGTTTCACCTTTCTTTTCATAGAGCAGTTTGGAAACACTCTGTTTGTTAAGTTTGCAAGAGGATATTTGGAGCACTTTGAGGCCTTCGTTGGAAACGGGATTTCTCAGTATAATGCTAGACAGATGAATTCCCAGTAACTTCTTTGTGTTGTGTCTATTCAACTCACAGGGTTGAACCTTCCTTTAGACAGAGCAGTTTGCAAACACTGTTTTTGTGGAATTTGCAAGTGGAGATTTCAAGCGATTTCCGGCCAGTCTTAGAAAGGGAAATATCTTTGTATAAAAACTAGACAGAATCATTCTCAGAAACTACTTTGTGTTGTGTGCGTTCCACTCACAGAGTTTAACCTTTCTTTTCATAGAGCAGTTTGGAAACACTCTGTTTGTTAAGTCTGCAAGGGGATATTTAGACCTCTTTGACGCCTTCGTTTGAAACGGGATTTCTTCATATACAGCTAGACACATGAATTCGCAGTAACTTCTTTGTATTGTGTGTATTAAACTCACAGAGTTGAACCTTTCTTTAGACAGAGCAGATTTGAAACACTCTTTTTGTGGATTTTACAAGTGGAGATTTCAAGCGATTTGAGGCCAATTGTAGTAAAGGAAATATCCTCGTTTAAAAATTAGACAGAATAATTCTCAGAAACTACTGTGTGATGTGCGCGTTCAACTCACAGAGTTTCACCTTTCTTTTCATAGAGCAGTTTGGAAACACTCTGTTTATTAAGTTTGCAAGAGGATATTTGGACCACTTTGAGGCCTTCGTTGGAAACGGGATTTCTCAGGATAATGCTAGACAGATGAATTCCCAGTAACTTCTTTGTGTTGTGTCTGTTCAACTGCCAGAGTTGAACCTTCCTTTAGACAGAGCAGTTTGCAAACACTCTTTTTGTGGAATTTGCAAGTGGAGATTTCAAGCGATTTCAGGCCAATCTTAGAAAGGGAAATATCTTTGTATAAAAACTAGACAGAACCATTCTCAGAAACTACTTTGTGTTGTGTGCGTTCCACTCACAGAGTTCAACCTTTCTTTTCATAGAGCAGTTTGGAAACACTCTGTTTGTTAAGTCTGCAAGGGGATATTTAGACCTCTTTGACGCCTTCGTTGGATACGGGATTTCTTCATCTACAGCTAGACACATGAATTCTCAGTAACTTCTTTGTGTTGTGTGTATTCAACTCACAGAGTTGAACCTTTCTTTAGACAGAGCAGATTTGAAACACTCTTTTTGTGGATTTTACAAGTGGAGATTTCAAGCGATTTGAGGCCAATTGTAGTAAAGGAAATATCCTCGTTTAAAAACTAGACAGAATCATTCTCAGAAACTACTGTGTGATGTGTGCGTTCAACTCACAGAGTTTCACCTTTCTTTTCATAGAGCAGTTCGGAAACACTCTGTTTGTTAAGTTTGCAAGAGGATATTTGGACCACTTTGAGGCCTTCGTTGGAAACGGGATTTCTCAGGATAATGCTAGACAGATGAATTCCCAGTAACTTCTTTGTGTTGTGTCTGTTCAACTGCCAGAGTTGAACCTTCCTTTAACCAGAGAAGTTTGCAAACACTCTTTTTGTGGAATTTGCAAGTGGAGATTTCAAGCGATTTCAGGCCAATCTTAGAAAGGGAAATATCTTTGTATAAAAACTAGACAGAATCATTCTCAGAAACTACTTTGTGTTGTGTGCGTTCCACTCACAGAGTTCAACCTTTCTTTTCATAGAGCAGTTTGGAAACACTCTGTTTGTTAAGTCTGCAAGGGGATATTTAGACCTCTTTGACGCCTTCGTTGGAAACGGGATTTCTTCATCTACAGCTAGACACATGAATTCTCAGTAACTTCTTTGTGTTGTGTGTATTCAACTCACAGAGTTGAACCTTTCTTTAGACAGAGCAGATTTGAAACACTCTTTTTGTGGATTTTACAAGTGGAGATTTCAAGCGATTTGAGGCCAATTGTAGTAAAGGAAATATCCTCGTTTAAAAACTAGACAGAATCATTCTCAGAAACTACTGTGTGATGTGTGCGTTCAACTCACAGAGTTTCACCTTTCTTTTCATAGAGCAGTTGGGAAACACTCTGTTTGTTAAGTTTGCAAGAGGATATTTGGACCACTTTGAGGCCTTCGTTGGAAACGGGATTTCTCCGTATAATGCTAGACAGATGAATTCCCAGTAACTTCTTTGTGTTGTGTCTATTCAACTCACAGAGTTGAACCTTCCTTTAGACAGAGCAGTTTGCAAACACTCTTTTTGTGGAATTTGCAAGTGGAGATTTCAAGCGATTTCAGGCCAATCTTAGAAAGGGAAATATCTTTGTATAAAAACTAGACAGAATCATTCTCAGAAACTACTTTGTGTTGTGTGCGTTCCACTCACAGAGTTCAACCTTTCTTTTCATAGAGCAGTTTGGAAACACTCTGTTTCTTAAGTCTGCAAGGGGATATTTAGACCTCTTTGACGCCTTCGTTTGAAACGGGATTTCTTCATCTACAGCTAGACACATGAATTCTCAGTAACTTCTTTGTGTTGTGTGTATTCAACTCACAGAGTTGAACCTTTCTTTAGACAGAGCAGATTTGAAACACTCTTTTTGTGGATTTTACAAGTGGAGATTTCAAGCGATTTGAGGCCAATTGTAGTAAAGGAAATATCCTCGTTTAAAAACTAGACAGAATCATTCTCAGAAACTACTGTGTGATGTGTGCGTTCAACTCACAGAGTTTCACCTTTCTTTTCATAGAGCAGTTGGGAAACACTCTGTTTGTTAAGTTTGCAAGAGGATATTTGGACCACTTTGAGGCCTTCGTTGGAAACGGGATTTCTCAGGATAATGCTAGACAGATGAATTCCCAGTAACTTCTTTGTGTTGTGTCTGTTCAACTGCCAGAGTTGAACCTTCCTTTAGACAGAGCAGTTTGCAAACACTCTTTTTATGGAATTTGCAAGTGGAGATTTCAAGCGATTTCAGGCCAATCTTAGAAAGGGAAATATCTTTGTATAAAAACTAGACAGAACCATTCTCAGAAACTACTTTGTGTTGTGTGCGTTCCACTCACAGAGTTCAACCTTTCTTTTCATAGAGCAGTTTGGAAACACTCTGTTTGTTAAGTCTGCAAGGGGATATTTAGACCTCTTTGACGCCTTCGTTGGAAACGAGATTTCTTCATCTACAGCTAGACACATGAATTCTCAGTAACTTCTTTGTGTTGTGTGTATTCAACTCACAGAGTTGAACCTTTCTTTAGACAGAGCAGATTTGAAACACTCTTTTTGTGGATTTTACAAGTGGAGATTTCAAGCGATTTGAGGCCAATTGTAGTAAAGGAAATATCCTCGTTTAAAAACTAGACAGAATCATTCTCAGAAACTACTGTGTGATGTGTGCGTTCAACTCACAGAGTTTCACCTTTCTTTTCATAGAGCAGTTGGGAAACACTCTGTTTGTTAAGTTTGCAAGAGGATATTTGGACCACTTTGAGGCCTTCGTTGGAAACGGGATTTCTCAGGATAATGCTAGACAGATGAATTCCCAGTAACTTCTTTGTGTTGTGTCTGTTCAACTGCCAGAGTTGAACCTTCCTTTAGACAGAGCAGTTTGCAAACACTCTTTTTGTGGAATTTGCAAGTGGAGATTTCAAGCGATTTCAGGCCAATCTTAGAAAGGGAAATATCTTTGTATAAAAACTAGACAGAATCATTCTCAGAAACTACTTTGTGATGTGTGCGTTCAACTCACAGAGTTTCACCTTTCTTTTCATACAGCAGTTGGGAAACACTCTGTTTCTTAAGTTTGCAAGAGGATATTTGGACCAATTTGAGGCCTTCGTTGGAAACGGGATTACTCAGTATAATGCTAGACAGATGAATTCCCAGTAACTTCTTTGTGTTGTGTCTGTCCAACTGCCAGAGTTGAACCTTCCTTTAGACAGAGCAGTTTGCAAACACTGTTTTTGTGGAATTTGCAAGTGGAGATTTCAAGCGATTTCAGGCCAATCTTAGAAAGGGAAATATCTTTGTATAAAAACTAGACAGAATCATTGTCAGAAACTACTTTGTGTTGTGTGCGTTCCACTCACAGAGTTTAACCTTTCTTTTCATAGAGCAGTTTGGAAACACTCTGTTTGTTAAGTCTGCAAGGGGATATTTAGACCTCTTTGACGCCTTCGTTGGAAACGGGATTTCTTCATATACAGCTAGACACATGAATTCTCAGTAACTTCTTTGTGTTGTGTGTATTCAACTCACAGAGTTGAACCTTTCTTTAGACAGAGCAGATTTGAAACACTCTTTTTGTGGATTTTACAAGTGGAGATTTCAAGCGATTTGAGGACAATTGTAGTAAAGGAAATATCCTCGTTTAAAAACTAGACAGAATCATTCTCAGAAACTACTGTGTGATGTGTGTGTTCAACTCACAGAGTTTCACCTTTCTTTTCATAGAGCAGTTGGGAAACACTCTGTTTGTTAAGTTTGCAAGAGGATATTTGGACCACTTTGAGGTCTTCGTTGGAAACGGGATTTCTCAGGATAATGCTAGACACATGAATTCCCAGTAACTTCTTTGTGTTTTGTCTGTTCAACTGCCAGAGTTGAACCTTCCTTTAGACAGAGCAGTTTGCAAACACTCTTTTTGTGGAATTTGCAAGTGGAGATTTCAAGCGATTTCAGGCCAATCTTAGAAAGGGAAATATCTTTGTATAAAAACTAGACAGAACCATTCTCAGAAACTACTTTGTGTTGTGTGCGTTCCACTCACAGAGTTCAACCTTTCTTTTCATAGAGCAGTTTGGAAACACTCTGTTTGTTAAGTCTGCAAGGGGATATTTAGACCTGTTTGACGCCTTCGTTGGAAACGGGATTTCTTCATCTACAGCTAGACACATGAATTCTCAGTAACTTCTTTGTGTTGTGTGTATTCAACTCACAGAGTTGAACCTTTCTTTAGACAGAGCAGATTTGAAACACTCTTTTTGTGGATTTTACAAGTGGAGATTTCAAGCGATTTGAGGCCAATTGTAGTAAAGGAAATATCCTCGTTTAAAAACTAGACAGAATCATTCTCAGAAACTACTGTGTGATGTGTGCGTTCAACTCACAGAGTTTCACCTTTCTTTTCATAGAGCAGTTTGGAAACACTCTGTTTGTTAAGTTTGCAAGAGGATATTTGGACCACTTTGAGGCCTTCGTTGGAAACGGGATTTCTCAGTATAATGCTAGACAGATGAATTCCCAGTAACTTCTTTGTGTTGTGTCTATTCAACTCACAGAGTTGAACCTTCCTTTAGACAGAGCAGTTTGCAAACACTGTTTTTGTGGAATTTGCAAGTGGAGATTTCAAGCGATTTCCGGCCAGTCTTAGAAAGGGAAATATCTTTGTATAAAAACTAGACAGAATCATTCTCAGAAACTACTTTGTGTTGTGTGCGTTCCACTCACAGAGTTTAACCTTTCTTTTCATAGAGCAGTTTGGAAACACTCTGTTTGTTAAGTCTGCAAGGGGATATTTAGACCTCTTTGACGCCTTCGTTGGAAACGGGATTTCTTCATATACAGCTAGACACATGAATTCGCAGTAACTTCTTTGTATTGTGTGTATTAAACTCACAGAGTTGAACCTTTCTTTAGACAGAGCAGATTTGAAACACTCTTTTTGTGGATTTTACAAGTGGAGATTTCAAGCGATTTGAGGCCAATTGTAGTAAAGGAAATATCCTCGTTTAAAAATTAGACAGAATAATTCTCAGAAACTACTGTGTGATGTGCGCGTTCAACTCACAGAGTTTCACCTTTCTTTTCATAGAGCAGTTTGGAAACACTCTGTTTATTAAGTTTGCAAGAGGATATTTGGACCACTTTGAGGCCTTCGTTGGAAACGGGATTTCTCAGGATAATGCTAGACAGATGAATTCCCAGTAACTTCTTTGTGTTGTGTCTGTTCAACTGCCAGAGTTGAACCTTCCTTTAGACAGAGCAGTTTGCAAACACTCTTTTTGTGGAATTTGCAAGTGGAGATTTCAAGCGATTTCAGGCCAATCTTAGAAAGGGAAATATCTTTGTATAAAAAATAGACAGAACCATTCTCAGAAACTACTTTGTGTTGTGTGCGTTCCACTCACAGAGTTCAACCTTTCTTTTCATAGAGCAGTTTGGAAACACTCTGTTTGTTAAGTCTGCAAGGGGATATTTAGACCTCTTTGACGCCTTCGTTGGATACGGGATTTCTTCATCTACAGCTAGACACATGAATTCTCAGTAACTTCTTTGTGTTGTGTGTATTCAACTCACAGAGTTGAACCTTTCTTTAGACAGAGCAGATTTGAAACACTCTTTTTGTGGATTTTACAAGTGGAGATTTCAAGCGATTTGAGGCCAATTGTAGTAAAGGAAATATCCTCGTTTAAAAACTAGACAGAATCATTCTCAGAAACTACTGTGTGATGTGTGCGTTCAACTCACAGAGTTTCACCTTTCTTTTCATAGAGCAGTTTGGAAACACTCTGTTTGTTAAGTTTGCAAGAGGATATTTGGACCACTTTGAGGCCTTCGTTGGAAACGGGATTTCTCAGGATAATGCTAGACAGATGAATTCCCAGTAACTTCTTTGTGTTGTGTCTGTTCAACTGCCAGAGTTGAACCTTCCTTTAACCAGAGAAGTTTGCAAACACTCTTTTTGTGGAATTTGCAAGTGGAGATTTCAAGCGATTTCAGGCCAATCTTAGAAAGGGAAATATCTTTGTATAAAAACTAGACAGAATCATTCTCAGAAACTACTTTGTGTTGTGTGCGTTCCACTCACAGAGTTCAACCTTTCTTTTCATAGAGCAGTTTGGAAACACTCTGTTTGTTAAGTCTGCAAGGGGATATTTAGACCTCTTTGACGCCTTCGTTGGAAACGGGATTTCTTCATCTACAGCTAGACACATGAATTCTCAGTAACTTCTTTGTGTTGTGTGTATTCAACTCACAGAGTTGAACCTTTCTTTAGACAGAGCAGATTTGAAACACTCTTTTTGTGGATTTTACAAGTGGAGATTTCAAGCGATTTGAGGCCAATTGTAGTAAAGGAAATATCCTCGTTTAAAAACTAGACAGAATCATTCTCAGAAACTACTGTGTGATGTGTGCGTTCAACTCACAGAGTTTCACCTTTCTTTTCATAGAGCGGTTTGGAAACACTCTGTTTGTTAAGTTTGCAAGAGGATATTTGGACCACTTTGAGGCCTTCGTTGGAAACGGGATTTCTCAGTATAATGCTAGACAGATGAATTCCCAGTAACTTCTTTGTGTTGTGTCTGTTCAACTGCCAGAGTTGAACCTTCCTTTAGACAGAGCAGTTTGCAAACACTCTTTTTGTGGAATTTGCAAGTGGAGATTTCAAGCGATTTCAGGCCAATCTTAGAAAGGGAAATATCTTTGTATAAAAACTAGACAGAACCATTCTCAGAAACTACTTTGTGTTGTGTGCGTTCCACTCACAGAGTTCAACCTTTCTTTTCATAGAGCAGTTTGGAAACACTCTGTTTGTTAAGTCTGCAAGGGGATATTTAGACCTGTTTGACGCCTTCGTTGGAAACGGGATTTCTTCATCTACAGCTAGACACATGAATTCTCAGTAACTTCTTTGTGTTGTGTGTATTCAACTCACAGAGTTGAACCTTTCTTTAGACAGAGCAGATTTGAAACACTCTTTTTGTGGATTTTACAAGTGGAGATTTCAAGCGATTTGAGGCCAATTGTAGTAAAGGAAATATCCTCGTTTAAAAACTAGACAGAATCATTCTCAGAAACTACTGTGTGATGTGTGCGTTCAACTCACAGAGTTTCACCTTTCTTTTCATAGAGCAGTTTGGAAACACTCTGTTTGTTAAGTTTGCAAGAGGATATTTGGACCACTTTGAGGCCTTCGTTGGAAACGGGATTTCTCAGTATAATGCTAGACAGATGAATTCCCAGTAACTTCTTTGTGTTGTGTCTATTCAACTCACAGAGTTGAACCTTCCTTTAGACAGAGCAGTTTGCAAACACTGTTTTTGTGGAATTTGCAAGTGGAGATTTCAAGCGATTTCCGGCCAGTCTTAGAAAGGGAAATATCTTTGTATAAAAACTAGACAGAATCATTCTCAGAAACTACTTTGTGTTGTGTGCGTTTCACTCACAGAGTTTAACCTTTCTTTTCATAGAGCAGTTTGGAAACACTCTGTTTGTTAAGTCTGCAAGGGGATATTTAGACCTCTTTGACGCCTTCGTTGGAAACGGGATTTCTTCATATACAGCTAGACACATGAATTCGCAGTAACTTCTTTGTATTGTGTGTATTAAACTCACAGAGTTGAACCTTTCTTTAGACAGAGCAGATTTGAAACACTCTTTTTGTGGATTTTACAAGTGGAGATTTCAAGCGATTTGAGGCCAATTGTAGTAAAGGAAATATCCTCGTTTAAAAATTAGACAGAATAATTCTCAGAAACTACTGTGTGATGTGCGCGTTCAACTCACAGAGTTTCACCTTTCTTTTCATAGAGCAGTTTGGAAACACTCTGTTTATTAAGTTTGCAAGAGGATATTTGGACCACTTTGAGGCCTTCGTTGGAAACGGGATTTCTCAGGATAATGCTAGACAGATGAATTCCCAGTAACTTCTTTGTGTTGTGTCTGTTCAACTGCCAGAGTTGAACCTTCCTTTAGACAGAGCAGTTTGCAAACACTCTTTTTGTGGAATTTGCAAGTGGAGATTTCAAGCGATTTCAGGCCAATCTTAGAAAGGGAAATATCTTTGTATAAAAAATAGACAGAACCATTCTCAGAAACTACTTTGTGTTGTGTGCGTTCCACTCACAGAGTTCAACCTTTCTTTTCATAGAGCAGTTTGGAAACACTCTGTTTGTTAAGTCTGCAAGGGGATATTTAGACCTCTTTGACGCCTTCGTTGGATACGGGATTTCTTCATCTACAGCTAGACACATGAATTCTCAGTAACTTCTTTGTGTTGTGTGTATTCAACTCACAGAGTTGAACCTTTCTTTAGACAGAGCAGATTTGAAACACTCTTTTTGTGGATTTTACAAGTGGAGATTTCAAGCGATTTGAGGCCAATTGTAGTAAAGGAAATATCCTCGTTTAAAAACTAGACAGAATCATTCTCAGAAACTACTGTGTGATGTGTGCGTTCAACTCACAGAGTTTCACCTTTCTTTTCATAGAGCAGTTCGGAAACACTCTGTTTGTTAAGTTTGCAAGAGGATATTTGGACCACTTTGAGGCCTTCGTTGGAAACGGGATTTCTCAGGATAATGCTAGACAGATGAATTCCCAGTAACTTCTTTGTGTTGTGTCTGTTCAACTGCCAGAGTTGAACCTTCCTTTAACCAGAGAAGTTTGCAAACACTCTTTTTGTGGAATTTGCAAGTGGAGATTTCAAGCGATTTCAGGCCAATCTTAGAAAGGGAAATATCTTTGTATAAAAACTAGACAGAATCATTCTCAGAAACTACTTTGTGTTGTGTGCGTTCCACTCACAGAGTTCAACCTTTCTTTTCATAGAGCAGTTTGGAAACACTCTGTTTGTTAAGTCTGCAAGGGGATATTTAGACCTCTTTGACGCCTTCGTTGGAAACGGGATTTCTTCATCTACAGCTAGACACATGAATTCTCAGTAACTTCTTTGTGTTGTGTGTATTCAACTCACAGAGTTGAACCTTTCTTTAGACAGAGCAGATTTGAAACACTCTTTTTGTGGATTTTACAAGTGGAGATTTCAAGCGATTTGAGGCCAATTGTAGTAAAGGAAATATCCTCGTTTAAAAACTAGACAGAATCATTCTCAGAAACTACTGTGTGATGTGTGCGTTCAACTCACAGAGTTTCACCTTTCTTTTCATAGAGCGGTTTGGAAACACTCTGTTTGTTAAGTTTGCAAGAGGATATTTGGACCACTTTGAGGCCTTCGTTGGAAACGGGATTTCTCCGTATAATGCTAGACAGATGAATTCCCAGTAACTTCTTTGTGTTGTGTCTATTCAACTCACAGAGTTGAACCTTCCTTTAGACAGAGCAGTTTGCAAACACTCTTTTTGTGGAATTTGCAAGTGGAGATTTCAAGCGATTTCAGGCCAATCTTAGAAAGGGAAATATCTTTGTATAAAAACTAGACAGAATCATTCTCAGAAACTACTTTGTGTTGTGTGCGTTCCACTCACAGAGTTCAACCTTTCTTTTCATAGAGCAGTTTGGAAACACTCTGTTTCTTAAGTCTGCAAGGGGATATTTAGACCTCTTTGACGCCTTCGTTGGAAACGGGATTTCTTCATCTACAGCTAGACACATGAATTCTCAGTAACTTCTTTGTGTTGTGTGTATTCAACTCACAGAGTTGAACCTTTCTTTAGACAGAGCAGATTTGAAACACTCTTTTTGTGGATTTTACAAGTGGAGATTTCAAGCGATTTGAGGCCAATTGTAGTAAAGGAAATATCCTCGTTTAAAAACTAGACAGAATCATTCTCAGAAACTACTGTGTGATGTGTGCGTTCAACTCACAGAGTTTCACCTTTCTTTTCATAGAGCAGTTGGGAAACACTCTGTTTGTTAAGTTTGCAAGAGGATATTTGGACCACTTTGAGGCCTTCGTTGGAAACGGGATTTCTCAGGATAATGCTAGACAGATGAATTCCCAGTAACTTCTTTGTGTTGTGTCTGTTCAACTGCCAGAGTTGAACCTTCCTTTAGACAGAGCAGTTTGCAAACACTCTTTTTATGGAATTTGCAAGTGGAGATTTCAAGCGATTTCAGGCCAATCTTAGAAAGGGAAATATCTTTGTATAAAAACTAGACAGAACCATTCTCAGAAACTACTTTGTGTTGTGTGCGTTCCACTCACAGAGTTCAACCTTTCTTTTCATAGAGCAGTTTGGAAACACTCTGTTTGTTAAGTCTGCAAGGGGATATTTAGACCTCTTTGACGCCTTCGTTGGAAACGAGATTTCTTCATCTACAGCTAGACACATGAATTCTCAGTAACTTCTTTGTGTTGTGTGTATTCAACTCACAGAGTTGAACCTTTCTTTAGACAGAGCAGATTTGAAACACTCTTTTTGTGGATTTTACAAGTGGAGATTTCAAGCGATTTGAGGCCAATTGTAGTAAAGGAAATATCCTCGTTTAAAAACTAGACAGAATCATTCTCAGAAACTACTGTGTGATGTGTGCGTTCAACTCACAGAGTTTCACCTTTCTTTTCATAGAGCAGTTGGGAAACACTCTGTTTGTTAAGTTTGCAAGAGGATATTTGGACCACTTTGAGGCCTTCGTTGGAAACGGGATTTCTCAGGATAATGCTAGACAGATGAATTCCCAGTAACTTCTTTGTGTTGTGTCTGTTCAACTGCCAGAGTTGAACCTTCCTTTAGACAGAGCAGTTTGCAAACACTCTTTTTGTGGAATTTGCAAGTGGAGATTTCAAGCGATTTCAGGCCAATCTTAGAAAGGGAAATATCTTTGTATAAAAACTAGACAGAATCATTCTCAGAAACTACTTTGTGATGTGTGCGTTCAACTCACAGAGTTTCACCTTTCTTTTCATACAGCAGTTGGGAAACACTCTGTTTCTTAAGTTTGCAAGAGGATATTTGGACCAATTTGAGGCCTTCGTTGGAAACGGGATTACTCAGTATAATGCTAGACAGATGAATTCCCAGTAACTTCTTTGTGTTGTGTCTGTCCAACTGCCAGAGTTGAACCTTCCTTTAGACAGAGCAGTTTGCAAACACTGTTTTTGTGGAATTTGCAAGTGGAGATTTCAAGCGATTTCAGGCCAATCTTAGAAAGGGAAATATCTTTGTATAAAAACTAGACAGAATCATTGTCAGAAACTACTTTGTGTTGTGTGCGTTCCACTCACAGAGTTTAACCTTTCTTTTCATAGAGCAGTTTGGAAACACTCTGTTTGTTAAGTCTGCAAGGGGATATTTAGACCTCTTTGACGCCTTCGTTGGAAACGGGATTTCTTCATATACAGCTAGACACATGAATTCTCAGTAACTTCTTTGTGTTGTGTGTATTCAACTCACAGAGTTGAACCTTTCTTTAGACAGAGCAGATTTGAAACACTCTTTTTGTGGATTTTACAAGTGGAGATTTCAAGCGATTTGAGGACAATTGTAGTAAAGGAAATATCCTCGTTTAAAAACTAGACAGAATCATTCTCAGAAACTACTGTGTGATGTGTGTGTTCAACTCACAGAGTTTCACCTTTCTTTTCATAGAGCAGTTGGGAAACACTCTGTTTGTTAAGTTTGCAAGAGGATATTTGGACCACTTTGAGGTCTTCGTTGGAAACGGGATTTCTCAGGATAATGCTAGACACATGAATTCCCAGTAACTTCTTTGTGTTTTGTCTGTTCAACTGCCAGAGTTGAACCTTCCTTTAGACAGAGCAGTTTGCAAACACTCTTTTTGTGGAATTTGCAAGTGGAGATTTCAAGCGATTTCAGGCCAATCTTAGAAAGGGAAATATCTTTGTATAAAAACTAGACAGAACCATTCTCAGAAACTACTTTGTGTTGTGTGCGTTCCACTCACAGAGTTCAACCTTTCTTTTCATAGAGCAGTTTGGAAACACTCTGTTTGTTAAGTCTGCAAGGGGATATTTAGACCTGTTTGACGCCTTCGTTGGAAACGGGATTTCTTCATCTACAGCTAGACACATGAATTCTCAGTAACTTCTTTGTGTTGTGTGTATTCAACTCACAGAGTTGAACCTTTCTTTAGACAGAGCAGATTTGAAACACTCTTTTTGTGGATTTTACAAGTGGAGATTTCAAGCGATTTGAGGCCAATTGTAGTAAAGGAAATATCCTCGTTTAAAAACTAGACAGAATCATTCTCAGAAACTACTGTGTGATGTGTGCGTTCAACTCACAGAGTTTCACCTTTCTTTTCATAGAGCAGTTTGGAAACACTCTGTTTGTTAAGTTTGCAAGAGGATATTTGGACCACTTTGAGGCCTTCGTTGGAAACGGGATTTCTCAGTATAATGCTAGACAGATGAATTCCCAGTAACTTCTTTGTGTTGTGTCTATTCAACTCACAGAGTTGAACCTTCCTTTAGACAGAGCAGTTTGCAAACACTGTTTTTGTGGAATTTGCAAGTGGAGATTTCAAGCGATTTCCGGCCAGTCTTAGAAAGGGAAATATCTTTGTATAAAAACTAGACAGAATCATTCTCAGAAACTACTTTGTGTTGTGTGCGTTCCACTCACAGAGTTTAACCTTTCTTTTCATAGAGCAGTTTGGAAACACTCTGTTTGTTAAGTCTGCAAGGGGATATTTAGACCTCTTTGACGCCTTCGTTGGAAACGGGATTTCTTCATATACAGCTAGACACATGAATTCGCAGTAACTTCTTTGTATTGTGTGTATTAAACTCACAGAGTTGAACCTTTCTTTAGACAGAGCAGATTTGAAACACTCTTTTTGTGGATTTTACAAGTGGAGATTTCAAGCGATTTGAGGCCAATTGTAGTAAAGGAAATATCCTCGTTTAAAAATTAGACAGAATAATTCTCAGAAACTACTGTGTGATGTGCGCGTTCAACTCACAGAGTTTCCCCTTTCTTTTCATAGAGCAGTTTGGAAACACTCTGTTTATTAAGTTTGCAAGAGGATATTTGGACCACTTTGAGGCCTTCGTTGGAAACGGGATTTCTCAGGATAATGCTAGACAGATGAATTCCCAGTAACTTCTTTGTGTTGTGTCTGTTCAACTGCCAGAGTTGAACCTTCCTTTAGACAGAGCAGTTTGCAAACACTCTTTTTGTGGAATTTGCAAGTGGAGATTTCAAGCGATTTCAGGCCAATCTTAGAAAGGGAAATATCTTTGTATAAAAAATAGACAGAACCATTCTCAGAAACTACTTTGTGTTGTGTGCGTTCCACTCACAGAGTTCAACCTTTCTTTTCATAGAGCAGTTTGGAAACACTCTGTTTGTTAAGTCTGCAAGGGGATATTTAGACCTCTTTGACGCCTTCGTTGGATACGGGATTTCTTCATCTACAGCTAGACACATGAATTCTCAGTAACTTCTTTGTGTTGTGTGTATTCAACTCACAGAGTTGAACCTTTCTTTAGACAGAGCAGATTTGAAACACTCTTTTTGTGGATTTTACAAGTGGAGATTTCAAGCGATTTGAGGCCAATTGTAGTAAAGGAAATATCCTCGTTTAAAAACTAGACAGAATCATTCTCAGAAACTACTGTGTGATGTGTGCGTTCAACTCACAGAGTTTCACCTTTCTTTTCATAGAGCAGTTTGGAAACACTCTGTTTGTTAAGTTTGCAAGAGGATATTTGGACCACTTTGAGGCCTTCGTTGGAAACGGGATTTCTCAGGATAATGCTAGACAGATGAATTCCCAGTAACTTCTTTGTGTTGTGTCTGTTCAACTGCCAGAGTTGAACCTTCCTTTAACCAGAGAAGTTTGCAAACACTCTTTTTGTGGAATTTGCAAGTGGAGATTTCAAGCGATTTCAGGCCAATCTTAGAAAGGGAAATATCTTTGTATAAAAACTAGACAGAATCATTCTCAGAAACTACTTTGTGTTGTGTGCGTTCCACTCACAGAGTTCAACCTTTCTTTTCATAGAGCAGTTTGGAAACACTCTGTTTGTTAAGTCTGCAAGGGGATATTTAGACCTCTTTGACGCCTTCGTTGGAAACGGGATTTCTTCATCTACAGCTAGACACATGAATTCTCAGTAACTTCTTTGTGTTGTGTGTATTCAACTCACAGAGTTGAACCTTTCTTTAGACAGAGCAGATTTGAAACACTCTTTTTGTGGATTTTACAAGTGGAGATTTCAAGCGATTTGAGGCCAATTGTAGTAAAGGAAATATCCTCGTTTAAAAACTAGACAGAATCATTCTCAGAAACTACTGTGTGATGTGTGCGTTCAACTCACAGAGTTTCACCTTTCTTTTCATAGAGCAGTTTGGAAACACTCTGTTTGTTAAGTTTGCAAGAGGATATTTGGACCACTTTGAGGCCTTCGTTGGAAACGGGATTTCTCAGTATAATGCTAGACAGATGAATTCCCAGTAACTTCTTTGTGTTGTGTCTATTCAACTCACAGAGTTGAACCTTCCTTTAGACAGAGCAGTTTGCAAACACTGTTTTTGTGGAATTTGCAAGTGGAGATTTCAAGCGATTTCAGGCCAATCTTAGAAAGGGAAATATCTTTGTATAAAAACTAGACAGAATCATTCTCAGAAACTACTTTGTGTTGTGTGCGTTCCACTCACAGAGTTTAACCTTTCTTTTCATAGAGCAGTTTGGAAACACTCTGTTTGTTAAGTCTGCAAGGGGATATTTAGACCTCTTTGACGCCTTCGTTGGAAACGGGATTTCTTCATATACAGCTAGACACATGAATTCGCAGTAACTTCTTTGTATTGTGTGTATTAAACTCACAGAGTTGAACCTTTCTTTAGACAGAGCAGATTTGAAACACTCTTTTTGTGGATTTTACAAGTGGAGATTTCAAGCGATTTGAGGCCAATTGTAGTAAAGGAAATATCCTCGTTTAAAAATTAGACAGAATAATTCTCAGAAACTACTGTGTGATGTGCGCGTTCAACTCACAGAGTTTCACCTTTCTTTTCATAGAGCAGTTTGGAAACACTCTGTTTATTAAGTTTGCAAGAGGATATTTGGACCACTTTGAGGCCTTCGTTGGAAACGGGATTTCTCAGGATAATGCTAGACAGATGAATTCCCAGTAACTTCTTTGTGTTGTGTCTGTTCAACTGCCAGAGTTGAACCTTCCTTTAGACAGAGCAGTTTGCAAACACTCTTTTTGTGGAATTTGCAAGTGGAGATTTCAAGCGATTTCAGGCCAATCTTAGAAAGGGAAATATCTTTGTATAAAAAATAGACAGAACCATTCTCAGAAACTACTTTGTGTTGTGTGCGTTCCACTCACAGAGTTCAACCTTTCTTTTCATAGAGCAGTTTGGAAACACTCTGTTTGTTAAGTCTGCAAGGGGATATTTAGACCTCTTTGACGCCTTCGTTGGATACGGGATTTCTTCATCTACAGCTAGACACATGAATTCTCAGTAACTTCTTTGTGTTGTGTGTATTCAACTCACAGAGTTGAACCTTTCTTTAGACAGAGCAGATTTGAAACACTCTTTTTGTGGATTTTACAAGTGGAGATTTCAAGCGATTTGAGGCCAATTGTAGTAAAGGAAATATCCTCGTTTAAAAACTAGACAGAATCATTCTCAGAAACTACTGTGTGATGTGTGCGTTCAACTCACAGAGTTTCACCTTTCTTTTCATAGAGCAGTTTGGAAACACTCTGTTTGTTAAGTTTGCAAGAGGATATTTGGACCACTTTGAGGCCTTCGTTGGAAACGGGATTTCTCAGGATAATGCTAGACAGATGAATTCCCAGTAACTTCTTTGTGTTGTGTCTGTTCAACTGCCAGAGTTGAACCTTCCTTTAACCAGAGAAGTTTGCAAACACTCTTTTTGTGGAATTTGCAAGTGGAGATTTCAAGCGATTTCAGGCCAATCTTAGAAAGGGAAATATCTTTGTATAAAAACTAGACAGAATCATTCTCAGAAACTACTTTGTGTTGTGTGCGTTCCACTCACAGAGTTCAACCTTTCTTTTCATAGAGCAGTTTGGAAACACTCTGTTTGTTAAGTCTGCAAGGGGATATTTAGACCTCTTTGACGCCTTCGTTGGAAACGGGATTTCTTCATCTACAGCTAGACACATGAATTCTCAGTAACTTCTTTGTGTTGTGTGTATTCAACTCACAGAGTTGAACCTTTCTTTAGACAGAGCAGATTTGAAACACTCTTTTTGTGGATTTTACAAGTGGAGATTTCAAGCGATTTGAGGCCAATTGTAGTAAAGGAAATATCCTCGTTTAAAAACTAGACAGAATCATTCTCAGAAACTACTGTGTGATGTGTGCGTTCAACTCACAGAGTTTCACCTTTCTTTTCATAGAGCGGTTTGGAAACACTCTGTTTGTTAAGTTTGCAAGAGGATATTTGGACCACTTTGAGGCCTTCGTTGGAAACGGGATTTCTCAGTATAATGCTAGACAGATGAATTCCCAGTAACTTCTTTGTGTTGTGTCTGTTCAACTGCCAGAGTTGAACCTTCCTTTAGACAGAGCAGTTTGCAAACACTCTTTTTGTGGAATTTGCAAGTGGAGATTTCAAGCGATTTCAGGCCAATCTTAGAAAGGGAAATATCTTTGTATAAAAACTAGACAGAACCATTCTCAGAAACTACTTTGTGTTGTGTGCGTTCCACTCACAGAGTTCAACCTTTCTTTTCATAGAGCAGTTTGGAAACACTCTGTTTGTTAAGTCTGCAAGGGGATATTTAGACCTGTTTGACGCCTTCGTTGGAAACGGGATTTCTTCATCTACAGCTAGACACATGAATTCTCAGTAACTTCTTTGTGTTGTGTGTATTCAACTCACAGAGTTGAACCTTTCTTTAGACAGAGCAGATTTGAAACACTCTTTTTGTGGATTTTACAAGTGGAGATTTCAAGCGATTTGAGGCCAATTGTAGTAAAGGAAATATCCTCGTTTAAAAACTAGACAGAATCATTCTCAGAAACTACTGTGTGATGTGTGCGTTCAACTCACAGAGTTTCACCTTTCTTTTCATAGAGCAGTTTGGAAACACTCTGTTTGTTAAGTTTGCAAGAGGATATTTGGACCACTTTGAGGCCTTCGTTGGAAACGGGATTTCTCAGTATAATGCTAGACAGATGAATTCCCAGTAACTTCTTTGTGTTGTGTCTATTCAACTCACAGAGTTGAACCTTCCTTTAGACAGAGCAGTTTGCAAACACTGTTTTTGTGGAATTTGCAAGTGGAGATTTCAAGCGATTTCCGGCCAGTCTTAGAAAGGGAAATATCTTTGTATAAAAACTAGACAGAATCATTCTCAGAAACTACTTTGTGTTGTGTGCGTTCCACTCACAGAGTTTAACCTTTCTTTTCATAGAGCAGTTTGGAAACACTCTGTTTGTTAAGTCTGCAAGGGGATATTTAGACCTCTTTGACGCCTTCGTTGGAAACGGGATTTCTTCATATACAGCTAGACACATGAATTCGCAGTAACTTCTTTGTATTGTGTGTATTAAACTCACAGAGTTGAACCTTTCTTTAGACAGAGCAGATTTGAAACACTCTTTTTGTGGATTTTACAAGTGGAGATTTCAAGCGATTTGAGGCCAATTGTAGTAAAGGAAATATCCTCGTTTAAAAATTAGACAGAATAATTCTCAGAAACTACTGTGTGATGTGCGCGTTCAACTCACAGAGTTTCACCTTTCTTTTCATAGAGCAGTTTGGAAACACTCTGTTTATTAAGTTTGCAAGAGGATATTTGGACCACTTTGAGGCCTTCGTTGGAAACGGGATTTCTCAGGATAATGCTAGACAGATGAATTCCCAGTAACTTCTTTGTGTTGTGTCTGTTCAACTGCCAGAGTTGAACCTTCCTTTAGACAGAGCAGTTTGCAAACACTCTTTTTGTGGAATTTGCAAGTGGAGATTTCAAGCGATTTCAGGCCAATCTTAGAAAGGGAAATATCTTTGTATAAAAAATAGACAGAACCATTCTCAGAAACTACTTTGTGTTGTGTGCGTTCCACTCACAGAGTTCAACCTTTCTTTTCATAGAGCAGTTTGGAAACACTCTGTTTGTTAAGTCTGCAAGGGGATATTTAGACCTCTTTGACGCCTTCGTTGGAAACGGGATTTCTTCATCTACAGCTAGACACATGAATTCTCAGTAACTTCTTTGTGTTGTGTGTATTCAACTCACAGAGTTGAACCTTTCTTTAGACAGAGCAGATTTGAAACACTCTTTTTGTGGATTTTACAAGTGGAGATTTCAAGCGATTTGAGGCCAATTGTAGTAAAGGAAATATCCTCGTTTAAAAACTAGACAGAATCATTCTCAGAAACTACTGTGTGATGTGTGCGTTCAACTCACAGAGTTTCACCTTTCTTTTCATAGAGCAGTTTGGAAACACTCTGTTTGTTAAGTTTGCAAGAGGATATTTGGACCACTTTGAGGCCTTCGTTGGAAACGGGATTTCTCAGGATAATGCTAGACAGATGAATTCCCAGTAACTTCTTTGTGTTGTGTCTGTTCAACTGCCAGAGTTGAACCTTCCTTTAACCAGAGAAGTTTGCAAACACTCTTTTTGTGGAATTTGCAAGTGGAGATTTCAAGCGATTTCAGGCCAATCTTAGAAAGGGAAATATCTTTGTATAAAAACTAGACAGAATCATTCTCAGAAACTACTTTGTGTTGTGTGCGTTCCACTCACAGAGTTCAACCTTTCTTTTCATAGAGCAGTTTGGAAACACTCTGTTTGTTAAGTCTGCAAGGGGATATTTAGACCTCTTTGACGCCTTCGTTGGAAACGGGATTTCTTCATCTACAGCTAGACACATGAATTCTCAGTAACTTCTTTGTGTTGTGTGTATTCAACTCACAGAGTTGAACCTTTCTTTAGACAGAGCAGATTTGAAACACTCTTTTTGTGGATTTTACAAGTGGAGATTTCAAGCGATTTCAGGCCAATTGTAGTAAAGGAAATATCCTCGTTTAAAAACTAGACAGAATCATTCTCAGAAACTACTGTGTGATGTGTGCGTTCAACTCACAGAGTTTCACCTTTCTTTTCATAGAGCGGTTTGGAAACACTCTGTTTGTTAAGTTTGCAAGAGGATATTTGGACCACTTTGAGGCCTTCGTTGGAAACGGGATTTCTCAGTATAATGCTAGACAGATGAATTCCCAGTAACTTCTTTGTGTTGTGTCTATTCAACTCACAGAGTTGAACCTTCCTTTAGACAGAGCAGTTTGCAAACACTCTTTTTGTGGAATTTGCAAGTGGAGATTTCAAGCGATTTCAGGCCAATCTTAGAAAGGGAAATATCTTTGTATAAAAACTAGACAGAATCATTCTCAGAAACTACTTTGTGTTGTGTGCGTTCCACTCACAGAGTTCAACCTTTCTTTTCATAGAGCAGTTTGGAAACACTCTGTTTCTTAAGTCTGCAAGGGGATATTTAGACCTGTTTGACGCCTTCGTTGGAAACGGGATTTCTTCATCTACAGCTAGACACATGAATTCTCAGTAACTTCTTTGTGTTGTGTGTATTCAACTCACAGAGTTGAACCTTTCTTTAGACAGAGCAGATTTGAAACACTCTTTTTGTGGATTTTACAAGTGGAGATTTCAAGCGATTTGAGGCCAATTGTAGTAAAGGAAATATCCTCGTTTCAAAACTAGACAGAATCATTCTCAGAAACTACTGTGTGATGTGTGCGTTCAACTCACAGAGTTTCACCTTTCTTTTCATAGAGCAGTTGGGAAACACTCTGTTTGTTAAGTTTGCAAGAGGATATTTGGACCACTTTGAGGCCTTCGTTGGAAACGGGATTTCTCAGTATAATGCTAGACAGATGAATTCCCAGTAACTTCTTTGTGTTGTGTCTGTTCAACTGCCAGAGTTGAACCTTCCTTTAGACAGAGCAGTTTGCAAACACTCTTTTTATGGAATTTGCAAGTGGAGATTTCAAGCGATTTCAGGCCAATCTTAGAAAGGGAAATATCTTTGTATAAAAACTAGACAGAACCATTCTCAGAAACTACTTTGTGTTGTGTGCGTTCCACTCACAGAGTTCAACCTTTCTTTTCATAGAGCAGTTTGGAAACACTCTGTTTGTTAAGTCTGCAAGGGGATATTTAGACCTCTTTGACGCCTTCGTTGGAAACGGGATTTCTTCATCTACAGCTAGACACATGAATTCTCAGTAACTTCTTTGTGTTGTGTGTATTCAACTCACAGAGTTGAACCTTTCTTTAGACAGAGCAGATTTGAAACACTCTTTTTGTGGATTTTACAAGTGGAGATTTCAAGCGATTTGAGGCCAATTGTAGTAAAGGAAATATCCTCGTTTCAAAACTAGACAGAATCATTCTCAGAAACTACTCTGTGATGTGTGCGTTCAACTCACAGAGTTTCACCTTTCTTTTCATAGAGCAGTTTGGAAACACTCTGTTTGTTAAGTTTGCAAGAGGATATTTGGACCACTTTGAGGCCTTCGTTGGAAACGGGATTTCTCAGGATAATGCTAGACAGATGAATTCCCAGTAACTTCTTTGTGTTGTGTCTATTCAACTCACAGAGTTGAACCTTCCTTTAGACAGAGCAGTTTGCAAACACTCTTTTTGTGGAATTTGCAAGTGGAGATTTCAAGCGATTTCAGGCCAATCTTAGAAAGGGAAATATCTTTGTATAAAAACTAGACAGAATCATTCTCAGAAACTACTTTGTGTTGTGTGCGTTCCACTCACAGAGTTTAACCTTTCTTTTCATAGAGCAGTTTGGAAACACTCTGTTTGTTAAGTCTGCAAGGGGATATTTAGACCTCTTTGACGCCTTCGTTGGAAACGGGATTTCTTCATCTACAGCTAGACACATGAATTCTCAGTAACTTCTTTGTGTTGTGTGTATTCAACTCACAGAGTTGAACCTTTCTTCAGCAGAGCAGATTTGAAACACTCTTTTTGTGGATTTTACAAGTAGAGATTTCAAGCGATTTGAGGCCAATTGTAGTAAAGGAAGTATCCTCGTTTAAAAAGTAGACAAAATCATTCTCAGAAACTACTTTGTGATGTGTGCGTTCAACTCACAGAGTTTCACCTTTCTTTTCATAGAGTAGTTTGGAAACACTCTGTTTGTTAAGTTTGCAAGAGGATATTTGGACCACTTTGAGGCCTTCGTTGGAAACGGGATTTCTCAGGATAAGGCTAGACAGATGAATTCCCAGTAACTTCTTTGTGTTGTGTCTATTCAACTCCCAGAGTTGAACCTTCCTTTAGACAGAGCAGTTTGCAAACACTGTTTTTGTGGAATTTGCAAGTGGAGATTTCAAGCGATTTCAGGCCAATCTTAGAAAGGGAAATCTCTTTGTATAAAAACTAGACAGAATCATTCTCAGAAACTACTTTGTGTTGTGTGCGTTCCACTCACAGAGTTTAACCTTTCTTTTCATAGAGCAGTTTGGAAACACTCTGTTTCTTAAGTCTGCAAGGGGATATTTAGACCTCTTTGACGCCTTCGTTGGAAACGGGATTTCTTCATCTACAGCTAGACACATGAATTCTCAGTAACTTCTTTGTGTTGTGTGTATTCAACTCACAGAGTTGAACCTTTCTTTAGACAGAGCAGATTTGAAACACTCTTTTTGTGGATTTTACAAGTGGAGATTTCAAGCGATTTGAGGCCAATTGTAGTAAAGGAAATATCCTCGTTTAAAAACTAGACAGAATCATTCTCAGAAACTACTGTGTGATGTGTGCGTTCAACTCACAGAGTTTCACCTTTCTTTTCATAGAGCAGTTGGGAAACACTCTGTTTGTTAAGTTTGCAAGAGGATATTTGGACCACTTTGAGGCCTTCGTTGGAAACGGGATTTCTCAGTATAATGCTAGACAGATGAATTCCCAGTAACTTCTTTGTGTTGTGTCTGTTCAACTGCCAGAGTTGAACCTTCCTTTAGACAGAGCAGTTTGCAAACACTCTTTTTGTGGAATTTGCAAGTGGAGATTTCAAGCGATTTCAGGCCAATCTTAGAAAGGGAAATATCTTTGTATAAAAACTAGACAGAACCATTCTCAGAAACTACTTTGTGTTGTGTGCGTTCCACTCACAGAGTTCAACCTTTCTTTTCATAGAGCAGTTTGGAAACACTCTGTTTGTTAAGTCTGCAAGGGGATATTTAGACCTCTTTGACGCCTTCGTTGGAAACGGGATTTCTTCATCTACAGCTAGACACATGAATTCTCAGTAACTTCTTTGTGTTGTGTGTATTCAACTCACAGAGTTGAACCTTTCTTTAGACAGAGCAGATTTGAAACACTCTTTTTGTGGATTTTACAAGTGGAGATTTCAAGCGATTTGAGGCCAATTGTAGTAAAGGAAATATCCTCGTTTAAAAACTAGACAGAATCATTCTCAGAAACTACTGTGTGATGTGTGCGTTCAACTCACAGAGTTTCACCTTTCTTTTCATAGAGCAGTTGGGAAACACTCTGTTTCTTAAGTTTGCAAGAGGATATTTGGACCACTTTGAGGCCTTCGTTGGAAACGGGATTTCTCAGTATAATGCTAGACAGATGAATTCCCAGTAACTTCTTTGTGTTGTGTCTATTCAACTCACAGAGTTGAACCTTCCTTTAGACAGAGCAGTTTGCAAACACTGTTTTTGTGGAATTTGCAAGTGGAGATTTCAAGCGATTTCAGGCCAATCTTAGAAAGGGAAATATCTTTGTATAAAAACTAGACAGAATCATTCTCAGAAACTACTTTGTGTTGTGTGCGTTCCACTCACAGAGTTTAACCTTTCTTTTCATAGAGCAGTTTGGAAACACTCTGTTTGTTAAGTCTGCAAGGGGATATTTAGACCTCTTTGACGCCTTCGTTGGAAACGGGATTTCTTCATCTACAGCTAGACACATGAATTCTCAGTAACTTCTTTGTGTTGTGTGTATTCAACTCACAGAGTTGAACCTTTCTTCAGCAGAGCAGATTTGAAACACTCTTTTTGTGGATTTTACAAGTAGAGATTTCAAGCGATTTGAGGCCAATTGTAGTAAAGGAAGTATCCTCGTTTAAAAAGTAGACAAAATCATTCTCAGAAACTACTTTGTGATGTGTGCGTTCAACTCACAGAGTTTCACCTTTCTTTTCATAGAGTAGTTTGGAAACACTCTGTTTGTTAAGTTTGCAAGAGGATATTTGGAGCACTTTGAGGCCTTCGTTGGAAACGGGATTTCTCAGGATAAGGCTAGACAGATGAATTCCCAGTAACTTCTTTGTGTTGTGTCTATTCAACTCCCAGAGTTGAACCTTCCTTTAGACAGAGCAGTTTGCAAACACTGTTTTTGTGGAATTTGCAAGTGGAGATTTCAAGCGATTTCAGGCCAATCTTAGAAAGGGAAATATCTTTGTATAAAAACTAGACAGAATCATTCTCAGAAACTACTTTGTGTTGTGTGCGTTCCACTCACAGAGTTTAACCTTTCTTTTCATAGAGCAGTTTGGAAACACTCTCTTTCTTAAGTCTGCAAGGGGATATTTAGACCTCTTTGACGCCTTCGTTGGAAACGGGATTTCTTCATCTACAGCTAGACACATGAATTCTCAGTAACTTCTTTGTGTTGTGTGTATTCAACTCACAGAGTTGAACCTTTCTTTAGACAGAGCAGATTTGAAACACTCTTTTTGTGGATTTTACAAGTAGAGATTTCAAGCGATTTGAGGCCAATTGTAGTAAAGGAAGTATCCTCGTTTAAAAAGTAGACAAAATCATTCTCAGAAACTACTGTGTGATGTGTGCGTTCAACTCACAGAGTTTCACCTTTCTTTTCATAGAGCAGTTGGGAAACACTCTGTTTCTTAAGTTTGCAAGAGGATATTTGGACCACTTTGAGGCCTTCGTTGGAAACGGGATTTCTCAGGATAATGCTAGACAGATGAATTCCCAGTAACTTCTTTGTGTTGTGTCTGTTCAACTGCCAGAGTTGAACCTTCCTTTAGACAGAGCAGTTTGCAAACACTCTTTTTATGGAATTTGCAAGTGGAGATTTCAAGCGATTTCAGGCCAATCTTAGAAAGGGAAATATCTTTGTATAAAAACTAGACAGAACCATTCTCAGAAACTACTTTGTGTTGTGTGCGTTCCACTCACAGAGTTCAACCTTTCTTTTCATAGAGCAGTTTGGAAACACTCTGTTTGTTAAGTCTGCAAGGGGATATTTAGACCTCTTTGACGCCTTCGTTGGAAACGGGATTTCTTCATCTACAGCTAGACACATGAATTCTCAGTAACTTCTTTGTGTTGTGTGTATTCAACTCACAGAGTTGAACCTTTCTTTAGACAGAGCAGATTTGAAACACTCTTTTTGTGGATTTTACAAGTGGAGATTTCAAGCGATTTGAGGCCAATTGTAGTAAAGGAAATATCCTCGTTTCAAAACTAGACAGAATCATTCTCAGAAACTACTCTGTGATGTGTGCGTTCAACTCACAGAGTTTCACCTTTCTTTTCATAGAGCAGTTTGGAAACACTCTGTTTGTTAAGTTTGCAAGAGGATATTTGGACCACTTTGAGGCCTTCGTTGGAAACGGGATTTCTCAGTATAATGCTAGACAGATGAATTCCCAGTAACTTCTTTGTGTTGTGTCTATTCAACTCACAGAGTTGAACCTTCCTTTAGACAGAGCAGTTTGCAAACACTCTTTTTGTGGAATTTGCAAGTGGAGATTTCAAGCGATTTCAGGCCAATCTTAGAAAGGGAAATATCTTTGTATAAAAACTAGACAGAATCATTCTCAGAAACTACTTTGTGTTGTGTGCGTTCCACTCACAGAGTTTAACCTTTCTTTTCATAGAGCAGTTTGGAAACACTCTGTTTGTTAAGTCTGCAAGGGGATATTTAGACCTCTTTGACGCCTTCGTTGGAAACGGGATTTCTTCATCTACAGCTAGACACATGAATTCTCAGTAACTTCTTTGTGTTGTGTGTATTCAACTCACAGAGTTGAACCTTTCTTCAGCAGAGCAGATTTGAAACACTCTTTTTGTGGATTTTACAAGTAGAGATTTCAAGCGATTTGAGGCCAATTGTAGTAAAGGAAGTATTCTCGTTTAAAAAGTAGACAAAATCATTCTCAGAAACTACTTTGTGATGTGTGCGTTCAACTCACAGAGTTTCACCTTTCTTTTCATAGAGTAGTTTGGAAACACTCTGTTTGTTAAGTTTGCAAGAGGATATTTGGACCACTTTGAGGCCTTCGTTGGAAACGGGATTTCTCAGGATAAGGCTAGACAGATGAATTCCCAGTAACTTCTTTGTGTTGTGTCTATTCAACTCCCAGAGTTGAACCTTCCTTTAGACAGAGCAGTTTGCAAACACTGTTTTTGTGGAATTTGCAAGTGGAGATTTCAAGCGATTTCAGGCCAATCTTAGAAAGGGAAATCTCTTTGTATAAAAACTAGACAGAATCATTCTCAGAAACTACTTTGTGTTGTGTGCGTTCCACTCACAGAGTTTAACCTTTCTTTTCATAGAGCAGTTTGGAAACACTCTGTTTCTTAAGTCTGCAAGGGGATATTTAGACCTCTTTGACGCCTTCGTTGGAAACGGGATTTCTTCATCTACAGCTAGACACATGAATTCTCAGTAACTTCTTTGTGTTGTGTGTATTCAACTCACAGAGTTGAACCTTTCTTTAGACAGAGCAGATTTGAAACACTCTTTTTGTGGATTTTACAAGTGGAGATTTCAAGCGATTTGAGGCCAATTGTAGTAAAGGAAATATCCTCGTTTAAAAACTAGACAGAATCATTCTCAGAAACTACTGTGTGATGTGTGCGTTCAACTCACAGAGTTTCACCTTTCTTTTCATAGAGCAGTTGGGAAACACTCTGTTTGTTAAGTTTGCAAGAGGATATTTGGACCACTTTGAGGCCTTCGTTGGAAACGGGATTTCTCAGGATAATGCTAGACAGATGAATTCCCAGTAACTTCTTTGTGTTGTGTCTGTTCAACTGCCAGAGTTGAACCTTCCTTTAGACAGAGCAGTTTGCAAACACTCTTTTTATGGAATTTGCAAGTGGAGATTTCAAGCGATTTCAGGCCAATCTTAGAAAGGGAAATATCTTTGTATAAAAACTAGACAGAACCATTCTCAGAAACTACTTTGTGTTGTGTGCGTTCCACTCACAGAGTTCAACCTTTCTTTTCATAGAGCAGTTTGGAAACACTCTGTTTGTTAAGTCTGCAAGGGGATATTTAGACCTCTTTGACGCCTTCGTTGGAAACGGGATTTCTTCATCTACAGCTAGACACATGAATTCTCAGTAACTTCTTTGTGTTGTGTGTATTCAACTCACAGAGTTGAACCTTTCTTTAGACAGAGCAGATTTGAAACACTCTTTTTGTGGATTTTACAAGTGGAGATTTCAAGCGATTTGAGGCCAATTGTAGTAAAGGAAATATCCTCGTTTCAAAACTAGACAGAATCATTCTCAGAAACTACTTTGTGATGTGTGCGTTCAACTCACAGAGTTTCACCTTTCTTTTCATAGAGCAGTTGGGAAACACTCTGTTTCTTAAGTTTGCAAGAGGATATTTGGACCAATTTGAGGCCTTCGTTGGAAACGGGATTACTCAGTATAATGCTAGACAGATGAATTCTCAGTAACTTCTTTGTGTTGTGTCTGTCCAACTGCCAGAGTTGAACCTTCCTTTAGACAGAGCAGTTTGCAAACACTGTTTTTGTGGAATTTGCAAGTGGAGATTTCAAGCGATTTCAGGCCAATCTTAGAAAGGGAAATATCTTTGTATAAAAACTAGACAGAATCATTGTCAGAAACTACTTTGTGTTGTGTGCGTTCCACTCACAGAGTTTAACCTTTCTTTTCATAGAGCAGTTTGGAAACACTCTGTTTGTTAAGTCTGCAAGGGGATATTTAGACCTCTTTGACGCCTTCGTTGGAAACGGGATTTCTTCATCTACAGCTAGACACATGAATTCTCAGTAACTTCTTTGTGTTGTGTGTATTCAACTCACAGAGTTGAACCTTTCTTTAGACAGAGCAGATTTGAAACACTCTTTTTGTGGATTTTACAAGTGGAGATTTCAAGCGATTTGAGGCCAATTGTAGTAAAGGAAATATCCTCGTTTAAAAACTAGACAGAATCATTCTCAGAAACTACTGTGTGATGTGTGCGTTCAACTCACAGAGTTTCACCTTTCTTTTCATAGAGCAGTTGGGAAACACTCTGTTTGTTAAGTTTGCAAGAGGATATTTGGACCACTTTGAGGCCTTCGTTGGAAACGGGATTTCTCAGGATAATGCTAGACAGATGAATTCCCAGTAACTTCTTTGTGTTGTGTCTGTTCAACTGCCAGAGTTGAACCTTCCTTTAGACAGAGCAGTTTGCAAACACTCTTTTTGTGGAATTTGCAAGTGGAGATTTCAAGCGATTTCAGGCCAATCTTAGAAAGGGAAATATCTTTGTATAAAAACTAGACAGAACCATTCTCAGAAACTACTTTGTGTTGTGTGCGTTCCACTCACAGAGTTCAACCTTTCTTTTCATAGAGCAGTTTGGAAACACTCTGTTTGTTAAGTCTGCAAGGGGATATTTAGACCTCTTTGACGCCTTCGTTGGAAACGGGATTTCTTCATCTACAGCTAGACACATGAATTCTCAGTAACTTCTTTGTGTTGTGTGTATTCAACTCACAGAGTTGAACCTTTCTTTAGACAGAGCAGATTTGAAACACTCTTTTTGTGGATTTTACAAGTGGAGATTTCAAGCGATTTGAGGCCAATTGTAGTAAAGGAAATATCCTCGTTTAAAAACTAGACAGAATCATTCTCAGAAACTACTGTGTGATGTGTGCGTTCAACTCACAGAGTTTCACCTTTCTTTTCATAGAGCAGTTTGGAAACCCTCTGTTTGTTAAGTTTGCAAGAGGATATTTGGACCACTTAGAGGCCTTCGTTGGAAACGGGATTTCTCAGTATAATGCTAGACAGATGAATTCCCAGTAACTTCTTTGTGTTGTGTCTATTCAACTCACAGAGTTGAACCTTCCTTTAGACAGAGCAGTTTGCAAACACTGTTTTTGTGGAATTTGCAAGTGGAGATTTCAAGCGATTTCAGGCCAATCTTAGAAAGGGAAATATCTTTGTATAAAAACTAGACAGAATCATTCTCAGAAACTACTTTGTGTTGTGTGCGTTCCACTCACAGAGTTTAACCTTTCTTTTCATAGAGCAGTTTGGAAACACTCTGTTTGTTAAGTCTGCAAGGGGATATTTAGACCTCTTTGACGCCTTCGTTGGAAACGGGATTTCTTCATCTACAGCTAGACACATGAATTCTCAGTAACTTCTTTGTGTTGTGTGTATTCAACTCACAGAGTTGAACCTTTCTTCAGCAGAGCAGATTTGAAACACTCTTTTTGTGGATTTTACAAGTAGAGATTTCAAGCGATTTGAGGCCAATTGCAGTAAAGGAAGTATCCTCGTTTAAAAAGTAGACAAAATCATTCTCAGAAACTACTTTGTGATGTGTGCGTTCAACTCACAGAGTTTCACCTTTCTTTTCATAGAGTAGTTTGGAAACACTCTGTTTGTTAAGTTTGCAAGAGGATATTTGGAGCACTTTGAGGCCTTCGTTGGAAACGGGATTTCTCAGGATAAGGCTAGACAGATGAATTCCCAGTAACTTCTTTGTGTTGTGTCTATTCAACTCACAGAGTTGAACCTTCCTTTAGACAGAGCAGTTCGCAAACACTCTTTTTGTGGAATTTGCAAGTGGAGATTTCAAGCGATTTCAGGCCAATCTTAGAAAGGGAAATCTCTTTGTACAAAAACTAGACAGTATCATTCTCAGAAACTACTTTGTGTTGTGTGCGTTCCACTCACAGAGTTCAACCTTTCTTTTCATAGAGCAGTTTGGAAACACTCTGTTTCTTAAGTCTGCAAGGGGATATTTAGACCTCTTTGACGCCTTCGTTGGAAACGGGATTTCTTCATCTACAGCTAGACACATGAATTCTCAGTAACTTCTTTGTGTTGTGTGTATTCAACTCACAGAGTTGAACCTTTCTTTAGACAGAGCAGATTTGAAACACTCTTTTTGTGGATTTTACAAGTGGAGATTTCAAGCGATTTGAGGCCAATTGTAGTAAAGGAAATATCCTCGTTTCAAAACTAGACAGAATCATTCTTAGAAACTACTTTGTGATGTGTGCGTTCAACTCACAGAGTTTCACCTTTCTTTTCATAGAGCAGTTGGGAAACACTCTGTTTCTTAAGTTTGCAAGAGGATATTTGGACCACATTGAGGCCTTCGTTGGAAACGGGATTACTCAGTATAATGCTAGACAGATGAATTCCCAGTAACTTCTTTGTGTTGTGTCTATTCAACTCCCAGAGTTGAACCTTCCTTTAGACAGAGCAGTTTGCAAACACTGTTTTTGTGGAATTTGCAAGTGGAGATTTCAAGCGATTTCAGGCCAATCTTAGAAAGGGAAATATCTTTGTATAAAAACTAGACAGAATCATTCTCAGAAACTACTTTGTGTTGTGTGCGTTCCACTCACAGAGTTTAACCTTTCTTTTCATAGAGCAGTTTGGAAACACTCTGTTTGTTAAGTCTGCAAGGGGATATTTAGACCTCTTTGACGCCTTCGTTGGAAACGGGATTTCTTCATCTACAGCTAGACACATGAATTCTCAGTAACTTCTTTGTGTTGTGTGTATTCAACTCACAGAGTTGAACCTTTCTTTAGACAGAGCAGATTTGAAACACTCTTTTTGTGGATTTTACAAGTGGAGATTTCAAGCGATTTGAGGCCAATTGAAGTAAAGGAAATATCCTCGTTTAAAAACTAGACAGAATCATTCTCAGAAACTACTGTGTGATGTGTGCGTTCCACTCACAGAGTTTCACCTTTCTTTTCATAGAGCAGTTGGGAAACACTCTGTTTGTTAAGTTTGCAAGAGGATATTTGGACCACTTTGAGGCCTTCGTTGGAAACGGGATTTCTCAGGATAATGCTAGACAGATGAATTCCCAGTAACTTCTTTGTGTTGTGTCTGTTCAACTGCCAGAGTTGAACCTTCCTTTAGACAGAGCAGTTTGCAAACACTCTTTTTATGGAATTTGCAAGTGGAGATTTCAAGCGATTTCAGGCCAATCTTAGAAAGGGAAATATCTTTGTATAAAAACTAGACAGAACCATTCTCAGAAACTACTTTGTGTTGTGTGCGTTCCACTCACAGAGTTCAACCTTTCTTTTCATAGAGCAGTTTGGAAACACTCTGTTTGTTAAGTCTGCAAGGGGATATTTAGACCTCTTTGACGCCTTCGTTGGAAACGGGATTTCTTCATCTACAGCTAGACACATGAATTCTCAGTAACTTCTTTGTGTTGTGTGTATTCAACTCACAGAGTTGAACCTTTCTTTAGACAGAGCAGATTTGAAACACTCTTTTTGTGGATTTTACAAGTGGAGATTTCAAGCGATTTGAGGCCAATTGTAGTAAAGGAAATATCCTCGTTTCAAAACTAGACAGAATCATTCTCAGAAACTACTGTGTGATGTGTGCGTTCAACTCACAGAGTTTCACCTTTCTTTTCATAGAGCAGTTTGGAAACACTCTGTTTGTTAAGTTTGCAAGAGGATATTTGGACCACTTTGAGGCCTTCGTTGGAAACGGGATTTCTCAGTATAATGCTAGACAGATGAATTCCCAGTAACTTCTTTGTGTTGTGTCTATTCAACTCACAGAGTTGAACCTTCCTTTAGACAGAGCAGTTTGCAAACACTGTTTTTGTGGAATTTGCAAGTGGAGATTTCAAGCGATTTCAGGCCAATCTTAGAAAGGGAAATATCTTTGTATAAAAACTAGACAGAATCATTCTCAGAAACTACTTTGTGTTGTGTGCGTTCCACTCACAGAGTTTAACCTTTCTTTTCATAGAGCAGTTTGGAAACACTCTGTTTGTTAAGTCTGCAAGGGGATATTTAGACCTCTTTGACGCCTTCGTTGGAAACGGGATTTCTTCATCTACAGCTAGACACATGAATTCTCAGTAACTTCTTTGTGTTGTGTGTAGTCAACTCACAGAGTTGAACCTTTCTTTAGACAGAGCAGATTTGAAACACTCTTTTTGTGGATTTTACAAGTGGAGATTTCAAGCGATTTGAGGCCAATTGTAGTAAAGGAAATATCCTCGTTTCAAAACTAGACAGAATCATTCTCAGAAACTACTTTGTGATGTGTGCGTTCAACTCACAGAGTTTCACCTTTCTTTTCATAGAGCAGTTGGGAAACACTCTGTTTCTTAAGTTTGCAAGAGGATATTTGGACCAATTTGAGGCCTTCGTTGGAAACGGGATTACTCAGTATAATGCTAGACAGATGAATTCCCAGTAACTTCTTTGTGTTGTGTCTGTCCAACTGCCAGAGTTAAACCTTCCTTTAGACAGAGCAGTTTGCAAACACTGTTTTTGTGGAATTTGCAAGTGGAGATTTCAAGCGATTTCAGGCCAATCTTAGAAAGGGAAATATCTTTGTATAAAAACTAGACAGAATCATTCTCAGAAACTACTTTGTGTTGTGTGCGTTCCACTCACAGAGTTTAACCTTTCTTTTCATAGAGCAGTTTGGAAACACTCTGTTTGTTAAGTCTGCGAGGGGATATTTAGACCTCTTTGACGCCTTCGTTGGAAACGGGATTTCTTCATCTACAGCTAGACACATGAATTCTCAGTAACTTCTTTGTGTTGTGTGTATTCAACTCACAGAGTTGAACCTTTCTTTAGACAGAGCAGATTTGAAACACTCTTTTTGTGGATTTTACAAGTGGAGATTTCAAGCGATTTGAGGCCAATTGTAGTAAAGGAAATATCCTCGTTTAAAAACTAGACAGAATCATTCTCAGAAACTACTGTGTGATGTGTGTGTTCAACTCACAGAGTTTCACCTTTCTTTTCATAGAGCAGTTGGGAAACACTCTGTTTGTTAAGTTTGCAAGAGGATATTTGGACCACTTTGAGGTCTTCGTTGGAAACGGGATTTCTCAGGATAATGCTAGACACATGAATTCCCAGTAACTTCTTTGTGTTTTGTCTGTTCAACTGCCAGAGTTGAACCTTCCTTTAGACAGAGCAGTTTGCAAACACTCTTTTTGTGGAATTTGCAAGTGGAGATTTCAAGCGGTTTCAGGCCAATCTTAGAAAGGGAAATATCTTTGTATAAAAACTAGACAGAACCATTCTCAGAAACTACTTTGTGTTGTGTGCGTTCCACTCACAGAGTTCAACCTTTCTTTTCATAGAGCAGTTTGGCAACACTCTGTTTGTTAAGTCTGCAAGGGGATATTTAGACCTGTTTGACGCCTTTGTTGGAAACGGGATTTCTTCATCTACAGCTAGACACATGAATTCTCAGTAACTTCTTTGTGTTGTGTGTATTCAACTCACAGAGTTGAACCTTTCTTTAGACAGAGCAGATTTGAAACACTCTTTTTGTGGATTTTACAAGTGGAGATTTCAAGCGATTTGAGGCCAATTGTAGTAAAGGAAATATCCTCGTTTAAAAACTAGACAGAATCATTCTCAGAAACTACTGTGTGATGTGTGCGTTCAACTCACAGAGTTTCACCTTTCTTTTCATAGAGCAGTTTGGAAACACTCTGTTTGTTATGTTTGCAAGAGGATATTTGGACCACTTTGAGGCCTTCGTTGGAAACGGGATTTCTCAGTATAATGCTAGACAGATGAATTCCCAGTAACTTCTTTGTGTTGTGTCTATTCAACTCCCAGAGTTGAACCTTCCTTTAGACAGAGCAGTTTGCAAACACTATTTTTGTGGAATTTGCAAGTGGAGATTTCAAGCGATTTCAGGCCAATCTTAGAAAGGGAAATATCTTTGTATAAAAACTAGACAGAATCATTCTCAGAAACTACTTTGTGTTGTGTGCGTTCCACTCACAGAGTTTAACCTTTCTTTTCATAGAGCAGTTTGGAAACACTCTGTTTGTTAAGTCTGCAAGGGGATATTTAGACCTCTTTGACGCCTTCTTTGGAAACGGGATTTCTTCATATACAGCTAGACACATGAATTCTCAGTAACTTCTTTGTGTTGTCTGTATTCAACTCACAGAGTTGAACCTTTCTTTAGACAGAGCAGATTTGAAACACTCTTTTTGTGGATTTTACAAGTGGAGATTTCAAGCGATTTGAGGCCAATTGTAGTAAAGGAAATATCCTCGTTTCAAAACTAGACAGAATCATTCTCAGAAACTACTGTGTGATGTGTGCGTTCAACTCACAGAGTTTCACCTTTCTTTTCATAGAGCAGTTGGGAAACACTCTGTTTGTTAAGTTTTCAAGAGGATATTTGGACCACTTTGAGGCCTTCGTTGGAAACGGGATTTCTCAGGATAATGCTAGAAAGATGAATTCCCAGTAACTTCTTTGTGTTGTGTCTGTTCAACTGCCAGAGTTGAACCTTCCTTTAGACAGAGCAGTTTGCAAACACTCTTTTTGTGGAATTTGCAAGTGGAGATTTCAAGCGATTTCAGGCCAATCTTAGAAAGGGAAATATCTTTGTATAAAAACTAGACAGAACCATTCTCAGAAACTACTTTGTGTTGTGTGCGTTCCACTCACAGAGTTCAACCTTTCTTTTCATAGAGCAGTTTGGAAACACTCTGTTTGTTAAGTCTGCAAGGGGATATTTAGACCTGTTTGACGCCTTCGTTGGAAACGGGATTTCTTCATCTACAGCTAGACACATGAATTCTCAGTAACTTCTTTGTGTTGTGTGTATTCAACTCACAGAGTTGAACCTTTCTTTAGACAGAGCAGATTTGAAACACTCTTTTTGTGGATTTTACAAGTGGAGATTTCAAGCGATTTGAGGCCAATTGTAGTAAAGGAAATATCCTCGTTTAAAAACTAGACAGAATCATTCTCAGAAACTACTGTGTGATGTGTGCGTTCAACTCACAGAGTTTCACCTTTCTTTTCATAGAGCAGTTTGGAAACCCTCTGTTTGTTAAGTTTGCAAGAGGATATTTGGACCACTTTGAGGCCTTCGTTGGAAACGGGATTTCTCAGTATAATGCTAGACAGATGAATTCCCAGTAACTTCTTTGTGTTGTGTCTATTCAACTCACAGAGTTGAACCTTCCTTTAGACAGAGCAGTTTGCAAACACTGTTTTTGTGGAATTTGCAAGTGGAGATTTCAAGCGATTTCAGGCCAATCTTAGAAAGGGAAATATCTTTGTATAAAAACTAGACAGAATCATTCTCAGAAACTACTTTGTGTTGTGTGCGTTCCACTCACAGAGTTTAACCTTTCTTTTCATAGAGCAGTTTGGAAACACTCTGTTTGTTAAGTCTGCAAGGGGATATTTAGACCTCTTTGACGCCTTCGTTGGAAACGGGATTTCTTCATCTACAGCTAGACACATGAATTCTCAGTAACTTCTTTGTGTTGTGTGTATTCAACTCACAGAGTTGAACCTTTCTTCAGCAGAGCAGATTTGAAACACTCTTTTTGTGGATTTTACAAGTAGAGATTTCAAGCGATTTGAGGCCAATTGTAGTAAAGGAAATATCCTCGTTTAAAAAGTAGACAAAATCATTCTCAGAAACTACTTTGTGATGTGTGCGTTCAACTCACAGAGTTTCACCTTTCTTTTCATAGAGTAGTTTGGAAACACTCTGTTTGTTAAGTTTGCAAGAGGATATTTGGAGCACTTTGAGGCCTTCGTTGGAAACGGGATTTCTCAGGATAAGGCTAGACAGATGAATTCCCAGTAACTTCTTTGTGTTGTGTCTATTAAACTCACAGAGTTGAACCTTCCTTTAGACAGAGCAGTTTGCAAACACTCTTTTTGTGGAATTTGCAAGTGGAGATTTCAAGCGATTTCAGGCCAATCTTAGAAAGGGAAATCTCTTTGTATAAAAACTAGACAGAATCATTCTCAGAAACTACTTTGTGTTGTGTGCGTTCCACTCACAGAGTTCAACCTTTCTTTTCATAGAGCAGTTTGGAAACACTCTGTTTGTTAAGTCTGCAAGGGGATATTTAGACCTCTTTGACGCCTTCGTTGGAAACGGGATTTCTTCATATACAGCTAGACACATGAATTCTCAGTAACTTCTTTGTGTTGTGTGTATTCAACTCACAGAGTTGAACCTTTCTTTAGACAGAGCAGATTTGAAACACTCTTTTTGTGGATTTTACAAGTGGAGATTTCAAGCGATTTGAGGCCAATTGTAGTAAAGGAAATATCCTCGTTTAAAAACTAGACAGAATCATTCTCAGAAACTACTGTGTGATGTGTGCGTTCAACTCACAGAGTTTCACCTTTCTTTTCATAGAGCAGTTTGGAAACCCTCTGTTTGTTAAGTTTGCAAGAGGATATTTGGACCACTTTGAGGCCTTCGTTGGAAACGGGATTTCTCAGTATAATGCTAGACAGATGAATTCCCAGTAACTTCTTTGTGTTGTGTCTATTCAACTCACAGAGTTGAACCTTCCTTTAGACAGAGCAGTTTGCAAACACTGTTTTTGTGGAATTTGCAAGTGGAGATTTCAAGCGATTTCAGGCCAATCTTAGAAAGGGAAATATCTTTGTATAAAAACTAGACAGAATCATTCTCAGAAACTACTTTGTGTTGTGTGCGTTCCACTCACAGAGTTTAACCTTTCTTTTCATAGAGCAGTTTGGAAACACTCTGTTTGTTAAGTCTGCAAGGGGATATTTAGACCTCTTTGACGCCTTCGTTGGAAACGGGATTTCTTCATCTACAGCTAGACACATGAATTCTCAGTAACTTCTTTGTGTTGTGTGTATTCAACTCACAGAGTTGAACCTTTCTTCAGCAGAGCAGATTTGAAACACTCTTTTTGTGGATTTTACAAGTAGAGATTTCAAGCGATTTGAGGCCAATTGTAGTAAAGGAAGTATCCTCGTTTAAAAAGTAGACAAAATCATTCTCAGAAACTACTTTGTGATGTGTGCGTTCAACTCACAGAGTTTCACCTTTCTTTTCATAGAGTAGTTTGGAAACACTCTGTTTGTTAAGTTTGCAAGAGGATATTTGGAGCACTTTGAGGCCTTCGTTGGAAACGGGATTTCTCAGGATAAGGCTAGACAGATGAATTCCCAGTAACTTCTTTGTGTTGTGTCTATTCAACTCACAGAGTTGAACCTTCCTTTAGACAGAGCAGTTTGCAAACACTCTTTTTGTGGAATTTGCAAGTGGAGATTTCAAGCGATTTCAGGCCAATCTTAGAAAGGGAAATCTCTTTGTATAAAAACTAGACAGAATCATTCTCAGAAACTACTTTGTGTTGTGTGCGTTCCACTCACAGAGTTCCACCTTTCTTTTCATAGAGCAGTTTGGAAACACTCTGTTTCTTAAGTCTGCAAGGGGATATTTAGACCTCTTTGACGCCTTCGTTGGAAACGGGATTTCTTCATCTACAGCTAGACACATGAATTCTCAGTAACTTCTTTGTGTTGTGTGTATTCAACTCACAGAGTTGAACCTTTCTTTAGACAGAGCAGATTTGAAACACTCTTTTTGTGGATTTTACAAGTGGAGATTTCAAGCGATTTGAGGCCAATTGTAGTAAAGGAAATATCCTCGTTTCAAAACTAGACAGAATCATTCTTAGAAACTACTTTGTGATGTGTGCGTTCAACTCACAGAGTTTCACCTTTCTTTTCATAGAGCAGTTGGGAAACACTCTGTTTCTTAAGTTTGCAAGAGGATATTTGGACCACTTTGAGGCCTTCGTTGGAAACGGGATTACTCAGTATAATGCTAGACAGATGAATTCCCAGTAACTTCTTTGTGTTGTGTCTATTCAACTCCCAGAGTTGAACCTTCCTTTAGACAGAGCAGTTTGCAAACACTGTTTTTGTGGAATTTGCAAGTGGAGATTTCAAGCGATTTCAGGCCAATCTTAGAAAGGGAAATATCTTTGTATAAAAACTAGACAGAATCATTCTCAGAAACTACTTTGTGTTGTGTGCGTTCCACTCACAGAGTTTAACCTTTCTTTTCATAGAGCAGTTTGGAAACACTCTGTTAAGTCTGCGAGGGGATATTTAGACCTCTTTGACGCCTTCGTTGGAAACGGGATTTCTTCATCTACAGCTAGACACATGAATTCTCAGTAACTTCTTTGTGTTGTGTGTATTCAACTCACAGAGTTGAACCTTTCTTTAGACAGAGCAGATTTGAAACACTCTTTTTGTGGATTTTACAAGTGGAGATTTCAAGCGATTTGAGGCCAATTGTAGTAAAGGAAATATCCTCGTTTAAAAACTAGACAGAATCATTCTCAGAAACTACTGTGTGATGTGTGTGTTCAACTCACAGAGTTTCACCTTTCTTTTCATAGAGCAGTTGGGAAACACTCTGTTTGTTAAGTTTGCAAGAGGATATTTGGACCACTTTGAGGTCTTCGTTGGAAACGGGATTTCTCAGGATAATGCTAGACACATGAATTCCCAGTAACTTCTTTGTGTTTTGTCTGTTCAACTGCCAGAGTTGAACCTTCCTTTAGACAGAGCAGTTTGCAAACACTCTTTTTGTGGAATTTGCAAGTGGAGATTTCAAGCGGTTTCAGGCCAATCTTAGAAAGGGAAATATCTTTGTATAAAAACTAGACAGAACCATTCTCAGAAACTACTTTGTGTTGTGTGCGTTCCACTCACAGAGTTCAACCTTTCTTTTCATAGAGCAGTTTGGCAACACTCTGTTTGTTAAGTCTGCAAGGGGATATTTAGACCTGTTTGACGCCTTTGTTGGAAACGGGATTTCTTCATCTACAGCTAGACACATGAATTCTCAGTAACTTCTTTGTGTTGTGTGTATTCAACTCACAGAGTTGAACCTTTCTTTAGACAGAGCAGATTTGAAACACTCTTTTTGTGGATTTTACAAGTGGAGATTTCAAGCGATTTGAGGCCAATTGTAGTAAAGGAAATATCCTCGTTTAAAAACTAGACAGAATCATTCTCAGAAACTACTGTGTGATGTGTGCGTTCAACTCACAGAGTTTCACCTTTCTTTTCATAGAGCAGTTTGGAAACACTCTGTTTGTTATGTTTGCAAGAGGATATTTGGACCACTTTGAGGCCTTCGTTGGAAACGGGATTTCTCAGTATAATGCTAGACAGATGAATTCCCAGTAACTTCTTTGTGTTGTGTCTATTCAACTCCCAGAGTTGAACCTTCCTTTAGACAGAGCAGTTTGCAAACACTGTTTTTGTGGAATTTGCAAGTGGAGATTTCAAGCGATTTCAGGCCAATCTTAGAAAGGGAAATATCTTTGTATAAAAACTAGACAGAATCATTCTCAGAAACTACTTTGTGTTGTGTGCGTTCCACTCACAGAGTTTAACCTTTCTTTTCATAGAGCAGTTTGGAAACACTCTGTTTGTTAAGTCTGCAAGGGGATATTTAGACCTCTTTGACGCCTTCTTTGGAAACGGGATTTCTTCATATACAGCTAGACACATGAATTCTCAGTAACTTCTTTGTGTTGTCTGTATTCAACTCACAGAGTTGAACCTTTCTTTAGACAGAGCAGATTTGAAACACTCTTTTTGTGGATTTTACAAGTGGAGATTTCAAGCGATTTGAGGCCAATTGTAGTAAAGGAAATATCCTCGTTTCAAAACTAGACAGAATCATTCTCAGAAACTACTGTGTGATGTGTGCGTTCAACTCACAGAGTTTCACCTTTCTTTTCATAGAGCAGTTGGGAAACACTCTGTTTGTTAAGTTTTCAAGAGGATATTTGGACCACTTTGAGGCCTTCGTTGGAAACGGGATTTCTCAGGATAATGCTAGAAAGATGAATTCCCAGTAACTTCTTTGTGTTGTGTCTGTTCAACTGCCAGAGTTGAACCTTCCTTTAGACAGAGCAGTTTGCAAACACTCTTTTTGTGGAATTTGCAAGTGGAGATTTCAAGCGATTTCAGGCCAATCTTAGAAAGGGAAATATCTTTGTATAAAAACTAGACAGAACCATTCTCAGAAACTACTTTGTGTTGTGTGCGTTCCACTCACAGAGTTCAACCTTTCTTTTCATAGAGCAGTTTGGAAACACTCTGTTTGTTAAGTCTGCAAGGGGATATTTAGACCTGTTTGACGCCTTCGTTGGAAACGGGATTTCTTCATCTACAGCTAGACACATGAATTCTCAGTAACTTCTTTGTGTTGTGTGTATTCAACTCACAGAGTTGAACCTTTCTTTAGACAGAGCAGATTTGAAACACTCTTTTTGTGGATTTTACAAGTGGAGATTTCAAGCGATTTGAGGCCAATTGTAGTAAAGGAAATATCCTCGTTTAAAAACTAGACAGAATCATTCTCAGAAACTACTGTGTGATGTGTGCGTTCAACTCACAGAGTTTCACCTTTCTTTTCATAGAGCAGTTTGGAAACCCTCTGTTTGTTAAGTTTGCAAGAGGATATTTGGACCACTTTGAGGCCTTCGTTGGAAACGGGATTTCTCAGTATAATGCTAGACAGATGAATTCCCAGTAACTTCTTTGTGTTGTGTCTATTCAACTCACAGAGTTGAACCTTCCTTTAGACAGAGCAGTTTGCAAACACTGTTTTTGTGGAATTTGCAAGTGGAGATTTCAAGCGATTTCAGGCCAATCTTAGAAAGGGAAATATCTTTGTATAAAAACTAGACAGAATCATTCTCAGAAACTACTTTGTGTTGTGTGCGTTCCACTCACAGAGTTTAACCTTTCTTTTCATAGAGCAGTTTGGAAACACTCTGTTTGTTAAGTCTGCAAGGGGATATTTAGACCTCTTTGACGCCTTCGTTGGAAACGGGATTTCTTCATCTACAGCTAGACACATGAATTCTCAGTAACTTCTTTGTGTTGTGTGTATTCAACTCACAGAGTTGAACCTTTCTTCAGCAGAGCAGATTTGAAACACTCTTTTTGTGGATTTTACAAGTAGAGATTTCAAGCGATTTGAGGCCAATTGTAGTAAAGGAAATATCCTCGTTTAAAAAGTAGACAAAATCATTCTCAGAAACTACTTTGTGATGTGTGCGTTCAACTCACAGAGTTTCACCTTTCTTTTCATAGAGTAGTTTGGAAACACTCTGTTTGTTAAGTTTGCAAGAGGATATTTGGAGCACTTTGAGGCCTTCGTTGGAAACGGGATTTCTCAGGATAAGGCTAGACAGATGAATTCCCAGTAACTTCTTTGTGTTGTGTCTATTAAACTCACAGAGTTGAACCTTCCTTTAGACAGAGCAGTTTGCAAACACTCTTTTTGTGGAATTTGCAAGTGGAGATTTCAAGCGATTTCAGGCCAATCTTAGAAAGGGAAATCTCTTTGTATAAAAACTAGACAGAATCATTCTCAGAAACTACTTTGTGTTGTGTGCGTTCCACTCACAGAGTTCAACCTTTCTTTTCATAGAGCAGTTTGGAAACACTCTGTTTGTTAAGTCTGCAAGGGGATATTTAGACCTCTTTGACGCCTTCGTTGGAAACGGGATTTCTTCATCTACAGCTAGACACATGAATTCTCAGTAACTTCTTTGTGTTGTGTGTATTCAACTCACAGAGTTGAACCTTTCTTTAGACAGAGCAGATTTGAAACACTCTTTTTGTGGATTTTACAAGTGGAGATTTCAAGCGATTTGAGGCCAATTGTAGTAAAGGAAATATCCTCGTTTAAAAACTAGACAGAATCATTCTCAGAAACTACTGTGTGATGTGTGCGTTCAACTCACAGAGTTTCACCTTTCTTTTCATAGAGCAGTTTGGAAACCCTCTGTTTGTTAAGTTTGCAAGAGGATATTTGGACCACTTTGAGGCCTTCGTTGGAAACGGGATTTCTCAGTATAATGCTAGACAGATGAATTCCCAGTAACTTCTTTGTGTTGTGTCTATTCAACTCACAGAGTTGAACCTTCCTTTAGACAGAGCAGTTTGCAAACACTGTTTTTGTGGAATTTGCAAGTGGAGATTTCAAGCGATTTCAGGCCAATCTTAGAAAGGGAAATATCTTTGTATAAAAACTAGACAGAATCATTCTCAGAAACTACTTTGTGTTGTGTGCGTTCCACTCACAGAGTTTAACCTTTCTTTTCATAGAGCAGTTTGGAAACACTCTGTTTGTTAAGTCTGCAAGGGGATATTTAGACCTCTTTGACGCCTTCGTTGGAAACGGGATTTCTTCATCTACAGCTAGACACATGAATTCTCAGTAACTTCTTTGTGTTGTGTGTATTCAACTCACAGAGTTGAACCTTTCTTCAGCAGAGCAGATTTGAAACACTCTTTTTGTGGATTTTACAAGTAGAGATTTCAAGCGATTTGAGGCCAATTGTAGTAAAGGAAGTATCCTCGTTTAAAAAGTAGACAAAATCATTCTCAGAAACTACTTTGTGATGTGTGCGTTCAACTCACAGAGTTTCACCTTTCTTTTCATAGAGTAGTTTGGAAACACTCTGTTTGTTAAGTTTGCAAGAGGATATTTGGAGCACTTTGAGGCCTTCGTTGGAAACGGGATTTCTCAGGATAAGGCTAGACAGATGAATTCCCAGTAACTTCTTTGTGTTGTGTCTATTCAACTCACAGAGTTGAACCTTCCTTTAGACAGAGCAGTTTGCAAACACTCTTTTTGTGGAATTTGCAAGTGGAGATTTCAAGCGATTTCAGGCCAATCTTAGAAAGGGAAATCTCTTTGTATAAAAACTAGACAGAATCATTCTCAGAAACTACTTTGTGTTGTGTGCGTTCCACTCACAGAGTTCCACCTTTCTTTTCATAGAGCAGTTTGGAAACACTCTGTTTCTTAAGTCTGCAAGGGGATATTTAGACCTCTTTGACGCCTTCGTTGGAAACGGGATTTCTTCATCTACAGCTAGACACATGAATTCTCAGTAACTTCTTTGTGTTGTGTGTATTCAACTCACAGAGTTGAACCTTTCTTTAGACAGAGCAGATTTGAAACACTCTTTTTGTGGATTTTACAAGTGGAGATTTCAAGCGATTTGAGGCCAATTGTAGTAAAGGAAATATCCTCGTTTAAAAACTAGACAGAATCATTCTCAGAAACTACTGTGTGATGTGTGCGTTCAACTCACAGAGTTTCACCTTTCTTTTCATAGAGCAGTTTGGAAACACTCTGTTTGTTAAGTTTGCAAGAGGATATTTGGACCACTTTGAGGCCTTCGTTGGAAACGGGATTTCTCAGTATAATGCTAGACAGATGAATTCCCAGTAACTTCTTTGTGTTGTGTCTATTCAACTCACAGAGTTGAACCTTCCTTTAGACAGAGCAGTTTGCAAACACTGTTTTTGTGGAATTTGCAAGTGGAGATTTCAAGCGATTTCCGGCCAGTCTTAGAAAGGGAAATATCTTTGTATAAAAACTAGACAGAATCATTCTCAGAAACTACTTTGTGTTGTGTGCGTTCCACTCACAGAGTTTAACCTTTCTTTTCATAGAGCAGTTTGGAAACACTCTGTTTGTTAAGTCTGCAAGGGGATATTTAGACCTCTTTGACGCCTTCGTTGGAAACGGGATTTCTTCATATACAGCTAGACACATGAATTCGCAGTAACTTCTTTGTATTGTGTGTATTAAACTCACAGAGTTGAACCTTTCTTTAGACAGAGCAGATTTGAAACACTCTTTTTGTGGATTTTACAAGTGGAGATTTCAAGCGATTTGAGGCCAATTGTAGTAAAGGAAATATCCTCGTTTAAAAATTAGACAGAATAATTCTCAGAAACTACTGTGTGATGTGCGCGTTCAACTCACAGAGTTTCACCTTTCTTTTCATAGAGCAGTTTGGAAACACTCTGTTTATTAAGTTTGCAAGAGGATATTTGGACCACTTTGAGGCCTTCGTTGGAAACGGGATTTCTCAGGATAATGCTAGACAGATGAATTCCCAGTAACTTCTTTGTGTTGTGTCTGTTCAACTGCCAGAGTTGAACCTTCCTTTAGACAGAGCAGTTTGCAAACACTCTTTTTGTGGAATTTGCAAGTGGAGATTTCAAGCGATTTCAGGCCAATCTTAGAAAGGGAAATATCTTTGTATAAAAAATAGACAGAACCATTCTCAGAAACTACTTTGTGTTGTGTGCGTTCCACTCACAGAGTTCAACCTTTCTTTTCATAGAGCAGTTTGGAAACACTCTGTTTGTTAAGTCTGCAAGGGGATATTTAGACCTCTTTGACGCCTTCGTTGGATACGGGATTTCTTCATCTACAGCTAGACACATGAATTCTCAGTAACTTCTTTGTGTTGTGTGTATTCAACTCACAGAGTTGAACCTTTCTTTAGACAGAGCAGATTTGAAACACTCTTTTTGTGGATTTTACAAGTGGAGATTTCAAGCGATTTGAGGCCAATTGTAGTAAAGGAAATATCCTCGTTTAAAAACTAGACAGAATCATTCTCAGAAACTACTGTGTGATGTGTGCGTTCAACTCACAGAGTTTCACCTTTCTTTTCATAGAGCAGTTTGGAAACACTCTGTTTGTTAAGTTTGCAAGAGGATATTTGGACCACTTTGAGGCCTTCGTTGGAAACGGGATTTCTCAGGATAATGCTAGACAGATGAATTCCCAGTAACTTCTTTGTGTTGTGTCTGTTCAACTGCCAGAGTTGAACCTTCCTTTAACCAGAGAAGTTTGCAAACACTCTTTTTGTGGAATTTGCAAGTGGAGATTTCAAGCGATTTCAGGCCAATCTTAGAAAGGGAAATATCTTTGTATAAAAACTAGACAGAATCATTCTCAGAAACTACTTTGTGTTGTGTGCGTTCCACTCACAGAGTTCAACCTTTCTTTTCATAGAGCAGTTTGGAAACACTCTGTTTGTTAAGTCTGCAAGGGGATATTTAGACCTCTTTGACGCCTTCGTTGGAAACGGGATTTCTTCATCTACAGCTAGACACATGAATTCTCAGTAACTTCTTTGTGTTGTGTGTATTCAACTCACAGAGTTGAACCTTTCTTTAGACAGAGCAGATTTGAAACACTCTTTTTGTGGATTTTACAAGTGGAGATTTCAAGCGATTTGAGGCCAATTGTAGTAAAGGAAATACCCTCGTTTAAAAACTAGACAGAATCATTCTCAGAAACTACTGTGTGATGTGTGCGTTCAACTCACAGAGTTTCACCTTTCTTTTCATAGAGCGGTTTGGAAACACTCTGTTTGTTAAGTTTGCAAGAGGATATTTGGACCACTTTGAGGCCTTCGTTGGAAACGGGATTTCTCAGTATAATGCTAGACAGATGAATTCCCAGTAACTTCTTTGTGTTGTGTCTGTTCAACTGCCAGAGTTGAACCTTCCTTTAGACAGAGCAGTTTGCAAACACTCTTTTTGTGGAATTTGCAAGTGGAGATTTCAAGCGATTTCAGGCCAATCTTAGAAAGGGAAATATCTTTGTATAAAAACTAGACAGAACCATTCTCAGAAACTACTTTGTGTTGTGTGCGTTCCACTCACAGAGTTCAACCTTTCTTTTCATAGAGCAGTTTGGAAACACTCTGTTTGTTAAGTCTGCAAGGGGATATTTAGACCTGTTTGACGCCTTCGTTGGAAACGGGATTTCTTCATCTACAGCTAGACACATGAATTCTCAGTAACTTCTTTGTGTTGTGTGTATTCAACTCACAGAGTTGAACCTTTCTTTAGACAGAGCAGATTTGAAACACTCTTTTTGTGGATTTTACAAGTGGAGATTTCAAGCGATTTGAGGCCAATTGTAGTAAAGGAAATATCCTCGTTTAAAAACTAGACAGAATCATTCTCAGAAACTACTGTGTGATGTGTGCGTTCAACTCACAGAGTTTCACCTTTCTTTTCATAGAGCAGTTTGGAAACACTCTGTTTGTTAAGTTTGCAAGAGGATATTTGGACCACTTTGAGGCCTTCGTTGGAAACGGGATTTCTCAGTATAATGCTAGACAGATGAATTCCCAGTAACTTCTTTGTGTTGTGTCTATTCAACTCACAGAGTTGAACCTTCCTTTAGACAGAGCAGTTTGCAAACACTGTTTTTGTGGAATTTGCAAGTGGAGATTTCAAGCGATTTCCGGCGAGTCTTAGAAAGGGAAATATCTTTGTATAAAAACTAGACAGAATCATTCTCAGAAACTACTTTGTGTTGTGTGCGTTCCACTCACAGAGTTTAACCTTTCTTTTCATAGAGCAGTTTGGAAACACTCTGTTTGTTAAGTCTGCAAGGGGATATTTAGACCTCTTTGACGCCTTCGTTGGAAACGGGATTTCTTCATATACAGCTAGACACATGAATTCGCAGTAACTTCTTTGTATTGTGTGTATTAAACTCACAGAGTTGAACCTTTCTTTAGACAGAGCAGATTTGAAACACTCTTTTTGTGGATTTTACAAGTGGAGATTTCAAGCGATTTGAGGCCAATTGTAGTAAAGGAAATATCCTCGTTTAAAAATTAGACAGAATAATTCTCAGAAACTACTGTGTGATGTGCGCGTTCAACTCACAGAGTTTCACCTTTCTTTTCATAGAGCAGTTTGGAAACACTCTGTTTATTAAGTTTGCAAGAGGATATTTGGACCACTTTGAGGCCTTCGTTGGAAACGGGATTTCTCAGGATAATGCTAGACAGATGAATTCCCAGTAACTTCTTTGTGTTGTGTCTGTTCAACTGCCAGAGTTGAACCTTCCTTTAGACAGAGCAGTTTGCAAACACTCTTTTTGTGGAATTTGCAAGTGGAGATTTCAAGCGATTTCAGGCCAATCTTAGAAAGGGAAATATCTTTGTATAAAAAATAGACAGAACCATTCTCAGAAACTACTTTGTGTTGTGTGCGTTCCACTCACAGAGTTCAACCTTTCTTTTCATAGAGCAGTTTGGAAACACTCTGTTTGTTAAGTCTGCAAGGGGATATTTAGACCTCTTTGACGCCTTCGTTGGAAACGAGATTTCTTCATCTACAGCTAGACACATGAATTCTCAGTCACTTCTTTGTGTTGTGTGTATTCAACTCACAGAGTTGAACCTTTCTTTAGACAGAGCAGATTTGAAACACTCTTTTTGTGGATTTTACAAGTGGAGATTTCAAGCGATTTGAGGCCAATTGTAGTAAAGGAAATATCCTCGTTTAAAAACTAGACAGAATCATTCTCAGAAACTACTGTGTGATGTGTGCGTTCAACTCACAGAGTTTCACCTTTCTTTTCATAGAGCAGTTTGGAAACACTCTGTTTGTTAAGTTTGCAAGAGGATATTTGGACCACTTTGAGGCCTTCGTTGGAAACGGGATTTCTCAGGATAATGCTAGACAGATGAATTCCCAGTAACTTCTTTGTGTTGTGTCTGTTCAACTGCCAGAGTTGAACCTTCCTTTAACCAGAGAAGTTTGCAAACACTCTTTTTGTGGAATTTGCAAGTGGAGATTTCAAGCGATTTCAGGCCAATCTTAGAAAGGGAAATATCTTTGTATAAAAACTAGACAGAATCATTCTCAGAAACTACTTTGTGTTGTGTGCGTTCCACTCACAGAGTTCAACCTTTCTTTTCATAGAGCAGTTTGGAAACACTCTGTTTGTTAAGTCTGCAAGGGGATATTTAGACCTCTTTGACGCCTTCGTTGGAAACGGGATTTCTTCATCTACAGCTAGACACATGAATTCTCAGTAACTTCTTTGTGTTGTGTGTATTCAACTCACAGAGTTGAACCTTTCTTTAGACAGAGCAGATTTGAAACACTCTTTTTGTGGATTTTACAAGTGGAGATTTCAAGCGATTTCAGGCCAATTGTAGTAAAGGAAATATCCTCGTTTAAAAACTAGACAGAATCATTCTCAGAAACTACTGTGTGATGTGTGCGTTCAACTCACAGAGTTTCACCTTTCTTTTCATAGAGCGGTTTGGAAACACTCTGTTTGTTAAGTTTGCAAGAGGATATTTGGACCACTTTGAGGCCTTCGTTGGAAACGGGATTTCTCAGTATAATGCTAGACAGATGAATTCCCAGTAACTTCTTTGTGTTGTGTCTATTCAACTCACAGAGTTGAACCTTCCTTTAGACAGAGCAGTTTGCAAACACTCTTTTTGTGGAATTTGCAAGTGGAGATTTCAAGCGATTTCAGGCCAATCTTAGAAAGGGAAATATCTTTGTATAAAAACTAGACAGAATCATTCTCAGAAACTACTTTGTGTTGTGTGCGTTCCACTCACAGAGTTCAACCTTTCTTTTCATAGAGCAGTTTGGAAACACTCTGTTTCTTAAGTCTGCAAGGGGATATTTAGACCTGTTTGACGCCTTCGTTGGAAACGGGATTTCTTCATCTACAGCTAGACACATGAATTCTCAGTAACTTCTTTGTGTTGTGTGTATTCAACTCACAGAGTTGAACCTTTCTTTAGACAGAGCAGATTTGAAACACTCTTTTTGTGGATTTTACAAGTGGAGATTTCAAGCGATTTGAGGCCAATTGTAGTAAAGGAAATATCCTCGTTTCAAAACTAGACAGAATCATTCTCAGAAACTACTGTGTGATGTGTGCGTTCAACTCACAGAGTTTCACCTTTCTTTTCATAGAGCAGTTGGGAAACACTCTGTTTGTTAAGTTTGCAAGAGGATATTTGGACCACTTTGAGGCCTTCGTTGGAAACGGGATTTCTCAGTATAATGCTAGACAGATGAATTCCCAGTAACTTCTTTGTGTTGTGTCTGTTCAACTGCCAGAGTTGAACCTTCCTTTAGACAGAGCAGTTTGCAAACACTCTTTTTATGGAATTTGCAAGTGGAGATTTCAAGCGATTTCAGGCCAATCTTAGAAAGGGAAATATCTTTGTATAAAAACTAGACAGAACCATTCTCAGAAACTACTTTGTGTTGTGTGCGTTCCACTCACAGAGTTCAACCTTTCTTTTCATAGAGCAGTTTGGAAACACTCTGTTTGTTAAGTCTGCAAGGGGATATTTAGACCTCTTTGACGCCTTCGTTGGAAACGGGATTTCTTCATCTACAGCTAGACACATGAATTCTCAGTAACTTCTTTGTGTTGTGTGTATTCAACTCACAGAGTTGAACCTTTCTTTAGACAGAGCAGATTTGAAACACTCTTTTTGTGGATTTTACAAGTGGAGATTTCAAGCGATTTGAGGCCAATTGTAGTAAAGGAAATATCCTCGTTTAAAAACTAGACAGAATCATTCTCAGAAACTACTGTGTGATGTGTGCGTTCAACTCACAGAGTTTCACCTTTCTTTTCATAGAGCAGTTGGGAAACACTCTGTTTGTTAAGTTTGCAAGAGGATATTTGGACCACTTTGAGGCCTTCGTTGGAAACGGGATTTCTCAGGATAATGCTAGACAGATGAATTCCCAGTAACTTCTTTGTGTTGTGTCTGTTCAACTGCCAGAGTTGAACCTTCCTTTAGACAGAGCAGTTTGCAAACACTCTTTTTGTGGAATTTGCAAGTGGAGATTTCAAGCGATTTCAGGCCAATCTTAGAAAGGGAAATATCTTTGTATAAAAACTAGACAGAACCATTCTCAGAAACTACTTTGTGTTGTGTGCGTTCCACTCACAGAGTTCAACCTTTCTTTTCATAGAGCAGTTTGGAAACACTCTGTTTGTTACGTCTGCAAGGGGATATTTAGACCTCTTTGACGCCTTCGTTGGAAACGGGATTTCTTCATCTACAGCTAGACACATGAATTCTCAGTAACTTCTTTGTGTTGTGTGTATTCAACTCACAGAGTTGAACCTTTCTTTAGACAGAGCAGATTTGAAACACTCTTTTTGTGGATTTTACAAGTGGAGATTTCAAGCGATTTGAGGCCAATTGTAGTAAAGGAAATATCCTCGTTTAAAAACTAGACAGAATCATTCTCAGAAACTACTGTGTGATGTGTGCGTTCAACTCACAGAGTTTCACCTTTCTTTTCATAGAGCAGTTGGGAAACACTCTGTTTGTTAAGTTTGCAAGAGGATATTTGGACCACTTTGAGGCCTTCGTTGGAAACGGGATTTCTCAGTATAATGCTAGACAGATGAATTCCCAGTAACTTCTTTGTGTTGTGTCTGTTCAACTGCCAGAGTTGAACCTTCCTTTAGACAGAGCAGTTTGCAAACACTCTTTTTATGGAATTTGCAAGTGGAGATTTCAAGCGACTTCAGGCCAATCTTAGAAAGGGAAATATCTTTGTATAAAAACTAGACAGAACCATTCTCAGAAACTACTTTGTGTTGTGTGCGTTCCACTCACAGAGTTCAACCTTTCTTTTCATAGAGCAGTTTGGAAACACTCTGTTTGTTAAGTCTGCAAGGGGATATTTAGACCTCTTTGACGCCTTCGTTGGAAACGGGATTTCTTCATCTACAGCTAGACACATGAATTCTCAGTAACTTCTTTGTGTTGTGTGTATTCAACTCACAGAGTTGAACCTTTCTTTAGACAGAGCAGATTTGAAACACTCTTTTTGTGGATTTTACAAGTGGAGATTTCAAGCGATTTGAGGCCAATTGTAGTAAAGGAAATATCCTCGTTTAAAAACTAGACAGAATCATTCTCAGAAACTACTGTGTGATGTGTGCGTTCAACTCACAGAGTTTCACCTTTCTTTTCATAGAGCAGTTGGGAAACACTCTGTTTGTTAAGTTTGCAAGAGGATATTTGGACCACTTTGAGGCCTTCGTTGGAAACGGGATTTCTCAGGATAATGCTAGACAGATGAATTCCCAGTAACTTCTTTGTGTTGTGTCTGTTCAACTGCCAGAGTTGAACCTTCCTTTAGACAGAGCAGTTTGCAAACACTCTTTTTGTGGAATTTGCAAGTGGAGATTTCAAGCGATTTCAGGCCAATCTTAGAAAGGGAAATATCTTTGTATAAAAACTAGACAGAACCATTCTCAGAAACTACTTTGTGTTGTGTGCGTTCCACTCACAGAGTTCAACCTTTCTTTTCATAGAGCAGTTTGGAAACACTCTGTTTGTTACGTCTGCAAGGGGATATTTAGACCTCTTTGACGCCTTCGTTGGAAACGGGATTTCTTCATCTACAGCTAGACACATGAATTCTCAGTAACTTCTTTGTGTTGTGTGTATTCAACTCACAGAGTTGAACCTTTCTTTAGACAGAGCAGATTTGAAACACTCTTTTTGTGGATTTTACAAGTGGAGATTTCAAGCGATTTGAGGCCAATTGTAGTAAAGGAAATATCCTCGTTTAAAAACTAGACAGAATCATTCTCAGAAACTACTGTGTGATGTGTGCGTTCAACTCACAGAGTTTCACCTTTCTTTTCATAGAGCAGTTGGGAAACACTCTGTTTGTTAAGTTTGCAAGAGGATATTTGGACCACTTTGAGGCCTTCGTTGGAAACGGGATTTCTCCGTATAATGCTAGACAGATGAATTCCCAGTAACTTCTTTGTGTTGTGTCTATTCAACTCACAGAGTTGAACCTTCCTTTAGACAGAGCAGTTTGCAAACACTCTTTTTGTGGAATTTGCAAGTGGAGATTTCAAGCGATTTCAGGCCAATCTTAGAAAGGGAAATATCTTTGTATAAAAACTAGACAGAATCATTCTCAGAAACTACTTTGTGTTGTGTGCGTTCCACTCACAGAGTTCAACCTTTCTTTTCATAGAGCAGTTTGGAAACACTCTGTTTGTTAAGTCTGCAAGGGGATATTTAGACCTCTTTGACGCCTTCGTTGGAAACGGGATTTCTTCATGTACAGCTAGACACATGAATTCTCAGTAACTTCTTTGTGTTGTGTGTATTCAACTCACAGAGTTGAACCTTTCTTTAGACAGAGCAGATTTGAAACACTCTTTTTGTGGATTTTACAAGTGGAGATTTCAAGCGATTTGAGGCCAATTGTAGTAAAGGAAATATCCTCGTTTAAAAACTAGACAGAATCATTCTCAGAAACTACTGTGTGATGTGTGCGTTCAACTCACAGAGTTTCACCTTTCTTTTCATAGAGCAGTTGGGAAACACTCTGTTTGTTAAGTTTGCAAGAGGATATTTGGACCACTTTGAGGCCTTCGTTGGAAACGGGATTTCTCAGGATAATGCTAGACAGATGAATTCCCAGTAACTTCTTTGTGTTGTGTCTGTTCAACTGCCAGAGTTGAACCTTCCTTTAGACAGAGCAGTTTGCAAACACTCTTTTTATGGAATTTGCAAGTGGAGATTTCAAGCGATTTCAGGCCAATCTTAGAAAGGGAAATATCTTTGTATAAAAACTAGACAGAACCATTCTCAGAAACTACTTTGTGTTGTGTGCGTTCCACTCACAGAGTTCAACCTTTCTTTTCATAGAGCAGTTTGGAAACACTCTGTTTGTTAAGTCTGCAAGGGGATATTTAGACCTCTTTGACGCCTTCGTTGGAAACGAGATTTCTTCATCTACAGCTAGACACATGAATTCTCAGTAACTTCTTTGTGTTGTGTGTATTCAACTCACAGAGTTGAACCTTTCTTTAGACAGAGCAGATTTGAAACACTCTTTTTGTGGATTTTACAAGTGGAGATTTCAAGCGATTTGAGGCCAATTGTAGTAAAGGAAATATCCTCGTTTAAAAACTAGACAGAATCATTCTCAGAAACTACTGTGTGATGTGTGCGTTCAACTCACAGAGTTTCACCTTTCTTTTCATAGAGCAGTTGGGAAACACTCTGTTTGTTAAGTTTGCAAGAGGATATTTGGACCACTTTGAGGCCTTCGTTGGAAACGGGATTTCTCAGGATAATGCTAGACAGATGAATTCCCAGTAACTTCTTTGTGTTGTGTCTGTTCAACTGCCAGAGTTGAACCTTCCTTTAGACAGAGCAGTTTGCAAACACTCTTTTTGTGGAATTTGCAAGTGGAGATTTCAAGCGATTTCAGGCCAATCTTAGAAAGGGAAATATCTTTGTATAAAAACTAGACAGAATCATTCTCAGAAACTACTTTGTGATGTGTGCGTTCAACTCACAGAGTTTCACCTTTCTTTTCATACAGCAGTTGGGAAACACTCTGTTTCTTAAGTTTGCAAGAGGATATTTGGACCAATTTGAGGCCTTCGTTGGAAACGGGATTACTCAGTATAATGCTAGACAGATGAATTCCCAGTAACTTCTTTGTGTTGTGTCTGTCCAACTGCCAGAGTTGAACCTTCCTTTAGACAGAGCAGTTTGCAAACACTGTTTTTGTGGAATTTGCAAGTGGAGATTTCAAGCGATTTCAGGCCAATCTTAGAAAGGGAAATATCTTTGTATAAAAACTAGACAGAATCATTGTCAGAAACTACTTTGTGTTGTGTGCGTTCCACTCACAGAGTTTAACCTTTCTTTTCATAGAGCAGTTTGGAAACACTCTGTTTGTTAAGTCTGCAAGGGGATATTTAGACCTCTTTGACGCCTTCGTTGGAAACGGGATTTCTTCATATACAGCTAGACACATGAATTCTCAGTAACTTCTTTGTGTTGTGTGTATTCAACTCACAGAGTTGAACCTTTCTTTAGACAGAGCAGATTTGAAACACTCTTTTTGTGGATTTTACAAGTGGAGATTTCAAGCGATTTGAGGACAATTGTAGTAAAGGAAATATCCTCGTTTAAAAACTAGACAGAATCATTCTCAGAAACTACTGTGTGATGTGTGTGTTCAACTCACAGAGTTTCACCTTTCTTTTCATAGAGCAGTTGGGAAACACTCTGTTTGTTAAGTTTGCAAGAGGATATTTGGACCACTTTGAGGTCTTCGTTGGAAACGGGATTTCTCAGGATAATGCTAGACACATGAATTCCCAGTAACTTCTTTGTGTTTTGTCTGTTCAACTGCCAGAGTTGAACCTTCCTTTAGACAGAGCAGTTTGCAAACACTCTTTTTGTGGAATTTGCAAGTGGAGATTTCAAGCGGTTTCAGGCCAATCTTAGAAAGGGAAATATCTTTGTATAAAAACTAGACAGAACCATTCTCAGAAACTACTTTGTGTTGTGTGCGTTCCACTCACAGAGTTTAACCTTTCTTTTCATAGAGCAGTTTGGCAACACTCTGTTTGTTAAGTCTGCAAGGGGATATTTAGACCTGTTTGACGCCTTTGTTGGAAACGGGATTTCTTCATCTACAGCTAGACACATGAATTCTCAGTAACTTCTTTGTGTTGTGTGTATTCAACTCACAGAGTTGAACCTTTCTTTAGACAGAGCAGATTTGAAACACTCTTTTTGTGGATTTTACAAGTGGAGATTTCAAGCGATTTGAGGCCAATTGTAGTAAAGGAAATATCCTCGTTTAAAAACTAGACAGAATCATTCTCAGAAACTACTGTGTGATGTGTGCGTTCAACTCACAGAGTTTCACCTTTCTTTTCATAGAGCAGTTTGGAAACACTCTGTTTGTTATGTTTGCAAGAGGATATTTGGACCACTTTGAGGCCTTCGTTGGAAACGGGATTTCTCAGTATAATGCTAGACAGATGAATTCCCAGTAACTTCTTTGTGTTGTGTCTATTCAACTCCCAGAGTTGAACCTTCCTTTAGACAGAGCAGTTTGCAAACACTGTTTTTGTGGAATTTGCAAGTGGAGATTTCAAGCGATTTCAGGCCAATCTTAGAAAGGGAAATATCTTTGTATAAAAACTAGACAGAATCATTCTCAGAAACTACTTTGTGTTGTGTGCGTTCCACTCACAGAGTTTAACCTTTCTTTTCATAGAGCAGTTTGGAAACACTCTGTTTGTTAAGTCTGCAAGGGGATATTTAGACCTCTTTGACGCCTTCGTTGGAAACGGGATTTCTTCATGTACAGCTAGACACATGAATTCTCAGTAACTTCTTTGTGTTGTGTGTATTCAACTCACAGAGTTGAACCTTTCTTTAGACAGAGCAGATTTGAAACACTCTTTTTGTGGATTTTACAAGTGGAGATTTCAAGCGATTTGAGGCCAATTGTAGTAAAGGAAATATCCTCGTTTCAAAACTAGACAGAATCATTCTCAGAAACTACTGTGTGATGTGTGCGTTCAACTCACAGAGTTTCACCTTTCTTTTCATAGAGCAGTTGGGAAACACTCTGTTTGTTAAGTTTGCAAGAGGATATTTGGACCACTTTGAGGCCTTCGTTGGAAACGGGATTTCTCAGGATAATGCTAGACAGATGAATTCCCAGTAACTTCTTTGTGTTGTGTCTGTTCAACTGCCAGAGTTGAACCTTCCTTTAGACAGAGCAGTTTGCAAACACTCTTTTTGTGGAATTTGCAAGTGGAGATTTCAAGCGATTTCAGGCCAATCTTAGAAAGGGAAATATCTTTGTATAAAAACTAGACAGAACCATTCTCAGAAACTACTTTGTGTTGTGTGCGTTCCACTCACAGAGTTCAACCTTTCTTTTCATAGAGCAGTTTGGAAACACTCTGTTTGTTAAGTCTGCAAGGGGATATTTAGACCTCTTTGACGCCTTCGTTGGAAACGGGATTTCTTCATCTACAGCTAGACACATGAATTCTCAGTAACTTCTTTGTGTTGTGTGTATTCAACTCACAGAGTTGAACCTTTCTTTAGACAGAGCAGATTTGAAACACTCTTTTTGTGGATTTTACAAGTGGAGATTTCAAGCGATTTGAGGCCAATTGTAGTAAAGGAAATATCCTCGTTTCAAAACTAGACAGAATCATTCTCAGAAACTACTTTGTGATGTGTGCGTTCAACTCACAGAGTTTCACCTTTCTTTTCATAGAGCAGTTGGGAAACACTCTGTTTCTTAAGTTTGCAAGAGGATATTTGGACCAATTTGAGGCCTTCGTTGGAAACGGGATTACTCAGTATAATGCTAGACAGATGAATTCCCAGTAACTTCTTTGTGTTGTGTCTGTCCAACTGCCAGAGTTGAACCTTCCTTTAGACAGAGCAGTTTGCAAACACTGTTTTTGTGGAATTTGCAAGTGGAGATTTCAAGCGATTTCAGGCCAATCTTAGAAAGGGAAATATCTTTGTATAAAAACTAGACAGAATCATTCTCAGAAACTACTTTGTGTTGTGTGCGTTCCACTCACAGAGTTTAACCTTTCTTTTCATAGAGCAGTTTGGAAACACTCTGTTTGTTAAGTCTGCAAGGGGATATTTAGACCTCTTTGACGCCTTCGTTGGAAACGGGATTTCTTCATCTACAGCTAGACACATGAATTCTCAGTAACTTCTTTGTGTTGTGTGTATTCAACTCACAGAGTTGAACCTTTCTTTAGACAGAGCAGATTTGAAACACTCTTTTTGTGGATTTTACAAGTGGAGATTTCAAGCGATTTGAGGCCAATTGTAGTAAAGGAAATATCCTCGTTTAAAAACTAGACAGAATCATTCTCAGAAACTACTGTGTGATGTGTGCGTTCAACTCACAGAGTTTCACCTTTCTTTTCATAGAGCAGTTGGGAAACACTCTGTTTGTTAAGTTTGCAAGAGGATATTTGGACCACTTTGAGGCCTTCGTTGGAAACGGGATTTCTCAGGATAATGCTAGACAGATGAATTCCCAGTAACTTCTTTGTGTTGTGTCTGTTCAACTGCCAGAGTTGAACCTTCCTTTAGACAGAGCAGTTTGCAAACACTCTTTTTATGGAATTTGCAAGTGGAGATTTCAAGCGATTTCAGGCCAATCTTAGAAAGGGAAATATCTTTGTATAAAAACTAGACAGAACCATTCTCAGAAACTACTTTGTGTTGTGTGCGTTCCACTCACAGAGTTCAACCTTTCTTTTCATAGAGCAGTTTGGAAACACTCTGTTTCTTAAGTCTGCAAGGGGATATTTAGACATCTTTGACGCCTTCGTTGGAAACGGGATTTCTTCATCTACAGCTAGACACATGAATTCTCAGTAACTTCTTTGTGTTGTGTGTATTCAACTCACAGAGTTGAAGCTTTCTTTAGACAGAGCAGATTTGAAACACTCTTTTTGTGGATTTTACAAGTGGAGATTTCAAGCGATTTGAGGCCAATTGTAGTAAAGGAAATATCCTCGTTTCAAAACTAGACAGAATCATTCTCAGAAACTACTTTGTGATGTGTGCATTCAACTCACAGAGTTTCACCTTTCTTTTCATAGAGCAGTTGGGAAACACTCTTTTTCTTAAGTTTGCAAGAGGATATTTGGACCACTTTGAGGCCTTCGTTGGAAACGGGATTACTCAGTATAATGCTAGACAGATGAATTCCCAGTAACTTCTTTGTGTTGTGTCTATTCAACTCCCAGAGTTGAACCTTCCTTTAGACAGAGCAGTTTGCAAACACTGTTTTGGTGGAATTTGCAAGTGGAGATTTCAAGCGATTTCAGGCCAATCTTAGAAAGGGAAATATCTTTGTATAAAAACTAGACAGAATCATTCTCAGAAACTACTTTGTGTTGTGTGCGTTCCACTCACAGAGTTTAACCTTTCTTTTCATAGAGCAGTTTGGAAACACTCTGTTTGTTAAGTCTGCAAGGGGATATTTAGACCTCTTTGACGCCTTCGTTGGAAACGGGATTTCTTCATCTACAGCTAGACACATGAATTCTCAGTAACTTCTTTGTGTTGTGTGTATTCAACTCACAGAGTTGAACCTTTCTTTAGACAGAGCAGATTTGAAACACTCTTTTTGTGGATTTTACAAGTGGAGATTTCAAGCGATTTGAGGCCAATTGTAGTAAAGGAAATATCCTCGTTTCAAAACTAGACAGAATCATTCTCAGAAACTACTGTGTGATGTGTGCGTTCAACTCACAGAGTTTCACCTTTCTTTTCATAGAGCAGTTGGGAAACACTCTGTTTGTTAAGTTTGCAAGAGGATATTTGGACCACTTTGAGGTCTTCGTTGGAAACGGGATTTCTCAGGATAATGCTAGACAGATGAATTCCCAGTAACTTCTTTGTGTTGTGTCTGTTCAACTGCCAGAGTTGAACCTTCCTTTAGACAGAGCAGTTTGCAAACACTCTTTTTATGGAATTTGCAAGTGGAGATTTCAAGCGATTTCAGGCCAATCTTAGAAAGGGAAATATCTTTGTATAAAAACTAGACAGAATCATTCTCAGAAACTACTTTGTGTTGTGTGCGTTCCACTCACAGAGTTTAACCTTTCTTTTCATAGAGCAGTTTGGAAACACTCTGTTTGTTAAGTCTGCAAGGGGATATTTAGACCTCTTTGACGCCTTCGTTGGAAACGGGATTTCTTCATCTACAGCTAGACACATGAATTCTCAGTAACTTCTTTGTGTTGTGTGTATTCAACTCACAGAGTTGAACCTTTCTTTAGACAGAGCAGATTTGAAACACTCTTTTTGTGGATTTTACAAGTGGAGATTTCAAGCGATTTGAGGCCAATTGTAGTAAAGGAAATATCCTCGTTTAAAAACTAGACAGAATCATTCTCAGAAACTACTGTGTGATGTGTGCGTTCAACTCACAGAGTTTCACCTTTCTTTTCATAGAGCAGTTGGGAAACACTCTGTTTGTTAAGTTTGCAAGAGGATATTTGGACCACTTTGAGGCCTTTGTTGGAAACGGGATTTCTCAGGATAATGCTAGACAGATGAATTCCCAGTAACTTCTTTGTGTTGTGTCTGTTCAACTGCCAGAGTTGAACCTTCCTTTAGACAGAGCAGTTTGCAAACACTCTTTTTATGGAATTTGCAAGTGGAGATTTCAAGCGATTTCAGGCCAATCTTAGAAAGGGAAATATCTTTGTATAAAAACTAGACAGAACCATTCTCAGAAACTACTTTGTGTTGTGTGCGTTCCACTCACAGAGTTCAACCTTTCTTTTCATAGAGCAGTTTGGAAACACTCTGTTTGTTAAGTCTGCAAGGGGATATTTAGACCTCTTTGACGCCTTCGTTGGAAACGGGATTTCTTCATCTACAGCTAGACACATGAATTCTCAGTAACTTCTTTGTGTTGTGTGTATTCAACTCACAGAGTTGAACCTTTCTTTAGACAGAGCAGATTTGAAACACTCTTTTTGTGGATTTTACAAGTGGAGATTTCAAGCGATTTGAGGCCAATTGTAGTAAAGGAAATATCCTCGTTTCAAAACTAGACAGAATCATTCTCAGAAACTACTGTGTGATGTGTGCGTTCAACTCACAGAGTTTCACCTTTCTTTTCATAGAGCAGTTGGGAAACACTCTGTTTGTTAAGTTTGCAAGAGGATATTTGGACCACTTTGAGGCCTTCGTTGGAAACGGGATTTCTCAGGATAATGCTAGACAGATGAATTCCCAGTAACTTCTTTGTGTTGTGTCTGTTCAACTGCCAGAGTTGAACCTTCCTTTAACCAGAGAAGTTTGCAAACACTCTTTTTGTGGAATTTGCAAGTGGAGATTTCAAGCGATTTCAGGCCAATCTTAGAAAGGGAAATATCTTTGTATAAAAACTAGACAGAATCATTCTCAGAAACTACTTTGTGTTGTGTGCGTTCCACTCACAGAGTTCAACCTTTCTTTTCATAGAGCAGTTTGGAAACACTCTGTTTGTTAAGTCTGCAAGGGGATATTTAGACCTCTTTGACGCCTTCGTTGGAAACGGGATTTCTTCATCTACAGCTAGACACATGAATTCTCAGTAACTTCTTTGTGTTGTGTGTATTCAACTCACAGAGTTGAACCTTTCTTTAGACAGAGCAGATTTGAAACACTCTTTTTGTGGATTTTACAAGTGGAGATTTCAAGCGATTTGAGGCCAATTGTAGTAAAGGAAATATCCTCGTTTAAAAACTAGACAGAATCATTCTCAGAAACTACTGTGTGATGTGTGCGTTCAACTCACAGAGTTTCACCTTTCTTTTCATAGAGCAGTTGGGAAACACTCTGTTTGTTAAGTTTGCAAGAGGATATTTGGACCACTTTGAGGCCTTCGTTGGAAACGGGATTTCTCCGTATAATGCTAGACAGATGAATTCCCAGTAACTTCTTTGTGTTGTGTCTATTCAACTCACAGAGTTGAACCTTCCTTTAGACAGAGCAGTTTGCAAACACTCTTTTTGTGGAATTTGCAAGTGGAGATTTCAAGCGATTTCAGGCCAATCTTAGAAAGGGAAATATCTTTGTATAAAAACTAGACAGAATCATTCTCAGAAACTACTTTGTGTTGTGTGCGTTCCACTCACAGAGTTCAACCTTTCTTTTCATAGAGCAGTTTGGAAACACTCTGTTTCTTAAGTCTGCAAGGGGATATTTAGACCTCTTTGACGCCTTCGTTTGAAACGGGATTTCTTCATCTACAGCTAGACACATGAATTCTCAGTAACTTCTTTGTGTTGTGTGTATTCAACTCACAGAGTTGAACCTTTCTTTAGACAGAGCAGATTTGAAACACTCTTTTTGTGGATTTTACAAGTGGAGATTTCAAGCGATTTGAGGCCAATTGTAGTAAAGGAAATATCCTCGTTTAAAAACTAGACAGAATCATTCTCAGAAACTACTGTGTGATGTGTGCGTTCAACTCACAGAGTTTCACCTTTCTTTTCATAGAGCAGTTGGGAAACACTCTGTTTGTTAAGTTTGCAAGAGGATATTTGGACCACTTTGAGGCCTTCGTTGGAAACGGGATTTCTCAGGATAATGCTAGACAGATGAATTCCCAGTAACTTCTTTGTGTTGTGTCTGTTCAACTGCCAGAGTTGAACCTTCCTTTAGACAGAGCAGTTTGCAAACACTCTTTTTATGGAATTTGCAAGTGGAGATTTCAAGCGATTTCAGGCCAATCTTAGAAAGGGAAATATCTTTGTATAAAAACTAGACAGAACCATTCTCAGAAACTACTTTGTGTTGTGTGCGTTCCACTCACAGAGTTCAACCTTTCTTTTCATAGAGCAGTTTGGAAACACTCTGTTTGTTAAGTCTGCAAGGGGATATTTAGACCTCTTTGACGCCTTCGTTGGAAACGAGATTTCTTCATCTACAGCTAGACACATGAATTCTCAGTAACTTCTTTGTGTTGTGTGTATTCAACTCACAGAGTTGAACCTTTCTTTAGACAGAGCAGATTTGAAACACTCTTTTTGTGGATTTTACAAGTGGAGATTTCAAGCGATTTGAGGCCAATTGTAGTAAAGGAAATATCCTCGTTTAAAAACTAGACAGAATCATTCTCAGAAACTACTGTGTGATGTGTGCGTTCAACTCACAGAGTTTCACCTTTCTTTTCATAGAGCAGTTGGGAAACACTCTGTTTGTTAAGTTTGCAAGAGGATATTTGGACCACTTTGAGGCCTTCGTTGGAAACGGGATTTCTCAGGATAATGCTAGACAGATGAATTCCCAGTAACTTCTTTGTGTTGTGTCTGTTCAACTGCCAGAGTTGAACCTTCCTTTAGACAGAGCAGTTTGCAAACACTCTTTTTGTGGAATTTGCAAGTGGAGATTTCAAGCGATTTCAGGCCAATCTTAGAAAGGGAAATATCTTTGTATAAAAACTAGACAGAATCATTCTCAGAAACTACTTTGTGATGTGTGCGTTCAACTCACAGAGTTTCACCTTTCTTTTCATACAGCAGTTGGGAAACACTCTGTTTCTTAAGTTTGCAAGAGGATATTTGGACCAATTTGAGGCCTTCGTTGGAAACGGGATTACTCAGTATAATGCTAGACAGATGAATTCCCAGTAACTTCTTTGTGTTGTGTCTGTCCAACTGCCAGAGTTGAACCTTCCTTTAGACAGAGCAGTTTGCAAACACTGTTTTTGTGGAATTTGCAAGTGGAGATTTCAAGCGATTTCAGGCCAATCTTAGAAAGGGAAATATCTTTGTATAAAAACTAGACAGAATCATTGTCAGAAACTACTTTGTGTTGTGTGCGTTCCACTCACAGAGTTTAACCTTTCTTTTCATAGAGCAGTTTGGAAACACTCTGTTTGTTAAGTCTGCAAGGGGATATTTAGACCTCTTTGACGCCTTCGTTGGAAACGGGATTTCTTCATATACAGCTAGACACATGAATTCTCAGTAACTTCTTTGTGTTGTGTGTATTCAACTCACAGAGTTGAACCTTTCTTTAGACAGAGCAGATTTGAAACACTCTTTTTGTGGATTTTACAAGTGGAGATTTCAAGCGATTTGAGGACAATTGTAGTAAAGGAAATATCCTCGTTTAAAAACTAGACAGAATCATTCTCAGAAACTACTGTGTGATGTGTGTGTTCAACTCACAGAGTTTCACCTTTCTTTTCATAGAGCAGTTGGGAAACACTCTGTTTGTTAAGTTTGCAAGAGGATATTTGGACCACTTTGAGGTCTTCGTTGGAAACGGGATTTCTCAGGATAATGCTAGACACATGAATTCCCAGTAACTTCTTTGTGTTTTGTCTGTTCAACTGCCAGAGTTGAACCTTCCTTTAGACAGAGCAGTTTGCAAACACTCTTTTTGTGGAATTTGCAAGTGGAGATTTCAAGCGATTTCAGGCCAATCTTAGAAAGGGAAATATCTTTGTATAAAAACTAGACAGAACCATTCTCAGAAACTACTTTGTGTTGTGTGCGTTCCACTCACAGAGTTCAACCTTTCTTTTCATAGAGCAGTTTGGAAACACTCTGTTTGTTAAGTCTGCAAGGGGATATTTAGACCTGTTTGACGCCTTCGTTGGAAACGGGATTTCTTCATCTACAGCTAGACACATGAATTCTCAGTAACTTCTTTGTGTTGTGTGTATTCAACTCACAGAGTTGAACCTTTCTTTAGACAGAGCAGATTTGAAACACTCTTTTTGTGGATTTTACAAGTGGAGATTTCAAGCGATTTGAGGCCAATTGTAGTAAAGGAAATATCCTCGTTTAAAAACTAGACAGAATCATTCTCAGAAACTACTGTGTGATGTGTGCGTTCAACTCACAGAGTTTCACCTTTCTTTTCATAGAGCAGTTTGGAAACACTCTGTTTGTTAAGTTTGCAAGAGGATATTTGGACCACTTTGAGGCCTTCGTTGGAAACGGGATTTCTCAGTATAATGCTAGACAGATGAATTCCCAGTAACTTCTTTGTGTTGTGTCTATTCAACTCACAGAGTTGAACCTTCCTTTAGACAGAGCAGTTTGCAAACACTGTTTTTGTGGAATTTGCAAGTGGAGATTTCAAGCGATTTCCGGCCAGTCTTAGAAAGGGAAATATCTTTGTATAAAAACTAGACAGAATCATTCTCAGAAACTACTTTGTGTTGTGTGCGTTCCACTCACAGAGTTTAACCTTTCTTTTCATAGAGCAGTTTGGAAACACTCTGTTTGTTAAGTCTGCAAGGGGATATTTAGACCTCTTTGACGCCTTCGTTGGAAACGGGATTTCTTCATATACAGCTAGACACATGAATTCGCAGTAACTTCTTTGTATTGTGTGTATTAAACTCACAGAGTTGAACCTTTCTTTAGACAGAGCAGATTTGAAACACTCTTTTTGTGGATTTTACAAGTGGAGATTTCAAGCGATTTGAGGCCAATTGTAGTAAAGGAAATATCCTCGTTTAAAAATTAGACAGAATAATTCTCAGAAACTACTGTGTGATGTGCGCGTTCAACTCACAGAGTTTCACCTTTCTTTTCATAGAGCAGTTTGGAAACACTCTGTTTATTAAGTTTGCAAGAGGATATTTGGACCACTTTGAGGCCTTCGTTGGAAACGGGATTTCTCAGGATAATGCTAGACAGATGAATTCCCAGTAACTTCTTTGTGTTGTGTCTGTTCAACTGCCAGAGTTGAACCTTCCTTTAGACAGAGCAGTTTGCAAACACTCTTTTTGTGGAATTTGCAAGTGGAGATTTCAAGCGATTTCAGGCCAATCTTAGAAAGGGAAATATCTTTGTATAAAAAATAGACAGAACCATTCTCAGAAACTACTTTGTGTTGTGTGCGTTCCACTCACAGAGTTCAACCTTTCTTTTCATAGAGCAGTTTGGAAACACTCTGTTTGTTAAGTCTGCAAGGGGATATTTAGACCTCTTTGACGCCTTCGTTGGATACGGGATTTCTTCATCTACAGCTAGACACATGAATTCTCAGTAACTTCTTTGTGTTGTGTGTATTCAACTCACAGAGTTGAACCTTTCTTTAGACAGAGCAGATTTGAAACACTCTTTTTGTGGATTTTACAAGTGGAGATTTCAAGCGATTTGAGGCCAATTGTAGTAAAGGAAATATCCTCGTTTAAAAACTAGACAGAATCATTCTCAGAAACTACTGTGTGATGTGTGCGTTCAACTCACAGAGTTTCACCTTTCTTTTCATAGAGCAGTTTGGAAACACTCTGTTTGTTAAGTTTGCAAGAGGATATTTGGACCACTTTGAGGCCTTCGTTGGAAACGGGATTTCTCAGGATAATGCTAGACAGATGAATTCCCAGTAACTTCTTTGTGTTGTGTCTGTTCAACTGCCAGAGTTGAACCTTCCTTTAACCAGAGAAGTTTGCAAACACTCTTTTTGTGGAATTTGCAAGTGGAGATTTCAAGCGATTTCAGGCCAATCTTAGAAAGGGAAATATCTTTGTATAAAAACTAGACAGAATCATTCTCAGAAACTACTTTGTGTTGTGTGCGTTCCACTCACAGAGTTCAACCTTTCTTTTCATAGAGCAGTTTGGAAACACTCTGTTTGTTAAGTCTGCAAGGGGATATTTAGACCTCTTTGACGCCTTCGTTGGAAACGGGATTTCTTCATCTACAGCTAGACACATGAATTCTCAGTAACTTCTTTGTGTTGTGTGTATTCAACTCACAGAGTTGAACCTTTCTTTAGACAGAGCAGATTTGAAACACTCTTTTTGTGGATTTTACAAGTGGAGATTTCAAGCGATTTGAGGCCAATTGTAGTAAAGGAAATATCCTCGTTTAAAAACTAGACAGAATCATTCTCAGAAACTACTGTGTGATGTGTGCGTTCAACTCACAGAGTTTCACCTTTCTTTTCATAGAGCGGTTTGGAAACACTCTGTTTGTTAAGTTTGCAAGAGGATATTTGGACCACTTTGAGGCCTTCGTTGGAAACGGGATTTCTCAGTATAATGCTAGACAGATGAATTCCCAGTAACTTCTTTGTGTTGTGTCTGTTCAACTGCCAGAGTTGAACCTTCCTTTAGACAGAGCAGTTTGCAAACACTCTTTTTGTGGAATTTGCAAGTGGAGATTTCAAGCGATTTCAGGCCAATCTTAGAAAGGGAAATATCTTTGTATAAAAACTAGACAGAACCATTCTCAGAAACTACTTTGTGTTGTGTGCGTTCCACTCACAGAGTTCAACCTTTCTTTTCATAGAGCAGTTTGGAAACACTCTGTTTGTTAAGTCTGCAAGGGGATATTTAGACCTGTTTGACGCCTTCGTTGGAAACGGGATTTCTTCATCTACAGCTAGACACATGAATTCTCAGTAACTTCTTTGTGTTGTGTGTATTCAACTCACAGAGTTGAACCTTTCTTTAGACAGAGCAGATTTGAAACACTCTTTTTGTGGATTTTACAAGTGGAGATTTCAAGCGATTTGAGGCCAATTGTAGTAAAGGAAATATCCTCGTTTAAAAACTAGACAGAATCATTCTCAGAAACTACTGTGTGATGTGTGCGTTCAACTCACAGAGTTTCACCTTTCTTTTCATAGAGCAGTTTGGAAACACTCTGTTTGTTAAGTTTGCAAGAGGATATTTGGACCACTTTGAGGCCTTCGTTGGAAACGGGATTTCTCAGTATAATGCTAGACAGATGAATTCCCAGTAACTTCTTTGTGTTGTGTCTATTCAACTCACAGAGTTGAACCTTCCTTTAGACAGAGCAGTTTGCAAACACTGTTTTTGTGGAATTTGCAAGTGGAGATTTCAAGCGATTTCCGGCCAGTCTTAGAAAGGGAAATATCTTTGTATAAAAACTAGACAGAATCATTCTCAGAAACTACTTTGTGTTGTGTGCGTTCCACTCACAGAGTTTAACCTTTCTTTTCATAGAGCAGTTTGGAAACACTCTGTTTGTTAAGTCTGCAAGGGGATATTTAGACCTCTTTGACGCCTTCGTTGGAAACGGGATTTCTTCATATACAGCTAGACACATGAATTCGCAGTAACTTCTTTGTATTGTGTGTATTAAACTCACAGAGTTGAACCTTTCTTTAGACAGAGCAGATTTGAAACACTCTTTTTGTGGATTTTACAAGTGGAGATTTCAAGCGATTTGAGGCCAATTGTAGTAAAGGAAATATCCTCGTTTAAAAATTAGACAGAATAATTCTCAGAAACTACTGTGTGATGTGCGCGTTCAACTCACAGAGTTTCACCTTTCTTTTCATAGAGCAGTTTGGAAACACTCTGTTTATTAAGTTTGCAAGAGGATATTTGGACCACTTTGAGGCCTTCGTTGGAAACGGGATTTCTCAGGATAATGCTAGACAGATGAATTCCCAGTAACTTCTTTGTGTTGTGTCTGTTCAACTGCCAGAGTTGAACCTTCCTTTAGACAGAGCAGTTTGCAAACACTCTTTTTGTGGAATTTGCAAGTGGAGATTTCAAGCGATTTCAGGCCAATCTTAGAAAGGGAAATATCTTTGTATAAAAAATAGACAGAACCATTCTCAGAAACTACTTTGTGTTGTGTGCGTTCCACTCACAGAGTTCAACCTTTCTTTTCATAGAGCAGTTTGGAAACACTCTGTTTGTTAAGTCTGCAAGGGGATATTTAGACCTCTTTGACGCCTTCGTTGGATACGGGATTTCTTCATCTACAGCTAGACACATGAATTCTCAGTAACTTCTTTGTGTTGTGTGTATTCAACTCACAGAGTTGAACCTTTCTTTAGACAGAGCAGATTTGAAACACTCTTTTTGTGGATTTTACAAGTGGAGATTTCAAGCGATTTGAGGCCAATTGTAGTAAAGGAAATATCCTCGTTTAAAAACTAGACAGAATCATTCTCAGAAACTACTGTGTGATGTGTGCGTTCAACTCACAGAGTTTCACCTTTCTTTTCATAGAGCAGTTCGGAAACACTCTGTTTGTTAAGTTTGCAAGAGGATATTTGGACCACTTTGAGGCCTTCGTTGGAAACGGGATTTCTCAGGATAATGCTAGACAGATGAATTCCCAGTAACTTCTTTGTGTTGTGTCTGTTCAACTGCCAGAGTTGAACCTTCCTTTAACCAGAGAAGTTTGCAAACACTCTTTTTGTGGAATTTGCAAGTGGAGATTTCAAGCGATTTCAGGCCAATCTTAGAAAGGGAAATATCTTTGTATAAAAACTAGACAGAATCATTCTCAGAAACTACTTTGTGTTGTGTGCGTTCCACTCACAGAGTTCAACCTTTCTTTTCATAGAGCAGTTTGGAAACACTCTGTTTGTTAAGTCTGCAAGGGGATATTTAGACCTCTTTGACGCCTTCGTTGGAAACGGGATTTCTTCATCTACAGCTAGACACATGAATTCTCAGTAACTTCTTTGTGTTGTGTGTATTCAACTCACAGAGTTGAACCTTTCTTTAGACAGAGCAGATTTGAAACACTCTTTTTGTGGATTTTACAAGTGGAGATTTCAAGCGATTTGAGGCCAATTGTAGTAAAGGAAATATCCTCGTTTAAAAACTAGACAGAATCATTCTCAGAAACTACTGTGTGATGTGTGCGTTCAACTCACAGAGTTTCACCTTTCTTTTCATAGAGCGGTTTGGAAACACTCTGTTTGTTAAGTTTGCAAGAGGATATTTGGACCACTTTGAGGCCTTCGTTGGAAACGGGATTTCTCCGTATAATGCTAGACAGATGAATTCCCAGTAACTTCTTTGTGTTGTGTCTATTCAACTCACAGAGTTGAACCTTCCTTTAGACAGAGCAGTTTGCAAACACTCTTTTTGTGGAATTTGCAAGTGGAGATTTCAAGCGATTTCAGGCCAATCTTAGAAAGGGAAATATCTTTGTATAAAAACTAGACAGAATCATTCTCAGAAACTACTTTGTGTTGTGTGCGTTCCACTCACAGAGTTCAACCTTTCTTTTCATAGAGCAGTTTGGAAACACTCTGTTTCTTAAGTCTGCAAGGGGATATTTAGACCTCTTTGACGCCTTCGTTGGAAACGGGATTTCTTCATCTACAGCTAGACACATGAATTCTCAGTAACTTCTTTGTGTTGTGTGTATTCAACTCACAGAGTTGAACCTTTCTTTAGACAGAGCAGATTTGAAACACTCTTTTTGTGGATTTTACAAGTGGAGATTTCAAGCGATTTGAGGCCAATTGTAGTAAAGGAAATATCCTCGTTTAAAAACTAGACAGAATCATTCTCAGAAACTACTGTGTGATGTGTGCGTTCAACTCACAGAGTTTCACCTTTCTTTTCATAGAGCAGTTGGGAAACACTCTGTTTGTTAAGTTTGCAAGAGGATATTTGGACCACGTTGAGGCCTTCGTTGGAAACGGGATTTCTCAGGATAATGCTAGACAGATGAATTCCCAGTAACTTCTTTGTGTTGTGTCTGTTCAACTGCCAGAGTTGAACCTTCCTTTAGACAGAGCAGTTTGCAAACACTCTTTTTATGGAATTTGCAAGTGGAGATTTCAAGCGATTTCAGGCCAATCTTAGAAAGGGAAATATCTTTGTATAAAAACTAGACAGAACCATTCTCAGAAACTACTTTGTGTTGTGTGCGTTCCACTCACAGAGTTCAACCTTTCTTTTCATAGAGCAGTTTGGAAACACTCTGTTTGTTAAGTCTGCAAGGGGATATTTAGACCTCTTTGACGCCTTCGTTGGAAACGAGATTTCTTCATCTACAGCTAGACACATGAATTCTCAGTAACTTCTTTGTGTTGTGTGTATTCAACTCACAGAGTTGAACCTTTCTTTAGACAGAGCAGATTTGAAACACTCTTTTTGTGGATTTTACAAGTGGAGATTTCAAGCGATTTGAGGCCAATTGTAGTAAAGGAAATATCCTCGTTTAAAAACTAGACAGAATCATTCTCAGAAACTACTGTGTGATGTGTGCGTTCAACTCACAGAGTTTCACCTTTCTTTTCATAGAGCAGTTGGGAAACACTCTGTTTGTTAAGTTTGCAAGAGGATATTTGGACCACTTTGAGGCCTTCGTTGGAAACGGGATTTCTCAGGATAATGCTAGACAGATGAATTCCCAGTAACTTCTTTGTGTTGTGTCTGTTCAACTGCCAGAGTTGAACCTTCCTTTAGACAGAGCAGTTTGCAAACACTCTTTTTGTGGAATTTGCAAGTGGAGATTTCAAGCGATTTCAGGCCAATCTTAGAAAGGGAAATATCTTTGTATAAAAACTAGACAGAATCATTCTCAGAAACTACTTTGTGATGTGTGCGTTCAACTCACAGAGTTTCACCTTTCTTTTCATACAGCAGTTGGGAAACACTCTGTTTCTTAAGTTTGCAAGAGGATATTTGGACCAATTTGAGGCCTTCGTTGGAAACGGGATTACTCAGTATAATGCTAGACAGATGAATTCCCAGTAACTTCTTTGTGTTGTGTCTGTCCAACTGCCAGAGTTGAACCTTCCTTTAGACAGAGCAGTTTGCAAACACTGTTTTTGTGGAATTTGCAAGTGGAGATTTCAAGCGATTTCAGGCCAATCTTAGAAAGGGAAATATCTTTGTATAAAAACTAGACAGAATCATTGTCAGAAACTACTTTGTGTTGTGTGCGTTCCACTCACAGAGTTTAACCTTTCTTTTCATAGAGCAGTTTGGAAACACTCTGTTTGTTAAGTCTGCAAGGGGATATTTAGACCTCTTTGACGCCTTCGTTGGAAACGGGATTTCTTCATATACAGCTAGACACATGAATTCTCAGTAACTTCTTTGTGTTGTGTGTATTCAACTCACAGAGTTGAACCTTTCTTTAGACAGAGCAGATTTGAAACACTCTTTTTGTGGATTTTACAAGTGGAGATTTCAAGCGATTTGAGGACAATTGTAGTAAAGGAAATATCCTCGTTTAAAAACTAGACAGAATCATTCTCAGAAACTACTGTGTGATGTGTGTGTTCAACTCACAGAGTTTCACCTTTCTTTTCATAGAGCAGTTGGGAAACACTCTGTTTGTTAAGTTTGCAAGAGGATATTTGGACCACTTTGAGGTCTTCGTTGGAAACGGGATTTCTCAGGATAATGCTAGACACATGAATTCCCAGTAACTTCTTTGTGTTTTGTCTGTTCAACTGCCAGAGTTGAACCTTCCTTTAGACAGAGCAGTTTGCAAACACTCTTTTTGTGGAATTTGCAAGTGGAGATTTCAAGCGATTTCAGGCCAATCTTAGAAAGGGAAATATCTTTGTATAAAAACTAGACAGAACCATTCTCAGAAACTACTTTGTGTTGTGTGCGTTCCACTCACAGAGTTCAACCTTTCTTTTCATAGAGCAGTTTGGAAACACTCTGTTTGTTAAGTCTGCAAGGGGATATTTAGACCTGTTTGACGCCTTCGTTGGAAACGGGATTTCTTCATCTACAGCTAGACACATGAATTCTCAGTAACTTCTTTGTGTTGTGTGTATTCAACTCACAGAGTTGAACCTTTCTTTAGACAGAGCAGATTTGAAACACTCTTTTTGTGGATTTTACAAGTGGAGATTTCAAGCGATTTGAGGCCAATTGTAGTAAAGGAAATATCCTCGTTTAAAAACTAGACAGAATCATTCTCAGAAACTACTGTGTGATGTGTGCGTTCAACTCACAGAGTTTCACCTTTCTTTTCATAGAGCAGTTTGGAAACACTCTGTTTGTTAAGTTTGCAAGAGGATATTTGGACCACTTTGAGGCCTTCGTTGGAAACGGGATTTCTCAGTATAATGCTAGACAGATGAATTCCCAGTAACTTCTTTGTGTTGTGTCTATTCAACTCACAGAGTTGAACCTTCCTTTAGACAGAGCAGTTTGCAAACACTGTTTTTGTGGAATTTGCAAGTGGAGATTTCAAGCGATTTCCGGCCAGTCTTAGAAAGGGAAATATCTTTGTATAAAAACTAGACAGAATCATTCTCAGAAACTACTTTGTGTTGTGTGCGTTCCACTCACAGAGTTTAACCTTTCTTTTCATAGAGCAGTTTGGAAACACTCTGTTTGTTAAGTCTGCAAGGGGATATTTAGACCTCTTTGACGCCTTCGTTGGAAACGGGATTTCTTCATATACAGCTAGACACATGAATTCGCAGTAACTTCTTTGTATTGTGTGTATTAAACTCACAGAGTTGAACCTTTCTTTAGACAGAGCAGATTTGAAACACTCTTTTTGTGGATTTTACAAGTGGAGATTTCAAGCGATTTGAGGCCAATTGTAGTAAAGGAAATATCCTCGTTTAAAAATTAGACAGAATAATTCTCAGAAACTACTGTGTGATGTGCGCGTTCAACTCACAGAGTTTCACCTTTCTTTTCATAGAGCAGTTTGGAAACACTCTGTTTATTAAGTTTGCAAGAGGATATTTGGACCACTTTGAGGCCTTCGTTGGAAACGGGATTTCTCAGGATAATGCTAGACAGATGAATTCCCAGTAACTTCTTTGTGTTGTGTCTGTTCAACTGCCAGAGTTGAACCTTCCTTTAGACAGAGCAGTTTGCAAACACTCTTTTTGTGGAATTTGCAAGTGGAGATTTCAAGCGATTTCAGGCCAATCTTAGAAAGGGAAATATCTTTGTATAAAAAATAGACAGAACCATTCTCAGAAACTACTTTGTGTTGTGTGCGTTCCACTCACAGAGTTCAACCTTTCTTTTCATAGAGCAGTTTGGAAACACTCTGTTTGTTAAGTCTGCAAGGGGATATTTAGACCTCTTTGACGCCTTCGTTGGATACGGGATTTCTTCATCTACAGCTAGACACATGAATTCTCAGTAACTTCTTTGTGTTGTGTGTATTCAACTCACAGAGTTGAACCTTTCTTTAGACAGAGCAGATTTGAAACACTCTTTTTGTGGATTTTACAAGTGGAGATTTCAAGCGATTTGAGGCCAATTGTAGTAAAGGAAATATCCTCGTTTAAAAACTAGACAGAATCATTCTCAGAAACTACTGTGTGATGTGTGCGTTCAACTCACAGAGTTTCACCTTTCTTTTCATAGAGCAGTTTGGAAACACTCTGTTTGTTAAGTTTGCAAGAGGATATTTGGACCACTTTGAGGCCTTCGTTGGAAACGGGATTTCTCAGGATAATGCTAGACAGATGAATTCCCAGTAACTTCTTTGTGTTGTGTCTGTTCAACTGCCAGAGTTGAACCTTCCTTTAACCAGAGAAGTTTGCAAACACTCTTTTTGTGGAATTTGCAAGTGGAGATTTCAAGCGATTTCAGGCCAATCTTAGAAAGGGAAATATCTTTGTATAAAAACTAGACAGAATCATTCTCAGAAACTACTTTGTGTTGTGTGCGTTCCACTCACAGAGTTCAACCTTTCTTTTCATAGAGCAGTTTGGAAACACTCTGTTTGTTAAGTCTGCAAGGGGATATTTAGACCTCTTTGACGCCTTCGTTGGAAACGGGATTTCTTCATCTACAGCTAGACACATGAATTCTCAGTAACTTCTTTGTGTTGTGTGTATTCAACTCACAGAGTTGAACCTTTCTTTAGACAGAGCAGATTTGAAACACTCTTTTTGTGGATTTTACAAGTGGAGATTTCAAGCGATTTGAGGCCAATTGTAGTAAAGGAAATATCCTCGTTTAAAAACTAGACAGAATCATTCTCAGAAACTACTGTGTGATGTGTGCGTTCAACTCACAGAGTTTCACCTTTCTTTTCATAGAGCGGTTTGGAAACACTCTGTTTGTTAAGTTTGCAAGAGGATATTTGGACCACTTTGAGGCCTTCGTTGGAAACGGGATTTCTCAGTATAATGCTAGACAGATGAATTCCCAGTAACTTCTTTGTGTTGTGTCTGTTCAACTGCCAGAGTTGAACCTTCCTTTAGACAGAGCAGTTTGCAAACACTCTTTTTGTGGAATTTGCAAGTGGAGATTTCAAGCGATTTCAGGCCAATCTTAGAAAGGGAAATATCTTTGTATAAAAACTAGACAGAACCATTCTCAGAAACTACTTTGTGTTGTGTGCGTTCCACTCACAGAGTTCAACCTTTCTTTTCATAGAGCAGTTTGGAAACACTCTGTTTGTTAAGTCTGCAAGGGGATATTTAGACCTGTTTGACGCCTTCGTTGGAAACGGGATTTCTTCATCTACAGCTAGACACATGAATTCTCAGTAACTTCTTTGTGTTGTGTGTATTCAACTCACAGAGTTGAACCTTTCTTTAGACAGAGCAGATTTGAAACACTCTTTTTGTGGATTTTACAAGTGGAGATTTCAAGCGATTTGAGGCCAATTGTAGTAAAGGAAATATCCTCGTTTAAAAACTAGACAGAATCATTCTCAGAAACTACTGTGTGATGTGTGCGTTCAACTCACAGAGTTTCACCTTTCTTTTCATAGAGCAGTTTGGAAACACTCTGTTTGTTAAGTTTGCAAGAGGATATTTGGACCACTTTGAGGCCTTCGTTGGAAACGGGATTTCTCAGTATAATGCTAGACAGATGAATTCCCAGTAACTTCTTTGTGTTGTGTCTATTCAACTCACAGAGTTGAACCTTCCTTTAGACAGAGCAGTTTGCAAACACTGTTTTTGTGGAATTTGCAAGTGGAGATTTCAAGCGATTTCCGGCCAGTCTTAGAAAGGGAAATATCTTTGTATAAAAACTAGACAGAATCATTCTCAGAAACTACTTTGTGTTGTGTGCGTTCCACTCACAGAGTTTAACCTTTCTTTTCATAGAGCAGTTTGGAAACACTCTGTTTGTTAAGTCTGCAAGGGGATATTTAGACCTCTTTGACGCCTTCGTTGGAAACGGGATTTCTTCATATACAGCTAGACACATGAATTCGCAGTAACTTCTTTGTATTGTGTGTATTAAACTCACAGAGTTGAACCTTTCTTTAGACAGAGCAGATTTGAAACACTCTTTTTGTGGATTTTACAAGTGGAGATTTCAAGCGATTTGAGGCCAATTGTAGTAAAGGAAATATCCTCGTTTAAAAATTAGACAGAATAATTCTCAGAAACTACTGTGTGATGTGCGCGTTCAACTCACAGAGTTTCACCTTTCTTTTCATAGAGCAGTTTGGAAACACTCTGTTTATTAAGTTTGCAAGAGGATATTTGGACCACTTTGAGGCCTTCGTTGGAAACGGGATTTCTCAGGATAATGCTAGACAGATGAATTCCCAGTAACTTCTTTGTGTTGTGTCTGTTCAACTGCCAGAGTTGAACCTTCCTTTAGACAGAGCAGTTTGCAAACACTCTTTTTGTGGAATTTGCAAGTGGAGATTTCAAGCGATTTCAGGCCAATCTTAGAAAGGGAAATATCTTTGTATAAAAAATAGACAGAACCATTCTCAGAAACTACTTTGTGTTGTGTGCGTTCCACTCACAGAGTTCAACCTTTCTTTTCATAGAGCAGTTTGGAAACACTCTGTTTGTTAAGTCTGCAAGGGGATATTTAGACCTCTTTGACGCCTTCGTTGGAAACGGGATTTCTTCATCTACAGCTAGACACATGAATTCTCAGTAACTTCTTTGTGTTGTGTGTATTCAACTCACAGAGTTGAACCTTTCTTTAGACAGAGCAGATTTGAAACACTCTTTTTGTGGATTTTACAAGTGGAGATTTCAAGCGATTTGAGGCCAATTGTAGTAAAGGAAATATCCTCGTTTAAAAACTAGACAGAATCATTCTCAGAAACTACTGTGTGATGTGTGCGTTCAACTCACAGAGTTTCACCTTTCTTTTCATAGAGCAGTTTGGAAACACTCTGTTTGTTAAGTTTGCAAGAGGATATTTGGACCACTTTGAGGCCTTCGTTGGAAACGGGATTTCTCAGGATAATGCTAGACAGATGAATTCCCAGTAACTTCTTTGTGTTGTGTCTGTTCAACTGCCAGAGTTGAACCTTCCTTTAACCAGAGAAGTTTGCAAACACTCTTTTTGTGGAATTTGCAAGTGGAGATTTCAAGCGATTTCAGGCCAATCTTAGAAAGGGAAATATCTTTGTATAAAAACTAGACAGAATCATTCTCAGAAACTACTTTGTGTTGTGTGCGTTCCACTCACAGAGTTCAACCTTTCTTTTCATAGAGCAGTTTGGAAACACTCTGTTTGTTAAGTCTGCAAGGGGATATTTAGACCTCTTTGACGCCTTCGTTGGAAACGGGATTTCTTCATCTACAGCTAGACACATGAATTCTCAGTAACTTCTTTGTGTTGTGTGTATTCAACTCACAGAGTTGAACCTTTCTTTAGACAGAGCAGATTTGAAACACTCTTTTTGTGGATTTTACAAGTGGAGATTTCAAGCGATTTCAGGCCAATTGTAGTAAAGGAAATATCCTCGTTTAAAAACTAGACAGAATCATTCTCAGAAACTACTGTGTGATGTGTGCGTTCAACTCACAGAGTTTCACCTTTCTTTTCATAGAGCGGTTTGGAAACACTCTGTTTGTTAAGTTTGCAAGAGGATATTTGGACCACTTTGAGGCCTTCGTTGGAAACGGGATTTCTCAGTATAATGCTAGACAGATGAATTCCCAGTAACTTCTTTGTGTTGTGTCTATTCAACTCACAGAGTTGAACCTTCCTTTAGACAGAGCAGTTTGCAAACACTCTTTTTGTGGAATTTGCAAGTGGAGATTTCAAGCGATTTCAGGCCAATCTTAGAAAGGGAAATATCTTTGTATAAAAACTAGACAGAATCATTCTCAGAAACTACTTTGTGTTGTGTGCGTTCCACTCACAGAGTTCAACCTTTCTTTTCATAGAGCAGTTTGGAAACACTCTGTTTCTTAAGTCTGCAAGGGGATATTTAGACCTGTTTGACGCCTTCGTTGGAAACGGGATTTCTTCATCTACAGCTAGACACATGAATTCTCAGTAACTTCTTTGTGTTGTGTGTATTCAACTCACAGAGTTGAACCTTTCTTTAGACAGAGCAGATTTGAAACACTCTTTTTGTGGATTTTACAAGTGGAGATTTCAAGCGATTTGAGGCCAATTGTAGTAAAGGAAATATCCTCGTTTCAAAACTAGACAGAATCATTCTCAGAAACTACTGTGTGATGTGTGCGTTCAACTCACAGAGTTTCACCTTTCTTTTCATAGAGCAGTTGGGAAACACTCTGTTTGTTAAGTTTGCAAGAGGATATTTGGACCACTTTGAGGCCTTCGTTGGAAACGGGATTTCTCAGTATAATGCTAGACAGATGAATTCCCAGTAACTTCTTTGTGTTGTGTCTGTTCAACTGCCAGAGTTGAACCTTCCTTTAGACAGAGCAGTTTGCAAACACTCTTTTTATGGAATTTGCAAGTGGAGATTTCAAGCGATTTCAGGCCAATCTTAGAAAGGGAAATATCTTTGTATAAAAACTAGACAGAACCATTCTCAGAAACTACTTTGTGTTGTGTGCGTTCCACTCACAGAGTTCAACCTTTCTTTTCATAGAGCAGTTTGGAAACACTCTGTTTGTTAAGTCTGCAAGGGGATATTTAGACCTCTTTGACGCCTTCGTTGGAAACGGGATTTCTTCATCTACAGCTAGACACATGAATTCTCAGTAACTTCTTTGTGTTGTGTGTATTCAACTCACAGAGTTGAACCTTTCTTTAGACAGAGCAGATTTGAAACACTCTTTTTGTGGATTTTACAAGTGGAGATTTCAAGCGATTTGAGGCCAATTGTAGTAAAGGAAATATCCTCGTTTAAAAACTAGACAGAATCATTCTCAGAAACTACTGTGTGATGTGTGCGTTCAACTCACAGAGTTTCACCTTTCTTTTCATAGAGCAGTTGGGAAACACTCTGTTTGTTAAGTTTGCAAGAGGATATTTGGACCACTTTGAGGCCTTCGTTGGAAACGGGATTTCTCAGGATAATGCTAGACAGATGAATTCCCAGTAACTTCTTTGTGTTGTGTCTGTTCAACTGCCAGAGTTGAACCTTCCTTTAGACAGAGCAGTTTGCAAACACTCTTTTTGTGGAATTTGCAAGTGGAGATTTCAAGCGATTTCAGGCCAATCTTAGAAAGGGAAATATCTTTGTATAAAAACTAGACAGAACCATTCTCAGAAACTACTTTGTGTTGTGTGCGTTCCACTCACAGAGTTCAACCTTTCTTTTCATAGAGCAGTTTGGAAACACTCTGTTTGTTAAGTCTGGAAGGGGATATTTAGACCTCTTTGACGCCTTCGTTGGAAACGGGATTTCTTCATCTACAGCTAGACACATGAATTCTCAGTAACTTCTTTGTGTTGTGTGTATTCAACTCACAGAGTTGAACCTTTCTTTAGACAGAGCAGATTTGAAACACTCTTTTTGTGGATTTTACAAGTGGAGATTTCAAGCGATTTGAGGCCAATTGTAGTAAAGGAAATATCCTCGTTTAAAAACTAGACAGAATCATTCTCAGAAACTACTGTGTGATGTGTGCGTTCAACTCACAGAGTTTCACCTTTCTTTTCATAGAGCAGTTGGGAAACACTCTGTTTGTTAAGTTTGCAAGAGGATATTTGGACCACTTTGAGGCCTTCGTTGGAAACGGGATTTCTCAGTATAATGCTAGACAGATGAATTCCCAGTAACTTCTTTGTGTTGTGTCTGTTCAACTGCCAGAGTTGAACCTTCCTTTAGACAGAGCAGTTTGCAAACACTCTTTTTATGGAATTTGCAAGTGGAGATTTCAAGCGATTTCAGGCCAATCTTAGAAAGGGAAATATCTTTGTATAAAAACTAGACAGAACCATTCTCAGAAACTACTTTGTGTTGTGTGCGTTCCACTCACAGAGTTCAACCTTTCTTTTCATAGAGCAGTTTGGAAACACTCTGTTTGTTAAGTCTGCAAGGGGATATTTAGACCTCTTTGACGCCTTCGTTGGAAACGGGATTTCTTCATCTACAGCTAGACACATGAATTCTCAGTAACTTCTTTGTGTTGTGTGTATTCAACTCACAGAGTTGAACCTTTCTTTAGACAGAGCAGATTTGAAACACTCTTTTTGTGGATTTTACAAGTGGAGATTTCAAGCGATTTGAGGCCAATTGTAGTAAAGGAAATATCCTCGTTTAAAAACTAGACAGAATCATTCTCAGAAACTACTGTGTGATGTGTGCGTTCAACTCACAGAGTTTCACCTTTCTTTTCATAGAGCAGTTGGGAAACACTCTGTTTGTTAAGTTTGCAAGAGGATATTTGGACCACTTTGAGGCCTTCGTTGGAAACGGGATTTCTCAGTATAATGCTAGACAGATGAATTCCCAGTAACTTCTTTGTGTTGTGTCTGTTCAACTGCCAGAGTTGAACCTTCCTTTAGACAGAGCAGTTTGCAAACACTCTTTTTGTGGAATTTGCAAGTGGAGATTTCAAGCGATTTCAGGCCAATCTTAGAAAGGGAAATATCTTTGTATAAAAACTAGACAGAACCATTCTCAGAAACTACTTTGTGTTGTGTGCGTTCCACTCACAGAGTTCAACCTTTCTTTTCATAGAGCAGTTTGGAAACACTCTGTTTGTTACGTCTGCAAGGGGATATTTAGACCTCTTTGACGCCTTCGTTGGAAACGGGATTTCTTCATCTACAGCTAGACACATGAATTCTCAGTAACTTCTTTGTGTTGTGTGTATTCAACTCACAGAGTTGAACCTTTCTTTAGACAGAGCAGATTTGAAACACTCTTTTTGTGGATTTTACAAGTGGAGATTTCAAGCGATTTGAGGCCAATTGTAGTAAAGGAAATATCCTCGTTTAAAAACTAGACAGAATCATTCTCAGAAACTACTGTGTGATGTGTGCGTTCAACTCACAGAGTTTCACCTTTCTTTTCATAGAGCAGTTGGGAAACACTCTGTTTCTTAAGTTTGCAAGAGGATATTTGGACCACTTTGAGGCCTTCGTTGGAAACGGGATTTCTCAGTATAATGCTAGACAGATGAATTCCCAGTAACTTCTTTGTGTTGTGTCTATTCAACTCACAGAGTTGAACCTTCCTTTAGACAGAGCAGTTTGCAAACACTGTTTTTGTGGAATTTGCAAGTGGAGATTTCAAGCGATTTCAGGCCAATCTTAGAAAGGGAAATATCTTTGTATAAAAACTAGACAGAATCATTCTCAGAAACTACTTTGTGTTGTGTGCGTTCCACTCACAGAGTTTAACCTTTCTTTTCATAGAGCAGTTTGGAAACACTCTGTTTGTTAAGTCTGCAAGGGGATATTTAGACCTCTTTGACGCCTTCGTTGGAAACGGGATTTCTTCATCTACAGCTAGACACATGAATTCTCAGTAACTTCTTTGTGTTGTGTGTATTCAACTCACAGAGTTGAACCTTTCTTCAGCAGAGCAGATTTGAAACACTCTTTTTGTGGATTTTACAAGTAGAGATTTCAAGCGATTTGAGGCCAATTGTAGTAAAGGAAGTATCCTCGTTTAAAAAGTAGACAAAATCATTCTCAGAAACTACTTTGTGATGTGTGCGTTCAACTCACAGAGTTTCACCTTTCTTTTCATAGAGTAGTTTGGAAACACTCTGTTTGTTAAGTTTGCAAGAGGATATTTGGAGCACTTTGAGGCCTTCGTTGGAAACGGGATTTCTCAGGATAAGGCTAGACAGATGAATTCCCAGTAACTTCTTTGTGTTGTGTCTATTCAACTCCCAGAGTTGAACCTTCCTTTAGACAGAGCAGTTTGCAAACACTGTTTTTGTGGAATTTGCAAGTGGAGATTTCAAGCGATTTCAGGCCAATCTTAGAAAGGGAAATATCTTTGTATAAAAACTAGACAGAATCATTCTCAGAAACTACTTTGTGTTGTGTGCGTTCCACTCACAGAGTTTAACCTTTCTTTTCATAGAGCAGTTTGGAAACACTCTCTTTCTTAAGTCTGCAAGGGGATATTTAGACCTCTTTGACGCCTTCGTTGGAAACGGGATTTCTTCATCTACAGCTAGACACATGAATTCTCAGTAACTTCTTTGTGTTGTGTGTATTCAACTCACAGAGTTGAACCTTTCTTTAGACAGAGCAGATTTGAAACACTCTTTTTGTGGATTTTACAAGTAGAGATTTCAAGCGATTTGAGGCCAATTGTAGTAAAGGAAGTATCCTCGTTTAAAAAGTAGACAAAATCATTCTCAGAAACTACTGTGTGATGTGTGCGTTCAACTCACAGAGTTTCACCTTTCTTTTCATAGAGCAGTTGGGAAACACTCTGTTTCTTAAGTTTGCAAGAGGATATTTGGACCACTTTGAGGCCTTCGTTGGAAACGGGATTTCTCAGTATAATGCTAGACAGATGAATTCCCAGTAACTTCTTTGTGTTGTGTCTGTTCAACTGCCAGAGTTGAACCTTCCTTTAGACAGAGCAGTTTGCAAACACTCTTTTTATGGAATTTGCAAGTGGAGATTTCAAGCGATTTCAGGCCAATCTTAGAAAGGGAAATATCTTTGTATAAAAACTAGACAGAACCATTCTCAGAAACTACTTTGTGTTGTGTGCGTTCCACTCACAGAGTTCAACCTTTCTTTTCATAGAGCAGTTTGGAAACACTCTGTTTGTTAAGTCTGCAAGGGGATATTTAGACCTCTTTGACGCCTTCGTTGGAAACGGGATTTCTTCATCTACAGCTAGACACATGAATTCTCAGTAACTTCTTTGTGTTGTGTGTATTCAACTCACAGAGTTGAACCTTTCTTTAGACAGAGCAGATTTGAAACACTCTTTTTGTGGATTTTACAAGTGGAGATTTCAAGCGATTTGAGGCCAATTGTAGTAAAGGAAATATCCTCGTTTCAAAACTAGACAGAATCATTCTCAGAAACTACTCTGTGATGTGTGCGTTCAACTCACAGAGTTTCACCTTTCTTTTCATAGAGCAGTTTGGAAACACTCTGTTTGTTAAGTTTGCAAGAGGATATTTGGACCACTTTGAGGCCTTCGTTGGAAACGGGATTTCTCAGTATAATGCTAGACAGATGAATTCCCAGTAACTTCTTTGTGTTGTGTCTATTCAACTCACAGAGTTGAACCTTCCTTTAGACAGAGCAGTTTGCAAACACTCTTTTTGTGGAATTTGCAAGTGGAGATTTCAAGCGATTTCAGGCCAATCTTAGAAAGGGAAATATCTTTGTATAAAAACTAGACAGAATCATTCTCAGAAACTACTTTGTGTTGTGTGCGTTCCACTCACAGAGTTTAACCTTTCTTTTCATAGAGCAGTTTGGAAACACTCTGTTTGTTAAGTCTGCAAGGGGATATTTAGACCTCTTTGACGCCTTCGTTGGAAACGGGATTTCTTCATCTACAGCTAGACACATGAATTCTCAGTAACTTCTTTGTGTTGTGTGTATTCAACTCACAGAGTTGAACCTTTCTTCAGCAGAGCAGATTTGAAACACTCTTTTTGTGGATTTTACAAGTAGAGATTTCAAGCGATTTGAGGCCAATTGTAGTAAAGGAAGTATCCTCGTTTAAAAAGTAGACAAAATCATTCTCAGAAACTACTTTGTGATGTGTGCGTTCAACTCACAGAGTTTCACCTTTCTTTTCATAGAGTAGTTTGGAAACACTCTGTTTGTTAAGTTTGCAAGAGGATATTTGGACCACTTTGAGGCCTTCGTTGGAAACGGGATTTCTCAGGATAAGGCTAGACAGATGAATTCCCAGTAACTTCTTTGTGTTGTGTCTATTCAACTCCCAGAGTTGAACCTTCCTTTAGACAGAGCAGTTTGCAAACACTGTTTTTGTGGAATTTGCAAGTGGAGATTTCAAGCGATTTCAGGCCAATCTTAGAAAGGGAAATCTCTTTGTATAAAAACTAGACAGAATCATTCTCAGAAACTACTTTGTGTTGTGTGCGTTCCACTCACAGAGTTTAACCTTTCTTTTCATAGAGCAGTTTGGAAACACTCTGTTTCTTAAGTCTGCAAGGGGATATTTAGACCTCTTTGACGCCTTCGTTGGAAACGGGATTTCTTCATCTACAGCTAGACACATGAATTCTCAGTAACTTCTTTGTGTTGTGTGTATTCAACTCACAGAGTTGAACCTTTCTTTAGACAGAGCAGATTTGAAACACTCTTTTTGTGGATTTTACAAGTGGAGATTTCAAGCGATTTGAGGCCAATTGTAGTAAAGGAAATATCCTCGTTTAAAAACTAGACAGAATCATTCTCAGAAACTACTGTGTGATGTGTGCGTTCAACTCACAGAGTTTCACCTTTCTTTTCATAGAGCAGTTGGGAAACACTCTGTTTGTTAAGTTTGCAAGAGGATATTTGGACCACTTTGAGGCCTTCGTTGGAAACGGGATTTCTCAGGATAATGCTAGACAGATGAATTCCCAGTAACTTCTTTGTGTTGTGTCTGTTCAACTGCCAGAGTTGAACCTTCCTTTAGACAGAGCAGTTTGCAAACACTCTTTTTATGGAATTTGCAAGTGGAGATTTCAAGCGATTTCAGGCCAATCTTAGAAAGGGAAATATCTTTGTATAAAAACTAGACAGAACCATTCTCAGAAACTACTTTGTGTTGTGTGCGTTCCACTCACAGAGTTCAACCTTTCTTTTCATAGAGCAGTTTGGAAACACTCTGTTTGTTAAGTCTGCAAGGGGATATTTAGACCTCTTTGACGCCTTCGTTGGAAACGGGATTTCTTCATCTACAGCTAGACACATGAATTCTCAGTAACTTCTTTGTGTTGTGTGTATTCAACTCACAGAGTTGAACCTTTCTTTAGACAGAGCAGATTTGAAACACTCTTTTTGTGGATTTTACAAGTGGAGATTTCAAGCGATTTGAGGCCAATTGTAGTAAAGGAAATATCCTCGTTTAAAAACTAGACAGAATCATTCTCAGAAACTACTGTGTGATGTGTGCATTCAACTCACAGAGTTTCACCTTTCTTTTCATAGAGCAGTTTGGAAACACTCTGTTTGTTAAGTTTGCAAGAGGATATTTGGACCACTTTGAGGCCTTCGTTGGAAACGGGATTTCTCAGGATAATGCTAGACAGATGAATTCCCAGTAACTTCTTTGTGTTGTGTCTGTTCAACTGCCAGAGTTGAACCTTCCTTTAGACAGAGCAGTTTGCAAACACTCTTTTTATGGAATTTGCAAGTGGAGATTTCAAGCGATTTCAGGCCAATCTTAGAAAGGGAAATATCTTTGTATAAAAACTAGACAGAACCATTCTCAGAAACTACTTTGTGTTGTGTGCGTTCCACTCACAGAGTTCAACCTTTCTTTTCATAGAGCAGTTTGGAAACACTCTGTTTGTTAAGTCTGCAAGGGGATATTTAGACCTCTTTGACGCCTTCGTTGGAAACGGGATTTCTTCATCTACAGCTAGACACATGAATTCTCAGTAACTTCTTTGTGTTGTGTGTATTCAACTCACAGAGTTGAACCTTTCTTTAGACAGAGCAGATTTGAAACACTCTTTTTGTGGATTTTACAAGTGGAGATTTCAAGCGATTTGAGGCCAATTGTAGTAAAGGAAATATCCTCGTTTAAAAACTAGACAGAATCATTCTCAGAAACTACTGTGTGATGTGTGCGTTCAACTCACAGAGTTTCACCTTTCTTTTCATAGAGCAGTTGGGAAACACTCTGTTTGTTAAGTTTGCAAGAGGATATTTGGACCACTTTGAGGCCTTCGTTGGAAACGGGATTTCTCAGGATAATGCTAGACAGATGAATTCCCAGTAACTTCTTTGTGTTGTGTCTGTTCAACTGCCAGAGTTGAACCTTCCTTTAGACAGAGCAGTTTGCAAACACTCTTTTTGTGGAATTTGCAAGTGGAGATTTCAAGCGATTTCAGGCCAATCTTAGAAAGGGAAATATCTTTGTATAAAAACTAGACAGAACCATTCTCAGAAACTACTTTGTGTTGTGTGCGTTCCACTCACAGAGTTCAACCTTTCTTTTCATAGAGCAGTTTGCAAACACTCTGTTTGTTACGTCTGCAAGGGGATATTTAGACCTCTTTGACGCCTTCGTTGGAAACGGGATTTCTTCATCTACAGCTAGACACATGAATTCTCAGTAACTTCTTTGTGTTGTGTGTATTCAACTCACAGAGTTGAACCTTTCTTTAGACAGAGCAGATTTGAAACACTCTTTTTGTGGATTTTACAAGTGGAGATTTCAAGCGATTTGAGGCCAATTGTAGTAAAGGAAATATCCTCGTTTAAAAACTAGACAGAATCATTCTCAGAAACTACTGTGTGATGTGTGCGTTCAACTCACAGAGTTTCACCTTTCTTTTCATAGAGCAGTTGGGAAACACTCTGTTTGTTAAGTTTGCAAGAGGATATTTGGACCACTTTGAGGCCTTCGTTGGAAACGGGATTTCTCAGTATAATGCTAGACAGATGAATTCCCAGTAACTTCTTTGTGTTGTGTCTGTTCAACTGCCAGAGTTGAACCTTCCTTTAGACAGAGCAGTTTGCAAACACTCTTTTTATGGAATTTGCAAGTGGAGATTTCAAGCGATTTCAGGCCAATCTTAGAAAGGGAAATATCTTTGTATAAAAACTAGACAGAACCATTCTCAGAAACTACTTTGTGTTGTGTGCGTTCCACTCACAGAGTTCAACCTTTCTTTTCATAGAGCAGTTTGGAAACACTCTGTTTGTTAAGTCTGCAAGGGGATATTTAGACCTCTTTGACGCCTTCGTTGGAAACGGGATTTCTTCATCTACAGCTAGACACATGAATTCTCAGTAACTTCTTTGTGTTGTGTGTATTCAACTCACAGAGTTGAACCTTTCTTTAGACAGAGCAGATTTGAAACACTCTTTTTGTGGATTTTACAAGTGGAGATTTCAAGCGATTTGAGGCCAATTGTAGTAAAGGAAATATCCTCGTTTAAAAACTAGACAGAATCATTCTCAGAAACTACTCTGTGATGTGTGCGTTCAACTCACAGAGTTTCACCTTTCTTTTCATAGAGCAGTTTGGAAACACTCTGTTTGTTAAGTTTGCAAGAGGATATTTGGACCACTTTGAGGCCTTCGTTGGAAACGGGATTTCTCAGTATAATGCTAGACAGATGAATTCCCAGTAACTTCTTTGTGTTGTGTCTATTCAACTCACAGAGTTGAACCTTCCTTTAGACAGAGCAGTTTGCAAACACTCTTTTTGTGGAATTTGCAAGTGGAGATTTCAAGCGATTTCAGGCCAATCTTAGAAAGGGAAATATCTTTGTATAAAAACTAGACAGAATCATTCTCAGAAACTACTTTGTGTTGTGTGCGTTCCACTCACAGAGTTTAACCTTTCTTTTCATAGAGCAGTTTGGAAACACTCTGTTTGTTAAGTCTGCAAGGGGATATTTAGACCTCTTTGACGCCTTCGTTGGAAACGGGATTTCTTCATCTACAGCTAGACACATGAATTCTCAGTAACTTCTTTGTGTTGTGTGTATTCAACTCACAGAGTTGAACCTTTCTTCAGCAGAGCAGATTTGAAACACTCTTTTTGTGGATTTTACAAGTAGAGATTTCAAGCGATTTGAGGCCAATTGTAGTAAAGGAAATATCCTCGTTTAAAAACTAGACAGAATCATTCTCAGAAACTACTGTGTGATGTGTGTGTTCAACTCACAGAGTTTCACCTTTCTTTTCATAGAGCAGTTGGGAAACACTCTGTTTGTTAAGTTTGCAAGAGGATATTTGGACCACTTTGAGGTCTTCGTTGGAAACGGGATTTCTCAGGATAATGCTAGACACATGAATTCCCAGTAACTTCTTTGTGTTTTGTCTGTTCAACTGCCAGAGTTGAACCTTCCTTTAGACAGAGCAGTTTGCAAACACTCTTTTTGTGGAATTTGCAAGTGGAGATTTCAAGCGATTTCAGGCCAATCTTAGAAAGGGAAATATCTTTGTATAAAAACTAGACAGAACCATTCTCAGAAACTACTTTGTGTTGTGTGCGTTCCACTCACAGAGTTCAACCTTTCTTTTCATAGAGCAGTTTGGAAACACTCTGTTTGTTAAGTCTGCAAGGGGATATTTAGACCTGTTTGACGCCTTCGTTGGAAACGGGATTTCTTCATCTACAGCTAGACACATGAATTCTCAGTAACTTCTTTGTGTTGTGTGTATTCAACTCACAGAGTTGAACCTTTCTTTAGACAGAGCAGATTTGAAACACTCTTTTTGTGGATTTTACAAGTGGAGATTTCAAGCGATTTGAGGCCAATTGTAGTAAAGGAAATATCCTCGTTTAAAAACTAGACAGAATCATTCTCAGAAACTACTGTGTGATGTGTGCGTTCAACTCACAGAGTTTCACCTTTCTTTTCATAGAGCAGTTTGGAAACACTCTGTTTGTTAAGTTTGCAAGAGGATATTTGGAGCACTTTGAGGCCTTCGTTGGAAACGGGATTTCTCAGTATAATGCTAGACAGATGAATTCCCAGTAACTTCTTTGTGTTGTGTCTATTCAACTCACAGGGTTGAACCTTCCTTTAGACAGAGCAGTTTGCAAACACTGTTTTTGTGGAATTTGCAAGTGGAGATTTCAAGCGATTTCCGGCCAGTCTTAGAAAGGGAAATATCTTTGTATAAAAACTAGACAGAATCATTCTCAGAAACTACTTTGTGTTGTGTGCGTTCCACTCACAGAGTTTAACCTTTCTTTTCATAGAGCAGTTTGGAAACACTCTGTTTGTTAAGTCTGCAAGGGGATATTTAGACCTCTTTGACGCCTTCGTTTGAAACGGGATTTCTTCATATACAGCTAGACACATGAATTCGCAGTAACTTCTTTGTATTGTGTGTATTAAACTCACAGAGTTGAACCTTTCTTTAGACAGAGCAGATTTGAAACACTCTTTTTGTGGATTTTACAAGTGGAGATTTCAAGCGATTTGAGGCCAATTGTAGTAAAGGAAATATCCTCGTTTAAAAATTAGACAGAATAATTCTCAGAAACTACTGTGTGATGTGCGCGTTCAACTCACAGAGTTTCACCTTTCTTTTCATAGAGCAGTTTGGAAACACTCTGTTTATTAAGTTTGCAAGAGGATATTTGGACCACTTTGAGGCCTTCGTTGGAAACGGGATTTCTCAGGATAATGCTAGACAGATGAATTCCCAGTAACTTCTTTGTGTTGTGTCTGTTCAACTGCCAGAGTTGAACCTTCCTTTAGACAGAGCAGTTTGCAAACACTCTTTTTGTGGAATTTGCAAGTGGAGATTTCAAGCGATTTCAGGCCAATCTTAGAAAGGGAAATATCTTTGTATAAAAAATAGACAGAACCATTCTCAGAAACTACTTTGTGTTGTGTGCGTTCCACTCACAGAGTTCAACCTTTCTTTTCATAGAGCAGTTTGGAAACACTCTGTTTGTTAAGTCTGCAAGGGGATATTTAGACCTCTTTGACGCCTTCGTTGGATACGGGATTTCTTCATCTACAGCTAGACACATGAATTCTCAGTAACTTCTTTGTGTTGTGTGTATTCAACTCACAGAGTTGAACCTTTCTTTAGACAGAGCAGATTTGAAACACTCTTTTTGTGGATTTTACAAGTGGAGATTTCAAGCGATTTGAGGCCAATTGTAGTAAAGGAAATATCCTCGTTTAAAAACTAGACAGAATCATTCTCAGAAACTACTGTGTGATGTGTGCGTTCAACTCACAGAGTTTCACCTTTCTTTTCATAGAGCAGTTCGGAAACACTCTGTTTGTTAAGTTTGCAAGAGGATATTTGGACCACTTTGAGGCCTTCGTTGGAAACGGGATTTCTCAGGATAATGCTAGACAGATGAATTCCCAGTAACTTCTTTGTGTTGTGTCTGTTCAACTGCCAGAGTTGAACCTTCCTTTAACCAGAGAAGTTTGCAAACACTCTTTTTGTGGAATTTGCAAGTGGAGATTTCAAGCGATTTCAGGCCAATCTTAGAAAGGGAAATATCTTTGTATAAAAACTAGACAGAATCATTCTCAGAAACTACTTTGTGTTGTGTGCGTTCCACTCACAGAGTTCAACCTTTCTTTTCATAGAGCAGTTTGGAAACACTCTGTTTGTTAAGTCTGCAAGGGGATATTTAGACCTCTTTGACGCCTTCGTTGGAAACGGGATTTCTTCATCTACAGCTAGACACATGAATTCTCAGTAACTTCTTTGTGTTGTGTGTATTCAACTCACAGAGTTGAACCTTTCTTTAGACAGAGCAGATTTGAAACACTCTTTTTGTGGATTTTACAAGTGGAGATTTCAAGCGATTTGAGGCCAATTGTAGTAAAGGAAATATCCTCGTTTAAAAACTAGACAGAATCATTCTCAGAAACTACTGTGTGATGTGTGCGTTCAACTCACAGAGTTTCACCTTTCTTTTCATAGAGCGGTTTGGAAACACTCTGTTTGTTAAGTTTGCAAGAGGATATTTGGACCACTTTGAGGCCTTCGTTGGAAACGGGATTTCTCAGTATAATGCTAGACAGATGAATTCCCAGTAACTTCTTTGTGTTGTGTCTATTCAACTCACAGAGTTGAACCTTCCTTTAGACAGAGCAGTTTGCAAACACTCTTTTTGTGGAATTTGCAAGTGGAGATTTCAAGCGATTTCAGGCCAATCTTAGAAAGGGAAATATCTTTGTATAAAAACTAGACAGAATCATTCTCAGAAACTACTTTGTGTTGTGTGCGTTCCACTCACAGAGTTCAACCTTTCTTTTCATAGAGCAGTTTGGAAACACTCTGTTTCTTAAGTCTGCAAGGGGATATTTAGACCTCTTTGACGCCTTCGTTGGAAACGGGATTTCTTCATCTACAGCTAGACACATGAATTCTCAGTAACTTCTTTGTGTTGTGTGTATTCAACTCACAGAGTTGAACCTTTCTTTAGACAGAGCAGATTTGAAACACTCTTTTTGTGGATTTTACAAGTGGAGATTTCAAGCGATTTGAGGCCAATTGTAGTAAAGGAAATATCCTCGTTTAAAAACTAGACAGAATCATTCTCAGAAACTACTGTGTGATGTGTGCGTTCAACTCACAGAGTTTCACCTTTCTTTTCATAGAGCAGTTGGGAAACACTCTGTTTGTTAAGTTTGCAAGAGGATATTTGGACCACTTTGAGGCCTTCGTTGGAAACGGGATTTCTCAGGATAATGCTAGACAGATGAATTCCCAGTAACTTCTTTGTGTTGTGTCTGTTCAACTGCCAGAGTTGAACCTTCCTTTAGACAGAGCAGTTTGCAAACACTCTTTTTATGGAATTTGCAAGTGGAGATTTCAAGCGATTTCAGGCCAATCTTAGAAAGGGAAATATCTTTGTATAAAAACTAGACAGAACCATTCTCAGAAACTACTTTGTGTTGTGTGCGTTCCACTCACAGAGTTCAACCTTTCTTTTCATAGAGCAGTTTGGAAACACTCTGTTTGTTAAGTCTGCAAGGGGATATTTAGACCTCTTTGACGCCTTCGTTGGAAACGAGATTTCTTCATCTACAGCTAGACACATGAATTCTCAGTAACTTCTTTGTGTTGTGTGTATTCAACTCACAGAGTTGAACCTTTCTTTAGACAGAGCAGATTTGAAACACTCTTTTTGTGGATTTTACAAGTGGAGATTTCAAGCGATTTGAGGCCAATTGTAGTAAAGGAAATATCCTCGTTTAAAAACTAGACAGAATCATTCTCAGAAACTACTGTGTGATGTGTGCGTTCAACTCACAGAGTTTCACCTTTCTTTTCATAGAGCAGTTGGGAAACACTCTGTTTGTTAAGTTTGCAAGAGGATATTTGGACCACTTTGAGGCCTTCGTTGGAAACGGGATTTCTCAGGATAATGCTAGACAGATGAATTCCCAGTAACTTCTTTGTGTTGTGTCTGTTCAACTGCCAGAGTTGAACCTTCCTTTAGACAGAGCAGTTTGCAAACACTCTTTTTGTGGAATTTGCAAGTGGAGATTTCAAGCGATTTCAGGCCAATCTTAGAAAGGGAAATATCTTTGTATAAAAACTAGACAGAATCATTCTCAGAAACTACTTTGTGATGTGTGCGTTCAACTCACAGAGTTTCACCTTTCTTTTCATACAGCAGTTGGGAAACACTCTGTTTCTTAAGTTTGCAAGAGGATATTTGGACCAATTTGAGGCCTTCGTTGGAAACGGGATTACTCAGTATAATGCTAGACAGATGAATTCCCAGTAACTTCTTTGTGTTGTGTCTGTCCAACTGCCAGAGTTGAACCTTCCTTTAGACAGAGCAGTTTGCAAACACTGTTTTTGTGGAATTTGCAAGTGGAGATTTCAAGCGATTTCAGGCCAATCTTAGAAAGGGAAATATCTTTGTATAAAAACTAGACAGAATCATTGTCAGAAACTACTTTGTGTTGTGTGCGTTCCACTCACAGAGTTTAACCTTTCTTTTCATAGAGCAGTTTGGAAACACTCTGTTTGTTAAGTCTGCAAGGGGATATTTAGACCTCTTTGACGCCTTCGTTGGAAACGGGATTTCTTCATATACAGCTAGACACATGAATTCTCAGTAACTTCTTTGTGTTGTGTGTATTCAACTCACAGAGTTGAACCTTTCTTTAGACAGAGCAGATTTGAAACACTCTTTTTGTGGATTTTACAAGTGGAGATTTCAAGCGATTTGAGGACAATTGTAGTAAAGGAAATATCCTCGTTTAAAAACTAGACAGAATCATTCTCAGAAACTACTGTGTGATGTGTGTGTTCAACTCACAGAGTTTCACCTTTCTTTTCATAGAGCAGTTGGGAAACACTCTGTTTGTTAAGTTTGCAAGAGGATATTTGGACCACTTTGAGGTCTTCGTTGGAAACGGGATTTCTCAGGATAATGCTAGACACATGAATTCCCAGTAACTTCTTTGTGTTTTGTCTGTTCAACTGCCAGAGTTGAACCTTCCTTTAGACAGAGCAGTTTGCAAACACTCTTTTTGTGGAATTTGCAAGTGGAGATTTCAAGCGATTTCAGGCCAATCTTAGAAAGGGAAATATCTTTGTATAAAAACTAGACAGAACCATTCTCAGAAACTACTTTGTGTTGTGTGCGTTCCACTCACAGAGTTCAACCTTTCTTTTCATAGAGCAGTTTGGAAACACTCTGTTTGTTAAGTCTGCAAGGTGATATTTAGACCTGTTTGACGCCTTCGTTGGAAACGGGATTTCTTCATCTACAGCTAGACACATGAATTCTCAGTAACTTCTTTGTGTTGTGTGTATTCAACTCACAGAGTTGAACCTTTCTTTAGACAGAGCAGATTTGAAACACTCTTTTTGTGGATTTTACAAGTGGAGATTTCAAGCGATTTGAGGCCAATTGTAGTAAAGGAAATATCCTCGTTTAAAAACTAGACAGAATCATTCTCAGAAACTACTGTGTGATGTGTGCGTTCAACTCACAGAGTTTCACCTTTCTTTTCATAGAGCAGTTTGGAAACACTCTGTTTGTTAAGTTTGCAAGAGGATATTTGGACCACTTTGAGGCCTTCGTTGGAAACGGGATTTCTCAGTATAATGCTAGACAGATGAATTCCCAGTAACTTCTTTGTGTTGTGTCTATTCAACTCACAGAGTTGAACCTTCCTTTAGACAGAGCAGTTTGCAAACACTGTTTTTGTGGAATTTGCAAGTGGAGATTTCAAGCGATTTCCGGCCAGTCTTAGAAAGGGAAATATCTTTGTATAAAAACTAGACAGAATCATTCTCAGAAACTACTTTGTGTTGTGTGCGTTCCACTCACAGAGTTTAACCTTTCTTTTCATAGAGCAGTTTGGAAACACTCTGTTTGTTAAGTCTGCAAGGGGATATTTAGACCTCTTTGACGCCTTCGTTGGAAACGGGATTTCTTCATATACAGCTAGACACATGAATTCGCAGTAACTTCTTTGTATTGTGTGTATTAAACTCACAGAGTTGAACCTTTCTTTAGACAGAGCAGATTTGAAACACTCTTTTTGTGGATTTTACAAGTGGAGATTTCAAGCGATTTGAGGCCAATTGTAGTAAAGGAAATATCCTCGTTTAAAAATTAGACAGAATAATTCTCAGAAACTACTGTGTGATGTGCGCGTTCAACTCACAGAGTTTCACCTTTCTTTTCATAGAGCAGTTTGGAAACACTCTGTTTATTAAGTTTGCAAGAGGATATTTGGACCACTTTGAGGCCTTCGTTGGAAACGGGATTTCTCAGGATAATGCTAGACAGATGAATTCCCAGTAACTTCTTTGTGTTGTGTCTGTTCAACTGCCAGAGTTGAACCTTCCTTTAGACAGAGCAGTTTGCAAACACTCTTTTTGTGGAATTTGCAAGTGGAGATTTCAAGCGATTTCAGGCCAATCTTAGAAAGGGAAATATCTTTGTATAAAAAATAGACAGAACCATTCTCAGAAACTACTTTGTGTTGTGTGCGTTCCACTCACAGAGTTCAACCTTTCTTTTCATAGAGCAGTTTGGAAACACTCTGTTTGTTAAGTCTGCAAGGGGATATTTAGACCTCTTTGACGCCTTCGTTGGATACGGGATTTCTTCATCTACAGCTAGACACATGAATTCTCAGTAACTTCTTTGTGTTGTGTGTATTCAACTCACAGAGTTGAACCTTTCTTTAGACAGAGCAGATTTGAAACACTCTTTTTGTGGATTTTACAAGTGGAGATTTCAAGCGATTTGAGGCCAATTGTAGTAAAGGAAATATCCTCGTTTAAAAACTAGACAGAATCATTCTCAGAAACTACTGTGTGATGTGTGCGTTCAACTCACAGAGTTTCACCTTTCTTTTCATAGAGCAGTTTGGAAACACTCTGTTTGTTAAGTTTGCAAGAGGATATTTGGACCACTTTGAGGCCTTCGTTGGAAACGGGATTTCTCAGGATAATGCTAGACAGATGAATTCCCAGTAACTTCTTTGTGTTGTGTCTGTTCAACTGCCAGAGTTGAACCTTCCTTTAACCAGAGAAGTTTGCAAACACTCTTTTTGTGGAATTTGCAAGTGGAGATTTCAAGCGATTTCAGGCCAATCTTAGAAAGGGAAATATCTTTGTATAAAAACTAGACAGAATCATTCTCAGAAACTACTTTGTGTTGTGTGCGTTCCACTCACAGAGTTCAACCTTTCTTTTCATAGAGCAGTTTGGAAACACTCTGTTTGTTAAGTCTGCAAGGGGATATTTAGACCTCTTTGACGCCTTCGTTGGAAACGGGATTTCTTCATCTACAGCTAGACACATGAATTCTCAGTAACTTCTTTGTGTTGTGTGTATTCAACTCACAGAGTTGAACCTTTCTTTAGACAGAGCAGATTTGAAACACTCTTTTTGTGGATTTTACAAGTGGAGATTTCAAGCGATTTGAGGCCAATTGTAGTAAAGGAAATATCCTCGTTTAAAAACTAGACAGAATCATTCTCAGAAACTACTGTGTGATGTGTGCGTTCAACTCACAGAGTTTCACCTTTCTTTTCATAGAGCGGTTTGGAAACACTCTGTTTGTTAAGTTTGCAAGAGGATATTTGGACCACTTTGAGGCCTTCGTTGGAAACGGGATTTCTCAGTATAATGCTAGACAGATGAATTCCCAGTAACTTCTTTGTGTTGTGTCTGTTCAACTGCCAGAGTTGAACCTTCCTTTAGACAGAGCAGTTTGCAAACACTCTTTTTGTGGAATTTGCAAGTGGAGATTTCAAGCGATTTCAGGCCAATCTTAGAAAGGGAAATATCTTTGTATAAAAACTAGACAGAACCATTCTCAGAAACTACTTTGTGTTGTGTGCGTTCCACTCACAGAGTTCAACCTTTCTTTTCATAGAGCAGTTTGGAAACACTCTGTTTGTTAAGTCTGCAAGGGGATATTTAGACCTGTTTGACGCCTTCGTTGGAAACGGGATTTCTTCATCTACAGCTAGACACATGAATTCTCAGTAACTTCTTTGTGTTGTGTGTATTCAACTCACAGAGTTGAACCTTTCTTTAGACAGAGCAGATTTGAAACACTCTTTTTGTGGATTTTACAAGTGGAGATTTCAAGCGATTTGAGGCCAATTGTAGTAAAGGAAATATCCTCGTTTAAAAACTAGACAGAATCATTCTCAGAAACTACTGTGTGATGTGTGCGTTCAACTCACAGAGTTTCACCTTTCTTTTCATAGAGCAGTTTGGAAACACTCTGTTTGTTAAGTTTGCAAGAGGATATTTGGACCACTTTGAGGCCTTCGTTGGAAACGGGATTTCTCAGTATAATGCTAGACAGATGAATTCCCAGTAACTTCTTTGTGTTGTGTCTATTCAACTCACAGAGTTGAACCTTCCTTTAGACAGAGCAGTTTGCAAACACTGTTTTTGTGGAATTTGCAAGTGGAGATTTCAAGCGATTTCCGGCGAGTCTTAGAAAGGGAAATATCTTTGTATAAAAACTAGACAGAATCATTCTCAGAAACTACTTTGTGTTGTGTGCGTTCCACTCACAGAGTTTAACCTTTCTTTTCATAGAGCAGTTTGGAAACACTCTGTTTGTTAAGTCTGCAAGGGGATATTTAGACCTCTTTGACGCCTTCGTTGGAAACGGGATTTCTTCATATACAGCTAGACACATGAATTCGCAGTAACTTCTTTGTATTGTGTGTATTAAACTCACAGAGTTGAACCTTTCTTTAGACAGAGCAGATTTGAAACACTCTTTTTGTGGATTTTACAAGTGGAGATTTCAAGCGATTTGAGGCCAATTGTAGTAAAGGAAATATCCTCGTTTAAAAATTAGACAGAATAATTCTCAGAAACTACTGTGTGATGTGCGCGTTCAACTCACAGAGTTTCACCTTTCTTTTCATAGAGCAGTTTGGAAACACTCTGTTTATTAAGTTTGCAAGAGGATATTTGGACCACTTTGAGGCCTTCGTTGGAAACGGGATTTCTCAGGATAATGCTAGACAGATGAATTCCCAGTAACTTCTTTGTGTTGTGTCTGTTCAACTGCCAGAGTTGAACCTTCCTTTAGACAGAGCAGTTTGCAAACACTCTTTTTGTGGAATTTGCAAGTGGAGATTTCAAGCGATTTCAGGCCAATCTTAGAAAGGGAAATATCTTTGTATAAAAAATAGACAGAACCATTCTCAGAAACTACTTTGTGTTGTGTGCGTTCCACTCACAGAGTTCAACCTTTCTTTTCATAGAGCAGTTTGGAAACACTCTGTTTGTTAAGTCTGCAAGGGGATATTTAGACCTCTTTGACGCCTTCGTTGGAAACGAGATTTCTTCATCTACAGCTAGACACATGAATTCTCAGTCACTTCTTTGTGTTGTGTGTATTCAACTCACAGAGTTGAACCTTTCTTTAGACAGAGCAGATTTGAAACACTCTTTTTGTGGATTTTACAAGTGGAGATTTCAAGCGATTTGAGGCCAATTGTAGTAAAGGAAATATCCTCGTTTAAAAACTAGACAGAATCATTCTCAGAAACTACTGTGTGATGTGTGCGTTCAACTCACAGAGTTTCACCTTTCTTTTCATAGAGCAGTTTGGAAACACTCTGTTTGTTAAGTTTGCAAGAGGATATTTGGACCACTTTGAGGCCTTCGTTGGAAACGGGATTTCTCAGGATAATGCTAGACAGATGAATTCCCAGTAACTTCTTTGTGTTGTGTCTGTTCAACTGCCAGAGTTGAACCTTCCTTTAACCAGAGAAGTTTGCAAACACTCTTTTTGTGGAATTTGCAAGTGGAGATTTCAAGCGATTTCAGGCCAATCTTAGAAAGGGAAATATCTTTGTATAAAAACTAGACAGAATCATTCTCAGAAACTACTTTGTGTTGTGTGCGTTCCACTCACAGAGTTCAACCTTTCTTTTCATAGAGCAGTTTGGAAACACTCTGTTTGTTAAGTCTGCAAGGGGATATTTAGACCTCTTTGACGCCTTCGTTGGAAACGGGATTTCTTCATCTACAGCTAGACACATGAATTCTCAGTAACTTCTTTGTGTTGTGTGTATTCAACTCACAGAGTTGAACCTTTCTTTAGACAGAGCAGATTTGAAACACTCTTTTTGTGGATTTTACAAGTGGAGATTTCAAGCGATTTCAGGCCAATTGTAGTAAAGGAAATATCCTCGTTTAAAAACTAGACAGAATCATTCTCAGAAACTACTGTGTGATGTGTGCGTTCAACTCACAGAGTTTCACCTTTCTTTTCATAGAGCGGTTTGGAAACACTCTGTTTGTTAAGTTTGCAAGAGGATATTTGGACCACTTTGAGGCCTTCGTTGGAAACGGGATTTCTCAGTATAATGCTAGACAGATGAATTCCCAGTAACTTCTTTGTGTTGTGTCTATTCAACTCACAGAGTTGAACCTTCCTTTAGACAGAGCAGTTTGCAAACACTCTTTTTGTGGAATTTGCAAGTGGAGATTTCAAGCGATTTCAGGCCAATCTTAGAAAGGGAAATATCTTTGTATAAAAACTAGACAGAATCATTCTCAGAAACTACTTTGTGTTGTGTGCGTTCCACTCACAGAGTTCAACCTTTCTTTTCATAGAGCAGTTTGGAAACACTCTGTTTCTTAAGTCTGCAAGGGGATATTTAGACCTGTTTGACGCCTTCGTTGGAAACGGGATTTCTTCATCTACAGCTAGACACATGAATTCTCAGTAACTTCTTTGTGTTGTGTGTATTCAACTCACAGAGTTGAACCTTTCTTTAGACAGAGCAGATTTGAAACACTCTTTTTGTGGATTTTACAAGTGGAGATTTCAAGCGATTTGAGGCCAATTGTAGTAAAGGAAATATCCTCGTTTCAAAACTAGACAGAATCATTCTCAGAAACTACTGTGTGATGTGTGCGTTCAACTCACAGAGTTTCACCTTTCTTTTCATAGAGCAGTTGGGAAACACTCTGTTTGTTAAGTTTGCAAGAGGATATTTGGACCACTTTGAGGCCTTCGTTGGAAACGGGATTTCTCAGTATAATGCTAGACAGATGAATTCCCAGTAACTTCTTTGTGTTGTGTCTGTTCAACTGCCAGAGTTGAACCTTCCTTTAGACAGAGCAGTTTGCAAACACTCTTTTTATGGAATTTGCAAGTGGAGATTTCAAGCGATTTCAGGCCAATCTTAGAAAGGGAAATATCTTTGTATAAAAACTAGACAGAACCATTCTCAGAAACTACTTTGTGTTGTGTGCGTTCCACTCACAGAGTTCAACCTTTCTTTTCATAGAGCAGTTTGGAAACACTCTGTTTGTTAAGTCTGCAAGGGGATATTTAGACCTCTTTGACGCCTTCGTTGGAAACGGGATTTCTTCATCTACAGCTAGACACATGAATTCTCAGTAACTTCTTTGTGTTGTGTGTATTCAACTCACAGAGTTGAACCTTTCTTTAGACAGAGCAGATTTGAAACACTCTTTTTGTGGATTTTACAAGTGGAGATTTCAAGCGATTTGAGGCCAATTGTAGTAAAGGAAATATCCTCGTTTAAAAACTAGACAGAATCATTCTCAGAAACTACTGTGTGATGTGTGCGTTCAACTCACAGAGTTTCACCTTTCTTTTCATAGAGCAGTTGGGAAACACTCTGTTTGTTAAGTTTGCAAGAGGATATTTGGACCACTTTGAGGCCTTCGTTGGAAACGGGATTTCTCAGGATAATGCTAGACAGATGAATTCCCAGTAACTTCTTTGTGTTGTGTCTGTTCAACTGCCAGAGTTGAACCTTCCTTTAGACAGAGCAGTTTGCAAACACTCTTTTTGTGGAATTTGCAAGTGGAGATTTCAAGCGATTTCAGGCCAATCTTAGAAAGGGAAATATCTTTGTATAAAAACTAGACAGAACCATTCTCAGAAACTACTTTGTGTTGTGTGCGTTCCACTCACAGAGTTCAACCTTTCTTTTCATAGAGCAGTTTGGAAACACTCTGTTTGTTACGTCTGCAAGGGGATATTTAGACCTCTTTGACGCCTTCGTTGGAAACGGGATTTCTTCATCTACAGCTAGACACATGAATTCTCAGTAACTTCTTTGTGTTGTGTGTATTCAACTCACAGAGTTGAACCTTTCTTTAGACAGAGCAGATTTGAAACACTCTTTTTGTGGATTTTACAAGTGGAGATTTCAAGCGATTTGAGGCCAATTGTAGTAAAGGAAATATCCTCGTTTAAAAACTAGACAGAATCATTCTCAGAAACTACTGTGTGATGTGTGCGTTCAACTCACAGAGTTTCACCTTTCTTTTCATAGAGCAGTTGGGAAACACTCTGTTTGTTAAGTTTGCAAGAGGATATTTGGACCACTTTGAGGCCTTCGTTGGAAACGGGATTTCTCAGTATAATGCTAGACAGATGAATTCCCAGTAACTTCTTTGTGTTGTGTCTGTTCAACTGCCAGAGTTGAACCTTCCTTTAGACAGAGCAGTTTGCAAACACTCTTTTTATGGAATTTGCAAGTGGAGATTTCAAGCGACTTCAGGCCAATCTTAGAAAGGGAAATATCTTTGTATAAAAACTAGACAGAACCATTCTCAGAAACTACTTTGTGTTGTGTGCGTTCCACTCACAGAGTTCAACCTTTCTTTTCATAGAGCAGTTTGGAAACACTCTGTTTGTTAAGTCTGCAAGGGGATATTTAGACCTCTTTGACGCCTTCGTTGGAAACGGGATTTCTTCATCTACAGCTAGACACATGAATTCTCAGTAACTTCTTTGTGTTGTGTGTATTCAACTCACAGAGTTGAACCTTTCTTTAGACAGAGCAGATTTGAAACACTCTTTTTGTGGATTTTACAAGTGGAGATTTCAAGCGATTTGAGGCCAATTGTAGTAAAGGAAATATCCTCGTTTAAAAACTAGACAGAATCATTCTCAGAAACTACTGTGTGATGTGTGCGTTCAACTCACAGAGTTTCACCTTTCTTTTCATAGAGCAGTTGGGAAACACTCTGTTTCTTAAGTTTGCAAGAGGATATTTGGACCACTTTGAGGCCTTCGTTGGAAACGGGATTTCTCAGGATAATGCTAGACAGATGAATTCCCAGTAACTTCTTTGTGTTGTGTCTATTCAACTCACAGAGTTGAACCTTCCTTTAGACAGAGCAGTTTGCAAACACTCTTTTTGTGGAATTTGCAAGTGGAGATTTCAAGCGATTTCAGGCCAATCTTAGAAAGGGAAATATCTTTGTATAAAAACTAGACAGAATCATTCTCAGAAACTACTTTGTGTTGTGTGCGTTCCACTCACAGAGTTCAACCTTTCTTTTCATAGAGCAGTTTGGAAACACTCTGTTTGTTAAGTCTGCAAGGGGATATTTAGACCTCTTTGACGCCTTCGTTGGAAACGGGATTTCTTCATCTACAGCTAGACACATGAATTCTCAGTAACTTCTTTGTGTTGTGTGTATTCAACTCACAGAGTTGAACCTTTCTTCAGCAGAGCAGATTTGAAACACTCTTTTTGTGGATTTTACAAGTAGAGATTTCAAGCGATTTGAGGCCAATTGTAGTAAAGGAAGTATCCTCGTTTAAAAAGTAGACAAAATCATTCTCAGAAACTACTTTGTGATGTGTGCGTTCAACTCACAGAGTTTCACCTTTCTTTTCATAGAGTAGTTTGGAAACACTCTGTTTGTTAAGTTTGCAAGAGGATATTTGGAGCACTTTGAGGCCTTCGTTGGAAACGGGATTTCTCAGGATAAGGCTAGACAGATGAATTCCCAGTAACTTCTTTGTGTTGTGTCTATTCAACTCCCAGAGTTGAACCTTCCTTTAGACAGAGCAGTTTGCAAACACTGTTTTTGTGGAATTTGCAAGTGGAGATTTCAAGCGATTTCAGGCCAATCTTAGAAAGGGAAATATCTTTGTATAAAAACTAGACAGAATCATTCTCAGAAACTACTTTGTGTTGTGTGCGTTCCACTCACAGAGTTTAACCTTTCTTTTCATAGAGCAGTTTGGAAACACTCTCTTTCTTAAGTCTGCAAGGGGATATTTAGACCTCTTTGACGCCTTCGTTGGAAACGGGATTTCTTCATCTACAGCTAGACACATGAATTCTCAGTAACTTCTTTGTGTTGTGTGTATTCAACTCACAGAGTTGAACCTTTCTTTAGACAGAGCAGATTTGAAACACTCTTTTTGTGGATTTTACAAGTAGAGATTTCAAGCGATTTGAGGCCAATTGTAGTAAAGGAAGTATCCTCGTTTAAAAAGTAGACAAAATCATTCTCAGAAACTACTGTTTGATGTGTGCGTTCAACTCACAGAGTTTCACCTTTCTTTTCATAGAGCAGTTGGGAAACACTCTGTTTCTTAAGTTTGCAAGAGGATATTTGGACCACTTTGAGGCCTTCGTTGGAAACGGGATTTCTCAGTATAATGCTAGACAGATGAATTCCCAGTAACTTCTTTGTGTTGTGTCTGTTCAACTGCCAGAGTTGAACCTTCCTTTAGACAGAGCAGTTTGCAAACACTCTTTTTATGGAATTTGCAAGTGGAGATTTCAAGCGATTTCAGGCCAATCTTAGAAAGGGAAATATCTTTGTATAAAAACTAGACAGAACCATTCTCAGAAACTACTTTGTGTTGTGTGCGTTCCACTCACAGAGTTCAACCTTTCTTTTCATAGAGCAGTTTGGAAACACTCTGTTTGTTAAGTCTGCAAGGGGATATTTAGACCTCTTTGACGCCTTCGTTGGAAACGGGATTTCTTCATCTACAGCTAGACACATGAATTCTCAGTAACTTCTTTGTGTTGTGTGTATTCAACTCACAGAGTTGAACCTTTCTTTAGACAGAGCAGATTTGAAACACTCTTTTTGTGGATTTTACAAGTGGAGATTTCAAGCGATTTGAGGCCAATTGTAGTAAAGGAAATATCCTCGTTTAAAAACTAGACAGAATCATTCTCAGAAACTACTCTGTGATGTGTGCGTTCAACTCACAGAGTTTCACCTTTCTTTTCATAGAGCAGTTTGGAAACACTCTGTTTGTTAAGTTTGCAAGAGGATATTTGGACCACTTTGAGGCCTTCGTTGGAAACGGGATTTCTCAGTATAATGCTAGACAGATGAATTCCCAGTAACTTCTTTGTGTTGTGTCTATTCAACTCACAGAGTTGAACCTTCCTTTAGACAGAGCAGTTTGCAAACACTCTTTTTGTGGAATTTGCAAGTGGAGATTTCAAGCGATTTCAGGCCAATCTTAGAAAGGGAAATCTCTTTGTATAAAAACTAGACAGAATCATTCTCAGAAACTACTTTGTGTTGTGTGCGTTCCACTCACAGAGTTTAACCTTTCTTTTCATAGAGCAGTTTGGAAACACTCTGTTTCTTAAGTCTGCAAGGGGATATTTAGACCTCTTTGACGCCTTCGTTGGAAACGGGATTTCTTCATCTACAGCTAGACACATGAATTCTCAGTAACTTCTTTGTGTTGTGTGTATTCAACTCACAGAGTTGAACCTTTCTTTAGACAGAGCAGATTTGAAACACTCTTTTTGTGGATTTTACAAGTGGAGATTTCAAGCGATTTGAGGCCAATTGTAGTAAAGGAAATATCCTCGTTTAAAAACTAGACAGAATCATTCTCAGAAACTACTGTGTGATGTGTGCGTTCAACTCACAGAGTTTCACCTTTCTTTTCATAGAGCAGTTGGGAAACACTCTGTTTGTTAAGTTTGCAAGAGGATATTTGGACCACTTTGAGGCCTTCGTTGGAAACGGGATTTCTCAGGATAATGCTAGACAGATGAATTCCCAGTAACTTCTTTGTGTTGTGTCTGTTCAACTGCCAGAGTTGAACCTTCCTTTAGACAGAGCAGTTTGCAAACACTCTTTTTATGGAATTTGCAAGTGGAGATTTCAAGCGATTTCAGGCCAATCTTAGAAAGGGAAATATCTTTGTATAAAAACTAGACAGAACCATTCTCAGAAACTACTTTGTGTTGTGTGCGTTCCACTCACAGAGTTCAACCTTTCTTTTCATAGAGCAGTTTGGAAACACTCTGTTTGTTAAGTCTGCAAGGGGATATTTAGACCTCTTTGACGCCTTCGTTGGAAACGGGATTTCTTCATCTACAGCTAGACACATGAATTCTCAGTAACTTCTTTGTGTTGTGTGTATTCAACTCACAGAGTTGAACCTTTCTTTAGACAGAGCAGATTTGAAACACTCTTTTTGTGGATTTTACAAGTGGAGATTTCAAGCGATTTGAGGCCAATTGTAGTAAAGGAAATATCCTCGTTTAAAAACTAGACAGAATCATTCTCAGAAACTACTGTGTGATGTGTGCATTCAACTCACAGAGTTTCACCTTTCTTTTCATAGAGCAGTTTGGAAACACTCTGTTTGTTAAGTTTGCAAGAGGATATTTGGACCACTTTGAGGCCTTCGTTGGAAACGGGATTTCTCAGTATAATGCTAGACAGATGAATTCCCAGTAACTTCTTTGTGTTGTGTCTATTCAACTCACAGAGTTGAACCTTCCTTTAGACAGAGCAGTTTGCAAACACTGTTTTTGTGGAATTTGCAAGTGGAGATTTCAAGCGATTTCAGGCCAATCTTAGAAAGGGAAATATCTTTGTATAAAAAATAGACAGAACCATTCTCAGAAACTACTTTGTGTTGTGTGCGTTCCACTCACAGAGTTCAACCTTTCTTTTCATAGAGCAGTTTGGAAACACTCTGTTTGTTAAGTCTGCAAGGGGATATTTAGACCTCTTTGACGCCTTCGTTGGAAACGGGATTTCTTCATCTACAGCTAGACACATGAATTCTCAGTAACTTCTTTGTGTTGTGTGTATTCAACTCACAGAGTTGAACCTTTCTTTAGACAGAGCAGATTTGAAACACTCTTTTTGTGGATTTTACAAGTGGAGATTTCAAGCGATTTGAGGCCAATTGTAGTAAAGGAAATATCCTCGTTTAAAAACTAGACAGAATCATTCTCAGAAACTACTGTGTGATGTGTGCGTTCAACTCACAGAGTTTCACCTTTCTTTTCATAGAGCAGTTTGGAAACACTCTGTTTGTTAAGTTTGCAAGAGGATATTTGGACCACTTTGAGGCCTTCGTTGGAAACGGGATTTCTCAGGATAATGCTAGACAGATGAATTCCCAGTAACTTCTTTGTGTTGTGTCTGTTCAACTGCCAGAGTTGAACCTTCCTTTAGACAGAGCAGTTTGCAAACACTCTTTTTATGGAATTTGCAAGTGGAGATTTCAAGCGATTTCAGGCCAATCTTAGAAAGGGAAATATCTTTGTATAAAAACTAGACAGAACCATTCTCAGAAACTACTTTGTGTTGTGTGCGTTCCACTCACAGAGTTCAACCTTTCTTTTCATAGAGCAGTTTGGAAACACTCTGTTTGTTAAGTCTGCAAGGGGATATTTAGACCTCTTTGACGCCTTCGTTGGAAACGGGATTTCTTCATCTACAGCTAGACACATGAATTCTCAGTAACTTCTTTGTGTTGTGTGTATTCAACTCACAGAGTTGAACCTTTCTTTAGACAGAGCAGATTTGAAACACTCTTTTTGTGGATTTTACAAGTGGAGATTTCAAGCGATTTGAGGCCAATTGTAGTAAAGGAAATATCCTCGTTTAAAAACTAGACAGAATCATTCTCAGAAACTACTGTGTGATGTGTGCGTTCAACTCACAGAGTTTCACCTTTCTTTTCATAGAGCAGTTGGGAAACACTCTGTTTGTTAAGTTTGCAAGAGGATATTTGGACCACTTTGAGGCCTTCGTTGGAAACGGGATTTCTCAGGATAATGCTAGACAGATGAATTCCCAGTAACTTCTTTGTGTTGTGTCTGTTCAACTGCCAGAGTTGAACCTTCCTTTAGACAGAGCAGTTTGCAAACACTCTTTTTATGGAATTTGCAAGTGGAGATTTCAAGCGATTTCAGGCCAATCTTAGAAAGGGAAATATCTTTGTATAAAAACTAGACAGAACCATTCTCAGAAACTACTTTGTGTTGTGTGCGTTCCACTCACAGAGTTCAACCTTTCTTTTCATAGAGCAGTTTGGAAACACTCTGTTTGTTAAGTCTGCAAGGGGATATTTAGACCTCTTTGACGCCTTCGTTGGAAACGGGATTTCTTCATCTACAGCTAGACACATGAATTCTCAGTAACTTCTTTGTGTTGTGTGTATTCAACTCACAGAGTTGAACCTTTCTTTAGACAGAGCAGATTTGAAACACTCTTTTTGTGGATTTTACAAGTGGAGATTTCAAGCGATTTGAGGCCAATTGTAGTAAAGGAAATATCCTCGTTTAAAAACTAGACAGAATCATTCTCAGAAACTACTGTGTGATGTGTGCATTCAACTCACAGAGTTTCACCTTTCTTTTCATAGAGCAGTTTGGAAACACTCTGTTTGTTAAGTTTGCAAGAGGATATTTGGACCACTTTGAGGCCTTCGTTGGAAACGGGATTTCTCAGTATAATGCTAGACAGATGAATTCCCAGTAACTTCTTTGTGTTGTGTCTATTCAACTCACAGAGTTGAACCTTCCTTTAGACAGAGCAGTTTGCAAACACTGTTTTTGTGGAATTTGCAAGTGGAGATTTCAAGCGATTTCAGGCCAATCTTAGAAAGGGAAATATCTTTGTATAAAAAATAGACAGAACCATTCTCAGAAACTACTTTGTGTTGTGTGCGTTCCACTCACAGAGTTCAACCTTTCTTTTCATAGAGCAGTTTGGAAACACTCTGTTTGTTAAGTCTGCAAGGGGATATTTAGACCTCTTTGACGCCTTCGTTGGAAACGGGATTTCTTCATCTACAGCTAGACACATGAATTCTCAGTAACTTCTTTGTGTTGTGTGTATTCAACTCACAGAGTTGAACCTTTCTTTAGACAGAGCAGATTTGAAACACTCTTTTTGTGGATTTTACAAGTGGAGATTTCAAGCGATTTGAGGCCAATTGTAGTAAAGGAAATATCCTCGTTTAAAAACTAGACAGAATCATTCTCAGAAACTACTGTGTGATGTGTGCGTTCAACTCACAGAGTTTCACCTTTCTTTTCATAGAGCAGTTTGGAAACACTCTGTTTGTTAAGTTTGCAAGAGGATATTTGGACCACTTTGAGGCCTTCGTTGGAAACGGGATTTCTCAGGATAATGCTAGACAGATGAATTCCCAGTAACTTCTTTGTGTTGTGTCTGTTCAACTGCCAGAGTTGAACCTTCCTTTAGACAGAGCAGTTTGCAAACACTCTTTTTATGGAATTTGCAAGTGGAGATTTCAAGCGATTTCAGGCCAATCTTAGAAAGGGAAATATCTTTGTATAAAAACTAGACAGAACCATTCTCAGAAACTACTTTGTGTTGTGTGCGTTCCACTCACAGAGTTCAACCTTTCTTTTCATAGAGCAGTTTGGAAACACTCTGTTTGTTAAGTCTGCAAGGGGATATTTAGACCTCTTTGACGCCTTCGTTGGAAACGGGATTTCTTCATCTACAGCTAGACACATGAATTCTCAGTAACTTCTTTGTGTTGTGTGTATTCAACTCACAGAGTTGAACCTTTCTTTAGACAGAGCAGATTTGAAACACTCTTTTTGTGGATTTTACAAGTGGAGATTTCAAGCGATTTGAGGCCAATTGTAGTAAAGGAAATATCCTCGTTTAAAAACTAGACAGAATCATTCTCAGAAACTACTGTGTGATGTGTGCGTTCAACTCACAGAGTTTCACCTTTCTTTTCATAGAGCAGTTGGGAAACACTCTGTTTGTTAAGTTTGCAAGAGGATATTTGGACCACTTTGAGGCCTTCGTTGGAAACGGGATTTCTCAGGATAATGCTAGACAGATGAATTCCCAGTAACTTCTTTGTGTTGTGTCTGTTCAACTGCCAGAGTTGAACCTTCCTTTAGACAGAGCAGTTTGCAAACACTCTTTTTGTGGAATTTGCAAGTGGAGATTTCAAGCGATTTCAGGCCAATCTTAGAAAGGGAAATATCTTTGTATAAAAACTAGACAGAACCATTCTCAGAAACTACTTTGTGTTGTGTGCGTTCCACTCACAGAGTTCAACCTTTCTTTTCATAGAGCAGTTTGGAAACACTCTGTTTGTTACGTCTGCAAGGGGATATTTAGACCTGTTTGACGCCTTCGTTGGAAACGGGATTTCTTCATCTACAGCTAGACACATGAATTCTCAGTAACTTCTTTGTGTTGTGTGTATTCAACTCACAGAGTTGAACCTTTCTTTAGACAGAGCAGATTTGAAACACTCTTTTTGTGGATTTTACAAGTGGAGATTTCAAGCGATTTGAGGCCAATTGTAGTAAAGGAAATATCCTCGTTTAAAAACTAGACAGAATCATTCTCAGAAACTACTGTGTGATGTGTGCGTTCAACTCACAGAGTTTCACCTTTCTTTTCATAGAGCAGTTGGGAAACACTCTGTTTGTTAAGTTTGCAAGAGGATATTTGGACCACTTTGAGGCCTTCGTTGGAAACGGGATTTCTCAGTATAATGCTAGACAGATGAATTCCCAGTAACTTCTTTGTGTTGTGTCTATTCAACTCACAGAGTTGAACCTTCCTTTAGACAGAGCAGTTTGCAAACACTGTTTTTGTGGAATTTGCAAGTGGAGATTTCAAGCGATTTCAGGCCAATCTTAGAAAGGGAAATATCTTTGTATAAAAACTAGACAGAATCATTCTCAGAAACTACTTTGTGTTGTGTGCGTTCCACTCACAGAGTTTAACCTTTCTTTTCATAGAGCAGTTTGGAAACACTCTGTTTGTTAAGTCTGCAAGGGGATATTTAGACCTCTTTGACGCCTTCGTTGGAAACGGGATTTCTTCATCTACAGCTAGACACATGAATTCTCAGTAACTTCTTTGTGTTGTGTGTATTCAACTCACAGAGTTGAACCTTTCTTCAGCAGAGCAGATTTGAAACACTCTTTTTGTGGATTTTACAAGTAGAGATTTCAAGCGATTTGAGGCCAATTGTAGTAAAGGAAGTATCCTCGTTTAAAAAGTAGACAAAATCATTCTCAGAAACTACTTTGTGATGTGTGCGTTCAACTCACAGAGTTTCACCTTTCTTTTCATAGAGTAGTTTGGAAACACTCTGTTTGTTAAGTTTGCAAGAGGATATTTGGAGCACTTTGAGGCCTTCGTTGGAAACGGGATTTCTCAGGATAAGGCTAGACAGATGAATTCCCAGTAACTTCTTTGTGTTGTGTCTATTCAACTCCCAGAGTTGAACCTTCCTTTAGACAGAGCAGTTTGCAAACACTGTTTTTGTGGAATTTGCAAGTGGAGATTTCAAGCGATTTCAGGCCAATCTTAGAAAGGGAAATATCTTTGTATAAAAACTAGACAGAATCATTCTCAGAAACTACTTTGTGTTGTGTGCGTTCCACTCACAGAGTTTAACCTTTCTTTTCATAGAGCAGTTTGGAAACACTCTCTTTCTTAAGTCTGCAAGGGGATATTTAGACCTCTTTGACGCCTTCGTTGGAAACGGGATTTCTTCATCTACAGCTAGACACATGAATTCTCAGTAACTTCTTTGTGTTGTGTGTATTCAACTCACAGAGTTGAACCTTTCTTTAGACAGAGCAGATTTGAAACACTCTTTTTGTGGATTTTACAAGTAGAGATTTCAAGCGATTTGAGGCCAATTGTAGTAAAGGAAGTATCCTCGTTTAAAAAGTAGACAAAATCATTCTCAGAAACTACTGTGTGATGTGTGCGTTCAACTCACAGAGTTTCACCTTTCTTTTCATAGAGCAGTTGGGAAACACTCTGTTTCTTAAGTTTGCAAGAGGATATTTGGACCACTTTGAGGCCTTCGTTGGAAACGGGATTTCTCAGTATAATGCTAGACAGATGAATTCCCAGTAACTTCTTTTGTTGTGTCTGTTCAACTGCCAGAGTTGAACCTTCCTTTAGACAGAGCAGTTTGCAAACACTCTTTTTATGGAATTTGCAAGTGGAGATTTCAAGCGATTTCAGGCCAATCTTAGAAAGGGAAATATCTTTGTATAAAAACTAGACAGAACCATTCTCAGAAACTACTTTGTGTTGTGTGCGTTCCACTCACAGAGTTCAACCTTTCTTTTCATAGAGCAGTTTGGAAACACTCTGTTTGTTAAGTCTGCAAGGGGATATTTAGACCTCTTTGACGCCTTCGTTGGAAACGGGATTTCTTCATCTACAGCTAGACACATGAATTCTCAGTAACTTCTTTGTGTTGTGTGTATTCAACTCACAGAGTTGAACCTTTCTTTAGACAGAGCAGATTTGAAACACTCTTTTTGTGGATTTTACAAGTGGAGATTTCAAGCGATTTGAGGCCAATTGTAGTAAAGGAAATATCCTCGTTTAAAAACTAGACAGAATCATTCTCAGAAACTACTCTGTGATGTGTGCGTTCAACTCACAGAGTTTCACCTTTCTTTTCATAGAGCAGTTTGGAAACACTCTGTTTGTTAAGTTTGCAAGAGGATATTTGGACCACTTTGAGGCCTTCGTTGGAAACGGGATTTCTCAGTATAATGCTAGACAGATGAATTCCCAGTAACTTCTTTGTGTTGTGTCTATTCAACTCACAGAGTTGAACCTTCCTTTAGACAGAGCAGTTTGCAAACACTCTTTTTGTGGAATTTGCAAGTGGAGATTTCAAGCGATTTCAGGCCAATCTTAGAAAGGGAAATATCTTTGTATAAAAACTAGACAGAATCATTCTCAGAAACTACTTTGTGTTGTGTGCGTTCCACTCACAGAGTTTAACCTTTCTTTTCATAGAGCAGTTTGGAAACACTCTGTTTGTTAAGTCTGCAAGGGGATATTTAGACCTCTTTGACGCCTTCGTTGGAAACGGGATTTCTTCATCTACAGCTAGACACATGAATTCTCAGTAACTTCTTTGTGTTGTGTGTATTCAACTCACAGAGTTGAACCTTTCTTCAGCAGAGCAGATTTGAAACACTCTTTTTGTGGATTTTACAAGTAGAGATTTCAAGCGATTTGAGGCCAATTGTAGTAAAGGAAGTATCCTCGTTTAAAAAGTAGACAAAATCATTCTCAGAAACTACTTTGTGATGTGTGCGTTCAACTCACAGAGTTTCACCTTTCTTTTCATAGAGTAGTTTGGAAACACTCTGTTTGTTAAGTTTGCAAGAGGATATTTGGACCACTTTGAGGCCTTCGTTGGAAACGGGTTTTCTCAGGATAAGGCTAGACAGATGAATTCCCAGTAACTTCTTTGTGTTGTGTCTATTCAACTCCCAGAGTTGAACCTTCCTTTAGACAGAGCAGTTTGCAAACACTGTTTTTGTGGAATTTGCAAGTGGAGATTTCAAGCGATTTCAGGCCAATCTTAGAAAGGGAAATCTCTTTGTATAAAAACTAGACAGAATCATTCTCAGAAACTACTTTGTGTTGTGTGCGTTCCACTCACAGAGTTTAACCTTTCTTTTCATAGAGCAGTTTGGAAACACTCTGTTTCTTAAGTCTGCAAGGGGATATTTAGACCTCTTTGACGCCTTCGTTGGAAACGGGATTTCTTCATCTACAGCTAGACACATGAATTCTCAGTAACTTCTTTGTGTTGTGTGTATTCAACTCACAGAGTTGAACCTTTCTTTAGACAGAGCAGATTTGAAACACTCTTTTTGTGGATTTTACAAGTGGAGATTTCAAGCGATTTGAGGCCAATTGTAGTAAAGGAAATATCCTCGTTTAAAAACTAGACAGAATCATTCTCAGAAACTACTGTGTGATGTGTGCGTTCAACTCACAGAGTTTCACCTTTCTTTTCATAGAGCAGTTGGGAAACACTCTGTTTGTTAAGTTTGCAAGAGGATATTTGGACCACTTTGAGGCCTTCGTTGGAAACGGGATTTCTCAGGATAATGCTAGACAGATGAATTCCCAGTAACTTCTTTGTGTTGTGTCTGTTCAACTGCCAGAGTTGAACCTTCCTTTAGACAGAGCAGTTTGCAAACACTCTTTTTATGGAATTTGCAAGTGGAGATTTCAAGCGATTTCAGGCCAATCTTAGAAAGGGAAATATCTTTGTATAAAAACTAGACAGAACCATTCTCAGAAACTACTTTGTGTTGTGTGCGTTCCACTCACAGAGTTCAACCTTTCTTTTCATAGAGCAGTTTGGAAACACTCTGTTTGTTAAGTCTGCAAGGGGATATTTAGACCTCTTTGACGCCTTCGTTGGAAACGGGATTTCTTCATCTACAGCTAGACACATGAATTCTCAGTAACTTCTTTGTGTTGTGTGTATTCAACTCACAGAGTTGAACCTTTCTTTAGACAGAGCAGATTTGAAACACTCTTTTTGTGGATTTTACAAGTGGAGATTTCAAGCGATTTGAGGCCAATTGTAGTAAAGGAAATATCCTCGTTTAAAAACTAGACAGAATCATTCTCAGAAACTACTGTGTGATGTGTGCATTCAACTCACAGAGTTTCACCTTTCTTTTCATAGAGCAGTTTGGAAACACTCTGTTTGTTAAGTTTGCAAGAGGATATTTGGACCACTTTGAGGCCTTCGTTGGAAACGGGATTTCTCAGGATAATGCTAGACAGATGAATTCCCAGTAACTTCTTTGTGTTGTGTCTGTTCAACTGCCAGAGTTGAACCTTCCTTTAGACAGAGCAGTTTGCAAACACTCTTTTTATGGAATTTGCAAGTGGAGATTTCAAGCGATTTCAGGCCAATCTTAGAAAGGGAAATATCTTTGTATAAAAACTAGACAGAACCATTCTCAGAAACTACTTTGTGTTGTGTGCGTTCCACTCACAGAGTTCAACCTTTCTTTTCATAGAGCAGTTTGGAAACACTCTGTTTGTTAAGTCTGCAAGGGGATATTTAGACCTCTTTGACGCCTTCGTTGGAAACGGGATTTCTTCATCTACAGCTAGACACATGAATTCTCAGTAACTTCTTTGTGTTGTGTGTATTCAACTCACAGAGTTGAACCTTTCTTTAGACAGAGCAGATTTGAAACACTCTTTTTGTGGATTTTACAAGTGGAGATTTCAAGCGATTTGAGGCCAATTGTAGTAAAGGAAATATCCTCGTTTAAAAACTAGACAGAATCATTCTCAGAAACTACTGTGTGATGTGTGCGTTCAACTCACAGAGTTTCACCTTTCTTTTCATAGAGCAGTTGGGAAACACTCTGTTTGTTAAGTTTGCAAGAGGATATTTGGACCACTTTGAGGCCTTCGTTGGAAACGGGATTTCTCAGGATAATGCTAGACAGATGAATTCCCAGTAACTTCTTTGTGTTGTGTCTGTTCAACTGCCAGAGTTGAACCTTCCTTTAGACAGAGCAGTTTGCAAACACTCTTTTTGTGGAATTTGCAAGTGGAGATTTCAAGCGATTTCAGGCCAATCTTAGAAAGGGAAATATCTTTGTATAAAAACTAGACAGAACCATTCTCAGAAACTACTTTGTGTTGTGTGCGTTCCACTCACAGAGTTCAACCTTTCTTTTCATAGAGCAGTTTGGAAACACTCTGTTTGTTAAGTCTGCAAGGGGATATTTAGACCTCTTTGACGCCTTCGTTGGAAACGGGATTTCTTCATCTACAGCTAGACACATGAATTCTCAGTAACTTCTTTGTGTTGTGTGTATTCAACTCACAGAGTTGAACCTTTCTTTAGACAGAGCAGATTTGAAACACTCTTTTTGTGGATTTTACAAGTGGAGATTTCAAGCGATTTGAGGCCAATTGTAGTAAAGGAAATATCCTCGTTTAAAAACTAGACAGAATCATTCTCAGAAACTACTGTGTGATGTGTGCGTTCAACTCACAGAGTTTCACCTTTCTTTTCATAGAGCAGTTGGGAAACACTCTGTTTGTTAAGTTTGCAAGAGGATATTTGGACCACTTTGAGGCCTTCGTTGGAAACGGGATTTCTCAGTATAATGCTAGACAGATGAATTCCCAGTAACTTCTTTGTGTTGTGTCTATTCAACTCACAGAGTTGAACCTTCCTTTAGACAGAGCAGTTTGCAAACACTGTTTTTGTGGAATTTGCAAGTGGAGATTTCAAGCGATTTCAGGCCAATCTTAGAAAGGGAAATATCTTTGTATAAAAACTAGACAGAATCATTCTCAGAAACTACTTTGTGTTGTGTGCGTTCCACTCACAGAGTTTAACCTTTCTTTTCATAGAGCAGTTTGGAAACACTCTGTTTGTTAAGTCTGCAAGGGGATATTTAGACCTCTTTGACGCCTTCGTTGGAAACGGGATTTCTTCATCTACAGCTAGACACATGAATTCTCAGTAACTTCTTTGTGTTGTGTGTATTCAACTCACAGAGTTGAACCTTTCTTCAGCAGAGCAGATTTGAAACACTCTTTTTGTGGATTTTACAAGTAGAGATTTCAAGCGATTTGAGGCCAATTGTAGTAAAGGAAGTATCCTCGTTTAAAAAGTAGACAAAATCATTCTCAGAAACTACTTTGTGATGTGTGCGTTCAACTCACAGAGTTTCACCTTTCTTTTCATAGAGTAGTTTGGAAACACTCTGTTTGTTAAGTTTGCAAGAGGATATTTGGAGCACTTTGAGGCCTTCGTTGGAAACGGGATTTCTCAGGATAAGGCTAGACAGATGAATTCCCAGTAACTTCTTTGTGTTGTGTCTATTCAACTCCCAGAGTTGAACCTTCCTTTAGACAGAGCAGTTTGCAAACACTGTTTTTGTGGAATTTGCAAGTGGAGATTTCAAGCGATTTCAGGCCAATCTTAGAAAGGGAAATATCTTTGTATAAAAACTAGACAGAATCATTCTCAGAAACTACTTTGTGTTGTGTGCGTTCCACTCACAGAGTTTAACCTTTCTTTTCATAGAGCAGTTTGGAAACACTCTCTTTCTTAAGTCTGCAAGGGGATATTTAGACCTCTTTGACGCCTTCGTTGGAAACGGGATTTCTTCATCTACAGCTAGACACATGAATTCTCAGTAACTTCTTTGTGTTGTGTGTATTCAACTCACAGAGTTGAACCTTTCTTTAGACAGAGCAGATTTGAAACACTCTTTTTGTGGATTTTACAAGTAGAGATTTCAAGCGATTTGAGGCCAATTGTAGTAAAGGAAGTATCCTCGTTTAAAAAGTAGACAAAATCATTCTCAGAAACTACTGTGTGATGTGTGCGTTCAACTCACAGAGTTTCACCTTTCTTTTCATAGAGCAGTTGGGAAACACTCTGTTTCTTAAGTTTGCAAGAGGATATTTGGACCACTTTGAGGCCTTCGTTGGAAACGGGATTTCTCAGTATAATGCTAGACAGATGAATTCCCAGTAACTTCTTTTGTTGTGTCTGTTCAACTGCCAGAGTTGAACCTTCCTTTAGACAGAGCAGTTTGCAAACACTCTTTTTATGGAATTTGCAAGTGGAGATTTCAAGCGATTTCAGGCCAATCTTAGAAAGGGAAATATCTTTGTATAAAAACTAGACAGAACCATTCTCAGAAACTACTTTGTGTTGTGTGCGTTCCACTCACAGAGTTCAACCTTTCTTTTCATAGAGCAGTTTGGAAACACTCTGTTTGTTAAGTCTGCAAGGGGATATTTAGACCTCTTTGACGCCTTCGTTGGAAACGGGATTTCTTCATCTACAGCTAGACACATGAATTCTCAGTAACTTCTTTGTGTTGTGTGTATTCAACTCACAGAGTTGAACCTTTCTTTAGACAGAGCAGATTTGAAACACTCTTTTTGTGGATTTTACAAGTGGAGATTTCAAGCGATTTGAGGCCAATTGTAGTAAAGGAAATATCCTCGTTTAAAAACTAGACAGAATCATTCTCAGAAACTACTGTGTGATGTGTGCATTCAACTCACAGAGTTTCACCTTTCTTTTCATAGAGCAGTTTGGAAACACTCTGTTTGTTAAGTTTGCAAGAGGATATTTGGACCACTTTGAGGCCTTCGTTGGAAACGGGATTTCTCAGTATAATGCTAGACAGATGAATTCCCAGTAACTTCTTTGTGTTGTGTCTATTCAACTCACAGAGTTGAACCTTCCTTTAGACAGAGCAGTTTGCAAACACTCTTTTTGTGGAATTTGCAAGTGGAGATTTCAAGCGATTTCAGGCCAATCTTAGAAAGGGAAATATCTTTGTATAAAAACTAGACAGAATCATTCTCAGAAACTACTTTGTGTTGTGTGCGTTCCACTCACAGAGTTTAACCTTTCTTTTCATAGAGCAGTTTGGAAACACTCTGTTTGTTAAGTCTGCAAGGGGATATTTAGACCTCTTTGACGCCTTCGTTGGAAACGGGATTTCTTCATCTACAGCTAGACACATGAATTCTCAGTAACTTCTTTGTGTTGTGTGTATTCAACTCACAGAGTTGAACCTTTCTTCAGCAGAGCAGATTTGAAACACTCTTTTTGTGGATTTTACAAGTAGAGATTTCAAGCGATTTGAGGCCAATTGTAGTAAAGGAAGTATCCTCGTTTAAAAAGTAGACAAAATCATTCTCAGAAACTACTTTGTGATGTGTGCGTTCAACTCACAGAGTTTCACCTTTCTTTTCATAGAGTAGTTTGGAAACACTCTGTTTGTTAAGTTTGCAAGAGGATATTTGGACCACTTTGAGGCCTTCGTTGGAAACGGGTTTTCTCAGGATAAGGCTAGACAGATGAATTCCCAGTAACTTCTTTGTGTTGTGTCTATTCAACTCCCAGAGTTGAACCTTCCTTTAGACAGAGCAGTTTGCAAACACTGTTTTTGTGGAATTTGCAAGTGGAGATTTCAAGCGATTTCAGGCCAATCTTAGAAAGGGAAATCTCTTTGTATAAAAACTAGACAGAATCATTCTCAGAAACTACTTTGTGTTGTGTGCGTTCCACTCACAGAGTTTAACCTTTCTTTTCATAGAGCAGTTTGGAAACACTCTGTTTCTTAAGTCTGCAAGGGGATATTTAGACCTCTTTGACGCCTTCGTTGGAAACGGGATTTCTTCATCTACAGCTAGACACATGAATTCTCAGTAACTTCTTTGTGTTGTGTGTATTCAACTCACAGAGTTGAACCTTTCTTTAGACAGAGCAGATTTGAAACACTCTTTTTGTGGATTTTACAAGTGGAGATTTCAAGCGATTTGAGGCCAATTGTAGTAAAGGAAATATCCTCGTTTAAAAACTAGACAGAATCATTCTCAGAAACTACTGTGTGATGTGTGCGTTCAACTCACAGAGTTTCACCTTTCTTTTCATAGAGCAGTTGGGAAACACTCTGTTTGTTAAGTTTGCAAGAGGATATTTGGACCACTTTGAGGCCTTCGTTGGAAACGGGATTTCTCAGGATAATGCTAGACAGATGAATTCCCAGTAACTTCTTTGTGTTGTGTCTGTTCAACTGCCAGAGTTGAACCTTCCTTTAGACAGAGCAGTTTGCAAACACTCTTTTTATGGAATTTGCAAGTGGAGATTTCAAGCGATTTCAGGCCAATCTTAGAAAGGGAAATATCTTTGTATAAAAACTAGACAGAACCATTCTCAGAAACTACTTTGTGTTGTGTGCGTTCCACTCACAGAGTTCAACCTTTCTTTTCATAGAGCAGTTTGGAAACACTCTGTTTGTTAAGTCTGCAAGGGGATATTTAGACCTCTTTGACGCCTTCGTTGGAAACGGGATTTCTTCATCTACAGCTAGACACATGAATTCTCAGTAACTTCTTTGTGTTGTGTGTATTCAACTCACAGAGTTGAACCTTTCTTTAGACAGAGCAGATTTGAAACACTCTTTTTGTGGATTTTACAAGTGGAGATTTCAAGCGATTTGAGGCCAATTGTAGTAAAGGAAATATCCTCGTTTAAAAACTAGACAGAATCATTCTCAGAAACTACTGTGTGATGTGTGCATTCAACTCACAGAGTTTCACCTTTCTTTTCATAGAGCAGTTTGGAAACACTCTGTTTGTTAAGTTTGCAAGAGGATATTTGGACCACTTTGAGGCCTTCGTTGGAAACGGGATTTCTCAGTATAATGCTAGACAGATGAATTCCCAGTAACTTCTTTGTGTTGTGTCTATTCAACTCACAGAGTTGAACCTTCCTTTAGACAGAGCAGTTTGCAAACACTGTTTTTGTGGAATTTGCAAGTGGAGATTTCAAGCGATTTCAGGCCAATCTTAGAAAGGGAAATATCTTTGTATAAAAACTAGACAGAATCATTCTCAGAAACTACTTTGTGTTGTGTGCGTTCCACTCACAGAGTTTAACCTTTCTTTTCATAGAGCAGTTTGGAAACACTCTGTTTGTTAAGTCTGCAAGGGGATATTTAGACCTCTTTGACGCCTTCGTTGGAAACGGGATTTCTTCATCTACAGCTAGACACATGAATTCTCAGTAACTTCTTTGTGTTGTGTGTATTCAACTCACAGAGTTGAACCTTTCTTTAGACAGAGCAGATTTGAAACACTCTTTTTGTGGATTTTACAAGTGGAGATTTCAAGCGATTTGAGGCCAATTGTAGTAAAGGAAGTATCCTCGTTTAAAAAGTAGACAAAATCATTCTCAGAAACTACTTTGTGATGTGTGCGTTCAACTCACAGAGTTTCACCTTTCTTTTCATAGAGTAGTTTGGAAACACTCTGTTTGTTAAGTTTGCAAGAGGATATTTGGAGCACTTTGAGGCCTTCGTTGGAAACGGGATTTCTCAGGATAAGGCTAGACAGATGAATTCCCAGTAACTTCTTTGTGTTGTGTCTATTCAACTCACAGAGTTGAACCTTCCTTTAGACAGAGCAGTTTGCAAACACTCTTTTTGTGGAATTTGCAAGTGGAGATTTCAAGCGATTTCAGGCCAATCTTAGAAAGGGAAATCTCTTTGTATAAAAACTAGACAGAATCATTCTCAGAAACTACTTTGTGTTGTGTGCGTTCCACTCACAGAGTTCAACCTTTCTTTTCATAGAGCAGTTTGGAAACACTCTGTTTCTTAAGTCTGCAAGGGGATATTTAGACCTCTTTGACGCCTTCGTTGGAAACGGGATTTCTTCATCTACAGCTAGACACATGAATTCTCAGTAACTTCTTTGTGTTGTGTGTATTCAACTCACAGAGTTGAACCTTTCTTTAGACAGAGCAGATTTGAAACACTCTTTTTGTGGATTTTACAAGTAGAGATTTCAAGCGATTTGAGGCCAATTGTAGTAAAGGAAGTATCCTCGTTTAAAAAGTAGACAAAATCATTCTCAGAAACTACTGTGTGATGTGTGCGTTCAACTCACAGAGTTTCACCTTTCTTTTCATAGAGCAGTTGGGAAACACTCTGTTTCTTAAGTTTGCAAGAGGATATTTGGACCACTTTGAGGCCTTCGTTGGAAACGGGATTTCTCAGTATAATACTAGACAGATGAATTCCCAGTAACTTCTTTGTGTTGTGTCTGTTCAACTGCCAGAGTTGAACCTTCCTTTAGACAGAGCAGTTTGCAAACACTCTTTTTATGGAATTTGCAAGTGGAGATTTCAAGCGATTTCAGGCCAATCTTAGAAAGGGAAATATCTTTGTATAAAAACTAGACAGAACCATTCTCAGAAACTACTTTGTGTTGTGTGCGTTCCACTCACAGAGTTCAACCTTTCTTTTCATAGAGCAGTTTGGAAACACTCTGTTTGTTAAGTCTGCAAGGGGATATTTAGACCTCTTTGACGCCTTCGTTGGAAACGGGATTTCTTCATCTACAGCTAGACACATGAATTCTCAGTAACTTCTTTGTGTTGTGTGTATTCAACTCACAGAGTTGAACCTTTCTTTAGACAGAGCAGATTTGAAACACTCTTTTTGTGGATTTTACAAGTGGAGATTTCAAGCGATTTGAGGCCAATTGTAGTAAAGGAAATATCCTCGTTTAAAAACTAGACAGAATCATTCTCAGAAACTACTCTGTGATGTGTGCGTTCAACTCACAGAGTTTCACCTTTCTTTTCATAGAGCAGTTTGGAAACACTCTGTTTGTTAAGTTTGCAAGAGGATATTTGGACCACTTTGAGGCCTTCGTTGGAAACGGGATTTCTCAGTATAATGCTAGACAGATGAATTCCCAGTAACTTCTTTGTGTTGTGTCTATTCAACTCACAGAGTTGAACCTTCCTTTAGACAGAGCAGTTTGCAAACACTGTTTTTGTGGAATTTGCAAGTGGAGATTTCAAGCGATTTCAGGCCAATCTTAGAAAGGGAAATATCCTTGTATAAAAACTAGACAGAATCATTCTCAGAAACTACTTTGTGTTGTGTGCGTTCCACTCACAGAGTTTAACCTTTCTTTTCATAGAGCAGTTTGGAAACACTCTGTTTGTTAAGTCTGCAAGGGGATATTTAGACCTCTTTGACGCCTTCGTTGGAAACGGGATTTCTTCATCTACAGCTAGACACATGAATTCTCAGTAACTTCTTTGTGTTGTGTGTATTCAACTCACAGAGTTGAACCTTTCTTCAGCAGAGCAGATTTGAAACACTCTTTTTGTGGATTTTACAAGTAGAGATTTCAAGCGATTTGAGGCCAATTGTAGTAAAGGAAGTATCCTCGTTTAAAAAGTAGACAAAATCATTCTCAGAAACTACTTTGTGATGTGTGCGTTCAACTCACAGAGTTTCACCTTTCTTTTCATAGAGTAGTTTGGAAACACTCTGTTTGTTAAGTTTGCAAGAGGATATTTGGAGCACTTTGAGGCCTTCGTTGGAAACGGGATTTCTCAGGATAAGGCTAGACAGATGAATTCCCAGTAACTTCTTTGTGTTGTGTCTATTCAACTCCCAGAGTTGAACCTTCCTTTAGACAGAGCAGTTTGCAAACACTGTTTTTGTGGAATTTGCAAGTGGAGATTTCAAGCGATTTCAGGCCAATCTTAGAAAGGGAAATCTCTTTGTATAAAAACTAGACAGAATCATTCTCAGAAACTACTTTGTGTTGTGTGCGTTCCACTCACAGAGTTTAACCTTTCTTTTCATAGAGCAGTTTGGAAACACTCTGTTTCTTAAGTCTGCAAGGGGATATTTAGACCTCTTTGACGCCTTCGTTGGAAACGGGATTTCTTCATCTACAGCTAGACACATGAATTCTCAGTAACTTCTTTGTGTTGTGTGTATTCAACTCACAGAGTTGAACCTTTCTTTAGACAGAGCAGATTTGAAACACTCTTTTTGTGGATTTTACAAGTGGAGATTTCAAGCGATTTGAGGCCAATTGTAGTAAAGGAAATATCCTCGTTTAAAAACTAGACAGAATCATTCTCAGAAACTACTGTGTGATGTGTGCGTTCAACTCACAGAGTTTCACCTTTCTTTTCATAGAGCAGTTGGGAAACACTCTGTTTGTTAAGTTTGCAAGAGGATATTTGGACCACTTTGAGGCCTTCGTTGGAAACGGGATTTCTCAGGATAATGCTAGACAGATGAATTCCCAGTAACTTCTTTGTGTTGTGTCTGTTCAACTGCCAGAGTTGAACCTTCCTTTAGACAGAGCAGTTTGCAAACACTCTTTTTATGGAATTTGCAAGTGGAGATTTCAAGCGATTTCAGGCCAATCTTAGAAAGGGAAATATCTTTGTATAAAAACTAGACAGAACCATTCTCAGAAACTACTTTGTGTTGTGTGCGTTCCACTCACAGAGTTCAACCTTTCTTTTCATAGAGCAGTTTGGAAACACTCTGTTTGTTAAGTCTGCAAGGGGATATTTAGACCTCTTTGACGCCTTCGTTGGAAACGAGATTTCTTCATCTACAGCTAGACACATGAATTCTCAGTAACTTCTTTGTGTTGTGTGTATTCAACTCACAGAGTTGAACCTTTCTTTAGACAGAGCAGATTTGAAACACTCTTTTTGTGGATTTTACAAGTGGAGATTTCAAGCGATTTGAGGCCAATTGTAGTAAAGGAAATATCCTCGTTTAAAAACTAGACAGAATCATTCTCAGAAACTACTGTGTGATGTGTGCGTTCAACTCACAGAGTTTCACCTTTCTTTTCATAGAGCAGTTGGGAAACACTCTGTTTGTTAAGTTTGCAAGAGGATATTTGGACCACTTTGAGGCCTTCGTTGGAAACGGGATTTCTCAGGATAATGCTAGACAGATGAATTCCCAGTAACTTCTTTGTGTTGTGTCTGTTCAACTGCCAGAGTTGAACCTTCCTTTAGACAGAGCAGTTTGCAAACACTCTTTTTGTGGAATTTGCAAGTGGAGATTTCAAGCGATTTCAGGCCAATCTTAGAAAGGGAAATATCTTTGTATAAAAACTAGACAGAATCATTCTCAGAAACTACTTTGTGATGTGTGCGTTCAACTCACAGAGTTTCACCTTTCTTTTCATACAGCAGTTGGGAAACACTCTGTTTCTTAAGTTTGCAAGAGGATATTTGGACCAATTTGAGGCCTTCGTTGGAAACGGGATTACTCAGTATAATGCTAGACAGATGAATTCCCAGTAACTTCTTTGTGTTGTGTCTGTCCAACTGCCAGAGTTGAACCTTCCTTTAGACAGAGCAGTTTGCAAACACTGTTTTTGTGGAATTTGCAAGTGGAGATTTCAAGCGATTTCAGGCCAATCTTAGAAAGGGAAATATCTTTGTATAAAAACTAGACAGAATCATTGTCAGAAACTACTTTGTGTTGTGTGCGTTCCACTCACAGAGTTTAACCTTTCTTTTCATAGAGCAGTTTGGAAACACTCTGTTTGTTAAGTCTGCAAGGGGATATTTAGACCTCTTTGACGCCTTCGTTGGAAACGGGATTTCTTCATATACAGCTAGACACATGAATTCTCAGTAACTTCTTTGTGTTGTGTGTATTCAACTCACAGAGTTGAACCTTTCTTTAGACAGAGCAGATTTGAAACACTCTTTTTGTGGATTTTACAAGTGGAGATTTCAAGCGATTTGAGGACAATTGTAGTAAAGGAAATATCCTCGTTTAAAAACTAGACAGAATCATTCTCAGAAACTACTGTGTGATGTGTGTGTTCAACTCACAGAGTTTCACCTTTCTTTTCATAGAGCAGTTGGGAAACACTCTGTTTGTTAAGTTTGCAAGAGGATATTTGGACCACTTTGAGGTCTTCGTTGGAAACGGGATTTCTCAGGATAATGCTAGACACATGAATTCCCAGTAACTTCTTTGTGTTTTGTCTGTTCAACTGCCAGAGTTGAACCTTCCTTTAGACAGAGCAGTTTGCAAACACTCTTTTTGTGGAATTTGCAAGTGGAGATTTCAAGCGATTTCAGGCCAATCTTAGAAAGGGAAATATCTTTGTATAAAAACTAGACAGAACCATTCTCAGAAACTACTTTGTGTTGTGTGCGTTCCACTCACAGAGTTCAACCTTTCTTTTCATAGAGCAGTTTGGAAACACTCTGTTTGTTAAGTCTGCAAGGGGATATTTAGACCTGTTTGACGCCTTCGTTGGAAACGGGATTTCTTCATCTACAGCTAGACACATGAATTCTCAGTAACTTCTTTGTGTTGTGTGTATTCAACTCACAGAGTTGAACCTTTCTTTAGACAGAGCAGATTTGAAACACTCTTTTTGTGGATTTTACAAGTGGAGATTTCAAGCGATTTGAGGCCAATTGTAGTAAAGGAAATATCCTCGTTTAAAAACTAGACAGAATCATTCTCAGAAACTACTGTGTGATGTGTGCGTTCAACTCACAGAGTTTCACCTTTCTTTTCATAGAGCAGTTTGGAAACACTCTGTTTGTTAAGTTTGCAAGAGGATATTTGGACCACTTTGAGGCCTTCGTTGGAAACGGGATTTCTCAGTATAATGCTAGACAGATGAATTCCCAGTAACTTCTTTGTGTTGTGTCTATTCAACTCACAGAGTTGAACCTTCCTTTAGACAGAGCAGTTTGCAAACACTGTTTTTGTGGAATTTGCAAGTGGAGATTTCAAGCGATTTCCGGCCAGTCTTAGAAAGGGAAATATCTTTGTATAAAAACTAGACAGAATCATTCTCAGAAACTACTTTGTGTTGTGTGCGTTCCACTCACAGAGTTTAACCTTTCTTTTCATAGAGCAGTTTGGAAACACTCTGTTTGTTAAGTCTGCAAGGGGATATTTAGACCTCTTTGACGCCTTCGTTGGAAACGGGATTTCTTCATATACAGCTAGACACATGAATTCGCAGTAACTTCTTTGTATTGTGTGTATTAAACTCACAGAGTTGAACCTTTCTTTAGACAGAGCAGATTTGAAACACTCTTTTTGTGGATTTTACAAGTGGAGATTTCAAGCGATTTGAGGCCAATTGTAGTAAAGGAAATATCCTCGTTTAAAAATTAGACAGAATAATTCTCAGAAACTACTGTGTGATGTGCGCGTTCAACTCACAGAGTTTCACCTTTCTTTTCATAGAGCAGTTTGGAAACACTCTGTTTATTAAGTTTGCAAGAGGATATTTGGACCACTTTGAGGCCTTCGTTGGAAACGGGATTTCTCAGGATAATGCTAGACAGATGAATTCCCAGTAACTTCTTTGTGTTGTGTCTGTTCAACTGCCAGAGTTGAACCTTCCTTTAGACAGAGCAGTTTGCAAACACTCTTTTTGTGGAATTTGCAAGTGGAGATTTCAAGCGATTTCAGGCCAATCTTAGAAAGGGAAATATCTTTGTATAAAAAATAGACAGAACCATTCTCAGAAACTACTTTGTGTTGTGTGCGTTCCACTCACAGAGTTCAACCTTTCTTTTCATAGAGCAGTTTGGAAACACTCTGTTTGTTAAGTCTGCAAGGGGATATTTAGACCTCTTTGACGCCTTCGTTGGATACGGGATTTCTTCATCTACAGCTAGACACATGAATTCTCAGTAACTTCTTTGTGTTGTGTGTATTCAACTCACAGAGTTGAACCTTTCTTTAGACAGAGCAGATTTGAAACACTCTTTTTGTGGATTTTACAAGTGGAGATTTCAAGCGATTTGAGGCCAATTGTAGTAAAGGAAATATCCTCGTTTAAAAACTAGACAGAATCATTCTCAGAAACTACTGTGTGATGTGTGCGTTCAACTCACAGAGTTTCACCTTTCTTTTCATAGAGCAGTTTGGAAACACTCTGTTTGTTAAGTTTGCAAGAGGATATTTGGACCACTTTGAGGCCTTCGTTGGAAACGGGATTTCTCAGGATAATGCTAGACAGATGAATTCCCAGTAACTTCTTTGTGTTGTGTCTGTTCAACTGCCAGAGTTGAACCTTCCTTTAACCAGAGAAGTTTGCAAACACTCTTTTTGTGGAATTTGCAAGTGGAGATTTCAAGCGATTTCAGGCCAATCTTAGAAAGGGAAATATCTTTGTATAAAAACTAGACAGAATCATTCTCAGAAACTACTTTGTGTTGTGTGCGTTCCACTCACAGAGTTCAACCTTTCTTTTCATAGAGCAGTTTGGAAACACTCTGTTTGTTAAGTCTGCAAGGGGATATTTAGACCTCTTTGACGCCTTCGTTGGAAACGGGATTTCTTCATCTACAGCTAGACACATGAATTCTCAGTAACTTCTTTGTGTTGTGTGTATTCAACTCACAGAGTTGAACCTTTCTTTAGACAGAGCAGATTTGAAACACTCTTTTTGTGGATTTTACAAGTGGAGATTTCAAGCGATTTGAGGCCAATTGTAGTAAAGGAAATATCCTCGTTTAAAAACTAGACAGAATCATTCTCAGAAACTACTGTGTGATGTGTGCGTTCAACTCACAGAGTTTCACCTTTCTTTTCATAGAGCAGTTTGGAAACACTCTGTTTGTTAAGTTTGCAAGAGGATATTTGGACCACTTTGAGGCCTTCGTTGGAAACGGGATTTCTCAGTATAATGCTAGACAGATGAATTCCCAGTAACTTCTTTGTGTTGTGTCTATTCAACTCACAGAGTTGAACCTTCCTTTAGACAGAGCAGTTTGCAAACACTGTTTTTGTGGAATTTGCAAGTGGAGATTTCAAGCGATTTCCGGCCAGTCTTAGAAAGGGAAATATCTTTGTATAAAAACTAGACAGAATCATTCTCAGAAACTACTTTGTGTTGTGTGCGTTCCACTCACAGAGTTTAACCTTTCTTTTCATAGAGCAGTTTGGAAACACTCTGTTTGTTAAGTCTGCAAGGGGATATTTAGACCTCTTTGACGCCTTCGTTGGAAACGGGATTTCTTCATATACAGCTAGACACATGAATTCGCAGTAACTTCTTTGTATTGTGTGTATTAAACTCACAGAGTTGAACCTTTCTTTAGACAGAGCAGATTTGAAACACTCTTTTTGTGGATTTTACAAGTGGAGATTTCAAGCGATTTGAGGCCAATTGTAGTAAAGGAAATATCCTCGTTTAAAAATTAGACAGAATAATTCTCAGAAACTACTGTGTGATGTGCGCGTTCAACTCACAGAGTTTCACCTTTCTTTTCATAGAGCAGTTTGGAAACACTCTGTTTATTAAGTTTGCAAGAGGATATTTGGACCACTTTGAGGCCTTCGTTGGAAACGGGATTTCTCAGGATAATGCTAGACAGATGAATTCCCAGTAACTTCTTTGTGTTGTGTCTGTTCAACTGCCAGAGTTGAACCTTCCTTTAGACAGAGCAGTTTGCAAACACTCTTTTTGTGGAATTTGCAAGTGGAGATTTCAAGCGATTTCAGGCCAATCTTAGAAAGGGAAATATCTTTGTATAAAAAATAGACAGAACCATTCTCAGAAACTACTTTGTGTTGTGTGCGTTCCACTCACAGAGTTCAACCTTTCTTTTCATAGAGCAGTTTGGAAACACTCTGTTTGTTAAGTCTGCAAGGGGATATTTAGACCTCTTTGACGCCTTCGTTGGATACGGGATTTCTTCATCTACAGCTAGACACATGAATTCTCAGTAACTTCTTTGTGTTGTGTGTATTCAACTCACAGAGTTGAACCTTTCTTTAGACAGAGCAGATTTGAAACACTCTTTTTGTGGATTTTACAAGTGGAGATTTCAAGCGATTTGAGGCCAATTGTAGTAAAGGAAATATCCTCGTTTAAAAACTAGACAGAATCATTCTCAGAAACTACTGTGTGATGTGTGCGTTCAACTCACAGAGTTTCACCTTTCTTTTCATAGAGCAGTTTGGAAACACTCTGTTTGTTAAGTTTGCAAGAGGATATTTGGACCACTTTGAGGCCTTCGTTGGAAACGGGATTTCTCAGGATAATGCTAGACAGATGAATTCCCAGTAACTTCTTTGTGTTGTGTCTGTTCAACTGCCAGAGTTGAACCTTCCTTTAACCAGAGAAGTTTGCAAACACTCTTTTTGTGGAATTTGCAAGTGGAGATTTCAAGCGATTTCAGGCCAATCTTAGAAAGGGAAATATCTTTGTATAAAAACTAGACAGAATCATTCTCAGAAACTACTTTGTGTTGTGTGCGTTCCACTCACAGAGTTCAACCTTTCTTTTCATAGAGCAGTTTGGAAACACTCTGTTTGTTAAGTCTGCAAGGGGATATTTAGACCTCTTTGACGCCTTCGTTGGAAACGGGATTTCTTCATCTACAGCTAGACACATGAATTCTCAGTAACTTCTTTGTGTTGTGTGTATTCAACTCACAGAGTTGAACCTTTCTTTAGACAGAGCAGATTTGAAACACTCTTTTTGTGGATTTTACAAGTGGAGATTTCAAGCGATTTGAGGCCAATTGTAGTAAAGGAAATATCCTCGTTTAAAAACTAGACAGAATCATTCTCAGAAACTACTGTGTGATGTGTGCGTTCAACTCACAGAGTTTCACCTTTCTTTTCATAGAGCAGTTGGGAAACACTCTGTTTGTTAAGTTTGCAAGAGGATATTTGGACCACTTTGAGGCCTTCGTTGGAAACGGGATTTCTCAGGATAATGCTAGACAGATGAATTCCCAGTAACTTCTTTGTGTTGTGTCTGTTCAACTGCCAGAGTTGAACCTTCCTTTAGACAGAGCAGTTTGCAAACACTCTTTTTATGGAATTTGCAAGTGGAGATTTCAAGCGATTTCAGGCCAATCTTAGAAAGGGAAATATCTTTGTATAAAAACTAGACAGAACCATTCTCAGAAACTACTTTGTGTTGTGTGCGTTCCACTCACAGAGTTCAACCTTTCTTTTCATAGAGCAGTTTGGAAACACTCTGTTTGTTAAGTCTGCAAGGGGATATTTAGACCTCTTTGACGCCTTCGTTGGAAACGAGATTTCTTCATCTACAGCTAGACACATGAATTCTCAGTAACTTCTTTGTGTTGTGTGTATTCAACTCACAGAGTTGAACCTTTCTTTAGACAGAGCAGATTTGAAACACTCTTTTTGTGGATTTTACAAGTGGAGATTTCAAGCGATTTGAGGCCAATTGTAGTAAAGGAAATATCCTCGTTTAAAAACTAGACAGAATCATTCTCAGAAACTACTGTGTGATGTGTGCGTTCAACTCACAGAGTTTCACCTTTCTTTTCATAGAGCAGTTGGGAAACACTCTGTTTGTTAAGTTTGCAAGAGGATATTTGGACCACTTTGAGGCCTTCGTTGGAAACGGGATTTCTCAGGATAATGCTAGACAGATGAATTCCCAGTAACTTCTTTGTGTTGTGTCTGTTCAACTGCCAGAGTTGAACCTTCCTTTAGACAGAGCAGTTTGCAAACACTCTTTTTGTGGAATTTGCAAGTGGAGATTTCAAGCGATTTCAGGCCAATCTTAGAAAGGGAAATATCTTTGTATAAAAACTAGACAGAATCATTCTCAGAAACTACTTTGTGATGTGTGCGTTCAACTCACAGAGTTTCACCTTTCTTTTCATACAGCAGTTGGGAAACACTCTGTTTCTTAAGTTTGCAAGAGGATATTTGGACCAATTTGAGGCCTTCGTTGGAAACGGGATTACTCAGTATAATGCTAGACAGATGAATTCCCAGTAACTTCTTTGTGTTGTGTCTGTCCAACTGCCAGAGTTGAACCTTCCTTTAGACAGAGCAGTTTGCAAACACTGTTTTTGTGGAATTTGCAAGTGGAGATTTCAAGCGATTTCAGGCCAATCTTAGAAAGGGAAATATCTTTGTATAAAAACTAGACAGAATCATTGTCTGAAACTACTTTGTGTTGTGTGCGTTCCACTCACAGAGTTTAACCTTTCTTTTCATAGAGCAGTTTGGAAACACTCTGTTTGTTAAGTCTGCAAGGGGATATTTAGACCTCTTTGACGCCTTCGTTGGAAACGGGATTTCTTCATATACAGCTAGACACATGAATTCTCAGTAACTTCTTTGTGTTGTGTGTATTCAACTCACAGAGTTGAACCTTTCTTTAGACAGAGCAGATTTGAAACACTCTTTTTGTGGATTTTACAAGTGGAGATTTCAAGCGATTTGAGGACAATTGTAGTAAAGGAAATATCCTCGTTTAAAAACTAGACAGAATCATTCTCAGAAACTACTGTGTGATGTGTGTGTTCAACTCACAGAGTTTCACCTTTCTTTTCATAGAGCAGTTGGGAAACACTCTGTTTGTTAAGTTTGCAAGAGGATATTTGGACCACTTTGAGGTCTTCGTTGGAAACGGGATTTCTCAGGATAATGCTAGACACATGAATTCCCAGTAACTTCTTTGTGTTTTGTCTGTTCAACTGCCAGAGTTGAACCTTCCTTTAGACAGAGCAGTTTGCAAACACTCTTTTTGTGGAATTTGCAAGTGGAGATTTCAAGCGATTTCAGGCCAATCTTAGAAAGGGAAATATCTTTGTATAAAAACTAGACAGAACCATTCTCAGAAACTACTTTGTGTTGTGTGCGTTCCACTCACAGAGTTCAACCTTTCTTTTCATAGAGCAGTTTGGAAACACTCTGTTTGTTAAGTCTGCAAGGGGATATTTAGACCTGTTTGACGCCTTCGTTGGAAACGGGATTTCTTCATCTACAGCTAGACACATGAATTCTCAGTAACTTCTTTGTGTTGTGTGTATTCAACTCACAGAGTTGAACCTTTCTTTAGACAGAGCAGATTTGAAACACTCTTTTTGTGGATTTTACAAGTGGAGATTTCAAGCGATTTGAGGCCAATTGTAGTAAAGGAAATATCCTCGTTTAAAAACTAGACAGAATCATTCTCAGAAACTACTGTGTGATGTGTGCGTTCAACTCACAGAGTTTCACCTTTCTTTTCATAGAGCAGTTTGGAAACACTCTGTTTGTTAAGTTTGCAAGAGGATATTTGGACCACTTTGAGGCCTTCGTTGGAAACGGGATTTCTCAGTATAATGCTAGACAGATGAATTCCCAGTAACTTCTTTGTGTTGTGTCTATTCAACTCACAGAGTTGAACCTTCCTTTAGACAGAGCAGTTTGCAAACACTGTTTTTGTGGAATTTGCAAGTGGAGATTTCAAGCGATTTCCGGCCAGTCTTAGAAAGGGAAATATCTTTGTATAAAAACTAGACAGAATCATTCTCAGAAACTACTTTGTGTTGTGTGCGTTCCACTCACAGAGTTTAACCTTTCTTTTCATAGAGCAGTTTGGAAACACTCTGTTTGTTAAGTCTGCAAGGGGATATTTAGACCTCTTTGACGCCTTCGTTGGAAACGGGATTTCTTCATATACAGCTAGACACATGAATTCGCAGTAACTTCTTTGTATTGTGTGTATTAAACTCACAGAGTTGAACCTTTCTTTAGACAGAGCAGATTTGAAACACTCTTTTTGTGGATTTTACAAGTGGAGATTTCAAGCGATTTGAGGCCAATTGTAGTAAAGGAAATATCCTCGTTTAAAAATTAGACAGAATAATTCTCAGAAACTACTGTGTGATGTGCGCGTTCAACTCACAGAGTTTCACCTTTCTTTTCATAGAGCAGTTTGGAAACACTCTGTTTATTAAGTTTGCAAGAGGATATTTGGACCACTTTGAGGCCTTCGTTGGAAACGGGATTTCTCAGGATAATGCTAGACAGATGAATTCCCAGTAACTTCTTTGTGTTGTGTCTGTTCAACTGCCAGAGTTGAACCTTCCTTTAGACAGAGCAGTTTGCAAACACTCTTTTTGTGGAATTTGCAAGTGGAGATTTCAAGCGATTTCAGGCCAATCTTAGAAAGGGAAATATCTTTGTATAAAAAATAGACAGAACCATTCTCAGAAACTACTTTGTGTTGTGTGCGTTCCACTCACAGAGTTCAACCTTTCTTTTCATAGAGCAGTTTGGAAACACTCTGTTTGTTAAGTCTGCAAGGGGATATTTAGACCTCTTTGACGCCTTCGTTGGAAACGGGATTTCTTCATCTACAGCTAGACACATGAATTCTCAGTAACTTCTTTGTGTTGTGTGTATTCAACTCACAGAGTTGAACCTTTCTTTAGACAGAGCAGATTTGAAACACTCTTTTTGTGGATTTTACAAGTGGAGATTTCAAGCGATTTGAGGCCAATTGTAGTAAAGGAAATATCCTCGTTTAAAAACTAGACAGAATCATTCTCAGAAACTACTGTGTGATGTGTGCGTTCAACTCACAGAGTTTCACCTTTCTTTTCATAGAGCAGTTTGGAAACACTCTGTTTGTTAAGTTTGCAAGAGGATATTTGGACCACTTTGAGGCCTTCGTTGGAAACGGGATTTCTCAGGATAATGCTAGACAGATGAATTCCCAGTAACTTCTTTGTGTTGTGTCTGTTCAACTGCCAGAGTTGAACCTTCCTTTAACCAGAGAAGTTTGCAAACACTCTTTTTGTGGAATTTGCAAGTGGAGATTTCAAGCGATTTCAGGCCAATCTTAGAAAGGGAAATATCTTTGTATAAAAACTAGACAGAATCATTCTCAGAAACTACTTTGTGTTGTGTGCGTTCCACTCACAGAGTTCAACCTTTCTTTTCATAGAGCAGTTTGGAAACACTCTGTTTGTTAAGTCTGCAAGGGGATATTTAGACCTCTTTGACGCCTTCGTTGGAAACGGGATTTCTTCATCTACAGCTAGACACATGAATTCTCAGTAACTTCTTTGTGTTGTGTGTATTCAACTCACAGAGTTGAACCTTTCTTTAGACAGAGCAGATTTGAAACACTCTTTTTGTGGATTTTACAAGTGGAGATTTCAAGCGATTTGAGGCCAATTGTAGTAAAGGAAATATCCTCGTTTAAAAACTAGACAGAATCATTCTCAGAAACTACTGTGTGATGTGTGCGTTCAACTCACAGAGTTTCACCTTTCTTTTCATAGAGCAGTTTGGAAACACTCTGTTTGTTAAGTTTGCAAGAGGATATTTGGACCACTTTGAGGCCTTCGTTGGAAACGGGATTTCTCAGTATAATGCTAGACAGATGAATTCCCAGTAACTTCTTTGTGTTGTGTCTATTCAACTCACAGAGTTGAACCTTCCTTTAGACAGAGCAGTTTGCAAACACTGTTTTTGTGGAATTTGCAAGTGGAGATTTCAAGCGATTTCCGGCCAGTCTTAGAAAGGGAAATATCTTTGTATAAAAACTAGACAGAATCATTCTCAGAAACTACTTTGTGTTGTGTGCGTTCCACTCACAGAGTTTAACCTTTCTTTTCATAGAGCAGTTTGGAAACACTCTGTTTGTTAAGTCTGCAAGGGGATATTTAGACCTCTTTGACGCCTTCGTTGGAAACGGGATTTCTTCATATACAGCTAGACACATGAATTCGCAGTAACTTCTTTGTATTGTGTGTATTAAACTCACAGAGTTGAACCTTTCTTTAGACAGAGCAGATTTGAAACACTCTTTTTGTGGATTTTACAAGTGGAGATTTCAAGCGATTTGAGGCCAATTGTAGTAAAGGAAATATCCTCGTTTAAAAATTAGACAGAATAATTCTCAGAAACTACTGTGTGATGTGCGCGTTCAACTCACAGAGTTTCACCTTTCTTTTCATAGAGCAGTTTGGAAACACTCTGTTTATTAAGTTTGCAAGAGGATATTTGGACCACTTTGAGGCCTTCGTTGGAAACGGGATTTCTCAGGATAATGCTAGACAGATGAATTCCCAGTAACTTCTTTGTGTTGTGTCTGTTCAACTGCCAGAGTTGAACCTTCCTTTAGACAGAGCAGTTTGCAAACACTCTTTTTGTGGAATTTGCAAGTGGAGATTTCAAGCGATTTCAGGCCAATCTTAGAAAGGGAAATATCTTTGTATAAAAAATAGACAGAACCATTCTCAGAAACTACTTTGTGTTGTGTGCGTTCCACTCACAGAGTTCAACCTTTCTTTTCATAGAGCAGTTTGGAAACACTCTGTTTGTTAAGTCTGCAAGGGGATATTTAGACCTCTTTGACGCCTTCGTTGGATACGGGATTTCTTCATCTACAGCTAGACACATGAATTCTCAGTAACTTCTTTGTGTTGTGTGTATTCAACTCACAGAGTTGAACCTTTCTTTAGACAGAGCAGATTTGAAACACTCTTTTTGTGGATTTTACAAGTGGAGATTTCAAGCGATTTGAGGCCAATTGTAGTAAAGGAAATATCCTCGTTTAAAAACTAGACAGAATCATTCTCAGAAACTACTGTGTGATGTGTGCGTTCAACTCACAGAGTTTCACCTTTCTTTTCATAGAGCAGTTTGGAAACACTCTGTTTGTTAAGTTTGCAAGAGGATATTTGGACCACTTTGAGGCCTTCGTTGGAAACGGGATTTCTCAGGATAATGCTAGACAGATGAATTCCCAGTAACTTCTTTGTGTTGTGTCTGTTCAACTGCCAGAGTTGAACCTTCCTTTAACCAGAGAAGTTTGCAAACACTCTTTTTGTGGAATTTGCAAGTGGAGATTTCAAGCGATTTCAGGCCAATCTTAGAAAGGGAAATATCTTTGTATAAAAACTAGACAGAATCATTCTCAGAAACTACTTTGTGTTGTGTGCGTTCCACTCACAGAGTTCAACCTTTCTTTTCATAGAGCAGTTTGGAAACACTCTGTTTGTTAAGTCTGCAAGGGGATATTTAGACCTCTTTGACGCCTTCGTTGGAAACGGGATTTCTTCATCTACAGCTAGACACATGAATTCTCAGTAACTTCTTTGTGTTGTGTGTATTCAACTCACAGAGTTGAACCTTTCTTTAGACAGAGCAGATTTGAAACACTCTTTTTGTGGATTTTACAAGTGGAGATTTCAAGCGATTTGAGGCCAATTGTAGTAAAGGAAATATCCTCGTTTAAAAACTAGACAGAATCATTCTCAGAAACTACTGTGTGATGTGTGCGTTCAACTCACAGAGTTTCACCTTTCTTTTCATAGAGCGGTTTGGAAACACTCTGTTTGTTAAGTTTGCAAGAGGATATTTGGACCACTTTGAGGCCTTCGTTGGAAACGGGATTTCTCAGTATAATGCTAGACAGATGAATTCCCAGTAACTTCTTTGTGTTGTGTCTGTTCAACTGCCAGAGTTGAACCTTCCTTTAGACAGAGCAGTTTGCAAACACTCTTTTTGTGGAATTTGCAAGTGGAGATTTCAAGCGATTTCAGGCCAATCTTAGAAAGGGAAATATCTTTGTATAAAAACTAGACAGAACCATTCTCAGAAACTACTTTGTGTTGTGTGCGTTCCACTCACAGAGTTCAACCTTTCTTTTCATAGAGCAGTTTGGAAACACTCTGTTTGTTAAGTCTGCAAGGGGATATTTAGACCTGTTTGACGCCTTCGTTGGAAACGGGATTTCTTCATCTACAGCTAGACACATGAATTCTCAGTAACTTCTTTGTGTTGTGTGTATTCAACTCACAGAGTTGAACCTTTCTTTAGACAGAGCAGATTTGAAACACTCTTTTTGTGGATTTTACAAGTGGAGATTTCAAGCGATTTGAGGCCAATTGTAGTAAAGGAAATATCCTCGTTTAAAAACTAGACAGAATCATTCTCAGAAACTACTGTGTGATGTGTGCGTTCAACTCACAGAGTTTCACCTTTCTTTTCATAGAGCAGTTTGGAAACACTCTGTTTGTTAAGTTTGCAAGAGGATATTTGGACCACTTTGAGGCCTTCGTTGGAAACGGGATTTCTCAGTATAATGCTAGACAGATGAATTCCCAGTAACTTCTTTGTGTTGTGTCTATTCAACTCACAGAGTTGAACCTTCCTTTAGACAGAGCAGTTTGCAAACACTGTTTTTGTGGAATTTGCAAGTGGAGATTTCAAGCGATTTCCGGCCAGTCTTAGAAAGGGAAATATCTTTGTATAAAAACTAGACAGAATCATTCTCAGAAACTACTTTGTGTTGTGTGCGTTCCACTCACAGAGTTTAACCTTTCTTTTCATAGAGCAGTTTGGAAACACTCTGTTTGTTAAGTCTGCAAGGGGATATTTAGACCTCTTTGACGCCTTCGTTGGAAACGGGATTTCTTCATATACAGCTAGACACATGAATTCGCAGTAACTTCTTTGTATTGTGTGTATTAAACTCACAGAGTTGAACCTTTCTTTAGACAGAGCAGATTTGAAACACTCTTTTTGTGGATTTTACAAGTGGAGATTTCAAGCGATTTGAGGCCAATTGTAGTAAAGGAAATATCCTCGTTTAAAAATTAGACAGAATAATTCTCAGAAACTACTGTGTGATGTGCGCGTTCAACTCACAGAGTTTCACCTTTCTTTTCATAGAGCAGTTTGGAAACACTCTGTTTATTAAGTTTGCAAGAGGATATTTGGACCACTTTGAGGCCTTCGTTGGAAACGGGATTTCTCAGGATAATGCTAGACAGATGAATTCCCAGTAACTTCTTTGTGTTGTGTCTGTTCAACTGCCAGAGTTGAACCTTCCTTTAGACAGAGCAGTTTGCAAACACTCTTTTTGTGGAATTTGCAAGTGGAGATTTCAAGCGATTTCAGGCCAATCTTAGAAAGGGAAATATCTTTGTATAAAAAATAGACAGAACCATTCTCAGAAACTACTTTGTGTTGTGTGCGTTCCACTCACAGAGTTCAACCTTTCTTTTCATAGAGCAGTTTGGAAACACTCTGTTTGTTAAGTCTGCAAGGGGATATTTAGACCTCTTTGACGCCTTCGTTGGAAACGGGATTTCTTCATCTACAGCTAGACACATGAATTCTCAGTAACTTCTTTGTGTTGTGTGTATTCAACTCACAGAGTTGAACCTTTCTTTAGACAGAGCAGATTTGAAACACTCTTTTTGTGGATTTTACAAGTGGAGATTTCAAGCGATTTGAGGCCAATTGTAGTAAAGGAAATATCCTCGTTTAAAAACTAGACAGAATCATTCTCAGAAACTACTGTGTGATGTGTGCGTTCAACTCACAGAGTTTCACCTTTCTTTTCATAGAGCAGTTTGGAAACACTCTGTTTGTTAAGTTTGCAAGAGGATATTTGGACCACTTTGAGGCCTTCGTTGGAAACGGGATTTCTCAGGATAATGCTAGACAGATGAATTCCCAGTAACTTCTTTGTGTTGTGTCTGTTCAACTGCCAGAGTTGAACCTTCCTTTAACCAGAGAAGTTTGCAAACACTCTTTTTGTGGAATTTGCAAGTGGAGATTTCAAGCGATTTCAGGCCAATCTTAGAAAGGGAAATATCTTTGTATAAAAACTAGACAGAATCATTCTCAGAAACTACTTTGTGTTGTGTGCGTTCCACTCACAGAGTTCAACCTTTCTTTTCATAGAGCAGTTTGGAAACACTCTGTTTGTTAAGTCTGCAAGGGGATATTTAGACCTCTTTGACGCCTTCGTTGGAAACGGGATTTCTTCATCTACAGCTAGACACATGAATTCTCAGTAACTTCTTTGTGTTGTGTGTATTCAACTCACAGAGTTGAACCTTTCTTTAGACAGAGCAGATTTGAAACACTCTTTTTGTGGATTTTACAAGTGGAGATTTCAAGCGATTTCAGGCCAATTGTAGTAAAGGAAATATCCTCGTTTAAAAACTAGACAGAATCATTCTCAGAAACTACTGTGTGATGTGTGCGTTCAACTCACAGAGTTTCACCTTTCTTTTCATAGAGCGGTTTGGAAACACTCTGTTTGTTAAGTTTGCAAGAGGATATTTGGACCACTTTGAGGCCTTCGTTGGAAACGGGATTTCTCAGTATAATGCTAGACAGATGAATTCCCAGTAACTTCTTTGTGTTGTGTCTATTCAACTCACAGAGTTGAACCTTCCTTTAGACAGAGCAGTTTGCAAACACTCTTTTTGTGGAATTTGCAAGTGGAGATTTCAAGCGATTTCAGGCCAATCTTAGAAAGGGAAATATCTTTGTATAAAAACTAGACAGAATCATTCTCAGAAACTACTTTGTGTTGTGTGCGTTCCACTCACAGAGTTCAACCTTTCTTTTCATAGAGCAGTTTGGAAACACTCTGTTTCTTAAGTCTGCAAGGGGATATTTAGACCTGTTTGACGCCTTCGTTGGAAACGGGATTTCTTCATCTACAGCTAGACACATGAATTCTCAGTAACTTCTTTGTGTTGTGTGTATTCAACTCACAGAGTTGAACCTTTCTTTAGACAGAGCAGATTTGAAACACTCTTTTTGTGGATTTTACAAGTGGAGATTTCAAGCGATTTGAGGCCAATTGTAGTAAAGGAAATATCCTCGTTTCAAAACTAGACAGAATCATTCTCAGAAACTACTGTGTGATGTGTGCGTTCAACTCACAGAGTTTCACCTTTCTTTTCATAGAGCAGTTGGGAAACACTCTGTTTGTTAAGTTTGCAAGAGGATATTTGGACCACTTTGAGGCCTTCGTTGGAAACGGGATTTCTCAGTATAATGCTAGACAGATGAATTCCCAGTAACTTCTTTGTGTTGTGTCTGTTCAACTGCCAGAGTTGAACCTTCCTTTAGACAGAGCAGTTTGCAAACACTCTTTTTATGGAATTTGCAAGTGGAGATTTCAAGCGATTTCAGGCCAATCTTAGAAAGGGAAATATCTTTGTATAAAAACTAGACAGAACCATTCTCAGAAACTACTTTGTGTTGTGTGCGTTCCACTCACAGAGTTCAACCTTTCTTTTCATAGAGCAGTTTGGAAACACTCTGTTTCTTAAGTCTGCAAGGGGATATTTAGACCTCTTTGACGCCTTCGTTGGAAACGGGATTTCTTCATCTACAGCTAGACACATGAATTCTCAGTAACTTCTTTGTGTTGTGTGTATTCAACTCACAGAGTTGAACCTTTCTTTAGACAGAGCAGATTTGAAACACTCTTTTTGTGGATTTTACAAGTGGAGATTTCAAGCGATTTGAGGCCAATTGTAGTAAAGGAAATATCCTCGTTTAAAAACTAGACAGAATCATTCTCAGAAACTACTGTGTGATGTGTGCGTTCAACTCACAGAGTTTCACCTTTCTTTTCATAGAGCAGTTGGGAAACACTCTGTTTGTTAAGTTTGCAAGAGGATATTTGGACCACTTTGAGGCCTTCGTTGGAAACGGGATTTCTCAGGATAATGCTAGACAGATGAATTCCCAGTAACTTCTTTGTGTTGTGTCTGTTCAACTGCCAGAGTTGAACCTTCCTTTAGACAGAGCAGTTTGCAAACACTCTTTTTATGGAATTTGCAAGTGGAGATTTCAAGCGATTTCAGGCCAATCTTAGAAAGGGAAATATCTTTGTATAAAAACTAGACAGAACCATTCTCAGAAACTACTTTGTGTTGTGTGCGTTCCACTCACAGAGTTCAACCTTTCTTTTCATAGAGCAGTTTGGAAACACTCTGTTTGTTAAGTCTGCAAGGGGATATTTAGACCTCTTTGACGCCTTCGTTGGAAACGAGATTTCTTCATCTACAGCTAGACACATGAATTCTCAGTAACTTCTTTGTGTTGTGTGTATTCAACTCACAGAGTTGAACCTTTCTTTAGACAGAGCAGATTTGAAACACTCTTTTTGTGGATTTTACAAGTGGAGATTTCAAGCGATTTGAGGCCAATTGTAGTAAAGGAAATATCCTCGTTTAAAAACTAGACAGAATCATTCTCAGAAACTACTGTGTGATGTGTGCGTTCAACTCACAGAGTTTCACCTTTCTTTTCATAGAGCAGTTGGGAAACACTCTGTTTGTTAAGTTTGCAAGAGGATATTTGGACCACTTTGAGGCCTTCGTTGGAAACGGGATTTCTCAGGATAATGCTAGACAGATGAATTCCCAGTAACTTCTTTGTGTTGTGTCTGTTCAACTGCCAGAGTTGAACCTTCCTTTAGACAGAGCAGTTTGCAAACACTCTTTTTGTGGAATTTGCAAGTGGAGATTTCAAGCGATTTCAGGCCAATCTTAGAAAGGGAAATATCTTTGTATAAAAACTAGACAGAATCATTCTCAGAAACTACTTTGTGATGTGTGCGTTCAACTCACAGAGTTTCACCTTTCTTTTCATACAGCAGTTGGGAAACACTCTGTTTCTTAAGTTTGCAAGAGGATATTTGGACCAATTTGAGGCCTTCGTTGGAAACGGGATTACTCAGTATAATGCTAGACAGATGAATTCCCAGTAACTTCTTTGTGTTGTGTCTGTCCAACTGCCAGAGTTGAACCTTCCTTTAGACAGAGCAGTTTGCAAACACTGTTTTTGTGGAATTTGCAAGTGGAGATTTCAAGCGATTTCAGGCCAATCTTAGAAAGGGAAATATCTTTGTATAAAAACTAGACAGAATCATTGTCAGAAACTACTTTGTGTTGTGTGCGTTCCACTCACAGAGTTTAACCTTTCTTTTCATAGAGCAGTTTGGAAACACTCTGTTTGTTAAGTCTGCAAGGGGATATTTAGACCTCTTTGACGCCTTCGTTGGAAACGGGATTTCTTCATATACAGCTAGACACATGAATTCTCAGTAACTTCTTTGTGTTGTGTGTATTCAACTCACAGAGTTGAACCTTTCTTTAGACAGAGCAGATTTGAAACACTCTTTTTGTGGATTTTACAAGTGGAGATTTCAAGCGATTTGAGGACAATTGTAGTAAAGGAAATATCCTCGTTTAAAAACTAGACAGAATCATTCTCAGAAACTACTGTGTGATGTGTGTGTTCAACTCACAGAGTTTCACCTTTCTTTTCATAGAGCAGTTGGGAAACACTCTGTTTGTTAAGTTTGCAAGAGGATATTTGGACCACTTTGAGGTCTTCGTTGGAAACGGGATTTCTCAGGATAATGCTAGACACATGAATTCCCAGTAACTTCTTTGTGTTTTGTCTGTTCAACTGCCAGAGTTGAACCTTCCTTTAGACAGAGCAGTTTGCAAACACTCTTTTTGTGGAATTTGCAAGTGGAGATTTCAAGCGATTTCAGGCCAATCTTAGAAAGGGAAATATCTTTGTATAAAAACTAGACAGAACCATTCTCAGAAACTACTTTGTGTTGTGTGCGTTCCACTCACAGAGTTCAACCTTTCTTTTCATAGAGCAGTTTGGAAACACTCTGTTTGTTAAGTCTGCAAGGGGATATTTAGACCTGTTTGACGCCTTCGTTGGAAACGGGATTTCTTCATCTACAGCTAGACACATGAATTCTCAGTAACTTCTTTGTGTTGTGTGTATTCAACTCACAGAGTTGAACCTTTCTTTAGACAGAGCAGATTTGAAACACTCTTTTTGTGGATTTTACAAGTGGAGATTTCAAGCGATTTGAGGCCAATTGTAGTAAAGGAAATATCCTCGTTTAAAAACTAGACAGAATCATTCTCAGAAACTACTGTGTGATGTGTGCGTTCAACTCACAGAGTTTCACCTTTCTTTTCATAGAGCAGTTTGGAAACACTCTGTTTGTTAAGTTTGCAAGAGGATATTTGGACCACTTTGAGGCCTTCGTTGGAAACGGGATTTCTCAGTATAATGCTAGACAGATGAATTCCCAGTAACTTCTTTGTGTTGTGTCTATTCAACTCACAGAGTTGAACCTTCCTTTAGACAGAGCAGTTTGCAAACACTGTTTTTGTGGAATTTGCAAGTGGAGATTTCAAGCGATTTCCGGCCAGTCTTAGAAAGGGAAATATCTTTGTATAAAAACTAGACAGAATCATTCTCAGAAACTACTTTGTGTTGTGTGCGTTCCACTCACAGAGTTTAACCTTTCTTTTCATAGAGCAGTTTGGAAACACTCTGTTTGTTAAGTCTGCAAGGGGATATTTAGACCTCTTTGACGCCTTCGTTGGAAACGGGATTTCTTCATATACAGCTAGACACATGAATTCGCAGTAACTTCTTTGTATTGTGTGTATTAAACTCACAGAGTTGAACCTTTCTTTAGACAGAGCAGATTTGAAACACTCTTTTTGTGGATTTTACAAGTGGAGATTTCAAGCGATTTGAGGCCAATTGTAGTAAAGGAAATATCCTCGTTTAAAAATTAGACAGAATAATTCTCAGAAACTACTGTGTGATGTGCGCGTTCAACTCACAGAGTTTCACCTTTCTTTTCATAGAGCAGTTTGGAAACACTCTGTTTATTAAGTTTGCAAGAGGATATTTGGACCACTTTGAGGCCTTCGTTGGAAACGGGATTTCTCAGGATAATGCTAGACAGATGAATTCCCAGTAACTTCTTTGTGTTGTGTCTGTTCAACTGCCAGAGTTGAACCTTCCTTTAGACAGAGCAGTTTGCAAACACTCTTTTTGTGGAATTTGCAAGTGGAGATTTCAAGCGATTTCAGGCCAATCTTAGAAAGGGAAATATCTTTGTATAAAAAATAGACAGAACCATTCTCAGAAACTACTTTGTGTTGTGTGCGTTCCACTCACAGAGTTCAACCTTTCTTTTCATAGAGCAGTTTGGAAACACTCTGTTTGTTAAGTCTGCAAGGGGATATTTAGACCTCTTTGACGCCTTCGTTGGATACGGGATTTCTTCATCTACAGCTAGACACATGAATTCTCAGTAACTTCTTTGTGTTGTGTGTATTCAACTCACAGAGTTGAACCTTTCTTTAGACAGAGCAGATTTGAAACACTCTTTTTGTGGATTTTACAAGTGGAGATTTCAAGCGATTTGAGGCCAATTGTAGTAAAGGAAATATCCTCGTTTAAAAACTAGACAGAATCATTCTCAGAAACTACTGTGTGATGTGTGCGTTCAACTCACAGAGTTTCACCTTTCTTTTCATAGAGCAGTTTGGAAACACTCTGTTAAGTTTGCAAGAGGATATTTGGACCACTTTGAGGCCTTCGTTGGAAACGGGATTTCTCAGGATAATGCTAGACAGATGAATTCCCAGTAACTTCTTTGTGTTGTGTCTGTTCAACTGCCAGAGTTGAACCTTCCTTTAACCAGAGAAGTTTGCAAACACTCTTTTTGTGGAATTTGCAAGTGGAGATTTCAAGCGATTTCAGGCCAATCTTAGAAAGGGAAATATCTTTGTATAAAAACTAGACAGAATCATTCTCAGAAACTACTTTGTGTTGTGTGCGTTCCACTCACAGAGTTCAACCTTTCTTTTCATAGAGCAGTTTGGAAACACTCTGTTTGTTAAGTCTGCAAGGGGATATTTAGACCTCTTTGACGCCTTCGTTGGAAACGGGATTTCTTCATCTACAGCTAGACACATGAATTCTCAGTAACTTCTTTGTGTTGTGTGTATTCAACTCACAGAGTTGAACCTTTCTTTAGACAGAGCAGATTTGAAACACTCTTTTTGTGGATTTTACAAGTGGAGATTTCAAGCGATTTGAGGCCAATTGTAGTAAAGGAAATATCCTCGTTTAAAAACTAGACAGAATCATTCTCAGAAACTACTGTGTGATGTGTGCGTTCAACTCACAGAGTTTCACCTTTCTTTTCATAGAGCGGTTTGGAAACACTCTGTTTGTTAAGTTTGCAAGAGGATATTTGGACCACTTTGAGGCCTTCGTTGGAAACGGGATTTCTCAGTATAATGCTAGACAGATGAATTCCCAGTAACTTCTTTGTGTTGTGTCTGTTCAACTGCCAGAGTTGAACCTTCCTTTAGACAGAGCAGTTTGCAAACACTCTTTTTGTGGAATTTGCAAGTGGAGATTTCAAGCGATTTCAGGCCAATCTTAGAAAGGGAAATATCTTTGTATAAAAACTAGACAGAACCATTCTCAGAAACTACTTTGTGTTGTGTGCGTTCCACTCACAGAGTTCAACCTTTCTTTTCATAGAGCAGTTTGGAAACACTCTGTTTGTTAAGTCTGCAAGGGGATATTTAGACCTGTTTGACGCCTTCGTTGGAAACGGGATTTCTTCATCTACAGCTAGACACATGAATTCTCAGTAACTTCTTTGTGTTGTGTGTATTCAACTCACAGAGTTGAACCTTTCTTTAGACAGAGCAGATTTGAAACACTCTTTTTGTGGATTTTACAAGTGGAGATTTCAAGCGATTTGAGGCCAATTGTAGTAAAGGAAATATCCTCGTTTAAAAACTAGACAGAATCATTCTCAGAAACTACTGTGTGATGTGTGCGTTCAACTCACAGAGTTTCACCTTTCTTTTCATAGAGCAGTTTGGAAACACTCTGTTTGTTAAGTTTGCAAGAGGATATTTGGACCACTTTGAGGCCTTCGTTGGAAACGGGATTTCTCAGTATAATGCTAGACAGATGAATTCCCAGTAACTTCTTTGTGTTGTGTCTATTCAACTCACAGAGTTGAACCTTCCTTTAGACAGAGCAGTTTGCAAACACTGTTTTTGTGGAATTTGCAAGTGGAGATTTCAAGCGATTTCCGGCCAGTCTTAGAAAGGGAAATATCTTTGTATAAAAACTAGACAGAATCATTCTCAGAAACTACTTTGTGTTGTGTGCGTTCCACTCACAGAGTTTAACCTTTCTTTTCATAGAGCAGTTTGGAAACACTCTGTTTGTTAAGTCTGCAAGGGGATATTTAGACCTCTTTGACGCCTTCGTTGGAAACGGGATTTCTTCATATACAGCTAGACACATGAATTCGCAGTAACTTCTTTGTATTGTGTGTATTAAACTCACAGAGTTGAACCTTTCTTTAGACAGAGCAGATTTGAAACACTCTTTTTGTGGATTTTACAAGTGGAGATTTCAAGCGATTTGAGGCCAATTGTAGTAAAGGAAATATCCTCGTTTAAAAATTAGACAGAATAATTCTCAGAAACTACTGTGTGATGTGCGCGTTCAACTCACAGAGTTTCACCTTTCTTTTCATAGAGCAGTTTGGAAACACTCTGTTTATTAAGTTTGCAAGAGGATATTTGGACCACTTTGAGGCCTTCGTTGGAAACGGGATTTCTCAGGATAATGCTAGACAGATGAATTCCCAGTAACTTCTTTGTGTTGTGTCTGTTCAACTGCCAGAGTTGAACCTTCCTTTAGACAGAGCAGTTTGCAAACACTCTTTTTGTGGAATTTGCAAGTGGAGATTTCAAGCGATTTCAGGCCAATCTTAGAAAGGGAAATATCTTTGTATAAAAACTAGACAGAACCATTCTCAGAAACTACTTTGTGTTGTGTGCGTTCCACTCACAGAGTTCAACCTTTCTTTTCATAGAGCAGTTTGGAAACACTCTGTTTCTTAAGTCTGCAAGGGGATATTTAGACCTCTTTGACGCCTTCGTTGGAAACGGGATTTCTTCATCTACAGCTAGACACATGAATTCTCAGTAACTTCTTTGTGTTGTGTGTATTCAACTCACAGAGTTGAACCTTTCTTTAGACAGAGCAGATTTGAAACACTCTTTTTGTGGATTTTACAAGTGGAGATTTCAAGCGATTTGAGGCCAATTGTAGTAAAGGAAATATCCTCGTTTAAAAACTAGACAGAATCATTCTCAGAAACTACTGTGTGATGTGTGCGTTCAACTCACAGAGTTTCACCTTTCTTTTCATAGAGCAGTTGGGAAACACTCTGTTTGTTAAGTTTGCAAGAGGATATTTGGACCACTTTGAGGCCTTCGTTGGAAACGGGATTTCTCAGGATAATGCTAGACAGATGAATTCCCAGTAACTTCTTTGTGTTGTGTCTGTTCAACTGCCAGAGTTGAACCTTCCTTTAGACAGAGCAGTTTGCAAACACTCTTTTTATGGAATTTGCAAGTGGAGATTTCAAGCGATTTCAGGCCAATCTTAGAAAGGGAAATATCTTTGTATAAAAACTAGACAGAACCATTCTCAGAAACTACTTTGTGTTGTGTGCGTTCCACTCACAGAGTTCAACCTTTCTTTTCATAGAGCAGTTTGGAAACACTCTGTTTGTTAAGTCTGCAAGGGGATATTTAGACCTCTTTGACGCCTTCGTTGGAAACGAGATTTCTTCATCTACAGCTAGACACATGAATTCTCAGTAACTTCTTTGTGTTGTGTGTATTCAACTCACAGAGTTGAACCTTTCTTTAGACAGAGCAGATTTGAAACACTCTTTTTGTGGATTTTACAAGTGGAGATTTCAAGCGATTTGAGGCCAATTGTAGTAAAGGAAATATCCTCGTTTAAAAACTAGACAGAATCATTCTCAGAAACTACTGTGTGATGTGTGCGTTCAACTCACAGAGTTTCACCTTTCTTTTCATAGAGCAGTTGGGAAACACTCTGTTTGTTAAGTTTGCAAGAGGATATTTGGACCACTTTGAGGCCTTCGTTGGAAACGGGATTTCTCAGGATAATGCTAGACAGATGAATTCCCAGTAACTTCTTTGTGTTGTGTCTGTTCAACTGCCAGAGTTGAACCTTCCTTTAGACAGAGCAGTTTGCAAACACTCTTTTTGTGGAATTTGCAAGTGGAGATTTCAAGCGATTTCAGGCCAATCTTAGAAAGGGAAATATCTTTGTATAAAAACTAGACAGAATCATTCTCAGAAACTACTTTGTGATGTGTGCGTTCAACTCACAGAGTTTCACCTTTCTTTTCATACAGCAGTTGGGAAACACTCTGTTTCTTAAGTTTGCAAGAGGATATTTGGACCAATTTGAGGCCTTCGTTGGAAACGGGATTACTCAGTATAATGCTAGACAGATGAATTCCCAGTAACTTCTTTGTGTTGTGTCTGTCCAACTGCCAGAGTTGAACCTTCCTTTAGACAGAGCAGTTTGCAAACACTGTTTTTGTGGAATTTGCAAGTGGAGATTTCAAGCGATTTCAGGCCAATCTTAGAAAGGGAAATATCTTTGTATAAAAACTAGACAGAATCATTGTCAGAAACTACTTTGTGTTGTGTGCGTTCCACTCACAGAGTTTAACCTTTCTTTTCATAGAGCAGTTTGGAAACACTCTGTTTGTTAAGTCTGCAAGGGGATATTTAGACCTCTTTGACGCCTTCGTTGGAAACGGGATTTCTTCATATACAGCTAGACACATGAATTCTCAGTAACTTCTTTGTGTTGTGTGTATTCAACTCACAGAGTTGAACCTTTCTTTAGACAGAGCAGATTTGAAACACTCTTTTTGTGGATTTTACAAGTGGAGATTTCAAGCGATTTGAGGACAATTGTAGTAAAGGAAATATCCTCGTTTAAAAACTAGACAGAATCATTCTCAGAAACTACTGTGTGATGTGTGTGTTCAACTCACAGAGTTTCACCTTTCTTTTCATAGAGCAGTTGGGAAACACTCTGTTTGTTAAGTTTGCAAGAGGATATTTGGACCACTTTGAGGTCTTCGTTGGAAACGGGATTTCTCAGGATAATGCTAGACACATGAATTCCCAGTAACTTCTTTGTGTTTTGTCTGTTCAACTGCCAGAGTTGAACCTTCCTTTAGACAGAGCAGTTTGCAAACACTCTTTTTGTGGAATTTGCAAGTGGAGATTTCAAGCGATTTCAGGCCAATCTTAGAAAGGGAAATATCTTTGTATAAAAACTAGACAGAACCATTCTCAGAAACTACTTTGTGTTGTGTGCGTTCCACTCACAGAGTTCAACCTTTCTTTTCATAGAGCAGTTTGGAAACACTCTGTTTGTTAAGTCTGCAAGGGGATATTTAGACCTGTTTGACGCCTTCGTTGGAAACGGGATTTCTTCATCTACAGCTAGACACATGAATTCTCAGTAACTTCTTTGTGTTGTGTGTATTCAACTCACAGAGTTGAACCTTTCTTTAGACAGAGCAGATTTGAAACACTCTTTTTGTGGATTTTACAAGTGGAGATTTCAAGCGATTTGAGGCCAATTGTAGTAAAGGAAATATCCTCGTTTAAAAACTAGACAGAATCATTCTCAGAAACTACTGTGTGATGTGTGCGTTCAACTCACAGAGTTGAACCTTCCTTTAGACAGAGCAGTTTGCAAACACTGTTTTTGTGGAATTTGCAAGTGGAGATTTCAAGCGATTTCCGGCCAGTCTTAGAAAGGGAAATATCTTTGTATAAAAACTAGACAGAATCATTCTCAGAAACTACTTTGTGTTGTGTGCGTTCCACTCACAGAGTTTAACCTTTCTTTTCATAGAGCAGTTTGGAAACACTCTGTTTGTTAAGTCTGCAAGGGGATATTTAGACCTCTTTGACGCCTTCGTTGGAAACGGGATTTCTTCATATACAGCTAGACACATGAATTCGCAGTAACTTCTTTGTATTGTGTGTATTAAACTCACAGAGTTGAACCTTTCTTTAGACAGAGCAGATTTGAAACACTCTTTTTGTGGATTTTACAAGTGGAGATTTCAAGCGATTTGAGGCCAATTGTAGTAAAGGAAATATCCTCGTTTAAAAATTAGACAGAATAATTCTCAGAAACTACTGTGTGATGTGCGCGTTCAACTCACAGAGTTTCACCTTTCTTTTCATAGAGCAGTTTGGAAACACTCTGTTTATTAAGTTTGCAAGAGGATATTTGGACCACTTTGAGGCCTTCGTTGGAAACGGGATTTCTCAGGATAATGCTAGACAGATGAATTCCCAGTAACTTCTTTGTGTTGTGTCTGTTCAACTGCCAGAGTTGAACCTTCCTTTAGACAGAGCAGTTTGCAAACACTCTTTTTGTGGAATTTGCAAGTGGAGATTTCAAGCGATTTCAGGCCAATCTTAGAAAGGGAAATATCTTTGTATAAAAAATAGACAGAACCATTCTCAGAAACTACTTTGTGTTGTGTGCGTTCCACTCACAGAGTTCAACCTTTCTTTTCATAGAGCAGTTTGGAAACACTCTGTTTGTTAAGTCTGCAAGGGGATATTTAGACCTCTTTGACGCCTTCGTTGGATACGGGATTTCTTCATCTACAGCTAGACACATGAATTCTCAGTAACTTCTTTGTGTTGTGTGTATTCAACTCACAGAGTTGAACCTTTCTTTAGACAGAGCAGATTTGAAACACTCTTTTTGTGGATTTTACAAGTGGAGATTTCAAGCGATTTGAGGCCAATTGTAGTAAAGGAAATATCCTCGTTTAAAAACTAGACAGAATCATTCTCAGAAACTACTGTGTGATGTGTGCGTTCAACTCACAGAGTTTCACCTTTCTTTTCATAGAGCAGTTTGGAAACACTCTGTTTGTTAAGTTTGCAAGAGGATATTTGGACCACTTTGAGGCCTTCGTTGGAAACGGGATTTCTCAGGATAATGCTAGACAGATGAATTCCCAGTAACTTCTTTGTGTTGTGTCTGTTCAACTGCCAGAGTTGAACCTTCCTTTAACCAGAGAAGTTTGCAAACACTCTTTTTGTGGAATTTGCAAGTGGAGATTTCAAGCGATTTCAGGCCAATCTTAGAAAGGGAAATATCTTTGTATAAAAACTAGACAGAATCATTCTCAGAAACTACTTTGTGTTGTGTGCGTTCCACTCACAGAGTTCAACCTTTCTTTTCATAGAGCAGTTTGGAAACACTCTGTTTGTTAAGTCTGCAAGGGGATATTTAGACCTCTTTGACGCCTTCGTTGGAAACGGGATTTCTTCATCTACAGCTAGACACATGAATTCTCAGTAACTTCTTTGTGTTGTGTGTATTCAACTCACAGAGTTGAACCTTTCTTTAGACAGAGCAGATTTGAAACACTCTTTTTGTGGATTTTACAAGTGGAGATTTCAAGCGATTTGAGGCCAATTGTAGTAAAGGAAATATCCTCGTTTAAAAACTAGACAGAATCATTCTCAGAAACTACTGTGTGATGTGTGCGTTCAACTCACAGAGTTTCACCTTTCTTTTCATAGAGCGGTTTGGAAACACTCTGTTTGTTAAGTTTGCAAGAGGATATTTGGACCACTTTGAGGCCTTCGTTGGAAACGGGATTTCTCAGTATAATGCTAGACAGATGAATTCCCAGTAACTTCTTTGTGTTGTGTCTGTTCAACTGCCAGAGTTGAACCTTCCTTTAGACAGAGCAGTTTGCAAACACTCTTTTTGTGGAATTTGCAAGTGGAGATTTCAAGCGATTTCAGGCCAATCTTAGAAAGGGAAATATCTTTGTATAAAAACTAGACAGAACCATTCTCAGAAACTACTTTGTGTTGTGTGCGTTCCACTCACAGAGTTCAACCTTTCTTTTCATAGAGCAGTTTGGAAACACTCTGTTTGTTAAGTCTGCAAGGGGATATTTAGACCTGTTTGACGCCTTCGTTGGAAACGGGATTTCTTCATCTACAGCTAGACACATGAATTCTCAGTAACTTCTTTGTGTTGTGTGTATTCAACTCACAGAGTTGAACCTTTCTTTAGACAGAGCAGATTTGAAACACTCTTTTTGTGGATTTTACAAGTGGAGATTTCAAGCGATTTGAGGCCAATTGTAGTAAAGGAAATATCCTCGTTTAAAAACTAGACAGAATCATTCTCAGAAACTACTGTGTGATGTGTGCGTTCAACTCACAGAGTTTCACCTTTCTTTTCATAGAGCAGTTTGGAAACACTCTGTTTGTTAAGTTTGCAAGAGGATATTTGGACCACTTTGAGGCCTTCGTTGGAAACGGGATTTCTCAGTATAATGCTAGACAGATGAATTCCCAGTAACTTCTTTGTGTTGTGTCTATTCAACTCACAGAGTTGAACCTTCCTTTAGACAGAGCAGTTTGCAAACACTGTTTTTGTGGAATTTGCAAGTGGAGATTTCAAGCGATTTCCGGCCAGTCTTAGAAAGGGAAATATCTTTGTATAAAAACTAGACAGAATCATTCTCAGAAACTACTTTGTGTTGTGTGCGTTCCACTCACAGAGTTTAACCTTTCTTTTCATAGAGCAGTTTGGAAACACTCTGTTTGTTAAGTCTGCAAGGGGATATTTAGACCTCTTTGACGCCTTCGTTGGAAACGGGATTTCTTCATATACAGCTAGACACATGAATTCGCAGTAACTTCTTTGTATTGTGTGTATTAAACTCACAGAGTTGAACCTTTCTTTAGACAGAGCAGATTTGAAACACTCTTTTTGTGGATTTTACAAGTGGAGATTTCAAGCGATTTGAGGCCAATTGTAGTAAAGGAAATATCCTCGTTTAAAAATTAGACAGAATAATTCTCAGAAACTACTGTGTGATGTGCGCGTTCAACTCACAGAGTTTCACCTTTCTTTTCATAGAGCAGTTTGGAAACACTCTGTTTATTAAGTTTGCAAGAGGATATTTGGACCACTTTGAGGCCTTCGTTGGAAACGGGATTTCTCAGGATAATGCTAGACAGATGAATTCCCAGTAACTTCTTTGTGTTGTGTCTGTTCAACTGCCAGAGTTGAACCTTCCTTTAGACAGAGCAGTTTGCAAACACTCTTTTTGTGGAATTTGCAAGTGGAGATTTCAAGCGATTTCAGGCCAATCTTAGAAAGGGAAATATCTTTGTATAAAAAATAGACAGAACCATTCTCAGAAACTACTTTGTGTTGTGTGCGTTCCACTCACAGAGTTCAACCTTTCTTTTCATAGAGCAGTTTGGAAACACTCTGTTTGTTAAGTCTGCAAGGGGATATTTAGACCTCTTTGACGCCTTCGTTGGAAACGGGATTTCTTCATCTACAGCTAGACACATGAATTCTCAGTAACTTCTTTGTGTTGTGTGTATTCAACTCACAGAGTTGAACCTTTCTTTAGACAGAGCAGATTTGAAACACTCTTTTTGTGGATTTTACAAGTGGAGATTTCAAGCGATTTGAGGCCAATTGTAGTAAAGGAAATATCCTCGTTTAAAAACTAGACAGAATCATTCTCAGAAACTACTGTGTGATGTGTGCGTTCAACTCACAGAGTTTCACCTTTCTTTTCATAGAGCAGTTTGGAAACACTCTGTTTGTTAAGTTTGCAAGAGGATATTTGGACCACTTTGAGGCCTTCGTTGGAAACGGGATTTCTCAGGATAATGCTAGACAGATGAATTCCCAGTAACTTCTTTGTGTTGTGTCTGTTCAACTGCCAGAGTTGAACCTTCCTTTAACCAGAGAAGTTTGCAAACACTCTTTTTGTGGAATTTGCAAGTGGAGATTTCAAGCGATTTCAGGCCAATCTTAGAAAGGGAAATATCTTTGTATAAAAACTAGACAGAATCATTCTCAGAAACTACTTTGTGTTGTGTGCGTTCCACTCACAGAGTTCAACCTTTCTTTTCATAGAGCAGTTTGGAAACACTCTGTTTGTTAAGTCTGCAAGGGGATATTTAGACCTCTTTGACGCCTTCGTTGGAAACGGGATTTCTTCATCTACAGCTAGACACATGAATTCTCAGTAACTTCTTTGTGTTGTGTGTATTCAACTCACAGAGTTGAACCTTTCTTTAGACAGAGCAGATTTGAAACACTCTTTTTGTGGATTTTACAAGTGGAGATTTCAAGCGATTTCAGGCCAATTGTAGTAAAGGAAATATCCTCGTTTAAAAACTAGACAGAATCATTCTCAGAAACTACTGTGTGATGTGTGCGTTCAACTCACAGAGTTTCACCTTTCTTTTCATAGAGCGGTTTGGAAACACTCTGTTTGTTAAGTTTGCAAGAGGATATTTGGACCACTTTGAGGCCTTCGTTGGAAACGGGATTTCTCAGTATAATGCTAGACAGATGAATTCCCAGTAACTTCTTTGTGTTGTGTCTATTCAACTCACAGAGTTGAACCTTCCTTTAGACAGAGCAGTTTGCAAACACTCTTTTTGTGGAATTTGCAAGTGGAGATTTCAAGCGATTTCAGGCCAATCTTAGAAAGGGAAATATCTTTGTATAAAAACTAGACAGAATCATTCTCAGAAACTACTTTGTGTTGTGTGCGTTCCACTCACAGAGTTCAACCTTTCTTTTCATAGAGCAGTTTGGAAACACTCTGTTTCTTAAGTCTGCAAGGGGATATTTAGACCTGTTTGACGCCTTCGTTGGAAACGGGATTTCTTCATCTACAGCTAGACACATGAATTCTCAGTAACTTCTTTGTGTTGTGTGTATTCAACTCACAGAGTTGAACCTTTCTTTAGACAGAGCAGATTTGAAACACTCTTTTTGTGGATTTTACAAGTGGAGATTTCAAGCGATTTGAGGCCAATTGTAGTAAAGGAAATATCCTCGTTTCAAAACTAGACAGAATCATTCTCAGAAACTACTGTGTGATGTGTGCGTTCAACTCACAGAGTTTCACCTTTCTTTTCATAGAGCAGTTGGGAAACACTCTGTTTGTTAAGTTTGCAAGAGGATATTTGGACCACTTTGAGGCCTTCGTTGGAAACGGGATTTCTCAGTATAATGCTAGACAGATGAATTCCCAGTAACTTCTTTGTGTTGTGTCTGTTCAACTGCCAGAGTTGAACCTTCCTTTAGACAGAGCAGTTTGCAAACACTCTTTTTATGGAATTTGCAAGTGGAGATTTCAAGCGATTTCAGGCCAATCTTAGAAAGGGAAATATCTTTGTATAAAAACTAGACAGAACCATTCTCAGAAACTACTTTGTGTTGTGTGCGTTCCACTCACAGAGTTCAACCTTTCTTTTCATAGAGCAGTTTGGAAACACTCTGTTTGTTAAGTCTGCAAGGGGATATTTAGACCTCTTTGACGCCTTCGTTGGAAACGGGATTTCTTCATCTACAGCTAGACACATGAATTCTCAGTAACTTCTTTGTGTTGTGTGTATTCAACTCACAGAGTTGAACCTTTCTTTAGACAGAGCAGATTTGAAACACTCTTTTTGTGGATTTTACAAGTGGAGATTTCAAGCGATTTGAGGCCAATTGTAGTAAAGGAAATATCCTCGTTTAAAAACTAGACAGAATCATTCTCAGAAACTACTGTGTGATGTGTGCGTTCAACTCACAGAGTTTCACCTTTCTTTTCATAGAGCAGTTGGGAAACACTCTGTTTGTTAAGTTTGCAAGAGGATATTTGGACCACTTTGAGGCCTTCGTTGGAAACGGGATTTCTCAGGATAATGCTAGACAGATGAATTCCCAGTAACTTCTTTGTGTTGTGTCTGTTTAACTGCCAGAGTTGAACCTTCCTTTAGACAGAGCAGTTTGCAAACACTCTTTTTGTGGAATTTGCAAGTGGAGATTTCAAGCGATTTCAGGCCAATCTTAGAAAGGGAAATATCTTTGTATAAAAACTAGACAGAACCATTCTCAGAAACTACTTTGTGTTGTGTGCGTTCCACTCACAGAGTTCAACCTTTCTTTTCATAGAGCAGTTTGGAAACACTCTGTTTGTTACGTCTGCAAGGGGATATTTAGACCTCTTTGACGCCTTCGTTGGAAACGGGATTTCTTCATCTACAGCTAGACACATGAATTCTCAGTAACTTCTTTGTGTTGTGTGTATTCAACTCACAGAGTTGAACCTTTCTTTAGACAGAGCAGATTTGAAACACTCTTTTTGTGGATTTTACAAGTGGAGATTTCAAGCGATTTGAGGCCAATTGTAGTAAAGGAAATATCCTCGTTTAAAAACTAGACAGAATCATTCTCAGAAACTACTGTGTGATGTGTGCGTTCAACTCACAGAGTTTCACCTTTCTTTTCATAGAGCAGTTGGGAAACACTCTGTTTGTTAAGTTTGCAAGAGGATATTTGGACCACTTTGAGGCCTTCGTTGGAAACGGGATTTCTCAGTATAATGCTAGACAGATGAATTCCCAGTAACTTCTTTGTGTTGTGTCTGTTCAACTGCCAGAGTTGAACCTTCCTTTAGACAGAGCAGTTTGCAAACACTCTTTTTATGGAATTTGCAAGTGGAGATTTCAAGCGATTTCAGGCCAATCTTAGAAAGGGAAATATCTTTGTATAAAAACTAGACAGAACCATTCTCAGAAACTACTTTGTGTTGTGTGCGTTCCACTCACAGAGTTCAACCTTTCTTTTCATAGAGCAGTTTGGAAACACTCTGTTTGTTAAGTCTGCAAGGGGATATTTAGACCTCTTTGACGCCTTCGTTGGAAACGGGATTTCTTCATCTACAGCTAGACACATGAATTCTCAGTAACTTCTTTGTGTTGTGTGTATTCAACTCACAGAGTTGAACCTTTCTTTAGACAGAGCAGATTTGAAACACTCTTTTTGTGGATTTTACAAGTGGAGATTTCAAGCGATTTGAGGCCAATTGTAGTAAAGGAAATATCCTCGTTTAAAAACTAGACAGAATCATTCTCAGAAACTACTGTGTGATGTGTGCGTTCAACTCACAGAGTTTCACCTTTCTTTTCATAGAGCAGTTGGGAAACACTCTGTTTGTTAAGTTTGCAAGAGGATATTTGGACCACTTTGAGGCCTTCGTTGGAAACGGGATTTCTCAGTATAATGCTAGACAGATGAATTCCCAGTAACTTCTTTGTGTTGTGTCTGTTCAACTGCCAGAGTTGAACCTTCCTTTAGACAGAGCAGTTTGCAAACACTCTTTTTGTGGAATTTGCAAGTGGAGATTTCAAGCGATTTCAGGCCAATCTTAGAAAGGGAAATATCTTTGTATAAAAACTAGACAGAACCATTCTCAGAAACTACTTTGTGTTGTGTGCGTTCCACTCACAGAGTTCAACCTTTCTTTTCATAGAGCAGTTTGGAAACACTCTGTTTGTTACGTCTGCAAGGGGATATTTAGACCTCTTTGACGCCTTCGTTGGAAACGGGATTTCTTCATCTACAGCTAGACACATGAATTCTCAGTAACTTCTTTGTGTTGTGTGTATTCAACTCACAGAGTTGAACCTTTCTTTAGACAGAGCAGATTTGAAACACTCTTTTTGTGGATTTTACAAGTGGAGATTTCAAGCGATTTGAGGCCAATTGTAGTAAAGGAAATATCCTCGTTTAAAAACTAGACAGAATCATTCTCAGAAACTACTGTGTGATGTGTGCGTTCAACTCACAGAGTTTCACCTTTCTTTTCATAGAGCAGTTGGGAAACACTCTGTTTCTTAAGTTTGCAAGAGGATATTTGGACCACTTTGAGGCCTTCGTTGGAAACGGGATTTCTCAGTATAATGCTAGACAGATGAATTCCCAGTAACTTCTTTGTGTTGTGTCTATTCAACTCACAGAGTTGAACCTTCCTTTAGACAGAGCAGTTTGCAAACACTGTTTTTGTGGAATTTGCAAGTGGAGATTTCAAGCGATTTCAGGCCAATCTTAGAAAGGGAAATATCTTTGTATAAAAACTAGACAGAATCATTCTCAGAAACTACTTTGTGTTGTGTGCGTTCCACTCACAGAGTTTAACCTTTCTTTTCATAGAGCAGTTTGGAAACACTCTGTTTGTTAAGTCTGCAAGGGGATATTTAGACCTCTTTGACGCCTTCGTTGGAAACGGGATTTCTTCATCTACAGCTAGACACATGAATTCTCAGTAACTTCTTTGTGTTGTGTGTATTCAACTCACAGAGTTGAACCTTTCTTCAGCAGAGCAGATTTGAAACACTCTTTTTGTGGATTTTACAAGTAGAGATTTCAAGCGATTTGAGGCCAATTGTAGTAAAGGAAGTATCCTCGTTTAAAAAGTAGACAAAATCATTCTCAGAAACTACTTTGTGATGTGTGCGTTCAACTCACAGAGTTTCACCTTTCTTTTCATAGAGTAGTTTGGAAACACTCTGTTTGTTAAGTTTGCAAGAGGATATTTGGAGCACTTTGAGGCCTTCGTTGGAAACGGGATTTCTCAGGATAAGGCTAGACAGATGAATTCCCAGTAACTTCTTTGTGTTGTGTCTATTCAACTCCCAGAGTTGAACCTTCCTTTAGACAGAGCAGTTTGCAAACACTGTTTTTGTGGAATTTGCAAGTGGAGATTTCAAGCGATTTCAGGCCAATCTTAGAAAGGGAAATATCTTTGTATAAAAACTAGACAGAATCATTCTCAGAAACTACTTTGTGTTGTGTGCGTTCCACTCACAGAGTTTAACCTTTCTTTTCATAGAGCAGTTTGGAAACACTCTCTTTCTTAAGTCTGCAAGGGGATATTTAGACCTCTTTGACGCCTTCGTTGGAAACGGGATTTCTTCATCTACAGCTAGACACATGAATTCTCAGTAACTTCTTTGTGTTGTGTGTATTCAACTCACAGAGTTGAACCTTTCTTTAGACAGAGCAGATTTGAAACACTCTTTTTGTGGATTTTACAAGTAGAGATTTCAAGCGATTTGAGGCCAATTGTAGTAAAGGAAGTATCCTCGTTTAAAAAGTAGACAAAATCATTCTCAGAAACTACTGTGTGATGTGTGCGTTCAACTCACAGAGTTTCACCTTTCTTTTCATAGAGCAGTTGGGAAACACTCTGTTTCTTAAGTTTGCAAGAGGATATTTGGACCACTTTGAGGCCTTCGTTGGAAACGGGATTTCTCAGTATAATGCTAGACAGATGAATTCCCAGTAACTTCTTTGTGTTGTGTCTGTTCAACTGCCAGAGTTGAACCTTCCTTTAGACAGAGCAGTTTGCAAACACTCTTTTTATGGAATTTGCAAGTGGAGATTTCAAGCGATTTCAGGCCAATCTTAGAAAGGGAAATATCTTTGTATAAAAACTAGACAGAACCATTCTCAGAAACTACTTTGTGTTGTGTGCGTTCCACTCACAGAGTTCAACCTTTCTTTTCATAGAGCAGTTTGGAAACACTCTGTTTGTTAAGTCTGCAAGGGGATATTTAGACCTCTTTGACGCCTTCGTTGGAAACGGGATTTCTTCATCTACAGCTAGACACATGAATTCTCAGTAACTTCTTTGTGTTGTGTGTATTCAACTCACAGAGTTGAACCTTTCTTTAGACAGAGCAGATTTGAAACACTCTTTTTGTGGATTTTACAAGTGGAGATTTCAAGCGATTTGAGGCCAATTGTAGTAAAGGAAATATCCTCGTTTAAAAACTAGACAGAATCATTCTCAGAAACTACTCTGTGATGTGTGCGTTCAACTCACAGAGTTTCACCTTTCTTTTCATAGAGCAGTTTGGAAACACTCTGTTTGTTAAGTTTGCAAGAGGATATTTGGACCACTTTGAGGCCTTCGTTGGAAACGGGATTTCTCAGTATAATGCTAGACAGATGAATTCCCAGTAACTTCTTTGTGTTGTGTCTATTCAACTCACAGAGTTGAACCTTCCTTTAGACAGAGCAGTTTGCAAACACTCTTTTTGTGGAATTTGCAAGTGGAGATTTCAAGCGATTTCAGGCCAATCTTAGAAAGGGAAATATCTTTGTATAAAAACTAGACAGAATCATTCTCAGAAACTACTTTGTGTTGTGTGCGTTCCACTCACAGAGTTTAACCTTTCTTTTCATAGAGCAGTTTGGAAACACTCTGTTTGTTAAGTCTGCAAGGGGATATTTAGACCTCTTTGACGCCTTCGTTGGAAACGGGATTTCTTCATCTACAGCTAGACACATGAATTCTCAGTAACTTCTTTGTGTTGTGTGTATTCAACTCACAGAGTTGAACCTTTCTTCAGCAGAGCAGATTTGAAACACTCTTTTTGTGGATTTTACAAGTAGAGATTTCAAGCGATTTGAGGCCAATTGTAGTAAAGGAAGTATCCTCGTTTAAAAAGTAGACAAAATCATTCTCAGAAACTACTTTGTGATGTGTGCGTTCAACTCACAGAGTTTCACCTTTCTTTTCATAGAGTAGTTTGGAAACACTCTGTTTGTTAAGTTTGCAAGAGGATATTTGGACCACTTTGAGGCCTTCGTTGGAAACGGGATTTCTCAGGATAAGGCTAGACAGATGAATTCCCAGTAACTTCTTTGTGTTGTGTCTATTCAACTCCCAGAGTTGAACCTTCCTTTAGACAGAGCAGTTTGCAAACACTGTTTTTGTGGAATTTGCAAGTGGAGATTTCAAGCGATTTCAGGCCAATCTTAGAAAGGGAAATCTCTTTGTATAAAAACTAGACAGAATCATTCTCAGAAACTACTTTGTGTTGTGTGCGTTCCACTCACAGAGTTTAACCTTTCTTTTCATAGAGCAGTTTGGAAACACTCTGTTTCTTAAGTCTGCAAGGGGATATTTAGACCTCTTTGACGCCTTCGTTGGAAACGGGATTTCTTCATCTACAGCTAGACACATGAATTCTCAGTAACTTCTTTGTGTTGTGTGTATTCAACTCACAGAGTTGAACCTTTCTTTAGACAGAGCAGATTTGAAACACTCTTTTTGTGGATTTTACAAGTGGAGATTTCAAGCGATTTGAGGCCAATTGTAGTAAAGGAAATATCCTCGTTTAAAAACTAGACAGAATCATTCTCAGAAACTACTGTGTGATGTGTGCGTTCAACTCACAGAGTTTCACCTTTCTTTTCATAGAGCAGTTGGGAAACACTCTGTTTGTTAAGTTTGCAAGAGGATATTTGGACCACTTTGAGGCCTTCGTTGGAAACGGGATTTCTCAGGATAATGCTAGACAGATGAATTCCCAGTAACTTCTTTGTGTTGTGTCTGTTCAACTGCCAGAGTTGAACCTTCCTTTAGACAGAGCAGTTTGCAAACACTCTTTTTATGGAATTTGCAAGTGGAGATTTCAAGCGATTTCAGGCCAATCTTAGAAAGGGAAATATCTTTGTATAAAAACTAGACAGAACCATTCTCAGAAACTACTTTGTGTTGTGTGCGTTCCACTCACAGAGTTCAACCTTTCTTTTCATAGAGCAGTTTGGAAACACTCTGTTTGTTAAGTCTGCAAGGGGATATTTAGACCTCTTTGACGCCTTCGTTGGAAACGGGATTTCTTCATCTACAGCTAGACACATGAATTCTCAGTAACTTCTTTGTGTTGTGTGTATTCAACTCACAGAGTTGAACCTTTCTTTAGACAGAGCAGATTTGAAACACTCTTTTTGTGGATTTTACAAGTGGAGATTTCAAGCGATTTGAGGCCAATTGTAGTAAAGGAAATATCCTCGTTTAAAAACTAGACAGAATCATTCTCAGAAACTACTGTGTGATGTGTGCATTCAACTCACAGAGTTTCACCTTTCTTTTCATAGAGCAGTTTGGAAACACTCTGTTTGTTAAGTTTGCAAGAGGATATTTGGACCACTTTGAGGCCTTCGTTGGAAACGGGATTTCTCAGTATAATGCTAGACAGATGAATTCCCAGTAACTTCTTTGTGTTGTGTCTATTCAACTCACAGAGTTGAACCTTCCTTTAGACAGAGCAGTTTGCAAACACTGTTTTTGTGGAATTTGCAAGTGGAGATTTCAAGCGATTTCAGGCCAATCTTAGAAAGGGAAATATCTTTGTATAAAAAATAGACAGAACCATTCTCAGAAACTACTTTGTGTTGTGTGCGTTCCACTCACAGAGTTCAACCTTTCTTTTCATAGAGCAGTTTGGAAACACTCTGTTTGTTAAGTCTGCAAGGGGATATTTAGACCTCTTTGACGCCTTCGTTGGAAACGGGATTTCTTCATCTACAGCTAGACACATGAATTCTCAGTAACTTCTTTGTGTTGTGTGTATTCAACTCACAGAGTTGAACCTTTCTTTAGACAGAGCAGATTTGAAACACTCTTTTTGTGGATTTTACAAGTGGAGATTTCAAGCGATTTGAGGCCAATTGTAGTAAAGGAAATATCCTCGTTTAAAAACTAGACAGAATCATTCTCAGAAACTACTGTGTGATGTGTGCGTTCAACTCACAGAGTTTCACCTTTCTTTTCATAGAGCAGTTTGGAAACACTCTGTTTGTTAAGTTTGCAAGAGGATATTTGGACCACTTTGAGGCCTTCGTTGGAAACGGGATTTCTCAGGATAATGCTAGACAGATGAATTCCCAGTAACTTCTTTGTGTTGTGTCTGTTCAACTGCCAGAGTTGAACCTTCCTTTAGACAGAGCAGTTTGCAAACACTCTTTTTATGGAATTTGCAAGTGGAGATTTCAAGCGATTTCAGGCCAATCTTAGAAAGGGAAATATCTTTGTATAAAAACTAGACAGAACCATTCTCAGAAACTACTTTGTGTTGTGTGCGTTCCACTCACAGAGTTCAACCTTTCTTTTCATAGAGCAGTTTGGAAACACTCTGTTTGTTAAGTCTGCAAGGGGATATTTAGACCTCTTTGACGCCTTCGTTGGAAACGGGATTTCTTCATCTACAGCTAGACACATGAATTCTCAGTAACTTCTTTGTGTTGTGTGTATTCAACTCACAGAGTTGAACCTTTCTTTAGACAGAGCAGATTTGAAACACTCTTTTTGTGGATTTTACAAGTGGAGATTTCAAGCGATTTGAGGCCAATTGTAGTAAAGGAAATATCCTCGTTTAAAAACTAGACAGAATAATTCTCAGAAACTACTGTGTGATGTGTGCGTTCAACTCACAGAGTTTCACCTTTCTTTTCATAGAGCAGTTGGGAAACACTCTGTTTGTTAAGTTTGCAAGAGGATATTTGGACCACTTTGAGGCCTTCGTTGGAAACGGGATTTCTCAGGATAATGCTAGACAGATGAATTCCCAGTAACTTCTTTGTGTTGTGTCTGTTCAACTGCCAGAGTTGAACCTTCCTTTAGACAGAGCAGTTTGCAAACACTCTTTTTGTGGAATTTGCAAGTGGAGATTTCAAGCGATTTCAGGCCAATCTTAGAAAGGGAAATATCTTTGTATAAAAACTAGACAGAACCATTCTCAGAAACTACTTTGTGTTGTGTGCGTTCCACTCACAGAGTTCAACCTTTCTTTTCATAGAGCAGTTTGGAAACACTCTGTTTGTTACGTCTGCAAGGGGATATTTAGACCTCTTTGACGCCTTCGTTGGAAACGGGATTTCTTCATCTACAGCTAGACACATGAATTCTCAGTAACTTCTTTGTGTTGTGTGTATTCAACTCACAGAGTTGAACCTTTCTTTAGACAGAGCAGATTTGAAACACTCTTTTTGTGGATTTTACAAGTGGAGATTTCAAGCGATTTGAGGCCAATTGTAGTAAAGGAAATATCCTCGTTTAAAAACTAGACAGAATCATTCTCAGAAACTACTGTGTGATGTGTGCGTTCAACTCACAGAGTTTCACCTTTCTTTTCATAGAGCAGTTGGGAAACACTCTGTTTGTTAAGTTTGCAAGAGGATATTTGGACCACTTTGAGGCCTTCGTTGGAAACGGGATTTCTCAGTATAATGCTAGACAGATGAATTCCCAGTAACTTCTTTGTGTTGTGTCTGTTCAACTGCCAGAGTTGAACCTTCCTTTAGACAGAGCAGTTTGCAAACACTCTTTTTATGGAATTTGCAAGTGGAGATTTCAAGCGATTTCAGGCCAATCTTAGAAAGGGAAATATCTTTGTATAAAAACTAGACAGAACCATTCTCAGAAACTACTTTGTGTTGTGTGCGTTCCACTCACAGAGTTCAACCTTTCTTTTCATAGAGCAGTTTGGAAACACTCTGTTTGTTAAGTCTGCAAGGGGATATTTAGACCTCTTTGACGCCTTCGTTGGAAACGGGATTTCTTCATCTACAGCTAGACACATGAATTCTCAGTAACTTCTTTGTGTTGTGTGTATTCAACTCACAGAGTTGAACCTTTCTTTAGACAGAGCAGATTTGAAACACTCTTTTTGTGGATTTTACAAGTGGAGATTTCAAGCGATTTGAGGCCAATTGTAGTAAAGGAAATATCCTCGTTTAAAAACTAGACAGAATCATTCTCAGAAACTACTGTGTGATGTGTGCGTTCAACTCACAGAGTTTCACCTTTCTTTTCATAGAGCAGTTTGGAAACACTCTGTTTGTTAAGTTTGCAAGAGGATATTTGGACCACTTTGAGGCCTTCGTTGGAAACGGGATTTCTCAGTATAATGCTAGACAGATGAATTCCCAGTAACTTCTTTGTGTTGTGTCTATTCAACTCACAGAGTTGAACCTTCCTTTAGACAGAGCAGTTTGCAAACACTCTTTTTGTGGAATTTGCAAGTGGAGATTTCAAGCGATTTCAGGCCAATCTTAGAAAGGGAAATATCTTTGTATAAAAACTAGACAGAATCATTCTCAGAAACTACTTTGTGTTGTGTGCGTTCCACTCACAGAGTTTAACCTTTCTTTTCATAGAGCAGTTTGGAAACACTCTGTTTGTTAAGTCTGCAAGGGGATATTTAGACCTCTTTGACGCCTTCGTTGGAAACGGGATTTCTTCATCTACAGCTAGACACATGAATTCTCAGTAACTTCTTTGTGTTGTGTGTATTCAACTCACAGAGTTGAACCTTTCTTCAGCAGAGCAGATTTGAAACACTCTTTTTGTGGATTTTACAAGTAGAGATTTCAAGCGATTTGAGGCCAATTGTAGTAAAGGAAATATCCTCGTTTAAAAACTAGACAGAATCATTCTCAGAAACTACTGTGTGATGTCTGTGTTCAACTCACAGAGTTTCACCTTTCTTTTCATAGAGCAGTTGGGAAACACTCTGTTTGTTAAGTTTGCAAGAGGATATTTGGACCACTTTGAGGTCTTCGTTGGAAACGGGATTTCTCAGGATAATGCTAGACACATGAATTCCCAGTAACTTCTTTGTGTTTTGTCTGTTCAACTGCCAGAGTTGAACCTTCCTTTAGACAGAGCAGTTTGCAAACACTCTTTTTGTGGAATTTGCAAGTGGAGATTTCAAGCGATTTCAGGCCAATCTTAGAAAGGGAAATATCTTTGTATAAAAACTAGACAGAACCATTCTCAGAAACTACTTTGTGTTGTGTGCGTTCCACTCACAGAGTTCAACCTTTCTTTTCATAGAGCAGTTTGGAAACACTCTGTTTGTTAAGTCTGCAAGGGGATATTTAGACCTGTTTGACGCCTTCGTTGGAAACGGGATTTCTTCATCTACAGCTAGACACATGAATTCTCAGTAACTTCTTTGTGTTGTGTGTATTCAACTCACAGAGTTGAACCTTTCTTTAGACAGAGCAGATTTGAAACACTCTTTTTGTGGATTTTACAAGTGGAGATTTCAAGCGATTTGAGGCCAATTGTAGTAAAGGAAATATCCTCGTTTAAAAACTAGACAGAATCATTCTCAGAAACTACTGTGTGATGTGTGCGTTCAACTCACAGAGTTTCACCTTTCTTTTCATAGAGCAGTTTGGAAACACTCTGTTTGTTAAGTTTGCAAGAGGATATTTGGAGCACTTTGAGGCCTTCGTTGGAAACGGGATTTCTCAGTATAATGCTAGACAGATGAATTCCCAGTAACTTCTTTGTGTTGTGTCTATTCAACTCACAGGGTTGAACCTTCCTTTAGACAGAGCAGTTTGCAAACACTGTTTTTGTGGAATTTGCAAGTGGAGATTTCAAGCGATTTCCGGCCAGTCTTAGAAAGGGAAATATCTTTGTATAAAAACTAGACAGAATCATTCTCAGAAACTACTTTGTGTTGTGTGCGTTCCACTCACAGAGTTTAACCTTTCTTTTCATAGAGCAGTTTGGAAACACTCTGTTTGTTAAGTCTGCAAGGGGATATTTAGACCTCTTTGACGCCTTCGTTTGAAACGGGATTTCTTCATATACAGCTAGACACATGAATTCGCAGTAACTTCTTTGTATTGTGTGTATTAAACTCACAGAGTTGAACCTTTCTTTAGACAGAGCAGATTTGAAACACTCTTTTTGTGGATTTTACAAGTGGAGATTTCAAGCGATTTGAGGCCAATTGTAGTAAAGGAAATATCCTCGTTTAAAAATTAGACAGAATAATTCTCAGAAACTACTGTGTGATGTGCGCGTTCAACTCACAGAGTTTCACCTTTCTTTTCATAGAGCAGTTTGGAAACACTCTGTTTATTAAGTTTGCAAGAGGATATTTGGACCACTTTGAGGCCTTCGTTGGAAACGGGATTTCTCAGGATAATGCTAGACAGATGAATTCCCAGTAACTTCTTTGTGTTGTGTCTGTTCAACTGCCAGAGTTGAACCTTCCTTTAGACAGAGCAGTTTGCAAACACTCTTTTTGTGGAATTTGCAAGTGGAGATTTCAAGCGATTTCAGGCCAATCTTAGAAAGGGAAATATCTTTGTATAAAAAATAGACAGAACCATTCTCAGAAACTACTTTGTGTTGTGTGCGTTCCACTCACAGAGTTCAACCTTTCTTTTCATAGAGCAGTTTGGAAACACTCTGTTTGTTAAGTCTGCAAGGGGATATTTAGACCTCTTTGACGCCTTCGTTGGATACGGGATTTCTTCATCTACAGCTAGACACATGAATTCTCAGTAACTTCTTTGTGTTGTGTGTATTCAACTCACAGAGTTGAACCTTTCTTTAGACAGAGCAGATTTGAAACACTCTTTTTGTGGATTTTACAAGTGGAGATTTCAAGCGATTTGAGGCCAATTGTAGTAAAGGAAATATCCTCGTTTAAAAACTAGACAGAATCATTCTCAGAAACTACTCTGTGATGTGTGCGTTCAACTCACAGAGTTTCACCTTTCTTTTCATAGAGCAGTTCGGAAACACTCTGTTTGTTAAGTTTGCAAGAGGATATTTGGACCACTTTGAGGCCTTCGTTGGAAACGGGATTTCTCAGGATAATGCTAGACAGATGAATTCCCAGTAACTTCTTTGTGTTGTGTCTGTTCAACTGCCAGAGTTGAACCTTCCTTTAACCAGAGAAGTTTGCAAACACTCTTTTTGTGGAATTTGCAAGTGGAGATTTCAAGCGATTTCAGGCCAATCTTAGAAAGGGAAATATCTTTGTATAAAAACTAGACAGAATCATTCTCAGAAACTACTTTGTGTTGTGTGCGTTCCACTCACAGAGTTCAACCTTTCTTTTCATAGAGCAGTTTGGAAACACTCTGTTTGTTAAGTCTGCAAGGGGATATTTAGACCTCTTTGACGCCTTCGTTGGAAACGGGATTTCTTCATCTACAGCTAGACACATGAATTCTCAGTAACTTCTTTGTGTTGTGTGTATTCAACTCACAGAGTTGAACCTTTCTTTAGACAGAGCAGATTTGAAACACTCTTTTTGTGGATTTTACAAGTGGAGATTTCAAGCGATTTGAGGCCAATTGTAGTAAAGGAAATATCCTCGTTTAAAAACTAGACAGAATCATTCTCAGAAACTACTGTGTGATGTGTGCGTTCAACTCACAGAGTTTCACCTTTCTTTTCATAGAGCGGTTTGGAAACACTCTGTTTGTTAAGTTTGCAAGAGGATATTTGGACCACTTTGAGGCCTTCGTTGGAAACGGGATTTCTCAGTATAATGCTAGACAGATGAATTCCCAGTAACTTCTTTGTGTTGTGTCTATTCAACTCACAGAGTTGAACCTTCCTTTAGACAGAGCAGTTTGCAAACACTCTTTTTGTGGAATTTGCAAGTGGAGATTTCAAGCGATTTCAGGCCAATCTTAGAAAGGGAAATATCTTTGTATAAAAACTAGACAGAATCATTCTCAGAAACTACTTTGTGTTGTGTGCGTTCCACTCACAGAGTTCAACCTTTCTTTTCATAGAGCAGTTTGGAAACACTCTGTTTCTTAAGTCTGCAAGGGGATATTTAGACCTCTTTGACGCCTTCGTTGGAAACGGGATTTCTTCATCTACAGCTAGACACATGAATTCTCAGTAACTTCTTTGTGTTGTGTGTATTCAACTCACAGAGTTGAACCTTTCTTTAGACAGAGCAGATTTGAAACACTCTTTTTGTGGATTTTACAAGTGGAGATTTCAAGCGATTTGAGGCCAATTGTAGTAAAGGAAATATCCTCGTTTAAAAACTAGACAGAATCATTCTCAGAAACTACTGTGTGATGTGTGCGTTCAACTCACAGAGTTTCACCTTTCTTTTCATAGAGCAGTTGGGAAACACTCTGTTTGTTAAGTTTGCAAGAGGATATTTGGACCACTTTGAGGCCTTCGTTGGAAACGGGATTTCTCAGGATAATGCTAGACAGATGAATTCCCAGTAACTTCTTTGTGTTGTGTCTGTTCAACTGCCAGAGTTGAACCTTCCTTTAGACAGAGCAGTTTGCAAACACTCTTTTTATGGAATTTGCAAGTGGAGATTTCAAGCGATTTCAGGCCAATCTTAGAAAGGGAAATATCTTTGTATAAAAACTAGACAGAACCATTCTCAGAAACTACTTTGTGTTGTGTGCGTTCCACTCACAGAGTTCAACCTTTCTTTTCATAGAGCAGTTTGGAAACACTCTGTTTGTTAAGTCTGCAAGGGGATATTTAGACCTCTTTGACGCCTTCATTGGAAACGAGATTTCTTCATCTACAGCTAGACACATGAATTCTCAGTAACTTCTTTGTGTTGTGTGTATTCAACTCACAGAGTTGAACCTTTCTTTAGACAGAGCAGATTTGAAACACTCTTTTTGTGGATTTTACAAGTGGAGATTTCAAGCGATTTGAGGCCAATTGTAGTAAAGGAAATATCCTCGTTTAAAAACTAGACAGAATCATTCTCAGAAACTACTGTGTGATGTGTGCGTTCAACTCACAGAGTTTCACCTTTCTTTTCATAGAGCAGTTTGGAAACACTCTGTTTGTTAAGTTTGCAAGAGGATATTTGGAGCACTTTGAGGCCTTCGTTGGAAACGGGATTTCTCAGTATAATGCTAGACAGATGAATTCCCAGTAACTTCTTTGTGTTGTGTCTATTCAACTCACAGGGTTGAACCTTCCTTTAGACAGAGCAGTTTGCAAACACTGTTTTTGTGGAATTTGCAAGTGGAGATTTCAAGCGATTTCCGGCCAGTCTTAGAAAGGGAAATATCTTTGTATAAAAACTAGACAGAATCATTCTCAGAAACTACTTTGTGTTGTGTGCGTTCCACTCACAGAGTTTAACCTTTCTTTTCATAGAGCAGTTTGGAAACACTCTGTTTGTTAAGTCTGCAAGGGGATATTTAGACCTCTTTGACGCCTTCGTTTGAAACGGGATTTCTTCATATACAGCTAGACACATGAATTCGCAGTAACTTCTTTGTATTGTGTGTATTAAACTCACAGAGTTGAACCTTTCTTTAGACAGAGCAGATTTGAAACACTCTTTTTGTGGATTTTACAAGTGGAGATTTCAAGCGATTTGAGGCCAATTGTAGTAAAGGAAATATCCTCGTTTAAAAATTAGACAGAATAATTCTCAGAAACTACTGTGTGATGTGCGCGTTCAACTCACAGAGTTTCACCTTTCTTTTCATAGAGCAGTTTGGAAACACTCTGTTTATTAAGTTTGCAAGAGGATATTTGGACCACTTTGAGGCCTTCGTTGGAAACGGGATTTCTCAGGATAATGCTAGACAGATGAATTCCCAGTAACTTCTTTGTGTTGTGTCTGTTCAACTGCCAGAGTTGAACCTTCCTTTAGACAGAGCAGTTTGCAAACACTCTTTTTGTGGAATTTGCAAGTGGAGATTTCAAGCGATTTCAGGCCAATCTTAGAAAGGGAAATATCTTTGTATAAAAAATAGACAGAACCATTCTCAGAAACTACTTTGTGTTGTGTGCGTTCCACTCACAGAGTTCAACCTTTCTTTTCATAGAGCAGTTTGGAAACACTCTGTTTGTTAAGTCTGCAAGGGGATATTTAGACCTCTTTGACGCCTTCGTTGGATACGGGATTTCTTCATCTACAGCTAGACACATGAATTCTCAGTAACTTCTTTGTGTTGTGTGTATTCAACTCACAGAGTTGAACCTTTCTTTAGACAGAGCAGATTTGAAACACTCTTTTTGTGGATTTTACAAGTGGAGATTTCAAGCGATTTGAGGCCAATTGTAGTAAAGGAAATATCCTCGTTTAAAAACTAGACAGAATCATTCTCAGAAACTACTCTGTGATGTGTGCGTTCAACTCACAGAGTTTCACCTTTCTTTTCATAGAGCAGTTCGGAAACACTCTGTTTGTTAAGTTTGCAAGAGGATATTTGGACCACTTTGAGGCCTTCGTTGGAAACGGGATTTCTCAGGATAATGCTAGACAGATGAATTCCCAGTAACTTCTTTGTGTTGTGTCTGTTCAACTGCCAGAGTTGAACCTTCCTTTAACCAGAGAAGTTTGCAAACACTCTTTTTGTGGAATTTGCAAGTGGAGATTTCAAGCGATTTCAGGCCAATCTTAGAAAGGGAAATATCTTTGTATAAAAACTAGACAGAATCATTCTCAGAAACTACTTTGTGTTGTGTGCGTTCCACTCACAGAGTTCAACCTTTCTTTTCATAGAGCAGTTTGGAAACACTCTGTTTGTTAAGTCTGCAAGGGGATATTTAGACCTCTTTGACGCCTTCGTTGGAAACGGGATTTCTTCATCTACAGCTAGACACATGAATTCTCAGTAACTTCTTTGTGTTGTGTGTATTCAACTCACAGAGTTGAACCTTTCTTTAGACAGAGCAGATTTGAAACACTCTTTTTGTGGATTTTACAAGTGGAGATTTCAAGCGATTTGAGGCCAATTGTAGTAAAGGAAATATCCTCGTTTAAAAACTAGACAGAATCATTCTCAGAAACTACTGTGTGATGTGTGCGTTCAACTCACAGAGTTTCACCTTTCTTTTCATAGAGCGGTTTGGAAACACTCTGTTTGTTAAGTTTGCAAGAGGATATTTGGACCACTTTGAGGCCTTCGTTGGAAACGGGATTTCTCAGTATAATGCTAGACAGATGAATTCCCAGTAACTTCTTTGTGTTGTGTCTATTCAACTCACAGAGTTGAACCTTCCTTTAGACAGAGCAGTTTGCAAACACTCTTTTTGTGGAATTTGCAAGTGGAGATTTCAAGCGATTTCAGGCCAATCTTAGAAAGGGAAATATCTTTGTATAAAAACTAGACAGAATCATTCTCAGAAACTACTTTGTGTTGTGTGCGTTCCACTCACAGAGTTCAACCTTTCTTTTCATAGAGCAGTTTGGAAACACTCTGTTTCTTAAGTCTGCAAGGGGATATTTAGACCTCTTTGACGCCTTCGTTGGAAACGGGATTTCTTCATCTACAGCTAGACACATGAATTCTCAGTAACTTCTTTGTGTTGTGTGTATTCAACTCACAGAGTTGAACCTTTCTTTAGACAGAGCAGATTTGAAACACTCTTTTTGTGGATTTTACAAGTGGAGATTTCAAGCGATTTGAGGCCAATTGTAGTAAAGGAAATATCCTCGTTTAAAAACTAGACAGAATCATTCTCAGAAACTACTGTGTGATGTGTGCGTTCAACTCACAGAGTTTCACCTTTCTTTTCATAGAGCAGTTGGGAAACACTCTGTTTGTTAAGTTTGCAAGAGGATATTTGGACCACTTTGAGGCCTTCGTTGGAAACGGGATTTCTCAGGATAATGCTAGACAGATGAATTCCCAGTAACTTCTTTGTGTTGTGTCTGTTCAACTGCCAGAGTTGAACCTTCCTTTAGACAGAGCAGTTTGCAAACACTCTTTTTATGGAATTTGCAAGTGGAGATTTCAAGCGATTTCAGGCCAATCTTAGAAAGGGAAATATCTTTGTATAAAAACTAGACAGAACCATTCTCAGAAACTACTTTGTGTTGTGTGCGTTCCACTCACAGAGTTCAACCTTTCTTTTCATAGAGCAGTTTGGAAACACTCTGTTTGTTAAGTCTGCAAGGGGATATTTAGACCTCTTTGACGCCTTCGTTGGAAACGAGATTTCTTCATCTACAGCTAGACACATGAATTCTCAGTAACTTCTTTGTGTTGTGTGTATTCAACTCACAGAGTTGAACCTTTCTTTAGACAGAGCAGATTTGAAACACTCTTTTTGTGGATTTTACAAGTGGAGATTTCAAGCGATTTGAGGCCAATTGTAGTAAAGGAAATATCCTCGTTTAAAAACTAGACAGAATCATTCTCAGAAACTACTGTGTGATGTGTGCGTTCAACTCACAGAGTTTCACCTTTCTTTTCATAGAGCAGTTGGGAAACACTCTGTTTGTTAAGTTTGCAAGAGGATATTTGGACCACTTTGAGGCCTTCGTTGGAAACGGGATTTCTCAGGATAATGCTAGACAGATGAATTCCCAGTAACTTCTTTGTGTTGTGTCTGTTCAACTGCCAGAGTTGAACCTTCCTTTAGACAGAGCAGTTTGCAAACACTCTTTTTGTGGAATTTGCAAGTGGAGATTTCAAGCGATTTCAGGCCAATCTTAGAAAGGGAAATATCTTTGTATAAAAACTAGACAGAATCATTCTCAGAAACTACTTTGTGATGTGTGCGTTCAACTCACAGAGTTTCACCTTTCTTTTCATACAGCAGTTGGGAAACACTCTGTTTCTTAAGTTTGCAAGAGGATATTTGGACCAATTTGAGGCCTTCGTTGGAAACGGGATTACTCAGTATAATGCTAGACAGATGAATTCCCAGTAACTTCTTTGTGTTGTGTCTGTCCAACTGCCAGAGTTGAACCTTCCTTTAGACAGAGCAGTTTGCAAACACTGTTTTTGTGGAATTTGCAAGTGGAGATTTCAAGCGATTTCAGGCCAATCTTAGAAAGGGAAATATCTTTGTATAAAAACTAGACAGAATCATTGTCAGAAACTACTTTGTGTTGTGTGCGTTCCACTCACAGAGTTTAACCTTTCTTTTCATAGAGCAGTTTGGAAACACTCTGTTTGTTAAGTCTGCAAGGGGATATTTAGACCTCTTTGACGCCTTCGTTGGAAACGGGATTTCTTCATATACAGCTAGACACATGAATTCTCAGTAACTTCTTTGTGTTGTGTGTATTCAACTCACAGAGTTGAACCTTTCTTTAGACAGAGCAGATTTGAAACACTCTTTTTGTGGATTTTACAAGTGGAGATTTCAAGCGATTTGAGGACAATTGTAGTAAAGGAAATATCCTCGTTTAAAAACTAGACAGAATCATTCTCAGAAACTACTGTGTGATGTGTGTGTTCAACTCACAGAGTTTCACCTTTCTTTTCATAGAGCAGTTGGGAAACACTCTGTTTGTTAAGTTTGCAAGAGGATATTTGGACCACTTTGAGGTCTTCGTTGGAAACGGGATTTCTCAGGATAATGCTAGACACATGAATTCCCAGTAACTTCTTTGTGTTTTGTCTGTTCAACTGCCAGAGTTGAACCTTCCTTTAGACAGAGCAGTTTGCAAACACTCTTTTTGTGGAATTTGCAAGTGGAGATTTCAAGCGATTTCAGGCCAATCTTAGAAAGGGAAATATCTTTGTATAAAAACTAGACAGAACCATTCTCAGAAACTACTTTGTGTTGTGTGCGTTCCACTCACAGAGTTCAACCTTTCTTTTCATAGAGCAGTTTGGAAACACTCTGTTTGTTAAGTCTGCAAGGGGATATTTAGACCTGTTTGACGCCTTCGTTGGAAACGGGATTTCTTCATCTACAGCTAGACACATGAATTCTCAGTAACTTCTTTGTGTTGTGTGTATTCAACTCACAGAGTTGAACCTTTCTTTAGACAGAGCAGATTTGAAACACTCTTTTTGTGGATTTTACAAGTGGAGATTTCAAGCGATTTGAGGCCAATTGTAGTAAAGGAAATATCCTCGTTTAAAAACTAGACAGAATCATTCTCAGAAACTACTGTGTGATGTGTGCGTTCAACTCACAGAGTTTCACCTTTCTTTTCATAGAGCAGTTTGGAAACACTCTGTTTGTTAAGTTTGCAAGAGGATATTTGGACCACTTTGAGGCCTTCGTTGGAAACGGGATTTCTCAGTATAATGCTAGACAGATGAATTCCCAGTAACTTCTTTGTGTTGTGTCTATTCAACTCACAGAGTTGAACCTTCCTTTAGACAGAGCAGTTTGCAAACACTGTTTTTGTGGAATTTGCAAGTGGAGATTTCAAGCGATTTCCGGCCAGTCTTAGAAAGGGAAATATCTTTGTATAAAAACTAGACAGAATCATTCTCAGAAACTACTTTGTGTTGTGTGCGTTCCACTCACAGAGTTTAACCTTTCTTTTCATAGAGCAGTTTGGAAACACTCTGTTTGTTAAGTCTGCAAGGGGATATTTAGACCTCTTTGACGCCTTCGTTGGAAACGGGATTTCTTCATATACAGCTAGACACATGAATTCGCAGTAACTTCTTTGTATTGTGTGTATTAAACTCACAGAGTTGAACCTTTCTTTAGACAGAGCAGATTTGAAACACTCTTTTTGTGGATTTTACAAGTGGAGATTTCAAGCGATTTGAGGCCAATTGTAGTAAAGGAAATATCCTCGTTTAAAAATTAGACAGAATAATTCTCAGAAACTACTGTGTGATGTGCGCGTTCAACTCACAGAGTTTCACCTTTCTTTTCATAGAGCAGTTTGGAAACACTCTGTTTATTAAGTTTGCAAGAGGATATTTGGACCACTTTGAGGCCTTCGTTGGAAACGGGATTTCTCAGGATAATGCTAGACAGATGAATTCCCAGTAACTTCTTTGTGTTGTGTCTGTTCAACTGCCAGAGTTGAACCTTCCTTTAGACAGAGCAGTTTGCAAACACTCTTTTTGTGGAATTTGCAAGTGGAGATTTCAAGCGATTTCAGGCCAATCTTAGAAAGGGAAATATCTTTGTATAAAAAATAGACAGAACCATTCTCAGAAACTACTTTGTGTTGTGTGCGTTCCACTCACAGAGTTCAACCTTTCTTTTCATAGAGCAGTTTGGAAACACTCTGTTTGTTAAGTCTGCAAGGGGATATTTAGACCTCTTTGACGCCTTCGTTGGATACGGGATTTCTTCATCTACAGCTAGACACATGAATTCTCAGTAACTTCTTTGTGTTGTGTGTATTCAACTCACAGAGTTGAACCTTTCTTTAGACAGAGCAGATTTGAAACACTCTTTTTGTGGATTTTACAAGTGGAGATTTCAAGCGATTTGAGGCCAATTGTAGTAAAGGAAATATCCTCGTTTAAAAACTAGACAGAATCATTCTCAGAAACTACTGTGTGATGTGTGCGTTCAACTCACAGAGTTTCACCTTTCTTTTCATAGAGCAGTTTGGAAACACTCTGTTTGTTAAGTTTGCAAGAGGATATTTGGACCACTTTGAGGCCTTCGTTGGAAACGGGATTTCTCAGGATAATGCTAGACAGATGAATTCCCAGTAACTTCTTTGTGTTGTGTCTGTTCAACTGCCAGAGTTGAACCTTCCTTTAACCAGAGAAGTTTGCAAACACTCTTTTTGTGGAATTTGCAAGTGGAGATTTCAAGCGATTTCAGGCCAATCTTAGAAAGGGAAATATCTTTGTATAAAAACTAGACAGAATCATTCTCAGAAACTACTTTGTGTTGTGTGCGTTCCACTCACAGAGTTCAACCTTTCTTTTCATAGAGCAGTTTGGAAACACTCTGTTTGTTAAGTCTGCAAGGGGATATTTAGACCTCTTTGACGCCTTCGTTGGAAACGGGATTTCTTCATCTACAGCTAGACACATGAATTCTCAGTAACTTCTTTGTGTTGTGTGTATTCAACTCACAGAGTTGAACCTTTCTTTAGACAGAGCAGATTTGAAACACTCTTTTTGTGGATTTTACAAGTGGAGATTTCAAGCGATTTGAGGCCAATTGTAGTAAAGGAAATATCCTCGTTTAAAAACTAGACAGAATCATTCTCAGAAACTACTGTGTGATGTGTGCGTTCAACTCACAGAGTTTCACCTTTCTTTTCATAGAGCGGTTTGGAAACACTCTGTTTGTTAAGTTTGCAAGAGGATATTTGGACCACTTTGAGGCCTTCGTTGGAAACGGGATTTCTCAGTATAATGCTAGACAGATGAATTCCCAGTAACTTCTTTGTGTTGTGTCTGTTCAACTGCCAGAGTTGAACCTTCCTTTAGACAGAGCAGTTTGCAAACACTCTTTTTGTGGAATTTGCAAGTGGAGATTTCAAGCGATTTCAGGCCAATCTTAGAAAGGGAAATATCTTTGTATAAAAACTAGACAGAACCATTCTCAGAAACTACTTTGTGTTGTGTGCGTTCCACTCACAGAGTTCAACCTTTCTTTTCATAGAGCAGTTTGGAAACACTCTGTTTGTTAAGTCTGCAAGGGGATATTTAGACCTGTTTGACGCCTTCGTTGGAAACGGGATTTCTTCATCTACAGCTAGACACATGAATTCTCAGTAACTTCTTTGTGTTGTGTGTATTCAACTCACAGAGTTGAACCTTTCTTTAGACAGAGCAGATTTGAAACACTCTTTTTGTGGATTTTACAAGTGGAGATTTCAAGCGATTTGAGGCCAATTGTAGTAAAGGAAATATCCTCGTTTAAAAACTAGACAGAATCATTCTCAGAAACTACTGTGTGATGTGTGCGTTCAACTCACAGAGTTTCACCTTTCTTTTCATAGAGCAGTTTGGAAACACTCTGTTTGTTAAGTTTGCAAGAGGATATTTGGACCACTTTGAGGCCTTCGTTGGAAACGGGATTTCTCAGTATAATGCTAGACAGATGAATTCCCAGTAACTTCTTTGTGTTGTGTCTATTCAACTCACAGAGTTGAACCTTCCTTTAGACAGAGCAGTTTGCAAACACTGTTTTTGTGGAATTTGCAAGTGGAGATTTCAAGCGATTTCCGGCCAGTCTTAGAAAGGGAAATATCTTTGTATAAAAACTAGACAGAATCATTCTCAGAAACTACTTTGTGTTGTGTGCGTTCCACTCACAGAGTTTAACCTTTCTTTTCATAGAGCAGTTTGGAAACACTCTGTTTGTTAAGTCTGCAAGGGGATATTTAGACCTCTTTGACGCCTTCGTTGGAAACGGGATTTCTTCATATACAGCTAGACACATGAATTCGCAGTAACTTCTTTGTATTGTGTGTATTAAACTCACAGAGTTGAACCTTTCTTTAGACAGAGCAGATTTGAAACACTCTTTTTGTGGATTTTACAAGTGGAGATTTCAAGCGATTTGAGGCCAATTGTAGTAAAGGAAATATCCTCGTTTAAAAATTAGACAGAATAATTCTCAGAAACTACTGTGTGATGTGCGCGTTCAACTCACAGAGTTTCACCTTTCTTTTCATAGAGCAGTTTGGAAACACTCTGTTTATTAAGTTTGCAAGAGGATATTTGGACCACTTTGAGGCCTTCGTTGGAAACGGGATTTCTCAGGATAATGCTAGACAGATGAATTCCCAGTAACTTCTTTGTGTTGTGTCTGTTCAACTGCCAGAGTTGAACCTTCCTTTAGACAGAGCAGTTTGCAAACACTCTTTTTGTGGAATTTGCAAGTGGAGATTTCAAGCGATTTCAGGCCAATCTTAGAAAGGGAAATATCTTTGTATAAAAAATAGACAGAACCATTCTCAGAAACTACTTTGTGTTGTGTGCGTTCCACTCACAGAGTTCAACCTTTCTTTTCATAGAGCAGTTTGGAAACACTCTGTTTGTTAAGTCTGCAAGGGGATATTTAGACCTCTTTGACGCCTTCGTTGGAAACGGGATTTCTTCATCTACAGCTAGACACATGAATTCTCAGTCACTTCTTTGTGTTGTGTGTATTCAACTCACAGAGTTGAACCTTTCTTTAGACAGAGCAGATTTGAAACACTCTTTTTGTGGATTTTACAAGTGGAGATTTCAAGCGATTTGAGGCCAATTGTAGTAAAGGAAATATCCTCGTTTAAAAACTAGACAGAATCATTCTCAGAAACTACTGTGTGATGTGTGCGTTCAACTCACAGAGTTTCACCTTTCTTTTCATAGAGCAGTTTGGAAACACTCTGTTTGTTAAGTTTGCAAGAGGATATTTGGACCACTTTGAGGCCTTCGTTGGAAACGGGATTTCTCAGGATAATGCTAGACAGATGAATTCCCAGTAACTTCTTTGTGTTGTGTCTGTTCAACTGCCAGAGTTGAACCTTCCTTTAACCAGAGAAGTTTGCAAACACTCTTTTTGTGGAATTTGCAAGTGGAGATTTCAAGCGATTTCAGGCCAATCTTAGAAAGGGAAATATCTTTGTATAAAAACTAGACAGAATCATTCTCAGAAACTACTTTGTGTTGTGTGCGTTCCACTCACAGAGTTCAACCTTTCTTTTCATAGAGCAGTTTGGAAACACTCTGTTTGTTAAGTCTGCAAGGGGATATTTAGACCTCTTTGACGCCTTCGTTGGAAACGGGATTTCTTCATCTACAGCTAGACACATGAATTCTCAGTAACTTCTTTGTGTTGTGTGTATTCAACTCACAGAGTTGAACCTTTCTTTAGACAGAGCAGATTTGAAACACTCTTTTTGTGGATTTTACAAGTGGAGATTTCAAGCGATTTCAGGCCAATTGTAGTAAAGGAAATATCCTCGTTTAAAAACTAGACAGAATCATTCTCAGAAACTACTGTGTGATGTGTGCGTTCAACTCACAGAGTTTCACCTTTCTTTTCATAGAGCGGTTTGGAAACACTCTGTTTGTTAAGTTTGCAAGAGGATATTTGGACCACTTTGAGGCCTTCGTTGGAAACGGGATTTCTCAGTATAATGCTAGACAGATGAATTCCCAGTAACTTCTTTGTGTTGTGTCTATTCAACTCCCAGAGTTGAACCTTCCTTTAGACAGAGCAGTTTGCAAACACTCTTTTTGTGGAATTTGCAAGTGGAGATTTCAAGCGATTTCAGGCCAATCTTAGAAAGGGAAATATCTTTGTATAAAAACTAGACAGAATCATTCTCAGAAACTACTTTGTGTTGTGTGCGCTCCACTCACAGAGTTCAACCTTTCTTTTCATAGAGCAGTTTGGAAACACTCTGTTTGTTAAGTCTGCAAGGGGATATTTAGACCTGTTTGACGCCTTCGTTGGAAACGGGATTTCTTCATCTACAGCTAGACACATGAATTCTCAGTAACTTCTTTGTGTTGTGTGTATTCAACTCACAGAGTTGAACCTTTCTTTAGACAGAGCAGATTTGAAACACTCTTTTTGTGGATTTTACAAGTGGAGATTTCAAGCGATTTGAGGCCAATTGTAGTAAAGGAAATATCCTCGTTTAAAAACTAGACAGAATCATTCTCAGAAACTACTGTGTGATGTGTGCGTTCAACTCACAGAGTTTCACCTTTCTTTTCATAGAGCAGTTGGGAAACACTCTGTTTGTTAAGTTTGCAAGAGGATATTTGGACCACTTTGAGGCCTTCGTTGGAAACGGGATTTCTCAGGATAATGCTAGACAGATGAATTCCCAGTAACTTCTTTGTGTTGTGTCTGTTCAACTGCCAGAGTTGAACCTTCCTTTAGACAGAGCAGTTTGCAAACACTCTTTTTGTGGAATTTGCAAGTGGAGATTTCAAGCGATTTCAGGCCAATCTTAGAAAGGGAAATATCTTTGTATAAAAACTAGACAGAACCATTCTCAGAAACTACTTTGTGTTGTGTGCGTTCCACTCACAGAGTTCAACCTTTCTTTTCATAGAGCAGTTTGGAAACACTCTGTTTGTTACGTCTGCAAGGGGATATTTAGACCTCTTTGACGCCTTCGTTGGAAACGGGATTTCTTCATCTACAGCTAGACACATGAATTCTCAGTAACTTCTTTGTGTTGTGTGTATTCAACTCACAGAGTTGAACCTTTCTTTAGACAGAGCAGATTTGAAACACTCTTTTTGTGGATTTTACAAGTGGAGATTTCAAGCGATTTGAGGCCAATTGTAGTAAAGGAAATATCCTCGTTTAAAAACTAGACAGAATCATTCTCAGAAACTACTGTGTGATGTGTGCGTTCAACTCACAGAGTTTCACCTTTCTTTTCATAGAGCAGTTGGGAAACACTCTGTTTGTTAAGTTTGCAAGAGGATATTTGGACCACTTTGAGGCCTTCGTTGGAAACGGGATTTCTCAGTATAATGCTAGACAGATGAATTCCCAGTAACTTCTTTGTGTTGTGTCTGTTCAACTGCCAGAGTTGAACCTTCCTTTAGACAGAGCAGTTTGCAAACACTCTTTTTATGGAATTTGCAAGTGGAGATTTCAAGCGATTTCAGGCCAATCTTAGAAAGGGAAATATCTTTGTATAAAAACTAGACAGAACCATTCTCAGAAACTACTTTGTGTTGTGTGCGTTCCACTCACAGAGTTCAACCTTTCTTTTCATAGAGCAGTTTGGAAACACTCTGTTTGTTAAGTCTGCAAGGGGATATTTAGACCTCTTTGACGCCTTCGTTGGAAACGGGATTTCTTCATCTACAGCTAGACACATGAATTCTCAGTAACTTCTTTGTGTTGTGTGTATTCAACTCACAGAGTTGAACCTTTCTTTAGACAGAGCAGATTTGAAACACTCTTTTTGTGGATTTTACAAGTGGAGATTTCAAGCGATTTGAGGCCAATTGTAGTAAAGGAAATATCCTCGTTTAAAAACTAGACAGAATCATTCTCAGAAACTACTGTGTGATGTGTGCGTTCAACTCACAGAGTTTCACCTTTCTTTTCATAGAGCAGTTGGGAAACACTCTGTTTGTTAAGTTTGCAAGAGGATATTTGGACCACTTTGAGGCCTTCGTTGGAAACGGGATTTCTCAGGATAATGCTAGACAGATGAATTCCCAGTAACTTCTTTGTGTTGTGTCTGTTCAACTGCCAGAGTTGAACCTTCCTTTAGACAGAGCAGTTTGCAAACACTCTTTTTGTGGAATTTGCAAGTGGAGATTTCAAGCGATTTCAGGCCAATCTTAGAAAGGGAAATATCTTTGTATAAAAACTAGACAGAACCATTCTCAGAAACTACTTTGTGTTGTGTGCGTTCCACTCACAGAGTTCAACCTTTCTTTTCATAGAGCAGTTTGGAAACACTCTGTTTGTTACGTCTGCAAGGGGATATTTAGACCTCTTTGACGCCTTCGTTGGAAACGGGATTTCTTCATCTACAGCTAGACACATGAATTCTCAGTAACTTCTTTGTGTTGTGTGTATTCAACTCACAGAGTTGAACCTTTCTTTAGACAGAGCAGATTTGAAACACTCTTTTTGTGGATTTTACAAGTGGAGATTTCAAGCGATTTGAGGCCAATTGTAGTAAAGGAAATATCCTCGTTTAAAAACTAGACAGAATCATTCTCAGAAACTACTGTGTGATGTGTGCGTTCAACTCACAGAGTTTCACCTTTCTTTTCATAGAGCAGTTGGGAAACACTCTGTTTCTTAAGTTTGCAAGAGGATATTTGGACCACTTTGAGGCCTTCGTTGGAAACGGGATTTCTCAGTATAATGCTAGACAGATGAATTCCCAGTAACTTCTTTGTGTTGTGTCTATTCAACTCACAGAGTTGAACCTTCCTTTAGACAGAGCAGTTTGCAAACACTGTTTTTGTGGAATTTGCAAGTGGAGATTTCAAGCGATTTCAGGCCAATCTTAGAAAGGGAAATATCTTTGTATAAAAACTAGACAGAATCATTCTCAGAAACTACTTTGTGTTGTGTGCGTTCCACTCACAGAGTTTAACCTTTCTTTTCATAGAGCAGTTTGGAAACACTCTGTTTGTTAAGTCTGCAAGGGGATATTTAGACCTCTTTGACGCCTTCGTTGGAAACGGGATTTCTTCATCTACAGCTAGACACATGAATTCTCAGTAACTTCTTTGTGTTGTGTGTATTCAACTCACAGAGTTGAACCTTTCTTCAGCAGAGCAGATTTGAAACACTCTTTTTGTGGATTTTACAAGTAGAGATTTCAAGCGATTTGAGGCCAATTGTAGTAAAGGAAGTATCCTCGTTTAAAAAGTAGACAAAATCATTCTCAGAAACTACTTTGTGATGTGTGCGTTCAACTCACAGAGTTTCACCTTTCTTTTCATAGAGTAGTTTGGAAACACTCTGTTTGTTAAGTTTGCAAGAGGATATTTGGAGCACTTTGAGGCCTTCGTTGGAAACGGGATTTCTCAGGATAAGGCTAGACAGATGAATTCCCAGTAACTTCTTTGTGTTGTGTCTATTCAACTCCCAGAGTTGAACCTTCCTTTAGACAGAGCAGTTTGCAAACACTGTTTTTGTGGAATTTGCAAGTGGAGATTTCAAGCGATTTCAGGCCAATCTTAGAAAGGGAAATATCTTTGTATAAAAACTAGACAGAATCATTCTCAGAAACTACTTTGTGTTGTGTGCGTTCCACTCACAGAGTTTAACCTTTCTTTTCATAGAGCAGTTTGGAAACACTCTCTTTCTTAAGTCTGCAAGGGGATATTTAGACCTCTTTGACGCCTTCGTTGGAAACGGGATTTCTTCATCTACAGCTAGACACATGAATTCTCAGTAACTTCTTTGTGTTGTGTGTATTCAACTCACAGAGTTGAACCTTTCTTTAGACAGAGCAGATTTGAAACACTCTTTTTGTGGATTTTACAAGTAGAGATTTCAAGCGATTTGAGGCCAATTGTAGTAAAGGAAGTATCCTCGTTTAAAAAGTAGACAAAATCATTCTCAGAAACTACTGTGTGATGTGTGCGTTCAACTCACAGAGTTTCACCTTTCTTTTCATAGAGCAGTTGGGAAACACTCTGTTTCTTAAGTTTGCAAGAGGATATTTGGACCACTTTGAGGCCTTCGTTGGAAACGGGATTTCTCAGTATAATGCTAGACAGATGAATTCCCAGTAACTTCTTTGTGTTGTGTCTGTTCAACTGCCAGAGTTGAACCTTCCTTTAGACAGAGCAGTTTGCAAACACTCTTTTTATGGAATTTGCAAGTGGAGATTTCAAGCGATTTCAGGCCAATCTTAGAAAGGGAAATATCTTTGTATAAAAACTAGACAGAACCATTCTCAGAAACTACTTTGTGTTGTGTGCGTTCCACTCACAGAGTTCAACCTTTCTTTTCATAGAGCAGTTTGGAAACACTCTGTTTGTTAAGTCTGCAAGGGGATATTTAGACCTCTTTGACGCCTTCGTTGGAAACGGGATTTCTTCATCTACAGCTAGACACATGAATTCTCAGTAACTTCTTTGTGTTGTGTGTATTCAACTCACAGAGTTGAACCTTTCTTTAGACAGAGCAGATTTGAAACACTCTTTTTGTGGATTTTACAAGTGGAGATTTCAAGCGATTTGAGGCCAATTGTAGTAAAGGAAATATCCTCGTTTAAAAACTAGACAGAATCATTCTCAGAAACTACTCTGTGATGTGTGCGTTCAACTCACAGAGTTTCACCTTTCTTTTCATAGAGCAGTTTGGAAACACTCTGTTTGTTAAGTTTGCAAGAGGATATTTGGACCACTTTGAGGCCTTCGTTGGAAACGGGATTTCTCAGTATAATGCTAGACAGATGAATTCCCAGTAACTTCTTTGTGTTGTGTCTATTCAACTCACAGAGTTGAACCTTCCTTTAGACAGAGCAGTTTGCAAACACTGTTTTTGTGGAATTTGCAAGTGGAGATTTCAAGCGATTTCAGGCCAATCTTAGAAAGGGAAATATCTTTGTATAAAAACTAGACAGAATCATTCTCAGAAACTACTTTGTGTTGTGTGCGTTCCACTCACAGAGTTTAACCTTTCTTTTCATAGAGCAGTTTGGAAACACTCTGTTTGTTAAGTCTGCAAGGGGATATTTAGACCTCTTTGACGCCTTCGTTGGAAACGGGATTTCTTCATCTACAGCTAGACACATGAATTCTCAGTAACTTCTTTGTGTTGTGTGTATTCAACTCACAGAGTTGAACCTTTCTTCAGCAGAGCAGATTTGAAACACTCTTTTTGTGGATTTTACAAGTAGAGATTTCAAGCGATTTGAGGCCAATTGTAGTAAAGGAAGTATCCTCGTTTAAAAAGTAGACAAAATCATTCTCAGAAACTACTTTGTGATGTGTGCGTTCAACTCACAGAGTTTCACCTTTCTTTTCATAGAGTAGTTTGGAAACACTCTGTTTGTTAAGTTTGCAAGAGGATATTTGGAGCACTTTGAGGCCTTCGTTGGAAACGGGATTTCTCAGGATAAGGCTAGACAGATGAATTCCCAGTAACTTCTTTGTGTTGTGTCTATTCAACTCCCAGAGTTGAACCTTCCTTTAGACAGAGCAGTTTGCAAACACTGTTTTTGTGGAATTTGCAAGTGGAGATTTCAAGCGATTTCAGGCCAATCTTAGAAAGGGAAATCTCTTTGTATAAAAACTAGACAGAATCATTCTCAGAAACTACTTTGTGTTGTGTGCGTTCCACTCACAGAGTTTAACCTTTCTTTTCATAGAGCAGTTTGGAAACACTCTGTTTCTTAAGTCTGCAAGGGGATATTTAGACCTCTTTGACGCCTTCGTTGGAAACGGGATTTCTTCATCTACAGCTAGACACATGAATTCTCAGTAACTTCTTTGTGTTGTGTGTATTCAACTCACAGAGTTGAACCTTTCTTTAGACAGAGCAGATTTGAAACACTCTTTTTGTGGATTTTACAAGTGGAGATTTCAAGCGATTTGAGGCCAATTGTAGTAAAGGAAATATCCTCGTTTAAAAACTAGACAGAATCATTCTCAGAAACTACTGTGTGATGTGTGCATTCAACTCACAGAGTTTCACCTTTCTTTTCATAGAGCAGTTTGGAAACACTCTGTTTGTTAAGTTTGCAAGAGGATATTTGGACCACTTTGAGGCCTTCGTTGGAAACGGGATTTCTCAGTATAATGCTAGACAGATGAATTCCCAGTAACTTCTTTGTGTTGTGTCTATTCAACTCACAGAGTTGAACCTTCCTTTAGACAGAGCAGTTTGCAAACACTGTTTTTGTGGAATTTGCAAGTGGAGATTTCAAGCGATTTCAGGCCAATCTTAGAAAGGGAAATATCTTTGTATAAAAAATAGACAGAACCATTCTCAGAAACTACTTTGTGTTGTGTGCGTTCCACTCACAGAGTTCAACCTTTCTTTTCATAGAGCAGTTTGGAAAAACTCTGTTTGTTAAGTCTGCAAGGGGATATTTAGACCTCTTTGACGCCTTCGTTGGAAACGGGATTTCTTCATCTACAGCTAGACACATGAATTCTCAGTAACTTCTTTGTGTTGTGTGTATTCAACTCACAGAGTTGAACCTTTCTTTAGACAGAGCAGATTTGAAACACTCTTTTTGTGGATTTTACAAGTGGAGATTTCAAGCGATTTGAGGCCAATTGTAGTAAAGGAAATATCCTCGTTTAAAAACTAGACAGAATCATTCTCAGAAACTACTGTGTGATGTGTGCGTTCAACTCACAGAGTTTCACCTTTCTTTTCATAGAGCAGTTTGGAAACACTCTGTTTGTTAAGTTTGCAAGAGGATATTTGGACCACTTTGAGGCCTTCGTTGGAAACGGGATTTCTCAGGATAATGCTAGACAGATGAATTCCCAGTAACTTCTTTGTGTTGTGTCTGTTCAACTGCCAGAGTTGAACCTTCCTTTAGACAGAGCAGTTTGCAAACACTCTTTTTATGGAATTTGCAAGTGGAGATTTCAAGCGATTTCAGGCCAATCTTAGAAAGGGAAATATCTTTGTATAAAAACTAGACAGAACCATTCTCAGAAACTACTTTGTGTTGTGTGCGTTCCACTCACAGAGTTCAACCTTTCTTTTCATAGAGCAGTTTGGAAACACTCTGTTTGTTAAGTCTGCAAGGGGATATTTAGACCTCTTTGACGCCTTCGTTGGAAACGGGATTTCTTCATCTACAGCTAGACACATGAATTCTCAGTAACTTCTTTGTGTTGTGTGTATTCAACTCACAGAGTTGAACCTTTCTTTAGACAGAGCAGATTTGAAACACTCTTTTTGTGGATTTTACAAGTGGAGATTTCAAGCGATTTGAGGCCAATTGTAGTAAAGGAAATATCCTCGTTTAAAAACTAGACAGAATCATTCTCAGAAACTACTGTGTGATGTGTGCGTTCAACTCACAGAGTTTCACCTTTCTTTTCATAGAGCAGTTGGGAAACACTCTGTTTGTTAAGTTTGCAAGAGGATATTTGGACCACTTTGAGGCCTTCGTTGGAAACGGGATTTCTCAGGATAATGCTAGACAGATGAATTCCCAGTAACTTCTTTGTGTTGTGTCTGTTCAACTGCCAGAGTTGAACCTTCCTTTAGACAGAGCAGTTTGCAAACACTCTTTTTGTGGAATTTGCAAGTGGAGATTTCAAGCGATTTCAGGCCAATCTTAGAAAGGGAAATATCTTTGTATAAAAACTAGACAGAACCATTCTCAGAAACTACTTTGTGTTGTGTGCGTTCCACTCACAGAGTTCAACCTTTCTTTTCATAGAGCAGTTTGGAAACACTCTGTTTGTTACGTCTGCAAGGGGATATTTAGACCTCTTTGACGCCTTCGTTGGAAACGGGATTTCTTCATCTACAGCTAGACACATGAATTCTCAGTAACTTCTTTGTGTTGTGTGTATTCAACTCACAGAGTTGAACCTTTCTTTAGACAGAGCAGATTTGAAACACTCTTTTTGTGGATTTTACAAGTGGAGATTTCAAGCGATTTGAGGCCAATTGTAGTAAAGGAAATATCCTCGTTTAAAAACTAGACAGAATCATTCTCAGAAACTACTGTGTGATGTGTGCGTTCAACTCACAGAGTTTCACCTTTCTTTTCATAGAGCAGTTGGGAAACACTCTGTTTGTTAAGTTTGCAAGAGGATATTTGGACCACTTTGAGGCCTTCGTTGGAAACGGGATTTCTCAGTATAATGCTAGACAGATGAATTCCCAGTAACTTCTTTGTGTTGTGTCTGTTCAACTGCCAGAGTTGAACCTTCCTTTAGACAGAGCAGTTTGCAAACACTCTTTTTATGGAATTTGCAAGTGGAGATTTCAAGCGATTTCAGGCCAATCTTAGAAAGGGAAATATCTTTGTATAAAAACTAGACAGAACCATTCTCAGAAACTACTTTGTGTTGTGTGCGTTCCACTCACAGAGTTCAACCTTTCTTTTCATAGAGCAGTTTGGAAACACTCTGTTTGTTAAGTCTGCAAGGGGATATTTAGACCTCTTTGACGCCTTCGTTGGAAACGGGATTTCTTCATCTACAGCTAGACACATGAATTCTCAGTAACTTCTTTGTGTTGTGTGTATTCAACTCACAGAGTTGAACCTTTCTTTAGACAGAGCAGATTTGAAACACTCTTTTTGTGGATTTTACAAGTGGAGATTTCAAGCGATTTGAGGCCAATTGTAGTAAAGGAAATATCCTCGTTTAAAAACTAGACAGAATCATTCTCAGAAACTACTGTGTGATGTGTGCGTTCAACTCACAGAGTTTCACCTTTCTTTTCATAGAGCAGTTGGGAAACACTCTGTTTGTTAAGTTTGCAAGAGGATATTTGGACCACTTTGAGGCCTTCGTTGGAAATGGGATTTCTCAGGATAATGCTAGACAGATGAATTCCCAGTAACTTCTTTGTGTTGTGTCTATTCAACTCACAGAGTTGAACCTTCCTTTAGACAGAGCAGTTTGCAAACACTGTTTTTGTGGAATTTGCAAGTGGAGATTTCAAGCGATTTCAGGCCAATCTTAGAAAGGGAAATATCTTTGTATAAAAACTAGACAGAATCATTCTCAGAAACTACTTTGTGTTGTGTGCGTTCCACTCACAGAGTTTAACCTTTCTTTTCATAGAGCAGTTTGGAAACACTCTGTTTGTTAAGTCTGCAAGGGGATATTTAGACCTCTTTGACGCCTTCGTTGGAAACGGGATTTCTTCATCTACAGCTAGACACATGAATTCTCAGTAACTTCTTTGTGTTGTGTGTATTCAACTCACAGAGTTGAACCTTTCTTCAGCAGAGCAGATTTGAAACACTCTTTTTGTGGATTTTACAAGTAGAGATTTCAAGCGATTTGAGGCCAATTGTAGTAAAGGAAGTATCCTCGTTTAAAAAGTAGACAAAATCATTCTCAGAAACTACTTTGTGATGTGTGCGTTCAACTCACAGAGTTTCACCTTTCTTTTCATAGAGTAGTTTGGAAACACTCTGTTTGTTAAGTTTGCAAGAGGATATTTGGAGCACTTTGAGGCCTTCGTTGGAAACGGGATTTCTCAGGATAAGGCTAGACAGATGAATTCCCAGTAACTTCTTTGTGTTGTGTCTATTCAACTCCCAGAGTTGAACCTTCCTTTAGACAGAGCAGTTTGCAAACACTGTTTTTGTGGAATTTGCAAGTGGAGATTTCAAGCGATTTCAGGCCAATCTTAGAAAGGGAAATATCTTTGTATAAAAACTAGACAGAATCATTCTCAGAAACTACTTTGTGTTGTGTGCGTTCCACTCACAGAGTTTAACCTTTCTTTTCATAGAGCAGTTTGGAAACACTCTCTTTCTTAAGTCTGCAAGGGGATATTTAGACCTCTTTGACGCCTTCGTTGGAAACGGGATTTCTTCATCTACAGCTAGACACATGAATTCTCAGTAACTTCTTTGTGTTGTGTGTATTCAACTCACAGAGTTGAACCTTTCTTTAGACAGAGCAGATTTGAAACACTCTTTTTGTGGATTTTACAAGTAGAGATTTCAAGCGATTTGAGGCCAATTGTAGTAAAGGAAGTATCCTCGTTTAAAAAGTAGACAAAATCATTCTCAGAAACTACTGTGTGATGTGTGCGTTCAACTCACAGAGTTTCACCTTTCTTTTCATAGAGCAGTTGGGAAACACTCTGTTTCTTAAGTTTGCAAGAGGATATTTGGACCACTTTGAGGCCTTCGTTGGAAACGGGATTTCTCAGTATAATGCTAGACAGATGAATTCCCAGTAACTTCTTTGTGTTGTGTCTGTTCAACTGCCAGAGTTGAACCTTCCTTTAGACAGAGCAGTTTGCAAACACTCTTTTTATGGAATTTGCAAGTGGAGATTTCAAGCGATTTCAGGCCAATCTTAGAAAGGGAAATATCTTTGTATAAAAACTAGACAGAACCATTCTCAGAAACTACTTTGTGTTGTGTGCGTTCCACTCACAGAGTTCAACCTTTCTTTTCATAGAGCAGTTTGGAAACACTCTGTTTGTTAAGTCTGCAAGGGGATATTTAGACCTCTTTGACGCCTTCGTTGGAAACGGGATTTCTTCATCTACAGCTAGACACATGAATTCTCAGTAACTTCTTTGTGTTGTGTGTATTCAACTCACAGAGTTGAACCTTTCTTTAGACAGAGCAGATTTGAAACACTCTTTTTGTGGATTTTACAAGTGGAGATTTCAAGCGATTTGAGGCCAATTGTAGTAAAGGAAATATCCTCGTTTAAAAACTAGACAGAATCATTCTCAGAAACTACTCTGTGATGTGTGCGTTCAACTCACAGAGTTTCACCTTTCTTTTCATAGAGCAGTTTGGAAACACTCTGTTTGTTAAGTTTGCAAGAGGATATTTGGACCACTTTGAGGCCTTCGTTGGAAACGGGATTTCTCAGTATAATGCTAGACAGATGAATTCCCAGTAACTTCTTTGTGTTGTGTCTATTCAACTCACAGAGTTGAACCTTCCTTTAGACAGAGCAGTTTGCAAACACTCTTTTTGTGGAATTTGCAAGTGGAGATTTCAAGCGATTTCAGGCCAATCTTAGAAAGGGAAATATCTTTGTATAAAAACTAGACAGAATCATTCTCAGAAACTACTTTGTGTTGTGTGCGTTCCACTCACAGAGTTTAACCTTTCTTTTCATAGAGCAGTTTGGAAACACTCTGTTTGTTAAGTCTGCAAGGGGATATTTAGACCTCTTTGACGCCTTCGTTGGAAACGGGATTTCTTCATCTACAGCTAGACACATGAATTCTCAGTAACTTCTTTGTGTTGTGTGTATTCAACTCACAGAGTTGAACCTTTCTTCAGCAGAGCAGATTTGAAACACTCTTTTTGTGGATTTTACAAGTAGAGATTTCAAGCGATTTGAGGCCAATTGTAGTAAAGGAAGTATCCTCGTTTAAAAAGTAGACAAAATCATTCTCAGAAACTACTTTGTGATGTGTGCGTTCAACTCACAGAGTTTCCCCTTTCTTTTCATAGAGTAGTTTGGAAACACTCTGTTTGTTAAGTTTGCAAGAGGATATTTGGACCACTTTGAGGCCTTCGTTGGAAACGGGATTTCTCAGGATAAGGCTAGACAGATGAATTCCCAGTAACTTCTTTGTGTTGTGTCTATTCAACTCCCAGAGTTGAACCTTCCTTTAGACAGAGCAGTTTGCAAACACTGTTTTTGTGGAATTTGCAAGTGGAGATTTCAAGCGATTTCAGGCCAATCTTAGAAAGGGAAATCTCTTTGTATAAAAACTAGACAGAATCATTCTCAGAAACTACTTTGTGTTGTGTGCGTTCCACTCACAGAGTTTAACCTTTCTTTTCATAGAGCAGTTTGGAAACACTCTGTTTCTTAAGTCTGCAAGGGGATATTTAGACCTCTTTGACGCCTTCGTTGGAAACGGGATTTCTTCATCTACAGCTAGACACATGAATTCTCAGTAACTTCTTTGTGTTGTGTGTATTCAACTCACAGAGTTGAACCTTTCTTTAGACAGAGCAGATTTGAAACACTCTTTTTGTGGATTTTACAAGTGGAGATTTCAAGCGATTTGAGGCCAATTGTAGTAAAGGAAATATCCTCGTTTAAAAACTAGACAGAATCATTCTCAGAAACTACTGTGTGATGTGTGCGTTCAACTCACAGAGTTTCACCTTTCTTTTCATAGAGCAGTTGGGAAACACTCTGTTTGTTAAGTTTGCAAGAGGATATTTGGACCACTTTGAGGCCTTCGTTGGAAACGGGATTTCTCAGGATAATGCTAGACAGATGAATTCCCAGTAACTTCTTTGTGTTGTGTCTGTTCAACTGCCAGAGTTGAACCTTCCTTTAGACAGAGCAGTTTGCAAACACTCTTTTTATGGAATTTGCAAGTGGAGATTTCAAGCGATTTCAGGCCAATCTTAGAAAGGGAAATATCTTTGTATAAAAACTAGACAGAACCATTCTCAGAAACTACTTTGTGTTGTGTGCGTTCCACTCACAGAGTTCAACCTTTCTTTTCATAGAGCAGTTTGGAAACACTCTGTTTGTTAAGTCTGCAAGGGGATATTTAGACCTCTTTGACGCCTTCGTTGGAAACGGGATTTCTTCATCTACAGCTAGACACATGAATTCTCAGTAACTTCTTTGTGTTGTGTGTATTCAACTCACAGAGTTGAACCTTTCTTTAGACAGAGCAGATTTGAAACACTCTTTTTGTGGATTTTACAAGTGGAGATTTCAAGCGATTTGAGGCCAATTGTAGTAAAGGAAATATCCTCGTTTAAAAACTAGACAGAATCATTCTCAGAAACTACTGTGTGATGTGTGCATTCAACTCACAGAGTTTCACCTTTCTTTTCATAGAGCAGTTTGGAAACACTCTGTTTGTTAAGTTTGCAAGAGGATATTTGGACCACTTTGAGGCCTTCGTTGGAAACGGGATTTCTCAGTATAATGCTAGACAGATGAATTCCCAGTAACTTCTTTGTGTTGTGTCTATTCAACTCACAGAGTTGAACCTTCCTTTAGACAGAGCAGTTTGCAAACACTGTTTTTGTGGAATTTGCAAGTGGAGATTTCAAGCGATTTCAGGCCAATCTTAGAAAGGGAAATATCTTTGTATAAAAACTAGACAGAATCATTCTCAGAAACTACTTTGTGTTGTGTGCGTTCCACTCACAGAGTTTAACCTTTCTTTTCATAGAGCAGTTTGGAAACACTCTGTTTGTTAAGTCTGCAAGGGGATATTTAGACCTCTTTGACGCCTTCGTTGGAAACGGGATTTCTTCATCTACAGCTAGACACATGAATTCTCAGTAACTTCTTTGTGTTGTGTGTATTCAACTCACAGAGTTGAACCTTTCTTTAGACAGAGCAGATTTGAAACACTCTTTTTGTGGATTTTACAAGTGGAGATTTCAAGCGATTTGAGGCCAATTGTAGTAAAGGAAGTATCCTCGTTTAAAAAGTAGACAAAATCATTCTCAGAAACTACTTTGTGATGTGTGCGTTCAACTCACAGAGTTTCACCTTTCTTTTCATAGAGTAGTTTGGAAACACTCTGTTTGTTAAGTTTGCAAGAGGATATTTGGAGCACTTTGAGGACTTCGTTGGAAACGGGATTTCTCAGGATAAGGCTAGACAGATGAATTCCCAGTAACTTCTTTGTGTTGTGTCTATTCAACTCACAGAGTTGAACCTTCCTTTAGACAGAGCAGTTTGCAAACACTCTTTTTGTGGAATTTGCAAGTGGAGATTTCAAGCGATTTCAGGCCAATCTTAGAAGGGGAAATCTCTTTGTATAAAAACTAGACAGAATCATTCTCAGAAACTACTTTGTGTTGTGTGCGTTCCACTCACAGAGTTCAACCTTTCTTTTCATAGAGCAGTTTGGAAACACTCTGTTTCTTAAGTCTGCAAGGGGATATTTAGACCTCTTTGACGCCTTCGTTGGAAACGGGATTTCTTCATCTACAGCTAGACACATGAATTCTCAGTAACTTCTTTGTGTTGTGTGTATTCAACTCACAGAGTTGAACCTTTCTTTAGACAGAGCAGATTTGAAACACTCTTTTTGTGGATTTTACAAGTAGAGATTTCAAGCGATTTGAGGCCAATTGTAGTAAAGGAAGTATCCTCGTTTAAAAAGTAGACAAAATCATTCTCAGAAACTACTGTGTGATGTGTGCGTTCAACTCACAGAGTTTCACCTTTCTTTTCATAGAGCAGTTGGGAAACACTCTGTTTCTTAAGTTTGCAAGAGGATATTTGGACCACTTTGAGGCCTTCGTTGGAAACGGGATTTCTCAGTATAATACTAGACAGATGAATTCCCAGTAACTTCTTTGTGTTGTGTCTGTTCAACTGCCAGAGTTGAACCTTCCTTTAGACAGAGCAGTTTGCAAACACTCTTTTTATGGAATTTGCAAGTGGAGATTTCAAGCGATTTCAGGCCAATCTTAGAAAGGGAAATATCTTTGTATAAAAACTAGACAGAACCATTCTCAGAAACTACTTTGTGTTGTGTGCGTTCCACTCACAGAGTTCAACCTTTCTTTTCATAGAGCAGTTTGGAAACACTCTGTTTGTTAAGTCTGCAAGGGGATATTTAGACCTCTTTGACGCCTTCGTTGGAAACGGGATTTCTTCATCTACAGCTAGACACATGAATTCTCAGTAACTTCTTTGTGTTGTGTGTATTCAACTCACAGAGTTGAACCTTTCTTTAGACAGAGCAGATTTGAAACACTCTTTTTGTGGATTTTACAAGTGGAGATTTCAAGCGATTTGAGGCCAATTGTAGTAAAGGAAATATCCTCGTTTAAAAACTAGACAGAATCATTCTCAGAAACTACTCTGTGATGTGTGCGTTCAACTCACAGAGTTTCACCTTTCTTTTCATAGAGCAGTTTGGAAACACTCTGTTTGTTAAGTTTGCAAGAGGATATTTGGACCACTTTGAGGCCTTCGTTGGAAACGGGATTTCTCAGTATAATGCTAGACAGATGAATTCCCAGTAACTTCTTTGTGTTGTGTCTATTCAACTCACAGAGTTGAACCTTCCTTTAGACAGAGCAGTTTGCAAACACTGTTTTTGTGGAATTTGCAAGTGGAGATTTCAAGCGATTTCAGGCCAATCTTAGAAAGGGAAATATCTTTGTATAAAAACTAGACAGAATCATTCTCAGAAACTACTTTGTGTTGTGTGCGTTCCACTCACAGAGTTTAACCTTTCTTTTCATAGAGCAGTTTGGAAACACTCTGTTTGTTAAGTCTGCAAGGGGATATTTAGACCTCTTTGACGCCTTCGTTGGAAACGGGATTTCTTCATCTACAGCTAGACACATGAATTCTCAGTAACTTCTTTGTGTTGTGTGTATTCAACTCACAGAGTTGAACCTTTCTTCAGCAGAGCAGATTTGAAACACTCTTTTTGTGGATTTTACAAGTAGAGATTTCAAGCGATTTGAGGCCAATTGTAGTAAAGGAAGTATCCTCGTTTAAAAAGTAGACAAAATCATTCTCAGAAACTACTTTGTGATGTGTGCGTTCAACTCACAGAGTTTCACCTTTCTTTTCATAGAGTAGTTTGGAAACACTCTGTTTGTTAAGTTTGCAAGAGGATATTTGGACCACTTTGAGGCCTTCGTTGGAAACGGGATTTCTCAGGATAAGGCTAGACAGATGAATTCCCAGTAACTTCTTTGTGTTGTGTCTATTCAACTCACAGAGTTGAACCTTCCTTTAGACAGAGCAGTTTGCAAACACTCTTTTTGTGGAATTTGCAAGTGGAGATTTCAAGCGATTTCAGGCCAATCTTAGAAAGGGAAATCTCTTTGTATAAAAACTAGACAGAATCATTCTCAGAAACTACTTTGTGTTGTGTGCGTTCCACTCACAGAGTTCAACCTTTCTTTTCATAGAGCAGTTTGGAAACACTCTGTTTCTTAAGTCTGCAAGGGGATATTTAGACCTCTTTGACGCCTTCGTTGGAAACGGGATTTCTTCATCTACAGCTAGACACATGAATTCTCAGTAACTTCTTTGTGTTGTGTGTATTCAACTCACAGAGTTGAACCTTTCTTTAGACAGAGCAGATTTGAAACACTCTTTTTGTGGATTTTACAAGTGGAGATTTCAAGCGATTTGAGGCCAATTGTAGTAAAGGAAATATCCTGGTTTCAAAACTAGACAGAATCATTCTCAGAAACTACTTTGTGATGTGTGCATTCAACTCACAGAGTTTCACCTTTCTTTTCATAGAGCAGTTGGGAAACACTCTTTTTCTTAAGTTTGCAAGAGGATATTTGGACCACTTTGAGGCCTTCGTTGGAAACGGGATTACTCAGTATAATGCTAGACAGATGAATTCCCAGTAACTTCTTTGTGTTGTGTCTATTCAACTCCCAGAGTTGAACCTTCCTTTAGACAGAGCAGTTTGCAAACACTGTTTTTGTGGAATTTGCAAGTGGAGATTTCAAGCGATTTCAGGCCAATCTTAGAAAGGGAAATATCTTTGTATAAAAACTAGACAGAATCATTCTCAGAAACTACTTTGTGTTGTGTGCGTTCCACTCACAGAGTTCAACCTTTCTTTTCATAGAGCAGTTTGGAAACACTCTGTTTGTTAAGTCTGCAAGGGGATATTTAGACCTCTTTGACGCCTTCGTTGGAAACGGGATTTCTTCATCTACAGCTAGACACATGAATTCTCAGTAACTTCTTTGTGTTGTGTGTATTCAACTCACAGAGTTGAACCTTTCTTTAGACAGAGCAGATTTGAAACACTCTTTTTGTGGATTTTACAAGTGGAGATTTCAAGCGATTTGAGGCCAATTGTAGTAAAGGAAATATCCTCGTTTAAAAACTAGACAGAATCATTCTCAGAAACTACTGTGTGATGTGTGCGTTCAACTCACAGAGTTTCACCTTTCTTTTCATAGAGCAGTTGGGAAACACTCTGTTTGTTAAGTTTGCAAGAGGATATTTGGACCACTTTGAGGCCTTCGTTGGAAACGGGATTTCTCAGGATAATGCTAGACAGATGAATTCCCAGTAACTTCTTTGTGTTGTGTCTGTTCAACTGCCAGAGTTGAACCTTCCTTTAGACAGAGCAGTTTGCAAACACTCTTTTTATGGAATTTGCAAGTGGAGATTTCAAGCGATTTCAGGCCAATCTTAGAAAGGGAAATATCTTTGTATAAAAACTAGACAGAACCATTCTCAGAAACTACTTTGTGTTGTGTGCGTTCCACTCACAGAGTTCAACCTTTCTTTTCATAGAGCAGTTTGGAAACACTCTGTTTGTTAAGTCTGCAAGGGGATATTTAGACCTCTTTGACGCCTTCGTTGGAAACGGGATTTCTTCATCTACAGCTAGACACATGAATTCTCAGTAACTTCTTTGTGTTGTGTGTATTCAACTCACAGAGTTGAACCTTTCTTTAGACAGAGCAGATTTGAAACACTCTTTTTGTGGATTTTACAAGTGGAGATTTCAAGCGATTTGAGGCCAATTGTAGTAAAGGAAATATCCTCGTTTAAATCTAGACAGAATCATTCTCAGAAACTACTGTGTGATGTGTGCGTTCAACTCACAGAGTTTCACCTTTCTTTTCATAGAGCAGTTTGGAAACACTCTGTTTGTTAAGTTTGCAAGAGGATATTTGGACCACTTTGAGGCCTTCGTTGGAAACGGGATTTCTCAGTATAATGCTAGACAGATGAATTCCCAGTAACTTCTTTGTGTTGTGTCTATTCAACTCACAGAGTTGAACCTTCCTTTAGACAGAGCAGTTTGCAAACACTATTTTTGTGGAATTTGCAAGTGGAGATTTCAAGCGATTTCAGGCCAATCTTAGAAAGGGAAATATCTTTGTATAAAAACTAGACAGAATCATTCTCAGAAACTACTTTGTGTTGTGTGCGTTCCACTCACAGAGTTTAACCTTTCTTTTCATAGAGCAGTTTGGAAACACTCTGTTTGTTAAGTCTGCAAGGGGATATTTAGACCTCTTTGACGCCTTCGTTGGAAACGGGATTTCTTCATCTACAGCTAGACACATGAATTCTCAGTAACTTCTTTGTGTTGTGTGTATTCAACTCACAGAGTTGAACCTTTCTTTAGACAGAGCAGATTTGAAACACTCTTTTTGTGGATTTTACAAGTGGAGATTTCAAGCGATTTGAGGCCAATTGTAGTAAAGGAAATATCCTCGTTTCAGAACTAGACAGAATCATTCTCAGAAACTACTTTGTGATGTGTGCGTTCAACTCACAGAGTTTCACCTTTCTTTTCATAGAGCAGTTGGGAAACACTCTGTTTCTTAAGTTTGCAAGAGGATATTTGGACCAATTTGAGGCCTTCGTTGGAAACGGGATTACTCAGTATAATGCTAGACAGATGAATTCCCAGTAACTTCTTTGTGTTGTGTCTGTCCAACTGCCAGAGTTGAACCTTCCTTTAGACAGAGCAGTTTGCAAACACTGTTTTTGTGGAATTTGCAAGTGGAGATTTCAAGCGATTTCAGGCCAATCTTAGAAAGGGAAATATCTTTGTATAAAAACTAGACAGAATCATTGTCAGAAACTACTTTGTGTTGTGTGCGTTCCACTCACAGAGTTTAACCTTTCTTTTCATAGAGCAGTTTGGAAACACTCTGTTTGTTAAGTCTGCAAGGGGATATTTAGACCTCTTTGACGCCTTCGTTGGAAACGGGATTTCTTCATATACAGCTAGACACATGAATTCTCAGTAACTTCTTTGTGTTGTGTGTATTCAACTCACAGAGTTGAACCTTTCTTTAGACAGAGCAGATTTGAAACACTCTTTTTGTGGATTTTACAAGTGGAGATTTCAAGCGATTTGAGGCCAATTGTAGTAAAGGAAATATCCTCGTTTAAAAACTAGACAGAATCATTCTCAGAAACTACTGTGTGATGTGTGTGTTCAACTCACAGAGTTTCACCTTTCTTTTCATAGAGCAGTTGGGAAACACTCTGTTTGTTAAGTTTGCAAGAGGATATTTGGACCACTTTGAGGTCTTCGTTGGAAACGGGATTTCTCAGGATAATGCTAGACAGATGAATTCCCAGTAACTTCTTTGTGTTTTGTCTGTTCAACTGCCAGAGTTGAACCTTCCTTTAGACAGAGCAGTTTGCAAACACTCTTTTTGTGGAATTTGCAAGTGGAGATTTCAAGCGATTTCAGGCCAATCTTAGAAAGGGAAATATCTTTGTATAAAAACTAGACAGAACCATTCTCAGAAACTACTTTGTGTTGTGTGCGTTCCACTCACAGAGTTCAACCTTTCTTTTCATAGAGCAGTTTGGAAACACTCTGTTTGTTAAGTCTGCAAGGGGATATTTAGACCTGTTTGACGCCTTCGTTGGAAACGGGATTTCTTCATCTACAGCTAGACACATGAATTCTCACTAACTTCTTTGTGTTGTGTGTATTCAACTCACAGAGTTGAACCTTTCTTTAGACAGAGCAGATTTGAAACACTCTTTTTGTGGATTTTACAAGTGGAGATTTCAAGCGATTTGAGGCCAATTGTAGTAAAGGAAATATCCTCGTTTAAAAACTAGACAGAATCATTCTCAGAAACTACTTTGTGATGTGTGCGTTCAACTCACAGAGTTTCACCTTTCTTTTCATAGAGTAGTTTGGAAACACTCTGTTTGTTAAGTTTGCAAGAGGATATTTGGAGCACTTTGAGGCCTTCGTTGGAAACGGGATTTCTCAGGATAAGGCTAGACAGATGAATTCCCAGTAACTTCTTTGTGTTGTGTCTATTCAACTCCCAGAGTTGAACCTTCCTTTAGACAGAGCAGTTTGCAAACACTGTTTTTGTGGAATTTGCAAGTGGAGATTTCAAGCGATTTCAGGCCAATCTTAGAAAGGGAAATCTCTTTGTATAAAAACTAGACAGAATCATTCTCAGAAACTACTTTGTGTTGTGTGCGTTCCACTCACAGAGTTTAACCTTTCTTTTCATAGAGCAGTTTGGAAACACTCTGTTTCTTAAGTCTGCAAGGGGATATTTAGACCTCTTTGACGCCTTCGTTGGAAACGGGATTTCTTCATCTACAGCTAGACACATGAATTCTCAGTAACTTCTTTGTGTTGTGTGTATTCAACTCACAGAGTTGAACCTTTCTTTAGACAGAGCAGATTTGAAACACTCTTTTTGTGGATTTTACAAGTGGAGATTTCAAGCGATTTGAGGCCAATTGTAGTAAAGGAAATATCCTCGTTTAAAAACTAGACAGAATCATTCTCAGAAACTACTGTGTGATGTGTGCATTCAACTCACAGAGTTTCACCTTTCTTTTCATAGAGCAGTTTGGAAACACTCTGTTTGTTAAGTTTGCAAGAGGATATTTGGACCACTTTGAGGCCTTCGTTGGAAACGGGATTTCTCAGTATAATGCTAGACAGATGAATTCCCAGTAACTTCTTTGTGTTGTGTCTATTCAACTCACAGAGTTGAACCTTCCTTTAGACAGAGCAGTTTGCAAACACTGTTTTTGTGGAATTTGCAAGTGGAGATTTCAAGCGATTTCAGGCCAATCTTAGAAAGGGAAATATCTTTGTATAAAAAATAGACAGAACCATTCTCAGAAACTACTTTGTGTTGTGTGCGTTCCACTCACAGAGTTCAACCTTTCTTTTCATAGAGCAGTTTGGAAAAACTCTGTTTGTTAAGTCTGCAAGGGGATATTTAGACCTCTTTGACGCCTTCGTTGGAAACGGGATTTCTTCATCTACAGCTAGACACATGAATTCTCAGTAACTTCTTTGTGTTGTGTGTATTCAACTCACAGAGTTGAACCTTTCTTTAGACAGAGCAGATTTGAAACACTCTTTTTGTGGATTTTACAAGTGGAGATTTCAAGCGATTTGAGGCCAATTGTAGTAAAGGAAATATCCTCGTTTAAAAACTAGACAGAATCATTCTCAGAAACTACTGTGTGATGTGTGCGTTCAACTCACAGAGTTTCACCTTTCTTTTCATAGAGCAGTTTGGAAACACTCTGTTTGTTAAGTTTGCAAGAGGATATTTGGACCACTTTGAGGCCTTCGTTGGAAACGGGATTTCTCAGGATAATGCTAGACAGATGAATTCCCAGTAACTTCTTTGTGTTGTGTCTGTTCAACTGCCAGAGTTGAACCTTCCTTTAGACAGAGCAGTTTGCAAACACTCTTTTTATGGAATTTGCAAGTGGAGATTTCAAGCGATTTCAGGCCAATCTTAGAAAGGGAAATATCTTTGTATAAAAACTAGACAGAACCATTCTCAGAAACTACTTTGTGTTGTGTGCGTTCCACTCACAGAGTTCAACCTTTCTTTTCATAGAGCAGTTTGGAAACACTCTGTTTGTTAAGTCTGCAAGGGGATATTTAGACCTCTTTGACGCCTTCGTTGGAAACGGGATTTCTTCATCTACAGCTAGACACATGAATTCTCAGTAACTTCTTTGTGTTGTGTGTATTCAACTCACAGAGTTGAACCTTTCTTTAGACAGAGCAGATTTGAAACACTCTTTTTGTGGATTTTACAAGTGGAGATTTCAAGCGATTTGAGGCCAATTGTAGTAAAGGAAATATCCTCGTTTAAAAACTAGACAGAATCATTCTCAGAAACTACTGTGTGATGTGTGCGTTCAACTCACAGAGTTTCACCTTTCTTTTCATAGAGCAGTTGGGAAACACTCTGTTTGTTAAGTTTGCAAGAGGATATTTGGACCACTTTGAGGCCTTCGTTGGAAACGGGATTTCTCAGGATAATGCTAGACAGATGAATTCCCAGTAACTTCTTTGTGTTGTGTCTGTTCAACTGCCAGAGTTGAACCTTCCTTTAGACAGAGCAGTTTGCAAACACTCTTTTTGTGGAATTTGCAAGTGGAGATTTCAAGCGATTTCAGGCCAATCTTAGAAAGGGAAATATCTTTGTATAAAAACTAGACAGAACCATTCTCAGAAACTACTTTGTGTTGTGTGCGTTCCACTCACAGAGTTCAACCTTTCTTTTCATAGAGCAGTTTGGAAACACTCTGTTTGTTACGTCTGCAAGGGGATATTTAGACCTCTTTGACGCCTTCGTTGGAAACGGGATTTCTTCATCTACAGCTAGACACATGAATTCTCAGTAACTTCTTTGTGTTGTGTGTATTCAACTCACAGAGTTGAACCTTTCTTTAGACAGAGCAGATTTGAAACACTCTTTTTGTGGATTTTACAAGTGGAGATTTCAAGCGATTTGAGGCCAATTGTAGTAAAGGAAATATCCTCGTTTAAAAACTAGACAGAATCATTCTCAGAAACTACTGTGTGATGTGTGCGTTCAACTCACAGAGTTTCACCTTTCTTTTCATAGAGCAGTTGGGAAACACTCTGTTTGTTAAGTTTGCAAGAGGATATTTGGACCACTTTGAGGCCTTCGTTGGAAACGGGATTTCTCAGTATAATGCTAGACAGATGAATTCCCAGTAACTTCTTTGTGTTGTGTCTGTTCAACTGCCAGAGTTGAACCTTCCTTTAGACAGAGCAGTTTGCAAACACTCTTTTTATGGAATTTGCAAGTGGAGATTTCAAGCGATTTCAGGCCAATCTTAGAAAGGGAAATATCTTTGTATAAAAACTAGACAGAACCATTCTCAGAAACTACTTTGTGTTGTGTGCGTTCCACTCACAGAGTTCAACCTTTCTTTTCATAGAGCAGTTTGGAAACACTCTGTTTGTTAAGTCTGCAAGGGGATATTTAGACCTCTTTGACGCCTTCGTTGGAAACGGGATTTCTTCATCTACAGCTAGACACATGAATTCTCAGTAACTTCTTTGTGTTGTGTGTATTCAACTCACAGAGTTGAACCTTTCTTTAGACAGAGCAGATTTGAAACACTCTTTTTGTGGATTTTACAAGTGGAGATTTCAAGCGATTTGAGGCCAATTGTAGTAAAGGAAATATCCTCGTTTAAAAACTAGACAGAATCATTCTCAGAAACTACTGTGTGATGTGTGCGTTCAACTCACAGAGTTTCACCTTTCTTTTCATAGAGCAGTTGGGAAACACTCTGTTTGTTAAGTTTGCAAGAGGATATTTGGACCACTTTGAGGCCTTCGTTGGAAATGGGATTTCTCAGGATAATGCTAGACAGATGAATTCCCAGTAACTTCTTTGTGTTGTGTCTATTCAACTCACAGAGTTGAACCTTCCTTTAGACAGAGCAGTTTGCAAACACTGTTTTTGTGGAATTTGCAAGTGGAGATTTCAAGCGATTTCAGGCCAATCTTAGAAAGGGAAATATCTTTGTATAAAAACTAGACAGAATCATTCTCAGAAACTACTTTGTGTTGTGTGCGTTCCACTCACAGAGTTTAACCTTTCTTTTCATAGAGCAGTTTGGAAACACTCTGTTTGTTAAGTCTGCAAGGGGATATTTAGACCTCTTTGACGCCTTCGTTGGAAACGGGATTTCTTCATCTACAGCTAGACACATGAATTCTCAGTAACTTCTTTGTGTTGTGTGTATTCAACTCACAGAGTTGAACCTTTCTTCAGCAGAGCAGATTTGAAACACTCTTTTTGTGGATTTTACAAGTAGAGATTTCAAGCGATTTGAGGCCAATTGTAGTAAAGGAAGTATCCTCGTTTAAAAAGTAGACAAAATCATTCTCAGAAACTACTTTGTGATGTGTGCGTTCAACTCACAGAGTTTCACCTTTCTTTTCATAGAGTAGTTTGGAAACACTCTGTTTGTTAAGTTTGCAAGAGGATATTTGGAGCACTTTGAGGCCTTCGTTGGAAACGGGATTTCTCAGGATAAGGCTAGACAGATGAATTCCCAGTAACTTCTTTGTGTTGTGTCTATTCAACTCCCAGAGTTGAACCTTCCTTTAGACAGAGCAGTTTGCAAACACTGTTTTTGTGGAATTTGCAAGTGGAGATTTCAAGCGATTTCAGGCCAATCTTAGAAAGGGAAATATCTTTGTATAAAAACTAGACAGAATCATTCTCAGAAACTACTTTGTGTTGTGTGCGTTCCACTCACAGAGTTTAACCTTTCTTTTCATAGAGCAGTTTGGAAACACTCTCTTTCTTAAGTCTGCAAGGGGATATTTAGACCTCTTTGACGCCTTCGTTGGAAACGGGATTTCTTCATCTACAGCTAGACACATGAATTCTCAGTAACTTCTTTGTGTTGTGTGTATTCAACTCACAGAGTTGAACCTTTCTTTAGACAGAGCAGATTTGAAACACTCTTTTTGTGGATTTTACAAGTAGAGATTTCAAGCGATTTGAGGCCAATTGTAGTAAAGGAAGTATCCTCGTTTAAAAAGTAGACAAAATCATTCTCAGAAACTACTGTGTGATGTGTGCGTTCAACTCACAGAGTTTCACCTTTCTTTTCATAGAGCAGTTGGGAAACACTCTGTTTCTTAAGTTTGCAAGAGGATATTTGGACCACTTTGAGGCCTTCGTTGGAAACGGGATTTCTCAGTATAATGCTAGACAGATGAATTCCCAGTAACTTCTTTGTGTTGTGTCTGTTCAACTGCCAGAGTTGAACCTTCCTTTAGACAGAGCAGTTTGCAAACACTCTTTTTATGGAATTTGCAAGTGGAGATTTCAAGCGATTTCAGGCCAATCTTAGAAAGGGAAATATCTTTGTATAAAAACTAGACAGAACCATTCTCAGAAACTACTTTGTGTTGTGTGCGTTCCACTCACAGAGTTCAACCTTTCTTTTCATAGAGCAGTTTGGAAACACTCTGTTTGTTAAGTCTGCAAGGGGATATTTAGACCTCTTTGACGCCTTCGTTGGAAACGGGATTTCTTCATCTACAGCTAGACACATGAATTCTCAGTAACTTCTTTGTGTTGTGTGTATTCAACTCACAGAGTTGAACCTTTCTTTAGACAGAGCAGATTTGAAACACTCTTTTTGTGGATTTTACAAGTGGAGATTTCAAGCGATTTGAGGCCAATTGTAGTAAAGGAAATATCCTCGTTTAAAAACTAGACAGAATCATTCTCAGAAACTACTCTGTGATGTGTGCGTTCAACTCACAGAGTTTCACCTTTCTTTTCATAGAGCAGTTTGGAAACACTCTGTTTGTTAAGTTTGCAAGAGGATATTTGGACCACTTTGAGGCCTTCGTTGGAAACGGGATTTCTCAGTATAATGCTAGACAGATGAATTCCCAGTAACTTCTTTGTGTTGTGTCTATTCAACTCACAGAGTTGAACCTTCCTTTAGACAGAGCAGTTTGCAAACACTCTTTTTGTGGAATTTGCAAGTGGAGATTTCAAGCGATTTCAGGCCAATCTTAGAAAGGGAAATATCTTTGTATAAAAACTAGACAGAATCATTCTCAGAAACTACTTTGTGTTGTGTGCGTTCCACTCACAGAGTTTAACCTTTCTTTTCATAGAGCAGTTTGGAAACACTCTGTTTGTTAAGTCTGCAAGGGGATATTTAGACCTCTTTGACGCCTTCGTTGGAAACGGGATTTCTTCATCTACAGCTAGACACATGAATTCTCAGTAACTTCTTTGTGTTGTGTGTATTCAACTCACAGAGTTGAACCTTTCTTCAGCAGAGCAGATTTGAAACACTCTTTTTGTGGATTTTACAAGTAGAGATTTCAAGCGATTTGAGGCCAATTGTAGTAAAGGAAGTATCCTCGTTTAAAAAGTAGACAAAATCATTCTCAGAAACTACTTTGTGATGTGTGCGTTCAACTCACAGAGTTTCCCCTTTCTTTTCATAGAGTAGTTTGGAAACACTCTGTTTGTTAAGTTTGCAAGAGGATATTTGGACCACTTTGAGGCCTTCGTTGGAAACGGGATTTCTCAGGATAAGGCTAGACAGATGAATTCCCAGTAACTTCTTTGTGTTGTGTCTATTCAACTCCCAGAGTTGAACCTTCCTTTAGACAGAGCAGTTTGCAAACACTGTTTTTGTGGAATTTGCAAGTGGAGATTTCAAGCGATTTCAGGCCAATCTTAGAAAGGGAAATCTCTTTGTATAAAAACTAGACAGAATCATTCTCAGAAACTACTTTGTGTTGTGTGCGTTCCACTCACAGAGTTTAACCTTTCTTTTCATAGAGCAGTTTGGAAACACTCTGTTTCTTAAGTCTGCAAGGGGATATTTAGACCTCTTTGACGCCTTCGTTGGAAACGGGATTTCTTCATCTACAGCTAGACACATGAATTCTCAGTAACTTCTTTGTGTTGTGTGTATTCAACTCACAGAGTTGAACCTTTCTTTAGACAGAGCAGATTTGAAACACTCTTTTTGTGGATTTTACAAGTGGAGATTTCAAGCGATTTGAGGCCAATTGTAGTAAAGGAAATATCCTCGTTTAAAAACTAGACAGAATCATTCTCAGAAACTACTGTGTGATGTGTGCGTTCAACTCACAGAGTTTCACCTTTCTTTTCATAGAGCAGTTGGGAAACACTCTGTTTGTTAAGTTTGCAAGAGGATATTTGGACCACTTTGAGGCCTTCGTTGGAAACGGGATTTCTCAGGATAATGCTAGACAGATGAATTCCCAGTAACTTCTTTGTGTTGTGTCTGTTCAACTGCCAGAGTTGAACCTTCCTTTAGACAGAGCAGTTTGCAAACACTCTTTTTATGGAATTTGCAAGTGGAGATTTCAAGCGATTTCAGGCCAATCTTAGAAAGGGAAATATCTTTGTATAAAAACTAGACAGAACCATTCTCAGAAACTACTTTGTGTTGTGTGCGTTCCACTCACAGAGTTCAACCTTTCTTTTCATAGAGCAGTTTGGAAACACTCTGTTTGTTAAGTCTGCAAGGGGATATTTAGACCTCTTTGACGCCTTCGTTGGAAACGGGATTTCTTCATCTACAGCTAGACACATGAATTCTCAGTAACTTCTTTGTGTTGTGTGTATTCAACTCACAGAGTTGAACCTTTCTTTAGACAGAGCAGATTTGAAACACTCTTTTTGTGGATTTTACAAGTGGAGATTTCAAGCGATTTGAGGCCAATTGTAGTAAAGGAAATATCCTCGTTTAAAAACTAGACAGAATCATTCTCAGAAACTACTGTGTGATGTGTGCATTCAACTCACAGAGTTTCACCTTTCTTTTCATAGAGCAGTTTGGAAACACTCTGTTTGTTAAGTTTGCAAGAGGATATTTGGACCACTTTGAGGCCTTCGTTGGAAACGGGATTTCTCAGTATAATGCTAGACAGATGAATTCCCAGTAACTTCTTTGTGTTGTGTCTATTCAACTCACAGAGTTGAACCTTCCTTTAGACAGAGCAGTTTGCAAACACTGTTTTTGTGGAATTTGCAAGTGGAGATTTCAAGCGATTTCAGGCCAATCTTAGAAAGGGAAATATCTTTGTATAAAAACTAGACAGAATCATTCTCAGAAACTACTTTGTGTTGTGTGCGTTCCACTCACAGAGTTTAACCTTTCTTTTCATAGAGCAGTTTGGAAACACTCTGTTTGTTAAGTCTGCAAGGGGATATTTAGACCTCTTTGACGCCTTCGTTGGAAACGGGATTTCTTCATCTACAGCTAGACACATGAATTCTCAGTAACTTCTTTGTGTTGTGTGTATTCAACTCACAGAGTTGAACCTTTCTTTAGACAGAGCAGATTTGAAACACTCTTTTTGTGGATTTTACAAGTGGAGATTTCAAGCGATTTGAGGCCAATTGTAGTAAAGGAAGTATCCTCGTTTAAAAAGTAGACAAAATCATTCTCAGAAACTACTTTGTGATGTGTGCGTTCAACTCACAGAGTTTCACCTTTCTTTTCATAGAGTAGTTTGGAAACACTCTGTTTGTTAAGTTTGCAAGAGGATATTTGGAGCACTTTGAGGACTTCGTTGGAAACGGGATTTCTCAGGATAAGGCTAGACAGATGAATTCCCAGTAACTTCTTTGTGTTGTGTCTATTCAACTCACAGAGTTGAACCTTCCTTTAGACAGAGCAGTTTGCAAACACTCTTTTTGTGGAATTTGCAAGTGGAGATTTCAAGCGATTTCAGGCCAATCTTAGAAGGGGAAATCTCTTTGTATAAAAACTAGACAGAATCATTCTCAGAAACTACTTTGTGTTGTGTGCGTTCCACTCACAGAGTTCAACCTTTCTTTTCATAGAGCAGTTTGGAAACACTCTGTTTCTTAAGTCTGCAAGGGGATATTTAGACCTCTTTGACGCCTTCGTTGGAAACGGGATTTCTTCATCTACAGCTAGACACATGAATTCTCAGTAACTTCTTTGTGTTGTGTGTATTCAACTCACAGAGTTGAACCTTTCTTTAGACAGAGCAGATTTGAAACACTCTTTTTGTGGATTTTACAAGTAGAGATTTCAAGCGATTTGAGGCCAATTGTAGTAAAGGAAGTATCCTCGTTTAAAAAGTAGACAAAATCATTCTCAGAAACTACTGTGTGATGTGTGCGTTCAACTCACAGAGTTTCACCTTTCTTTTCATAGAGCAGTTGGGAAACACTCTGTTTCTTAAGTTTGCAAGAGGATATTTGGACCACTTTGAGGCCTTCGTTGGAAACGGGATTTCTCAGTATAATACTAGACAGATGAATTCCCAGTAACTTCTTTGTGTTGTGTCTGTTCAACTGCCAGAGTTGAACCTTCCTTTAGACAGAGCAGTTTGCAAACACTCTTTTTATGGAATTTGCAAGTGGAGATTTCAAGCGATTTCAGGCCAATCTTAGAAAGGGAAATATCTTTGTATAAAAACTAGACAGAACCATTCTCAGAAACTACTTTGTGTTGTGTGCGTTCCACTCACAGAGTTCAACCTTTCTTTTCATAGAGCAGTTTGGAAACACTCTGTTTGTTAAGTCTGCAAGGGGATATTTAGACCTCTTTGACGCCTTCGTTGGAAACGGGATTTCTTCATCTACAGCTAGACACATGAATTCTCAGTAACTTCTTTGTGTTGTGTGTATTCAACTCACAGAGTTGAACCTTTCTTTAGACAGAGCAGATTTGAAACACTCTTTTTGTGGATTTTACAAGTGGAGATTTCAAGCGATTTGAGGCCAATTGTAGTAAAGGAAATATCCTCGTTTAAAAACTAGACAGAATCATTCTCAGAAACTACTCTGTGATGTGTGCGTTCAACTCACAGAGTTTCACCTTTCTTTTCATAGAGCAGTTTGGAAACACTCTGTTTGTTAAGTTTGCAAGAGGATATTTGGACCACTTTGAGGCCTTCGTTGGAAACGGGATTTCTCAGTATAATGCTAGACAGATGAATTCCCAGTAACTTCTTTGTGTTGTGTCTATTCAACTCACAGAGTTGAACCTTCCTTTAGACAGAGCAGTTTGCAAACACTGTTTTTGTGGAATTTGCAAGTGGAGATTTCAAGCGATTTCAGGCCAATCTTAGAAAGGGAAATATCTTTGTATAAAAACTAGACAGAATCATTCTCAGAAACTACTTTGTGTTGTGTGCGTTCCACTCACAGAGTTTAACCTTTCTTTTCATAGAGCAGTTTGGAAACACTCTGTTTGTTAAGTCTGCAAGGGGATATTTAGACCTCTTTGACGCCTTCGTTGGAAACGGGATTTCTTCATCTACAGCTAGACACATGAATTCTCAGTAACTTCTTTGTGTTGTGTGTATTCAACTCACAGAGTTGAACCTTTCTTCAGCAGAGCAGATTTGAAACACTCTTTTTGTGGATTTTACAAGTAGAGATTTCAAGCGATTTGAGGCCAATTGTAGTAAAGGAAGTATCCTCGTTTAAAAAGTAGACAAAATCATTCTCAGAAACTACTTTGTGATGTGTGCGTTCAACTCACAGAGTTTCACCTTTCTTTTCATAGAGTAGTTTGGAAACACTCTGTTTGTTAAGTTTGCAAGAGGATATTTGGACCACTTTGAGGCCTTCGTTGGAAACGGGATTTCTCAGGATAAGGCTAGACAGATGAATTCCCAGTAACTTCTTTGTGTTGTGTCTATTCAACTCACAGAGTTGAACCTTCCTTTAGACAGAGCAGTTTGCAAACACTCTTTTTGTGGAATTTGCAAGTGGAGATTTCAAGCGATTTCAGGCCAATCTTAGAAAGGGAAATCTCTTTGTATAAAAACTAGACAGAATCATTCTCAGAAACTACTTTGTGTTGTGTGCGTTCCACTCACAGAGTTCAACCTTTCTTTTCATAGAGCAGTTTGGAAACACTCTGTTTCTTAAGTCTGCAAGGGGATATTTAGACCTCTTTGACGCCTTCGTTGGAAACGGGATTTCTTCATCTACAGCTAGACACATGAATTCTCAGTAACTTCTTTGTGTTGTGTGTATTCAACTCACAGAGTTGAACCTTTCTTTAGACAGAGCAGATTTGAAACACTCTTTTTGTGGATTTTACAAGTGGAGATTTCAAGCGATTTGAGGCCAATTGTAGTAAAGGAAATATCCTGGTTTCAAAACTAGACAGAATCATTCTCAGAAACTACTTTGTGATGTGTGCATTCAACTCACAGAGTTTCACCTTTCTTTTCATAGAGCAGTTGGGAAACACTCTTTTTCTTAAGTTTGCAAGAGGATATTTGGACCACTTTGAGGCCTTCGTTGGAAACGGGATTACTCAGTATAATGCTAGACAGATGAATTCCCAGTAACTTCTTTGTGTTGTGTCTATTCAACTCCCAGAGTTGAACCTTCCTTTAGACAGAGCAGTTTGCAAACACTGTTTTTGTGGAATTTGCAAGTGGAGATTTCAAGCGATTTCAGGCCAATCTTAGAAAGGGAAATATCTTTGTATAAAAACTAGACAGAATCATTCTCAGAAACTACTTTGTGTTGTGTGCGTTCCACTCACAGAGTTCAACCTTTCTTTTCATAGAGCAGTTTGGAAACACTCTGTTTGTTAAGTCTGCAAGGGGATATTTAGACCTCTTTGACGCCTTCGTTGGAAACGGGATTTCTTCATCTACAGCTAGACACATGAATTCTCAGTAACTTCTTTGTGTTGTGTGTATTCAACTCACAGAGTTGAACCTTTCTTTAGACAGAGCAGATTTGAAACACTCTTTTTGTGGATTTTACAAGTGGAGATTTCAAGCGATTTGAGGCCAATTGTAGTAAAGGAAATATCCTCGTTTAAAAACTAGACAGAATCATTCTCAGAAACTACTGTGTGATGTGTGCGTTCAACTCACAGAGTTTCACCTTTCTTTTCATAGAGCAGTTGGGAAACACTCTGTTTGTTAAGTTTGCAAGAGGATATTTGGACCACTTTGAGGCCTTCGTTGGAAACGGGATTTCTCAGGATAATGCTAGACAGATGAATTCCCAGTAACTTCTTTGTGTTGTGTCTGTTCAACTGCCAGAGTTGAACCTTCCTTTAGACAGAGCAGTTTGCAAACACTCTTTTTATGGAATTTGCAAGTGGAGATTTCAAGCGATTTCAGGCCAATCTTAGAAAGGGAAATATCTTTGTATAAAAACTAGACAGAACCATTCTCAGAAACTACTTTGTGTTGTGTGCGTTCCACTCACAGAGTTCAACCTTTCTTTTCATAGAGCAGTTTGGAAACACTCTGTTTGTTAAGTCTGCAAGGGGATATTTAGACCTCTTTGACGCCTTCGTTGGAAACGGGATTTCTTCATCTACAGCTAGACACATGAATTCTCAGTAACTTCTTTGTGTTGTGTGTATTCAACTCACAGAGTTGAACCTTTCTTTAGACAGAGCAGATTTGAAACACTCTTTTTGTGGATTTTACAAGTGGAGATTTCAAGCGATTTGAGGCCAATTGTAGTAAAGGAAATATCCTCGTTTAAATCTAGACAGAATCATTCTCAGAAACTACTGTGTGATGTGTGCGTTCAACTCACAGAGTTTCACCTTTCTTTTCATAGAGCAGTTTGGAAACACTCTGTTTGTTAAGTTTGCAAGAGGATATTTGGACCACTTTGAGGCCTTCGTTGGAAACGGGATTTCTCAGTATAATGCTAGACAGATGAATTCCCAGTAACTTCTTTGTGTTGTGTCTATTCAACTCACAGAGTTGAACCTTCCTTTAGACAGAGCAGTTTGCAAACACTATTTTTGTGGAATTTGCAAGTGGAGATTTCAAGCGATTTCAGGCCAATCTTAGAAAGGGAAATATCTTTGTATAAAAACTAGACAGAATCATTCTCAGAAACTACTTTGTGTTGTGTGCGTTCCACTCACAGAGTTTAACCTTTCTTTTCATAGAGCAGTTTGGAAACACTCTGTTTGTTAAGTCTGCAAGGGGATATTTAGACCTCTTTGACGCCTTCGTTGGAAACGGGATTTCTTCATCTACAGCTAGACACATGAATTCTCAGTAACTTCTTTGTGTTGTGTGTATTCAACTCACAGAGTTGAACCTTTCTTTAGACAGAGCAGATTTGAAACACTCTTTTTGTGGATTTTACAAGTGGAGATTTCAAGCGATTTGAGGCCAATTGTAGTAAAGGAAATATCCTCGTTTCAGAACTAGACAGAATCATTCTCAGAAACTACTTTGTGATGTGTGCGTTCAACTCACAGAGTTTCACCTTTCTTTTCATAGAGCAGTTGGGAAACACTCTGTTTCTTAAGTTTGCAAGAGGATATTTGGACCAATTTGAGGCCTTCGTTGGAAACGGGATTACTCAGTATAATGCTAGACAGATGAATTCCCAGTAACTTCTTTGTGTTGTGTCTGTCCAACTGCCAGAGTTGAACCTTCCTTTAGACAGAGCAGTTTGCAAACACTGTTTTTGTGGAATTTGCAAGTGGAGATTTCAAGCGATTTCAGGCCAATCTTAGAAAGGGAAATATCTTTGTATAAAAACTAGACAGAATCATTGTCAGAAACTACTTTGTGTTGTGTGCGTTCCACTCACAGAGTTTAACCTTTCTTTTCATAGAGCAGTTTGGAAACACTCTGTTTGTTAAGTCTGCAAGGGGATATTTAGACCTCTTTGACGCCTTCGTTGGAAACGGGATTTCTTCATATACAGCTAGACACATGAATTCTCAGTAACTTCTTTGTGTTGTGTGTATTCAACTCACAGAGTTGAACCTTTCTTTAGACAGAGCAGATTTGAAACACTCTTTTTGTGGATTTTACAAGTGGAGATTTCAAGCGATTTGAGGCCAATTGTAGTAAAGGAAATATCCTCGTTTAAAAACTAGACAGAATCATTCTCAGAAACTACTGTGTGATGTGTGTGTTCAACTCACAGAGTTTCACCTTTCTTTTCATAGAGCAGTTGGGAAACACTCTGTTTGTTAAGTTTGCAAGAGGATATTTGGACCACTTTGAGGTCTTCGTTGGAAACGGGATTTCTCAGGATAATGCTAGACAGATGAATTCCCAGTAACTTCTTTGTGTTTTGTCTGTTCAACTGCCAGAGTTGAACCTTCCTTTAGACAGAGCAGTTTGCAAACACTCTTTTTGTGGAATTTGCAAGTGGAGATTTCAAGCGATTTCAGGCCAATCTTAGAAAGGGAAATATCTTTGTATAAAAACTAGACAGAACCATTCTCAGAAACTACTTTGTGTTGTGTGCGTTCCACTCACAGAGTTCAACCTTTCTTTTCATAGAGCAGTTTGGAAACACTCTGTTTGTTAAGTCTGCAAGGGGATATTTAGACCTGTTTGACGCCTTCGTTGGAAACGGGATTTCTTCATCTACAGCTAGACACATGAATTCTCACTAACTTCTTTGTGTTGTGTGTATTCAACTCACAGAGTTGAACCTTTCTTTAGACAGAGCAGATTTGAAACACTCTTTTTGTGGATTTTACAAGTGGAGATTTCAAGCGATTTGAGGCCAATTGTAGTAAAGGAAATATCCTCGTTTAAAAACTAGACAGAATCATTCTCAGAAACTACTGTGTGATGTGTGCGTTCAACTCACAGAGTTTCACCTTTCTTTTCATAGAGCAGTTTGGAAACACTCTGTTTGTTAAGTTTGCAAGAGGATATTTGGACCACTTTGAGGCCTTCGTTGGAAACGGGATTTCTCAGTATAATGCTAGACAGATGAATTCCCAGTAACTTCTTTGTGTTGTGTCTATTCAACTCACAGAGTTGAACCTTCCTTTAGACAGAGCAGTTTGCAAACACTGTTTTTGTGGAATTTGCAAGTGGAGATTTCAAGCGATTTCCGGCCAGTCTTAGAAAGGGAAATATCTTTGTATAAAAACTAGACAGAATCATTCTCAGAAACTACTTTGTGTTGTGTGCGTTCCACTCACAGAGTTTAACCTTTCTTTTCATAGAGCAGTTTGGAAACACTCTGTTTGTTAAGTCTGCAAGGGGATATTTAGACCTCTTTGACGCCTTCGTTGGAAACGGGATTTCTTCATATACAGCTAGACACATGAATTCGCAGTAACTTCTTTGTATTGTGTGTATTAAACTCACAGAGTTGAACCTTTCTTTAGACAGAGCAGATTTGAAACACTCTTTTTGTGGATTTTACAAGTGGAGATTTCAAGCGATTTGAGGCCAATTGTAGTAAAGGAAATATCCTCGTTTAAAAATTAGACAGAATAATTCTCAGAAACTACTGTGTGATGTGCGCGTTCAACTCACAGAGTTTCACCTTTCTTTTCATAGAGCAGTTTGGAAACACTCTGTTTATTAAGTTTGCAAGAGGATATTTGGACCACTTTGAGGCCTTCGTTGGAAACGGGATTTCTCAGGATAATGCTAGACAGATGAATTCCCAGTAACTTCTTTGTGTTGTGTCTGTTCAACTGCCAGAGTTGAACCTTCCTTTAGACAGAGCAGTTTGCAAACACTCTTTTTGTGGAATTTGCAAGTGGAGATTTCAAGCGATTTCAGGCCAATCTTAGAAAGGGAAATATCTTTGTATAAAAAATAGACAGAACCATTCTCAGAAACTACTTTGTGTTGTGTGCGTTCCACTCACAGAGTTCAACCTTTCTTTTCATAGAGCAGTTTGGAAACACTCTGTTTGTTAAGTCTGCAAGGGGATATTTAGACCTCTTTGACGCCTTCGTTGGATACGGGATTTCTTCATCTACAGCTAGACACATGAATTCTCAGTAACTTCTTTGTGTTGTGTGTATTCAACTCACAGAGTTGAACCTTTCTTTAGACAGAGCAGATTTGAAACACTCTTTTTGTGGATTTTACAAGTGGAGATTTCAAGCGATTTGAGGCCAATTGTAGTAAAGGAAATATCCTCGTTTAAAAACTAGACAGAATCATTCTCAGAAACTACTGTGTGATGTGTGCGTTCAACTCACAGAGTTTCACGTTTCTTTTCATAGAGCAGTTTGGAAACACTCTGTTTGTTAAGTTTGCAAGAGGATATTTGGACCACTTTGAGGCCTTCGTTGGAAACGGGATTTCTCAGGATAATGCTAGACAGATGAATTCCCAGTAACTTCTTTGTGTTGTGTCTGTTCAACTGCCAGAGTTGAACCTTCCTTTAGACAGAGCAGTTTGCAAACACTCTTTTTATGGAATTTGCAAGTGGAGATTTCAAGCGATTTCAGGCCAATCTTAGAAAGGGAAATATCTTTGTATAAAAACTAGACAGAACCATTCTCAGAAACTACTTTGTGTTGTGTGCGTTCCACTCACAGAGTTCAACCTTTCTTTTCATAGAGCAGTTTGGAAACACTCTGTTTGTTAAGTCTGCAAGGGGATATTTAGACCTCTTTGACGCCTTCGTTGGAAACGGGATTTCTTCATCTACAGCTAGACACATGAATTCTCAGTAACTTCTTTGTGTTGTGTGTATTCAACTCACAGAGTTGAACCTTTCTTTAGACAGAGCAGATTTGAAACACTCTTTTTGTGGATTTTACAAGTGGAGATTTCAAGCGATTTGAGGCCAATTGTAGTAAAGGAAATATCCTCGTTTAAAAACTAGACAGAATCATTCTCAGAAACTACTGTGTGATGTGTGCGTTCAACTCACAGAGTTTCACCTTTCTTTTCATAGAGCAGTTGGGAAACACTCTGTTTGTTAAGTTTGCAAGAGGATATTTGGACCACTTTGAGGCCTTCGTTGGAAACGGGATTTCTCAGGATAATGCTAGACAGATGAATTCCCAGTAACTTCTTTGTGTTGTGTCTGTTCAACTGCCAGAGTTGAACCTTCCTTTAGACAGAGCAGTTTGCAAACACTCTTTTTGTGGAATTTGCAAGTGGAGATTTCAAGCGATTTCAGGCCAATCTTAGAAAGGGAAATATCTTTGTATAAAAACTAGACAGAATCATTCTCAGAAACTACTTTGTGTTGTGTGCGTTCCACTCACAGAGTTTAACCTTTCTTTTCATAGAGCAGTTTGGAAACACTCTGTTTGTTAAGTCTGCAAGGGGATATTTAGACCTCTTTGACGCCTTCGTTGGAAACGGGATTTCTTCATCTACAGCTAGACACATGAATTCTCAGTAACTTCTTTGTGTTGTGTGTATTCAACTCACAGAGTTGAACCTTTCTTCAGCAGAGCAGATTTGAAACACTCTTTTTGTGGATTTTACAAGTAGAGATTTCAAGCGATTTGAGGCCAATTGTAGTAAAGGAAGTATCCTCGTTTAAAAAGTAGACAAAATCATTCTCAGAAACTACTTTGTGATGTGTGCGTTCAACTCACAGAGTTTCACCTTTCTTTTCATAGAGTAGTTTGGAAACACTCTGTTTGTTAAGTTTGCAAGAGGATATTTGGAGCACTTTGAGGCCTTCGTTGGAAACGGGATTTCTCAGGATAAGGCTAGACAGATGAATTCCCAGTAACTTCTTTGTGTTGTGTCTATTCAACTCCCAGAGTTGAACCTTCCTTTAGACAGAGCAGTTTGCAAACACTGTTTTTGTGGAATTTGCAAGTGGAGATTTCAAGCGATTTCAGGCCAATCTTAGAAAGGGAAATATCTTTGTATAAAAACTAGACAGAATCATTCTCAGAAACTACTTTGTGTTGTGTGCGTTCCACTCACAGAGTTTAACCTTTCTTTTCATAGAGCAGTTTGGAAACACTCTCTTTCTTAAGTCTGCAAGGGGATATTTAGACCTCTTTGACGCCTTCGTTGGAAACGGGATTTCTTCATCTACAGCTAGACACATGAATTCTCAGTAACTTCTTTGTGTTGTGTGTATTCAACTCACAGAGTTGAACCTTTCTTTAGACAGAGCAGATTTGAAACACTCTTTTTGTGGATTTTACAAGTAGAGATTTCAAGCGATTTGAGGCCAATTGTAGTAAAGGAAGTATCCTCGTTTAAAAAGTAGACAAAATCATTCTCAGAAACTACTGTGTGATGTGTGCGTTCAACTCACAGAGTTTCACCTTTCTTTTCATAGAGCAGTTGGGAAACACTCTGTTTCTTAAGTTTGCAAGAGGATATTTGGACCACTTTGAGGCCTTCGTTGGAAACGGGATTTCTCAGTATAATGCTAGACAGATGAATTCCCAGTAACTTCTTTGTGTTGTGTCTGTTCAACTGCCAGAGTTGAACCTTCCTTTAGACAGAGCAGTTTGCAAACACTCTTTTTATGGAATTTGCAAGTGGAGATTTCAAGCGATTTCAGGCCAATCTTAGAAAGGGAAATATCTTTGTATAAAAACTAGACAGAACCATTCTCAGAAACTACTTTGTGTTGTGTGCGTTCCACTCACAGAGTTCAACCTTTCTTTTCATAGAGCAGTTTGGAAACACTCTGTTTGTTAAGTCTGCAAGGGGATATTTAGACCTCTTTGACGCCTTCGTTGGAAACGGGATTTCTTCATCTACAGCTAGACACATGAATTCTCAGTAACTTCTTTGTGTTGTGTGTATTCAACTCACAGAGTTGAACCTTTCTTTAGACAGAGCAGATTTGAAACACTCTTTTTGTGGATTTTACAAGTGGAGATTTCAAGCGATTTGAGGCCAATTGTAGTAAAGGAAATATCCTCGTTTAAAAACTAGACAGAATCATTCTCAGAAACTACTCTGTGATGTGTGCGTTCAACTCACAGAGTTTCACCTTTCTTTTCATAGAGCAGTTTGGAAACACTCTGTTTGTTAAGTTTGCAAGAGGATATTTGGACCACTTTGAGGCCTTCGTTGGAAACGGGATTTCTCAGTATAATGCTAGACAGATGAATTCCCAGTAACTTCTTTGTGTTGTGTCTATTCAACTCACAGAGTTGAACCTTCCTTTAGACAGAGCAGTTTGCAAACACTCTTTTTGTGGAATTTGCAAGTGGAGATTTCAAGCGATTTCAGGCCAATCTTAGAAAGGGAAATATCTTTGTATAAAAACTAGACAGAATCATTCTCAGAAACTACTTTGTGTTGTGTGCGTTCCACTCACAGAGTTTAACCTTTCTTTTCATAGAGCAGTTTGGAAACACTCTGTTTGTTAAGTCTGCAAGGGGATATTTAGACCTCTTTGACGCCTTCGTTGGAAACGGGATTTCTTCATCTACAGCTAGACACATGAATTCTCAGTAACTTCTTTGTGTTGTGTGTATTCAACTCACAGAGTTGAACCTTTCTTCAGCAGAGCAGATTTGAAACACTCTTTTTGTGGATTTTACAAGTAGAGATTTCAAGCGATTTGAGGCCAATTGTAGTAAAGGAAGTATCCTCGTTTAAAAAGTAGACAAAATCATTCTCAGAAACTACTTTGTGATGTGTGCGTTCAACTCACAGAGTTTCCCCTTTCTTTTCATAGAGTAGTTTGGAAACACTCTGTTTGTTAAGTTTGCAAGAGGATATTTGGACCACTTTGAGGCCTTCGTTGGAAACGGGATTTCTCAGGATAAGGCTAGACAGATGAATTCCCAGTAACTTCTTTGTGTTGTGTCTATTCAACTCCCAGAGTTGAACCTTCCTTTAGACAGAGCAGTTTGCAAACACTGTTTTTGTGGAATTTGCAAGTGGAGATTTCAAGCGATTTCAGGCCAATCTTAGAAAGGGAAATCTCTTTGTATAAAAACTAGACAGAATCATTCTCAGAAACTACTTTGTGTTGTGTGCGTTCCACTCACAGAGTTTAACCTTTCTTTTCATAGAGCAGTTTGGAAACACTCTGTTTCTTAAGTCTGCAAGGGGATATTTAGACCTCTTTGACGCCTTCGTTGGAAACGGGATTTCTTCATCTACAGCTAGACACATGAATTCTCAGTAACTTCTTTGTGTTGTGTGTATTCAACTCACAGAGTTGAACCTTTCTTTAGACAGAGCAGATTTGAAACACTCTTTTTGTGGATTTTACAAGTGGAGATTTCAAGCGATTTGAGGCCAATTGTAGTAAAGGAAATATCCTCGTTTAAAAACTAGACAGAATCATTCTCAGAAACTACTGTGTGATGTGTGCGTTCAACTCACAGAGTTTCACCTTTCTTTTCATAGAGCAGTTGGGAAACACTCTGTTTGTTAAGTTTGCAAGAGGATATTTGGACCACTTTGAGGCCTTCGTTGGAAACGGGATTTCTCAGGATAATGCTAGACAGATGAATTCCCAGTAACTTCTTTGTGTTGTGTCTGTTCAACTGCCAGAGTTGAACCTTCCTTTAGACAGAGCAGTTTGCAAACACTCTTTTTATGGAATTTGCAAGTGGAGATTTCAAGCGATTTCAGGCCAATCTTAGAAAGGGAAATATCTTTGTATAAAAACTAGACAGAACCATTCTCAGAAACTACTTTGTGTTGTGTGCGTTCCACTCACAGAGTTCAACCTTTCTTTTCATAGAGCAGTTTGGAAACACTCTGTTTGTTAAGTCTGCAAGGGGATATTTAGACCTCTTTGACGCCTTCGTTGGAAACGGGATTTCTTCATCTACAGCTAGACACATGAATTCTCAGTAACTTCTTTGTGTTGTGTGTATTCAACTCACAGAGTTGAACCTTTCTTTAGACAGAGCAGATTTGAAACACTCTTTTTGTGGATTTTACAAGTGGAGATTTCAAGCGATTTGAGGCCAATTGTAGTAAAGGAAATATCCTCGTTTAAAAACTAGACAGAATCATTCTCAGAAACTACTGTGTGATGTGTGCATTCAACTCACAGAGTTTCACCTTTCTTTTCATAGAGCAGTTTGGAAACACTCTGTTTGTTAAGTTTGCAAGAGGATATTTGGACCACTTTGAGGCCTTCGTTGGAAACGGGATTTCTCAGTATAATGCTAGACAGATGAATTCCCAGTAACTTCTTTGTGTTGTGTCTATTCAACTCACAGAGTTGAACCTTCCTTTAGACAGAGCAGTTTGCAAACACTGTTTTTGTGGAATTTGCAAGTGGAGATTTCAAGCGATTTCAGGCCAATCTTAGAAAGGGAAATATCTTTGTATAAAAACTAGACAGAATCATTCTCAGAAACTACTTTGTGTTGTGTGCGTTCCACTCACAGAGTTTAACCTTTCTTTTCATAGAGCAGTTTGGAAACACTCTGTTTGTTAAGTCTGCAAGGGGATATTTAGACCTCTTTGACGCCTTCGTTGGAAACGGGATTTCTTCATCTACAGCTAGACACATGAATTCTCAGTAACTTCTTTGTGTTGTGTGTATTCAACTCACAGAGTTGAACCTTTCTTTAGACAGAGCAGATTTGAAACACTCTTTTTGTGGATTTTACAAGTGGAGATTTCAAGCGATTTGAGGCCAATTGTAGTAAAGGAAGTATCCTCGTTTAAAAAGTAGACAAAATCATTCTCAGAAACTACTTTGTGATGTGTGCGTTCAACTCACAGAGTTTCACCTTTCTTTTCATAGAGTAGTTTGGAAACACTCTGTTTGTTAAGTTTGCAAGAGGATATTTGGAGCACTTTGAGGACTTCGTTGGAAACGGGATTTCTCAGGATAAGGCTAGACAGATGAATTCCCAGTAACTTCTTTGTGTTGTGTCTATTCAACTCACAGAGTTGAACCTTCCTTTAGACAGAGCAGTTTGCAAACACTCTTTTTGTGGAATTTGCAAGTGGAGATTTCAAGCGATTTCAGGCCAATCTTAGAAGGGGAAATCTCTTTGTATAAAAACTAGACAGAATCATTCTCAGAAACTACTTTGTGTTGTGTGCGTTCCACTCACAGAGTTCAACCTTTCTTTTCATAGAGCAGTTTGGAAACACTCTGTTTCTTAAGTCTGCAAGGGGATATTTAGACCTCTTTGACGCCTTCGTTGGAAACGGGATTTCTTCATCTACAGCTAGACACATGAATTCTCAGTAACTTCTTTGTGTTGTGTGTATTCAACTCACAGAGTTGAACCTTTCTTTAGACAGAGCAGATTTGAAACACTCTTTTTGTGGATTTTACAAGTAGAGATTTCAAGCGATTTGAGGCCAATTGTAGTAAAGGAAGTATCCTCGTTTAAAAAGTAGACAAAATCATTCTCAGAAACTACTGTGTGATGTGTGCGTTCAACTCACAGAGTTTCACCTTTCTTTTCATAGAGCAGTTGGGAAACACTCTGTTTCTTAAGTTTGCAAGAGGATATTTGGACCACTTTGAGGCCTTCGTTGGAAACGGGATTTCTCAGTATAATACTAGACAGATGAATTCCCAGTAACTTCTTTGTGTTGTGTCTGTTCAACTGCCAGAGTTGAACCTTCCTTTAGACAGAGCAGTTTGCAAACACTCTTTTTATGGAATTTGCAAGTGGAGATTTCAAGCGATTTCAGGCCAATCTTAGAAAGGGAAATATCTTTGTATAAAAACTAGACAGAACCATTCTCAGAAACTACTTTGTGTTGTGTGCGTTCCACTCACAGAGTTCAACCTTTCTTTTCATAGAGCAGTTTGGAAACACTCTGTTTGTTAAGTCTGCAAGGGGATATTTAGACCTCTTTGACGCCTTCGTTGGAAACGGGATTTCTTCATCTACAGCTAGACACATGAATTCTCAGTAACTTCTTTGTGTTGTGTGTATTCAACTCACAGAGTTGAACCTTTCTTTAGACAGAGCAGATTTGAAACACTCTTTTTGTGGATTTTACAAGTGGAGATTTCAAGCGATTTGAGGCCAATTGTAGTAAAGGAAATATCCTCGTTTAAAAACTAGACAGAATCATTCTCAGAAACTACTCTGTGATGTGTGCGTTCAACTCACAGAGTTTCACCTTTCTTTTCATAGAGCAGTTTGGAAACACTCTGTTTGTTAAGTTTGCAAGAGGATATTTGGACCACTTTGAGGCCTTCGTTGGAAACGGGATTTCTCAGTATAATGCTAGACAGATGAATTCCCAGTAACTTCTTTGTGTTGTGTCTATTCAACTCACAGAGTTGAACCTTCCTTTAGACAGAGCAGTTTGCAAACACTGTTTTTGTGGAATTTGCAAGTGGAGATTTCAAGCGATTTCAGGCCAATCTTAGAAAGGGAAATATCTTTGTATAAAAACTAGACAGAATCATTCTCAGAAACTACTTTGTGTTGTGTGCGTTCCACTCACAGAGTTTAACCTTTCTTTTCATAGAGCAGTTTGGAAACACTCTGTTTGTTAAGTCTGCAAGGGGATATTTAGACCTCTTTGACGCCTTCGTTGGAAACGGGATTTCTTCATCTACAGCTAGACACATGAATTCTCAGTAACTTCTTTGTGTTGTGTGTATTCAACTCACAGAGTTGAACCTTTCTTCAGCAGAGCAGATTTGAAACACTCTTTTTGTGGATTTTACAAGTAGAGATTTCAAGCGATTTGAGGCCAATTGTAGTAAAGGAAGTATCCTCGTTTAAAAAGTAGACAAAATCATTCTCAGAAACTACTTTGTGATGTGTGCGTTCAACTCACAGAGTTTCACCTTTCTTTTCATAGAGTAGTTTGGAAACACTCTGTTTGTTAAGTTTGCAAGAGGATATTTGGACCACTTTGAGGCCTTCGTTGGAAACGGGATTTCTCAGGATAAGGCTAGACAGATGAATTCCCAGTAACTTCTTTGTGTTGTGTCTATTCAACTCACAGAGTTGAACCTTCCTTTAGACAGAGCAGTTTGCAAACACTCTTTTTGTGGAATTTGCAAGTGGAGATTTCAAGCGATTTCAGGCCAATCTTAGAAAGGGAAATCTCTTTGTATAAAAACTAGACAGAATCATTCTCAGAAACTACTTTGTGTTGTGTGCGTTCCACTCACAGAGTTCAACCTTTCTTTTCATAGAGCAGTTTGGAAACACTCTGTTTCTTAAGTCTGCAAGGGGATATTTAGACCTCTTTGACGCCTTCGTTGGAAACGGGATTTCTTCATCTACAGCTAGACACATGAATTCTCAGTAACTTCTTTGTGTTGTGTGTATTCAACTCACAGAGTTGAACCTTTCTTTAGACAGAGCAGATTTGAAACACTCTTTTTGTGGATTTTACAAGTGGAGATTTCAAGCGATTTGAGGCCAATTGTAGTAAAGGAAATATCCTGGTTTCAAAACTAGACAGAATCATTCTCAGAAACTACTTTGTGATGTGTGCATTCAACTCACAGAGTTTCACCTTTCTTTTCATAGAGCAGTTGGGAAACACTCTTTTTCTTAAGTTTGCAAGAGGATATTTGGACCACTTTGAGGCCTTCGTTGGAAACGGGATTACTCAGTATAATGCTAGACAGATGAATTCCCAGTAACTTCTTTGTGTTGTGTCTATTCAACTCCCAGAGTTGAACCTTCCTTTAGACAGAGCAGTTTGCAAACACTGTTTTTGTGGAATTTGCAAGTGGAGATTTCAAGCGATTTCAGGCCAATCTTAGAAAGGGAAATATCTTTGTATAAAAACTAGACAGAATCATTCTCAGAAACTACTTTGTGTTGTGTGCGTTCCACTCACAGAGTTCAACCTTTCTTTTCATAGAGCAGTTTGGAAACACTCTGTTTGTTAAGTCTGCAAGGGGATATTTAGACCTCTTTGACGCCTTCGTTGGAAACGGGATTTCTTCATCTACAGCTAGACACATGAATTCTCAGTAACTTCTTTGTGTTGTGTGTATTCAACTCACAGAGTTGAACCTTTCTTTAGACAGAGCAGATTTGAAACACTCTTTTTGTGGATTTTACAAGTGGAGATTTCAAGCGATTTGAGGCCAATTGTAGTAAAGGAAATATCCTCGTTTAAAAACTAGACAGAATCATTCTCAGAAACTACTGTGTGATGTGTGCGTTCAACTCACAGAGTTTCACCTTTCTTTTCATAGAGCAGTTGGGAAACACTCTGTTTGTTAAGTTTGCAAGAGGATATTTGGACCACTTTGAGGCCTTCGTTGGAAACGGGATTTCTCAGGATAATGCTAGACAGATGAATTCCCAGTAACTTCTTTGTGTTGTGTCTGTTCAACTGCCAGAGTTGAACCTTCCTTTAGACAGAGCAGTTTGCAAACACTCTTTTTATGGAATTTGCAAGTGGAGATTTCAAGCGATTTCAGGCCAATCTTAGAAAGGGAAATATCTTTGTATAAAAACTAGACAGAACCATTCTCAGAAACTACTTTGTGTTGTGTGCGTTCCACTCACAGAGTTCAACCTTTCTTTTCATAGAGCAGTTTGGAAACACTCTGTTTGTTAAGTCTGCAAGGGGATATTTAGACCTCTTTGACGCCTTCGTTGGAAACGGGATTTCTTCATCTACAGCTAGACACATGAATTCTCAGTAACTTCTTTGTGTTGTGTGTATTCAACTCACAGAGTTGAACCTTTCTTTAGACAGAGCAGATTTGAAACACTCTTTTTGTGGATTTTACAAGTGGAGATTTCAAGCGATTTGAGGCCAATTGTAGTAAAGGAAATATCCTCGTTTAAATCTAGACAGAATCATTCTCAGAAACTACTGTGTGATGTGTGCGTTCAACTCACAGAGTTTCACCTTTCTTTTCATAGAGCAGTTTGGAAACACTCTGTTTGTTAAGTTTGCAAGAGGATATTTGGACCACTTTGAGGCCTTCGTTGGAAACGGGATTTCTCAGTATAATGCTAGACAGATGAATTCCCAGTAACTTCTTTGTGTTGTGTCTATTCAACTCACAGAGTTGAACCTTCCTTTAGACAGAGCAGTTTGCAAACACTATTTTTGTGGAATTTGCAAGTGGAGATTTCAAGCGATTTCAGGCCAATCTTAGAAAGGGAAATATCTTTGTATAAAAACTAGACAGAATCATTCTCAGAAACTACTTTGTGTTGTGTGCGTTCCACTCACAGAGTTTAACCTTTCTTTTCATAGAGCAGTTTGGAAACACTCTGTTTGTTAAGTCTGCAAGGGGATATTTAGACCTCTTTGACGCCTTCGTTGGAAACGGGATTTCTTCATCTACAGCTAGACACATGAATTCTCAGTAACTTCTTTGTGTTGTGTGTATTCAACTCACAGAGTTGAACCTTTCTTTAGACAGAGCAGATTTGAAACACTCTTTTTGTGGATTTTACAAGTGGAGATTTCAAGCGATTTGAGGCCAATTGTAGTAAAGGAAATATCCTCGTTTCAGAACTAGACAGAATCATTCTCAGAAACTACTTTGTGATGTGTGCGTTCAACTCACAGAGTTTCACCTTTCTTTTCATAGAGCAGTTGGGAAACACTCTGTTTCTTAAGTTTGCAAGAGGATATTTGGACCAATTTGAGGCCTTCGTTGGAAACGGGATTACTCAGTATAATGCTAGACAGATGAATTCCCAGTAACTTCTTTGTGTTGTGTCTGTCCAACTGCCAGAGTTGAACCTTCCTTTAGACAGAGCAGTTTGCAAACACTGTTTTTGTGGAATTTGCAAGTGGAGATTTCAAGCGATTTCAGGCCAATCTTAGAAAGGGAAATATCTTTGTATAAAAACTAGACAGAATCATTGTCAGAAACTACTTTGTGTTGTGTGCGTTCCACTCACAGAGTTTAACCTTTCTTTTCATAGAGCAGTTTGGAAACACTCTGTTTGTTAAGTCTGCAAGGGGATATTTAGACCTCTTTGACGCCTTCGTTGGAAACGGGATTTCTTCATATACAGCTAGACACATGAATTCTCAGTAACTTCTTTGTGTTGTGTGTATTCAACTCACAGAGTTGAACCTTTCTTTAGACAGAGCAGATTTGAAACACTCTTTTTGTGGATTTTACAAGTGGAGATTTCAAGCGATTTGAGGCCAATTGTAGTAAAGGAAATATCCTCGTTTAAAAACTAGACAGAATCATTCTCAGAAACTACTGTGTGATGTGTGTGTTCAACTCACAGAGTTTCACCTTTCTTTTCATAGAGCAGTTGGGAAACACTCTGTTTGTTAAGTTTGCAAGAGGATATTTGGACCACTTTGAGGTCTTCGTTGGAAACGGGATTTCTCAGGATAATGCTAGACAGATGAATTCCCAGTAACTTCTTTGTGTTTTGTCTGTTCAACTGCCAGAGTTGAACCTTCCTTTAGACAGAGCAGTTTGCAAACACTCTTTTTGTGGAATTTGCAAGTGGAGATTTCAAGCGATTTCAGGCCAATCTTAGAAAGGGAAATATCTTTGTATAAAAACTAGACAGAACCATTCTCAGAAACTACTTTGTGTTGTGTGCGTTCCACTCACAGAGTTCAACCTTTCTTTTCATAGAGCAGTTTGGAAACACTCTGTTTGTTAAGTCTGCAAGGGGATATTTAGACCTGTTTGACGCCTTCGTTGGAAACGGGATTTCTTCATCTACAGCTAGACACATGAATTCTCACTAACTTCTTTGTGTTGTGTGTATTCAACTCACAGAGTTGAACCTTTCTTTAGACAGAGCAGATTTGAAACACTCTTTTTGTGGATTTTACAAGTGGAGATTTCAAGCGATTTGAGGCCAATTGTAGTAAAGGAAATATCCTCGTTTAAAAACTAGACAGAATCATTCTCAGAAACTACTGTGTGATGTGTGCGTTCAACTCACAGAGTTTCACCTTTCTTTTCATAGAGCAGTTTGGAAACACTCTGTTTGTTAAGTTTGCAAGAGGATATTTGGACCACTTTGAGGCCTTCGTTGGAAACGGGATTTCTCAGTATAATGCTAGACAGATGAATTCCCAGTAACTTCTTTGTGTTGTGTCTATTCAACTCACAGAGTTGAACCTTCCTTTAGACAGAGCAGTTTGCAAACACTGTTTTTGTGGAATTTGCAAGTGGAGATTTCAAGCGATTTCCGGCCAGTCTTAGAAAGGGAAATATCTTTGTATAAAAACTAGACAGAATCATTCTCAGAAACTACTTTGTGTTGTGTGCGTTCCACTCACAGAGTTTAACCTTTCTTTTCATAGAGCAGTTTGGAAACACTCTGTTTGTTAAGTCTGCAAGGGGATATTTAGACCTCTTTGACGCCTTCGTTGGAAACGGGATTTCTTCATATACAGCTAGACACATGAATTCGCAGTAACTTCTTTGTATTGTGTGTATTAAACTCACAGAGTTGAACCTTTCTTTAGACAGAGCAGATTTGAAACACTCTTTTTGTGGATTTTACAAGTGGAGATTTCAAGCGATTTGAGGCCAATTGTAGTAAAGGAAATATCCTCGTTTAAAAATTAGACAGAATAATTCTCAGAAACTACTGTGTGATGTGCGCGTTCAACTCACAGAGTTTCACCTTTCTTTTCATAGAGCAGTTTGGAAACACTCTGTTTATTAAGTTTGCAAGAGGATATTTGGACCACTTTGAGGCCTTCGTTGGAAACGGGATTTCTCAGGATAATGCTAGACAGATGAATTCCCAGTAACTTCTTTGTGTTGTGTCTGTTCAACTGCCAGAGTTGAACCTTCCTTTAGACAGAGCAGTTTGAAAACACTCTTTTTGTGGAATTTGCAAGTGGAGATTTCAAGCGATTTCAGGCCAATCTTAGAAAGGGAAATATCTTTGTATAAAAAATAGACAGAACCATTCTCAGAAACTACTTTGTGTTGTGTGCGTTCCACTCACAGAGTTCAACCTTTCTTTTCATAGAGCAGTTTGGAAACACTCTGTTTGTTAAGTCTGCAAGGGGATATTTAGACCTCTTTGACGCCTTCGTTGGATACGGGATTTCTTCATCTACAGCTAGACACATGAATTCTCAGTAACTTCTTTGTGTTGTGTGTATTCAACTCACAGAGTTGAACCTTTCTTTAGACAGAGCAGATTTGAAACACTCTTTTTGTGGATTTTACAAGTGGAGATTTCAAGCGATTTGAGGCCAATTGTAGTAAAGGAAATATCCTCGTTTAAAAACTAGACAGAATCATTCTCAGAAACTACTGTGTGATGTGTGCGTTCAACTCACAGAGTTTCACCTTTCTTTTCATAGAGCAGTTTGGAAACACTCTGTTTGTTAAGTTTGCAAGAGGATATTTGGACCACTTTGAGGCCTTCGTTGGAAACGGGATTTCTCAGGATAATGCTAGACAGATGAATTCCCAGTAACTTCTTTGTGTTGTGTCTGTTCAACTGCCAGAGTTGAACCTTCCTTTAGACAGAGAAGTTTGCAAACACTCTTTTTGTGGAATTTGCAAGTGGAGATTTCAAGCGATTTCAGGCCAATCTTAGAAAGGGAAATATCTTTGTATAAAAACTAGACAGAATCATTCTCAGAAACTACTTTGTGTTGTGTGCGTTCCACTCACAGAGTTCAACCTTTCTTTTCATAGAGTAGTTTGGAAACACTCTGTTTGTTAAGTCTGCAAGGGGATATTTAGACCTCTTTGACGCCTTCGTTGGAAACGGGATTTCTTCATCTACAGCTAGACACATGAATTCTCAGTAACTTCTTTGTGTTGTGTGTATTCAACTCACAGAGTTGAACCTTTCTTTAGACAGAGCAGATTTGAAACACTCTTTTTGTGGATTTTACAAGTGGAGATTTCAAGCGATTTGAGGCCAATTGTAGTAAAGGAAATATCCTCGTTTCAAAACTAGACAGAATCATTCTCAGAAACTACTTTGTGATGTGTGCATTCAACTCACAGAGTTTCACCTTTCTTTTCATAGAGCAGTTGGGAAACACTCTGTTTGTTAAGTTTGCAAGAGGATATTTGGACCACTTTGAGGCCTTCGTTGGAAACGGGATTTCTCAGTATAATGCTAGACAGATGAATTCCCAGTAACTTCTTTGTGTTGTGTCTATTCAACTCACAGAGTTGAACCTTCCTTTAGACAGAGCAGTTTGCAAACACTGTTTTCGTGGAATTTGCAAGTGGAGATTTCAAGCGATTTCAGGCCAATCTTAGAAAGGGAAATCTCTTTGTATAAAAACTAGACAGAATCATTCTCAGAAACTACTTTGTGTTGTGTGCGTTCCACTCACAGAGTTCAACCTTTCTTTTCATAGAGCAGTTTGGAAACACTCTGTTTGTTAAGTCTGCAAGGGGATATTTAGACCTCTTTGACGCCTTCGTTGGAAACGGGATTTCTTCATCTACAGCTAGACACATGAATTCTCAGTAACTTCTTTGTGTTGTGTGTATTCAACTCACAGAGTTGAACCTTTCTTTAGACAGAGCAGATTTGAAACACTCTTTTTGTGGATTTTACAAGTGGAGATTTCAAGCGATTTGAGGCCAATTGTAGTAAAGGAAATATCCTCGTTTTAAAACTAGACAGAATCATTCTCAGAAACTACTGTGTGATGTGTGCGTTCAACTCACAGAGTTTCCCCTTTCTTTTCATAGAGCAGTTGGGAAACAATCTGTTTGTTAAGTTTGCAAGAGGATATTTGGACCACTTTGAGGACTTCGTTGGAAACGGGATTTCTCAGTATAATGCTAGACAGATGAATTCCCAGTAACTTCTTTGTGTTGTGTCTATTCAACTCACAGAGTTGAACCTTTCTTTAGACAGAGTAGTTTGCAAACACTCTTTTTGTGGAATTTGCAAGTGGAGATTTCAAGCGATTTGAGGCCAATCTTAGAAAGGGAAATATCTTTGTATAAAAACTAGACAGAATCATTCTCAGAAACTACTTTGTGTTGTGTGCGTTCCACTCACAGAGTTTAACCTTTCTTTTCATAGAGCAGTTTGGAAACACTCTGTTTCTTAAGTTTGCAAGAGGATATTTGGACCACTTTGAGGCCTTCGTTGGAAACGGGATTTCTCAGTATAGCTAGACAGATGAATTCCCAGTAACTTCCTTGTGTTGTGTCTATTCAACTCACAGAGTTGAACCTTCCTTTAGACAGAGCAGTTTGCAAACACTGTTTTTGTGGAATTTGCAAGTGGAGATTTCAAGCGATTTCAGGCCAATCTTAGAAAGGGAAATATCTTTGTATAAAAAATAGACAGAACCATTCTCAGAAACTACTTTGTGTTGTGTGCGTTCCACTCACAGAGTTCAACCTTTCTTTTCATAGAGCAGTTTGGAAACACTCTGTTTGTTAAGTCTGCAAGGGGATATTTAGACCTCTTTGACGCCTTCGTTGGATACGGGATTTCTTCATCTACAGCTAGACACATGAATTCTCAGTAACTTCTTTGTGTTGTGTGTATTCAACTCACAGAGTTGAACCTTTCTTTAGACAGAGCAGATTTGAAACACTCTTTTTGTGGATTTTACAAGTGGAGATTTCAAGCGATTTGAGGCCAATTGTAGTAAAGGAAATATCCTCGTTTAAAAACTAGACAGAATCATTCTCAGAAACTACTGTGTGATGTGTGCGTTCAACTCACAGAGTTTCACCTTTCTTTTCATAGAGCAGTTTGGAAACACTCTGTTTGTTAAGTTTGCAAGAGGATATTTGGACCACTTTGAGGCCTTCGTTGGAAACGGGATTTCTCAGGATAATGCTAGACAGATGAATTCCCAGTAACTTCTTTGTGTTGTGTCTGTTCAACTGCCAGAGTTGAACCTTCCTTTAGACAGAGAAGTTTGCAAACACTCTTTTTGTGGAATTTGCAAGTGGAGATTTCAAGCGATTTCAGGCCAATCTTAGAAAGGGAAATATCTTTGTATAAAAACTAGACAGAATCATTCTCAGAAACTACTTTGTGTTGTGTGCGTTCCACTCACAGAGTTCAACCTTTCTTTTCATAGAGTAGTTTGGAAACACTCTGTTTGTTAAGTCTGCAAGGGGATATTTAGACCTCTTTGACGCCTTCGTTGGAAACGGGATTTCTTCATCTACAGCTAGACACATGAATTCTCAGTAACTTCTTTGTGTTGTGTGTATTCAACTCACAGAGTTGAACCTTTCTTTAGACAGAGCAGATTTGAAACACTCTTTTTGTGGATTTTACAAGTGGAGATTTCAAGCGATTTGAGGCCAATTGTAGTAAAGGAAATATCCTCGTTTAAAAACTAGACAGAATCATTCTCAGAAACTACTGTGTGATGTGTGCGTTCAACTCACAGAGTTTCACCTTTCTTTTCATAGAGCAGTTTGGAAACACTCTGTTTGTTAAGTTTGCAAGAGGATATTTGGACCACTTTGAGGCCTTCGTTGGAAACGGGATTTCTCAGGATAATGCTAGACAGATGAATTCCCAGTAACTTCTTTGTGTTGTGTCTGTTCAACTGCCAGAGTTGAATCTTCCTTTAGACAGAGAAGTTTGCAAACACTCTTTTTGTGGAATTTGCAAGTGGAGATTTCAAGCGATTTCAGGCCAATCTTAGAAAGGGAAATATCTTTGTATAAAAACTAGACAGAATCATTCTCAGAAACTACTTTGTGTTGTGTGCGTTCCACTCACAGAGTTCAACCTTTCTTTTCATAGAGTAGTTTGGAAACACTCTGTTTGTTAAGTCTGCAAGGGGACATTTAGACCTCTTTGACGCCTTCGTTGGAAACGGGATTTCTTCATCTACAGCTAGACACATGAATTCTCAGTAACTTCTTTGTGTTGTGTGTATTCAACTCACAGAGTTGAACCTTTCTTTAGACAGAGCAGATTTGAAACACTCTTTTTGTGGATTTTACAAGTGGAGATTTCAAGCGATTTGAGGCCAATTGTAGTAAAGGAAATATCCTCGTTTCAAAACTAGACAGAATCATTCTCAGAAACTACTTTGTGATGTGTGCATTCAACTCACAGAGTTTCACCTTTCTTTTCATAGAGCAGTTGGGAAACACTCTGTTTGTTAAGTTTGCAAGAGGATATTTGGACCACTTTGAGGCCTTCGTTGGAAACGGGATTTCTCAGTATAATGCTAGACAGATGAATTCCCAGTAACTTCTTTGTGTTGTGTCTATTCAACTCACAGAGTTGAACCTTCCTTTAGACAGAGCAGTTTGCAAACACTGTTTTTGTGGAATTTGCAAGTGGAGATTTCAAGCGATTTCAGGCCAATCTTAGAAAGGGAAATCTCTTTGTATAAAAACTAGACAGAATCATTCTCAGAAACTACTTTGTGTTGTGTGCGTTCCACTCACAGAGTTCAACCTTTCTTTTCATAGAGCAGTTTGGAAACACTCTGTTTGTTAAGTCTGCAAGGGGATATTTAGACCTCTTTGACGCCTTCGTTGGAAACGGGATTTCTTCATCTACAGCTAGACACATGAATTCTCAGTAACTTCTTTGTGTTGTGTGTATTCAACTCACAGAGTTGAACCTTTCTTTAGACAGAGCAGATTTGAAACACTCTTTTTGTGGATTTTACAAGTGGAGATTTCAAGCGATTTGAGGCCAATTGTAGTAAAGGAAATATCCTCGTTTCAAAACTAGACAGAATCATTCTCAGAAACTACTTTGTGATGTGTGCATTCAACTCACAGAGTTTCACCTTTCTTTTCATAGAGCAGTTGGGAAACACTCTGTTTGTTAAGTTTGCAAGAGGATATTTGGACCACTTTGAGGCCTTCGTTGGAAACGGGATTTCTCAGTATAATGCTAGACAGATGAATTCCCAGTAACTTCTTTGTGTTGTGTCTATTCAACTCACAGAGTTGAACCTTCCTTTAGACAGAGCAGTTTGCAAACACTGTTTTCGTGGAATTTGCAAGTGGAGATTTCAAGCGATTTCAGGCCAATCTTAGAAAGGGAAATCTCTTTGTATAAAAACTAGACAGAATCATTCTCAGAAACTACTTTGTGTTGTGTGCGTTCCACTCACAGAGTTCAACCTTTCTTTTCATAGAGCAGTTTGGAAACACTCTGTTTGTTAAGTCTGCAAGGGGATATTTAGACCTCTTTGACGCCTTCGTTGGAAACGGGATTTCTTCATCTACAGCTAGACACATGAATTCTCAGTAACTTCTTTGTGTTGTGTGTATTCAACTCACAGAGTTGAACCTTTCTTTAGACAGAGCAGATTTGAAACACTCTTTTTGTGGATTTTACAAGTGGAGATTTCAAGCGATTTGAGGCCAATTGTAGTAAAGGAAATATCCTCGTTTTAAAACTAGACAGAATCATTCTCAGAAACTACTGTGTGATGTGTGCGTTCAACTCACAGAGTTTCCCCTTTCTTTTCATAGAGCAGTTGGGAAACAATCTGTTTGTTAAGTTTGCAAGAGGATATTTGGACCACTTTGAGGACTTCGTTGGAAACGGGATTTCTCAGTATAATGCTAGACAGATGAATTCCCAGTAACTTCTTTGTGTTGTGTCTATTCAACTCACAGAGTTGAACCTTTCTTTAGACAGAGTAGTTTGCAAACACTCTTTTTGTGGAATTTGCAAGTGGAGATTTCAAGCGATTTGAGGCCAATCTTAGAAAGGGAAATATCTTTGTATAAAAACTAGACAGAATCATTCTCAGAAACTACTTTGTGTTGTGTGCGTTCCACTCACAGAGTTTAACCTTTCTTTTCATAGAGCAGTTTGGAAACACTCTGTTTCTTAAGTTTGCAAGAGGATATTTGGACCACTTTGAGGCCTTCGTTGGAAACGGGATTTCTCAGTATAGCTAGACAGATGAATTCCCAGTAACTTCCTTGTGTTGTGTCTATTCAACTCACAGAGTTGAACCTTCCTTTAGACAGAGCAGTTTGCAAACACTGTTTTTGTGGAATTTGCAAGTGGAGATTTCAAGCGATTTCAGGCCAATCTTAGAAAGGGAAATATCTTTGTATAAAAAATAGACAGAACCATTCTCAGAAACTACTTTGTGTTGTGTGCGTTCCACTCACAGAGTTCAACCTTTCTTTTCATAGAGCAGTTTGGAAACACTCTGTTTGTTAAGTCTGCAAGGGGATATTTAGACCTCTTTGACGCCTTCGTTGGATACGGGATTTCTTCATCTACAGCTAGACACATGAATTCTCAGTAACTTCTTTGTGTTGTGTGTATTCAACTCACAGAGTTGAACCTTTCTTTAGACAGAGCAGATTTGAAACACTCTTTTTGTGGATTTTACAAGTGGAGATTTCAAGCGATTTGAGGCCAATTGTAGTAAAGGAAATATCCTCGTTTAAAAACTAGACAGAATCATTCTCAGAAACTACTGTGTGATGTGTGCGTTCAACTCACAGAGTTTCACCTTTCTTTTCATAGAGCAGTTTGGAAACACTCTGTTTGTTAAGTTTGCAAGAGGATATTTGGACCACTTTGAGGCCTTCGTTGGAAACGGGATTTCTCAGGATAATGCTAGACAGATGAATTCCCAGTAACTTCTTTGTGTTGTGTCTGTTCAACTGCCAGAGTTGAACCTTCCTTTAGACAGAGAAGTTTGCAAACACTCTTTTTGTGGAATTTGCAAGTGGAGATTTCAAGCGATTTCAGGCCAATCTTAGAAAGGGAAATATCTTTGTATAAAAACTAGACAGAATCATTCTCAGAAACTACTTTGTGTTGTGTGCGTTCCACTCACAGAGTTCAACCTTTCTTTTCATAGAGTAGTTTGGAAACACTCTGTTTGTTAAGTCTGCAAGGGGATATTTAGACCTCTTTGACGCCTTCGTTGGAAACGGGATTTCTTCATCTACAGCTAGACACATGAATTCTCAGTAACTTCTTTGTGTTGTGTGTATTCAACTCACAGAGTTGAACCTTTCTTTAGACAGAGCAGATTTGAAACACTCTTTTTGTGGATTTTACAAGTGGAGATTTCAAGCGATTTGAGGCCAATTGTAGTAAAGGAAATATCCTCGTTTAAAAACTAGACAGAATCATTCTCAGAAACTACTGTGTGATGTGTGCGTTCAACTCACAGAGTTTCACCTTTCTTTTCATAGAGCAGTTTGGAAACACTCTGTTTGTTAAGTTTGCAAGAGGATATTTGGACCACTTTGAGGCCTTCGTTGGAAACGGGATTTCTCAGGATAATGCTAGACAGATGAATTCCCAGTAACTTCTTTGTGTTGTGTCTGTTCAACTGCCAGAGTTGAATCTTCCTTTAGACAGAGAAGTTTGCAAACACTCTTTTTGTGGAATTTGCAAGTGGAGATTTCAAGCGATTTCAGGCCAATCTTAGAAAGGGAAATATCTTTGTATAAAAACTAGACAGAATCATTCTCAGAAACTACTTTGTGTTGTGTGCGTTCCACTCACAGAGTTCAACCTTTCTTTTCATAGAGTAGTTTGGAAACACTCTGTTTGTTAAGTCTGCAAGGGGATATTTAGACCTCTTTGACGCCTTCGTTGGAAACGGGATTTCTTCATCTACAGCTAGACACATGAATTCTCAGTAACTTCTTTGTGTTGTGTGTATTCAACTCACAGAGTTGAACCTTTCTTTAGACAGAGCAGATTTGAAACACTCTTTTTGTGGATTTTACAAGTGGAGATTTCATGCGATTTGAGGCCAATTGTAGTAAAGGAAATATCCTCGTTTAAAAACTAGACAGAATCATTCTCAGAAACTACTGTGTGATGTGTGCGTTCAACTCACAGAGTTTCACCTTTCTTTTCATAGAGCGGTTTGGAAACACTCTGTTTGTTAAGTTTGCAAGAGGATATTTGGACCACTTTGAGGCCTTCGTTGGAAACGGGATTTCTCAGTATAATGCTAGACAGATGAATTCCCAGTAACTTCTTTGTGTTGTGTCTATTCAACTCACAGAGTTGAACCTTCCTTTAGACAGAGCAGTTTGCAAACACTGTTTTTGTGGAATTTGCAAGTGGAGATTTCAAGCGATTTCAGGCCAATCTTAGAAAGGGAAATATCTTTGTATAAAAACTAGACAGAATCATTCTCAGAAACTACTTTGTGTTGTGTGCGTTCCACTCACAGAGTTTAACCTTTCTTTTCATAGAGCAGTTTGGAAACACTCTGTTTGTTAAGTCTGCAAGGGGATATTTAGACCTCTTTGACGCCTTCGTTGGAAACGGGATTTCTTCATCTACAGCTAGACACATGAATTCTCAGTAACTTCTTTGTGTTGTGTGTATTCAACTCACAGAGTTGAACCTTTCTTCAGCAGAGCAGATTTGAAACACTCTTTTTGTAAATTTTACAAGTAGAGATTTCAAGCGATTTGAGGCCAATTGTAGTAAAGGAAGTATCCTCGTTTAAAAAGTAGACAAAATCATTCTCAGAAACTACTTTGTGATGTGTGCGTTCAACTCACAGAGTTTCACCTTTCTTTTCATAGAGTAGTTTGGAAACACTCTGTTTGTTAAGTTTGCAAGAGGATATTTGGAGCACTTTGAGGCCTTCGTTGGAAACGGGATTTCTCAGGATAAGGCTAGACAGATGAATTCCCAGTAACTTCTTTGTGTTGTGTCTATTCAACTCCCAGAGTTGAACCTTCCTTTAGACAGAGCAGTTTGCAAACACTCTTTTTGTGGAATTTGCAAGTGGAGATTTCAAGCGATTTCAGGCCAATCTTAGGGAAATCTCTTTGTATAAAAACTAGACAGAATCATTCTCAGAAACTATTTTGTGTTGTGTGCGTTCCACTCACAGAGTTCAACCTTTCTTTTCATAGAGCAGTTTGGAAACACTCTGTTTCTTAAGTCTGCAAGGGGATATTTAGACCTCTTTGACGCCTTCGTTGGAAACGGGATTTCTTCATCTACAGCTAGACACATGAATTCTCAGTAACTTCTTTGTGTTGTGTGTATTCAACTCACAGAGTTGAACCTTTCTTTAGACAGAGCAGATTTGAAACACTCTTTTTGTGGATTTTACAAGTGGAGATTTCAAGCGATTTGAGGCCAATTGTAGTAAAGGAAATATCCTGGTTTCAAAACTAGACAGAATCATTCTCAGAAACTACTTTGTGATGTGTGCATTCAACTCACAGAGTTTCACCTTTCTTTTCATAGAGCAGTTGGGAAACACTCTTTTTCTTAAGTTTGCAAGAGGATATTTGGACCACTTTCAGGCCTTCGTTGGAAACGGGATTACTCAGTATAAGGCTAGACAGATGAATTCCCAGTAACTTCTTTGTGTTGTGTCTATTCAACTCCCAGAGTTGAACCTTCCTTTAGACAGAGCAGTTTGCAAACACTGTTTTTGTGGAATTTGCAAGTGGAGATTTCAAGCGATTTCAGGCCAATCTTAGAAAGGGAAATATCTTTGTATAAAAACTAGACAGAATCATTCTCAGAAACTACTTTGTGTTGTGTGCGTTCCACTCACAGAGTTTAACCTTTCTTTTCATAGAGCAGTTTGGAAACACTCTGTTTGTTAAGTCTGCAAGGGGATATTTAGACCTCTTTGACGCCTTCGTTGGAAACGGGATTTCTTCATCTACAGCTAGACACATGAATTCTCAGTAACTTCTTTGTGTTGTGTGTATTCAACTCACAGAGTTGAACCTTTCTTTAGACAGAGCAGATTTGAAACACTCTTTTTGTGGATTTTACAAGTGGAGATTTCAAGCGATTTGAGGCCAATTGTAGTAAAGGAAATATCCTCGTTTAAAAACTAGACAGAATCATTCTCAGAAACTACTGTGTGATGTGTGCGTTCAACTCACAGAGTTTCACCTTTCTTTTCATAGAGCAGTTTGGAAACACTCTGTTTGTTAAGTTTGCAAGAGGATATTTGGACCACTTTGAGGCCTTCGTTGGAAACGGGATTTCTCAGTATAATGCTAGACAGATGAATTCCCAGTAACTTCTTTGTGTTGTGTCTATTCAACTCACAGAGTTGAACCTTCCTTTAGACAGAGCAGTTTGCAAACACTGTTTTTGTGGAATTTGCAAGTGGAGATTTCAAGCGATTTCCGGCCAGTCTTAGAAAGGGAAATATCTTTGTATAAAAACTAGACAGAATCATTCTCAGAAACTACTTTGTGTTGTGTGCGTTCCACTCACAGAGTTCAACCTTTCTTTTCATAGAGCAGTTTGGAAACACTCTGTTTCTTAAGTCTGCAAGGGGATATTTAGACCTCTTTGACGCCTTCGTTGGAAACGGGATTTCTTCATCTACAGCTAGACACATGAATTCTCAGTAACTTCTTTGTGTTGTGTGTATTCAACTCACAGAGTTGAACCTTTCTTTAGACAGAGCAGATTTGAAACACTCTTTTTGTGGATTTTACAAGTGGAGATTTCAAGCGATTTGAGGCCAATTGTAGTAAAGGAAATATCCTCGTTTAAAAACTAGACAGAATCATTCTCAGAAACTACTGTGTGATGTGTGCATTCAACTCACAGAGTTTCACCTTTCTTTTCATAGAGCAGTTTGGAAACACTCTGTTTGTTAAGTTTGCAAGAGGATATTTGGACCACTTTGAGGCCTTCGTTGGAAACGGGATTTCTCAGTATAATGCTAGACAGATGAATTCCCAGTAACTTCTTTGTGTTGTGTCTATTCAACTCACAGAGTTGAACCTTCCTTTAGACAGAGCAGTTTGCAAACACTGTTTTTGTGGAATTTGCAAGTGGAGATTTCAAGCGATTTCAGGCCAATCTTAGAAAGGGAAATCTCTTTGTATAAAAACTAGACAGAATCATTCTCAGAAACTACTTTGTGTTGTGTGCGTTCCACTCACAGAGTTCAACCTTTCTATTCATAGAGCAGTTTGGAAACACTCTGTTTGTTAAGTCTGCAAGGGGATATTTAGACCTCTTTGACGCCTTCGTTGGAAACGGGATTTCTTCATCTACAGCTAGACACATGAATTCTCAGTAACTTCTTTGTGTTGTGTGTATTCAACTCACAGAGTTGAACCTTTCTTTAGACAGAGCAGATTTGAAACACTCTTTTTGTGGATTTTACAAGTGGAGATTTCAAGCGATTTGAGGCCAATTGTAGTAAAGGAAATATCCTCGTTTCAAAACTAGACAGAATCATTCTCAGAAACTACTTTGTGATGTGTGCATTCAACTCACAGAGTTTCACCTTTCTTTTCATAGAGCAGTTGGGAAACACTCTGTTTGTTAAGTTTGCAAGAGGATATTTGGACCACTTTGAGGCCTTCGTTGGAAACGGGATTTCTCAGTATAATGCTAGACAGATGAATTCCCAGTAACTTCTTTGTGTTGTGTCTATTCAACTCACAGAGTTGAACCTTCCTTTAGACAGAGCAGTTTGCAAACACTGTTTTTGTGGAATTTGCAAGTGGAGATTTCAAGCGATTTCAGGCCAATCTTAGAAAGGGAAATCTCTTTGTATAAAAACTAGACAGAATCATTCTCAGAAACTAATTTGTGTTGTGTGCGTTCCACTCACAGAGTTCAACCTTTCTTTTCATAGAGCAGTTTGGAAACACTCTGTTTGTTAAGTCTGCAAGGGGATTTAGACCTCTTTGACGCCTTCGTTGGAAACGGGATTTCTTCATCTACAGCTAGACACATGAATTCTCAGTAACTTCTTTGTGTTGTGTGTATTCAACTCACAGAGTTGAACCTTTCTTTAGACAGAGCAGATTTGAAACACTCTTTTTGTGGATTTTACAAGTGGAGATTTCAAGCGATTTGAGGCCAATTGTAGTAAAGGAAATATCCTCGTTTTAAAACTAGACAGAATCATTCTCAGAAACTACTGTGTGATGTGTGCGTTCAACTCACAGAGTTTCCCCTTTCTTTTCATAGAGCAGTTGGGAAACAATCTGTTTGTTAAGTTTGCAAGAGGATATTTGGACCACTTTGAGGCCTTCGTTGGAAACGGGATTTCTCAGTATAATGCTAGACAGATGAATTCCCAGTAACTTCTTTGTGTTGTGTCTATTCAACTCACAGAGTTGAACCTTTCTTTAGACAGAGCAGTTTGCAAACACTCTTTTTGTGGAATTTGCAAGTGGAGATTTCAAGCGATTTGAGGCCAATCTTAGAAAGGGAAATATCTTTGTATAAAAACTAGACAGAATCATTCTCAGAAACTACTTTGTGTTGTGTGCGTTCCACTCACAGAGTTTAACCTTTCTTTTCATAGAGCAGTTTGGAAACACTCTGTTTCTTAAGTTTGCAAGAGGATATTTGGACCACTTTGAGGCCTTCGTTGGAAACGGGATTTCTCAGTATAATGCTAGACAGATGAATTCCCAGTAACTTCCTTGTGTTGTGTCTATTCAACTCACAGAGTTGAACCTTCCTTTAGACAGAGCAGTTTGCAAACACTGTTTTTGTGGAATTTGCAAGTGGAGATTTCAAGCGATTTCAGGCCAATCTTAGAAAGGGAAATATCTTTGTATAAAAAATAGACAGAATCATTCTCAGAAACTACTTTGTGTTGTGTGCGTTCCACTCACAGAGTTCAACCTTTCTTTTCATAGAGCAGTTTGGAAACACTCTGTTTGTTAAGTCTGCAAGGGGATATTTAGACCTCTTTGACGCCTTCGTTGGAAACGGGATTTCTTCATCTACAGCTAGACACATGAATTCTCAGTAACTTCTTTGTGTTGTGTGTATTCAACTCACAGAGTTGAACCTTTCTTTAGACAGAGCAGATTTGAAACACTCTTTTTGTGGATTTTACAAGTGGAGATTTCAAGCGATTTGAGGCCAATTGTAGTAAAGGAAATATCCTCGTTTAAAAACTAGACAGAATCATTCTCAGAAACTACTGTGTGATGTGTGCGTTCAACTCACAGAGTTTCACCTTTCTTTTCATAGAGCAGTTGGGAAACACTCTGTTTCTTAAGTTTGCAAGAGGATATTTGGACCAATTTGAGGCCTTCGTTGGAAACGGGATTACTCAGTATAATGCTAGACAGATGAATTCCCAGTAACTTCTTTGTGTTGTGTCTGTCCAACTGCCAGAGTTGAACCTTCCTTTAGACAGAGCAGTTTGCAAACACTGTTTTTGTGGAATTTGCAAGTGGAGATTTCAAGCGATTTCAGGCCAATCTTAGAAAGGGAAATATCTTTGTATAAAAACTAGACAGAATCATTGTCAGAAACTACTTTGTGTTGTGTGCGTTCCACTCACAGAGTTTAACCTTTCTTTTCATAGAGCAGTTTGGAAACACTCTGTTTGTTAATTCTGCAAGGGGATATTTAGACCTCTTTGACGCCTTCGTTGGAAACGGGATTTCTTCATATACAGCTAGACACATGAATTCTCAGTAACTTCTTTGTGTTGTGTGTATTCAACTCACAGAGTTGAACCTTTCTTTAGACAGAGCAGATTTGAAACACTCTTTTTGTGGATTTTACAAGTGGAGATTTCAAGCGATTTGAGGCCAATTGTAGTAAAGGAAATATCCTCGTTTAAAAACTAGACAGAATCATTCTCAGAAACTACTGTGTGATGTGTGTGTTCAACTCACAGAGTTTCACCTTTCTTTTCACAGAGCAGTTGGGAAACACTGTGTTTGTTAAGTTTGCAAGAGGATATTTGGACCACTTTGAGGTCTTCGTTGGAAACGGGATTTCTCAGGATAATGCTAGACAGATGAATTCCCAGTAACTTCTTTGTGTTTTGTCTGTTCAACTGCCAGAGTTGAACCTTCCTTTAGACAGAGCAGTTTGCAAACACTCTTTTTGTGGAATTTGCAAGTGGAGATTTCAAGCGATTTCAGGCCAATCTTAGAAAGGGAAATATCTTTGTATAAAAACTAGACAGAACCATTCTCAGAAACTACTTTGTGTTGTGTGCGTTCCACTCACAGAGTTCAACCTTTCTTTTCATAGAGCAGTTTGGAAACACTCTGTTTGTTAAGTCTGCAAGGGGATATTTAGACCTGTTTGACGCCTTCGTTGGAAACGGGATTTCTTCATCTACAGCTAGACACATGAATTCTCACTAACTTCTTTGTGTTGTGTGTATTCAACTCACAGAGTTGAACCTTTCTTTAGACAGAGCAGATTTGAAACACTCTTTTTGTGGATTTTACAAGTGGAGATTTCAAGCGATTTGAGGCCAATTGTAGTAAAGGAAATATCCTCGTTTAAAAACTAGACAGAATCATTCTCAGAAACTACTGTGTGATGTGTGCGTTCAACTCACAGAGTTTCACCTTTCTTTTCATAGAGCAGTTTGGAAACACTCTGTTTGTTAAGTTTGCAAGAGGATATTTGGACCACTTTGAGGCCTTCGTTGGAAACGGGATTTCTCAGTATAATGCTAGACAGATGAATTCCCAGTAACTTCTTTGTGTTGTGTCTATTCAACTCACAGAGTTGAACCTTCCTTTAGACAGAGCAGTTTGCAAACACTGTTTTTGTGGAATTTGCAAGTGGAGATTTCAAGCGATTTCCGGCCAGTCTTAGAAAGGGAAATATCTTTGTATAAAAACTAGACAGAATCATTCTCAGAAACTACTTTGTGTTGTGTGCGTTCCACTCACAGAGTTTAACCTTTCTTTTCATAGAGCAGTTTGGAAACACTCTGTTTGTTAAGTTTGCAAGGGGATATTTAGACCTCTTTGACGCCTTCGTTGGAAACGGGATTTCTTCATATACAGCTAGACACATGAATTCGCAGTAACTTCTTTGTATTGTGTGTATTAAACTCACAGAGTTGAACCTTTCTTTAGACAGAGCAGATTTGAAACACTCTTTTTGTGGATTTTACAAGTGGAGATTTCAAGCGATTTGAGGCCAATTGTAGTAAAGGAAATATCCTCGTTTAAAAATTAGACAGAATAATTCTCAGAAACTACTGTGTGATGTGCGCGTTCAACTCACAGAGTTTCACCTTTCTTTTCATAGAGCAGTTTGGAAACACTCTGTTTATTAAGTTTGCAAGAGGATATTTGGACCACTTTGAGGCCTTCGTTGGAAACGGGATTTCTCAGGATAATGCTAGACAGATGAATTCCCAGTAACTTCTTTGTGTTGTGTCTGTTCAACTGCCAGAGTTGAACCTTCCTTTAGACAGAGCAGTTTGCAAACACTCTTTTTGTGGAATTTGCAAGTGGAGATTTCAAGCGATTTCAGGCCAATCTTAGAAAGGGAAATATCTTTGTATAAAAAATAGACAGAACCATTCTCAGAAACTACTTTGTGTTGTGTGCGTTCCACTCACAGAGTTCAACCTTTCTTTTCATAGAGCAGTTTGGAAACACTCTGTTTGTTAAGTCTGCAAGGGGATATTTAGACCTCTTTGACGCCTTCGTTGGATACGGGATTTCTTCATCTACAGCTAGACACATGAATTCTCAGTAACTTCTTTGTGTTGTGTGTATTCAACTCACAGAGTTGAACCTTTCTTTAGACAGAGCAGATTTGAAACACTCTTTTTGTGGATTTTACAAGTGGAGATTTCAAGCGATTTGAGGCCAATTGTAGTAAAGGAAATATCCTCGTTTCAAAACTAGACAGAATCATTCTCAGAAACTACTGTGTGATGTGTGCGTTCAACTCACAGAGTTTCACCTTTCTTTTCATAGAGCAGTTTGGAAACACTCTGTTTGTTAAGTTTGCAAGAGGATATTTGGACCACTTTGAGGCCTTCGTTGGAAACGGGATTTCTCAGGATAATGCTAGACAGATGAATTCCCAGTAACTTCTTTGTGTTGTGTCTGTTCAACTGCCAGAGTTGAACCTTCCTTTAGACAGAGAAGTTTGCAAACACTCTTTTTGTGGAATTTGCAAGTGGAGATTTCAAGCGATTTCAGGCCAATCTTAGAAAGGGAAATCTCTTTGTATAAAAACTAGACAGAATCATTCTCAGAAACTACTTTGTGTTGTGTGCGTTCCACTCACAGAGTTCAACCTTTCTTTTCATAGAGTAGTTTGGAAACACTCTGTTTGTTAAGTCTGCAAGGGGATATTTAGACCTCTTTGACGCCTTCGTTGGAAACGGGATTTCTTCATCTACAGCTAGACACATGAATTCTCAGTAACTTCTTTGTGTTGTGTGTATTCAACTCACAGAGTTGAACCTTTCTTTAGACAGAGCAGATTTGAAACACTCTTTTTGTGGATTTTACAAGTGGAGATTTCAAGCGATTTGAGGCCAATTGTAGTAAAGGAAATATCCTCGTTTAAAAACTAGACAGAATCATTCTCAGAAACTACTGTGTGATGTGTGCGTTCAACTCACAGAGTTTCACCTTTCTTTTCATAGAGCGGTTTGGAAACACTCTGTTTGTTAAGTTTGCAAGAGGATATTTGGACCACTTTGAGGCCTTCGTTGGAAACGGGATTTCTCAGTATAATGCTAGACAGATGAATTCCCAGTAACTTCTTTGTGTTGTGTCTATTCAACTCACAGAGTTGAACCTTCCTTTAGACAGAGCAGTTTGCAAACACTGTTTTTGTGGAATTTGCAAGTGGAGATTTCAAGCGATTTCCGGCCAGTCTTAGAAAGGGAAATATCTTTGTATAAAAACTAGACAGAATCATTCTCAGAAACTACTTTGTGTTGTGTGCGTTCCACTCACAGAGTTCAACCTTTCTTTTCATAGAGCAGTTTGGAAACACTCTGTTTCTTAAGTCTGCAAGGGGATATTTAGACCTCTTTGACGCCTTCGTTGGAAACGGGATTTCTTCATCTACAGCTAGACACATGAATTCTCAGTAACTTTTTTGTGTTGTGTGTATTCAACTCACAGAGTTGAACCTTTCTTTAGACAGAGCAGATTTGAAACACTCTTTTTGTGGATTTTACAAGTGGAGATTTCAAGCGATTTGAGGCCAATTGTAGTAAAGGAAATATCCTCGTTTCAAAACTAGACAGAATCATTCTCAGAAACTACTTTGTGATGTGTGCATTCAACTCACAGAGTTTCACCTTTCTTTTCATAGAGCAGTTGGGAAACACTCTGTTTGTTAAGTTTGCAAGAGGATATTTGGACCACTTTGAGGCCTTCGTTGGAAACGGGATTTCTCAGTATAATGCTAGACAGATGAATTCCCAGTAACTTCTTTGTGTTGTGTCTATTCAACTCACAGAGTTGAACCTTCCTTTAGACAGAGCAGTTTGCAAACACTGTTTTTGTGGAATTTGCAAGTGGAGATTTCAAGCGATTTCAGGCCAATCTTAGAAAGGGAAATATCTTTGTATAAAAACTAGACAGAATCATTCTCAGAAACTACTTTGTGTTGTGTGCGTTCCACTCACAGAGTTCAACCTTTCTTTTCATAGAGCAGTTTGGAAACACTCTGTTTGTTAAGTCTGCAAGGGGATATTTAGACCTCTTTGACGCCTTCGTTGGAAACGGGATTTCTTCATCTACAGCTAGACACATGAATTCTCAGTAACTTCTTTGTGTTGTGTGTATTCAACTCACAGAGTTGAACCTTTCTTTAGACAGAGCAGATTTGAAACACTCTTTTTGTGGATTTTACAAGTGGAGATTTCAAGCGATTTGAGGCCAATTGTAGTAAAGGAAATATCCTCGTTTCAAAACTAGACAGAATCATTCTCAGAAACTACTTTGTGATGTGTGCATTCAACTCACAGAGTTTCACCTTTCTTTTCATAGAGCAGTTGGGAAACACTCTGTTTGTTAAGTTTGCAAGAGGATATTTGGACCACTTTGAGGCCTTCGTTGGAAACGGGATTTCTCAGTATAATGCTAGACAGATGAATTCCCAGTAACTTCTTTGTGTTGTGTCTATTCAACTCACAGAGTTGAACCTTCCTTTAGACAGAGCAGTTTGCAAACACTGTTTTTGTGGAATTTGCAAGTGGAGATTTCAAGCGATTTCAGGCCAATCTTAGAAAGGGAAATCTCTTTGTATAAAAACAAGACAGAATCATTCTCAGAAACTACTTTGTGTTGTGTGCGTTCCACTCACAGAGTTCAACCTTTCTTTTCATAGAGCAGTTTGGAAACACTCTGTTTGTTAAGTCTGCAAGGGGATATTTAGACCTCTTTGACGCCTTCGTTGGAAACGGGATTTCTTCATCTACAGCTAGACACATGAATTCTCAGTAACTTCTTTGTGTTGTGTGTATTCAACTCACAGAGTTGAACCTTTCTTTAGACAGAGCAGATTTGAAACACTCTTTTTGTGGATTTTACAAGTGGAGATTTCAAGCGATTTGAGGCCAATTGTAGTAAAGGAAATATCCTCGTTTTAAAACTAGACAGAATCATTCTCAGAAACTACTGTGTGATGTGTGCGTTCAACTCACAGAGTTTCCCCTTTCTTTTCATAGAGCAGTTGGGAAACAATCTGTTTGTTAAGTTTGCAAGAGGATATTTGGACCACTTTGAGGACTTCGTTGGAAACGGGATTTCTCAGTATAATGCTAGACAGATGAATTCCCAGTAACTTCTTTGTGTTGTGTCTATTCAACTCACAGAGTTGAACCTTTCTTTAGACAGAGCAGTTTGCAAACACTCTTTTTGTGGAATTTGCAAGTGGAGATTTCAAGCGATTTGAGGCCAATCTTAGAAAGGGAAATATCTTTGTATAAAAACTAGACAGAATCATTCTCAGAAACTACTTTGTGTTGTGTGCGTTCCACTCACAGAGTTTAACCTTTCTTTTCATAGAGCAGTTTGGAAACACTCTGTTTCTTAAGTTTGCAAGAGGATATTTGGACCACTTTGAGGCCTTCGTTGGAAACGGGATTTCTCAGTATAATGCTAGACAGATGAATTCCCAGTAACTTCCTTGTGTTGTGTCTATTCAACTCACAGAGTTGAACCTTCCTTTAGACAGAGCAGTTTGCAAACACTGTTTTTGTGGAATTTGCAAGTGGAGATTTCAAGCGATTTCAGGCCAATCTTAGAAAGGGAAATATCTTTGTATAAAAAATAGACAGAATCATTCTCAGAAACTACTTTGTGTTGTGTGCGTTCCACTCACAGAGTTCAACCTTTCTTTTCATAGAGCAGTTTGGAAACACTCTGTTTATTAAGTCTGCAAGGGGATATTTAGACCTCTTTGACGCCTTCGTTGGATACGGGATTTCTTCATCTACAGCTAGACACATGAATTCTCAGTAACTTCTTTGTGTTGTGTGTATTCAACTCACAGAGTTGAACCTTTCTTTAGACAGAGCAGATTTGAAACACTCTTTTTGTGGATTTTACAAGTGGAGATTTCAAGCGATTTGAGGCCAATTGTAGTAAAGGAAATATCCTCGTTTAAAAACTAGACAGAATCATTCTCAGAAACTACTGTGTGATGTGTGCGTTCAACTCACAGAGTTTCACCTTTCTTTTCATAGAGCAGTTTGGAAACACTCTGTTTGTTAAGTTTGCAAGAGGATATTTGGACCACTTTGAGGCCTTCGTTGGAAACGGGATTTCTCAGGATAATGCTAGACAGATGAATTCCCAGTAACTTCTTTGTGTTGTGTCTGTTCAACTGCCAGAGTTGAACCTTCCTGTAGACAGAGAAGTTTGCAAACACTGTTTTTGTGGAATTTGCAAGTGGAGATTTCAAGCGATTTCAGGCCAATCTTAGAAAGGGAAATATCTTTGTATAAAAACTAGACAGAATCATTCTCAGAAACTACTTTGTGTTGTGTGCGTTCCACTCACAGAGTTCAACCTTTCTTTTCATAGAGTAGTTTGGAAACACTCTGTTTGTTAAGTCTGCAAGGGGATATTTAGACCTCTTTGACGCCTTCGTTGGAAACGGGATTTCTTCATCTACAGCTAGACACATGAATTCTCAGTAACTTCTTTGTGTTGTGTGTATTCAACTCACAGAGTTGAACCTTTCTTTAGACAGAGCAGATTTGAAACACTCTTTTTGTGGATTTTACAAGTGGAGATTTCAAGCGATTTGAGGCCAATTGTAGTAAAGGAAATATCCTCGTTTAAAAACTAGACAGAATCATTCTCAGAAACTACTGTGTGATGTGTGCGTTCAACTCACAGAGTTTCACCTTTCTTTTCATAGAGCGGTTTGGAAACACTCTGTTTGTTAAGTTTGCAAGAGGATATTTGGACCACTTTGAGGCCTTCGTTGGAAACGGGATTTCTCAGTATAATGCTAGACAGATGAATTCCCAGTAACTTCTTTGTGTTGTGTCTATTCAACTCACAGAGTTGAACCTTCCTTTAGACAGAGCAGTTTGCAAACACTGTTTTTGTGGAATTTGCAAGTGGAGATTTCAAGCGATTTCAGGCCAATCTTAGAAAGGGAAATCTCTTTGTATAAAAACTAGACAGAATCATTCTCAGAAACTACTTTGTGTTGTGTGCGTTCCACTCACAGAGTTCAACCTTTCTTTTCATAGAGCAGTTTGGAAACACTCTGTTTGTTAAGTCTGCAAGGGGATATTTAGACCTCTTTGACGCCTTCGTTGGAAACGGGATTTCTTCATCTACAGCTAGACACATGAATTCTCAGTAACTTCTTTGTGTTGTGTGTATTCAACTCACAGAGTTGAACCTTTCTTTAGACAGAGCAGATTTGAAACACTCTTTTTGTGGATTTTACAAGTGGAGATTTCAAGCGATTTGAGGCCAATTGTAGTAAAGGAAATATCCTCGTTTAAAAACTAGACAGAATCATTCTCAGAAACTACTTTGTGATGTGTGCATTCAACTCACAGAGTTTCACCTTTCTTTTCATAGAGCAGTTGGGAAACACTCTGTTTGTTAAGTTTGCAAGAGGATATTTGGACCACTTTGAGGCCTTCGTTGGAAACGGGATTTCTCAGTATAATGCTAGACAGATGAATTCCCAGTAACTTCTTTGTGTTGTGTCTATTCAACTCACAGAGTTGAACCTTCCTTTAGACAGAGCAGTTTGCAAACACTGTTTTTGTGGAATTTGCAAGTGGAGATTTCAAGCGATTTCAGGCCAATCTTAGAAAGGGAAATCTCTTTGTATAAAAACTAGACAGAATCATTCTCAGAAACTACTTTGTGTTGTGTGCGTTCCACTCACAGAGTTCAACCTTTCTTTTCATAGAGCAGTTTGGAAACACTCTGTTTGTTAAGTCTGCAAGGGGATATTTAGACCTGTTTGACGCCTTCGTTGGAAACGGGATTTCTTCATCTACAGCTAGACACATGAATTCTCAGTAACTTCTTTGTGTTGTGTGTATTCAACTCACAGAGTTGAACCTTTCTTTAGACAGAGCAGATTTGAAACACTCTTTTTGTGGATTTTACAAGTGGAGATTTCAAGCGATTTGAGGCCAATTGTAGTAAAGGAAATATCCTCGTTTTAAAACTAGACAGAATCATTCTCAGAAACTACTGTGTGATGTGTGCGTTCAACTCACAGAGTTTCCCCTTTCTTTTCATAGAGCAGTTGGGAAACAATCTGTTTGTTAAGTTTGCAAGAGGATATTTGGACCACTTTGAGGACTTCGTTGGAAACGGGATTTCTCAGTATAATGCTAGACAGATGAATTCCCAGTAACTTCTTTGTGTTGTGTCTATTCAACTCACAGAGTTGAACCTTTCTTTAGACAGAGCAGTTTGCAAACACTCTTTTTGTGGAATTTGCAAGTGGAGATTTCAAGCGATTTGAGGCCAATCTTAGAAAGGGAAATATCTTTGTATAAAAACTAGACAGAATCATTCTCAGAAACTACTTTGTGTTGTGTGCGTTCCACTCACAGAGTTTAACCTTTCTTTTCATAGAGCAGTTTGGAAACACTCTGTTTCTTAAGTTTGCAAGAGGATATTTGGACCACTTTGAGGCCTTCGTTGGAAACGGGATTTCTCAGTATAATGCTAGACAGATGAATTCCCAGTAACTTCCTTGTGTTGTGTCTATTCAACTCACAGAGTTGAACCTTCCTTTAGACAGAGCAGTTTGCAAACACTGTTTTTGTGGAATTTGCAAGTGGAGATTTCAAGCGATTTCAGGCCAATCTTAGAAAGGGAAATATCTTTGTATAAAAAATAGACAGAATCATTCTCAGAAACTACTTTGTGTTGTGTGCGTTCCACTCACAGAGTTCAACCTTTCTTTTCATAGAGCAGTTTGGAAACACTCTGTTTGTTAAGTCTGCAAGGGGATATTTAGACCTCTTTGACGCCTTCGTTGGATACGGGATTTCTTCATCTACAGCTAGACACATGAATTCTCAGTAACTTCTTTGTGTTGTGTGTATTCAACTCACAGAGTTGAACCTTTCTTTAGACAGAGCAGATTTGAAACACTCTTTTTGTGGATTTTACAAGTGGAGATTTCAAGCGATTTGAGGCCAATTGTAGTAAAGGAAATATCCTCGTTTAAAAACTAGACAGAATCATTCTCAGAAACTACTGTGTGATGTGTGCGTTCAACTCACAGAGTTTCACCTTTCTTTTCATAGAGCAGTTTGGAAACACTCTGTTTGTTAAGTTTGCAAGAGGATATTTGGACCACTTTGAGGCCTTCGTTGGAAACGGGATTTCTCAGGATAATGCTAGACAGATGAATTCCCAGTAACTTCTTTGTGTTGTGTCTGTTCAACTGCCAGAGTTGAACCTTCCTTTAGACAGAGAAGTTTGCAAACACTCTTTTTGTGGAATTTGCAAGTGGAGATTTCAAGCGATTTCAGGCCAATCTTAGAAAGGGAAATCTCTTTGTATAAAAACTAGACAGAATCATTCTCAGAAACTACTTTGTGTTGTGTGCGTTCCACTCACAGAGTTCAACCTTTCTTTTCATAGAGTAGTTTGGAAACACTCTGTTTGTTAAGTCTGCAAGGGGATATTTAGACCTCTTTGACGCCTTCGTTGGAAACGGGATTTCTTCATCTACAGCTAGACACATGAATTCTCAGTAACTTCTTTGTGTTGTGTGTATTCAACTCACAGAGTTGAACCTTTCTTTAGACAGAGCAGATTTGAAACACTCTTTTTGTGGATTTTACAAGTGGAGATTTCAAGCGATTTGAGGCCAATTGTAGTAAAGGAAATATCCTCGTTTAAAAACTAGACAGAATCATTCTCAGAAACTACTGTGTGATGTGTGCGTTCAACTCACAGAGTTTCACCTTTCTTTTCATAGAGCAGTTTGGAAACACTCTGTTTGTTAAGTTTGCAAGAGGATATTTGGACCACTTTGAGGCCTTCGTTGGAAACGGGATTTCTCAGGATAATGCTAGACAGATGAATTCCCAGTAACTTCTTTGTGTTGTGTCTGTTCAACTGCCAGAGTTGAACCTTCCTTTAGACAGAGAAGTTTGCAAACACTCTTTTTGTGGAATTTGCAAGTGGAGATTTCAAGCGATTTCAGGCCAATCTTAGAAAGGGAAATATCTTTGTATAAAAACTAGACAGAATCATTCTCAGAAACTACTTTGTGTTGTGTGCGTTCCACTCACAGAGTTCAACCTTTCTTTTCATAGAGTAGTTTGGAAACACTCTGTTTGTTAAGTCTGCAAGGGGATATTTAGACCTCTTTGACGCCTTCGTTGGAAACGGGATTTCTTCATCTACAGCTAGACACATGAATTCTCAGTAACTTCTTTGTGTTGTGTGTATTCAACTCACAGAGTTGAACCTTTCTTTAGACAGAGCAGATTTGAAACACTCTTTTTGTGGATTTTACAAGTGGAGATTTCAAGCGATTTGAGGCCAATTGTAGTAAAGGAAATATCCTCGTTTAAAAACTAGACAGAATCATTCTCAGAAACTACTGTGTGATGTGTGCGTTCAACTCACAGAGTTTCACCTTTCTTTTCATAGAGCGGTTTGGAAACACTCTGTTTGTTAAGTTTGCAAGAGGATATTTGGACCACTTTGAGGCCTTCGTTGGAAACGGGATTTCTCAGTATAATGCTAGACAGATGAATTCCCAGTAACTTCTTTGTGTTGTGTCTATTCAACTCACAGAGTTGAACCTTCCTTTAGACAGAGCAGTTTGCAAACACTGTTTTTGTGGAATTTGCAAGTGGAGATTTCAAGCGATTTCCGGCCAGTCTTAGAAAGGGAAATATCTTTGTATAAAAACTAGACAGAATCATTCTCAGAAACTACTTTGTGTTGTGTGCGTTCCACTCACAGAGTTCAACCTTTCTTTTCATAGAGCAGTTTGGAAACACTCTGTTTGTTAAGTCTGCAAGGGGATATTTAGACCTCTTTGACGCCTTCGTTGGAAACGGGATTTCTTCATCTACAGCTAGACACATGAATTCTCAGTAACTTCTTTGTGTTGTGTGTATTCAACTCACAGAGTTGAACCTTTCTTTAGACAGAGCAGATTTGAAACACTCTTTTTGTGGATTTTACAAGTGGAGATTTCAAGCGATTTGAGGCCAATTGTAGTAAAGGAAATATCCTCGTTTAAAAACTAGACAGAATCATTCTCAGAAACTACTGTGTGATGTGTGCGTTCAACTCACAGAGTTTCACCTTTCTTTTCATAGAGCAGTTTGGAAACACTCTGTTTGTTAAGTTTGCAAGAGGATATTTGGACCACTTTGAGGCCTTCGTTGGAAACGGGATTTCTCAGGATAATGCTAGACAGATGAATTCCCAGTAACTTCTTTGTGTTGTGTCTGTTCAACTGCCAGAGTTGAACCTTCCTTTAGACAGAGAAGTTTGCAAACACTCTTTTTGTGGAATTTGCAAGTGGAGATTTCAAGCGATTTCAGGCCAATCTTAGAAAGGGAAATATCTTTGTATAAAAACTAGACAGAATCATTCTCAGAAACTACTTTGTGTTGTGTGCGTTCCACTCACAGAGTTCAACCTTTCTTTTCATAGAGTAGTTTGGAAACACTCTGTTTGTTAAGTCTGCAAGGGGATATTTAGACCTCTTTGACGCCTTCGTTGGAAACGGGATTTCTTCATCTACAGCTAGACACATGAATTCTCAGTAACTTCTTTGTGTTGTGTGTATTCAACTCACAGAGTTGAACCTTTCTTTAGACAGAGCAGATTTGAAACACTCTTTTTGTGGATTTTACAAGTGGAGATTTCAAGCGATTTGAGGCCAATTGTAGTAAAGGAAATATCCTCGTTTAAAAACTAGACAGAATCATTCTCAGAAACTACTGTGTGATGTGTGCGTTCAACTCACAGAGTTTCACCTTTCTTTTCATAGAGCGGTTTGGAAACACTCTGTTTGTTAAGTTTGCAAGAGGATATTTGGACCACTTTGAGGCCTTCGTTGGAAACGGGATTTCTCAGTATAATGCTAGACAGATGAATTCCCAGTAACTTCTTTGTGTTGTGTCTATTCAACTCACAGAGTTGAACCTTCCTTTAGACAGAGCAGTTTGCAAACACTGTTTTTGTGGAATTTGCAAGTGGAGATTTCAAGCGATTTCCGGCCAGTCTTAGAAAGGGAAATATCTTTGTATAAAAACTAGACAGAATCATTCTCAGAAACTACTTTGTGTTGTGTGCGTTCCACTCACAGAGTTCAACCTTTCTTTTCATAGAGCAGTTTGGAAACACTCTGTTTGTTAAGTCTGCAAGGGGATATTTAGACCTCTTTGACGCCTTCGTTGGAAACGGGATTTCTTCATCTACAGCTAGACACATGAATTCTCAGTAACTTCTTTGTGTTGTGTGTATTCAACTCACAGAGTTGAACCTTTCTTTAGACAGAGCAGATTTGAAACACTCTTTTTGTGGATTTTACAAGTGGAGATTTCAAGCGATTTGAGGCCAATTGTAGTAAAGGAAATATCCTCGTTTCAAAACTAGACAGAATCATTCTCAGAAACTACTTTGTGATGTGTGCATTCAACTCACAGAGTTTCACCTTTCTTTTCATAGAGCAGTTGGGAAACACTCTGTTTGTTAAGTTTGCAAGAGGATATTTGGACCACTTTGAGGCCTTCGTTGGAAACGGGATTTCTCAGTATAATGCTAGACAGATGAATTCCCAGTAACTTCTTTGTGTTGTGTCTATTCAACTCACAGAGTTGAACCTTCCTTTAGACAGAGCAGTTTGCAAACACTGTTTTTGTGGAATTTGCAAGTGGAGATTTCAAGCGATTTCAGGCCAATCTTAGAAAGGGAAATCTCTTTGTATAAAAACTAGACAGAATCATTCTCAGAAACTACTTTGTGTTGTGTGCGTTCCACTCACAGAGTTCAACCTTTCTTTTCATAGAGCAGTTTGGAAACACTCTGTTTGTTAAGTCTGCAAGGGGATATTTAGACCTCTTTGACGCCTTCGTTGGAAACGGGATTTCTTCATCTACAGCTAGACACATGAATTCTCAGTAACTTCTTTGTGTTGTGTGTATTCAACTCACAGAGTTGAACCTTTCTTTAGACAGAGCAGATTTGAAACACTCTTTTTGTGGATTTTACAAGTGGAGATTTCAAGCGATTTGAGGCCAATTGTAGTAAAGGAAATATCCTCGTTTTAAAACTAGACAGAATCATTCTCAGAAACTACTGTGTGATGTGTGCGTTCAACTCACAGAGTTTCCCCTTTCTTTTCATAGAGCAGTTGGGAAACAATCTGTTTGTTAAGTTTGCAAGAGGATATTTGGACCACTTTGAGGACTTCGTTGGAAACGGGATTTCTCAGTATAATGCTAGACAGATGAATTCCCAGTAACTTCTTTGTGTTGTGTCTATTCAACTCACAGAGTTGAACCTTCCTTTAGACAGAGCAGTTTGCAAACACTCTTTTTGTGGAATTTGCAAGTGGAGATTTCAAGCGATTTCAGGCCAATCTTAGAAAGGGAAATCTCTTTGTATAAAAACTAGACAGAATCATTCTCAGAAACTACTTTGTGTTGTGTGCGTTCCACTCACAGAGTTCAACCTTTCTTTTCATAGAGCAGTTTGGCAACACTCTGTTTGTTAAGTCTGCAAGGGGATATTTAGACCTCTTTGACGCCTTCGTTGGAAACGGGATTTCTTCATCTACAGCTAGACACATGAATTCTCATTAACTCCTTTGTGTTGTGTGTATTCAACTCACAGAGTTGAACCTTTCTTTAGACAGAGCAGATTTGAAACACTCTTTTTGTGGATTTTACAAGTGGAGATTTCAAGCGATTTGAGGCCAATTGTAGTAAAGGAAATATCCTCGTTTCAAAACTAGACAGAATCATTCTCAGAAACTACTTTGTGATGTGTGCGTTCAACTCACAGAGTTTCACCTTTCTTTTCATAGAGCAGTTGGGAAACACTCTGTTTCTTAAGTTTGCAAGAGGATATTTGGACCACTTTGAGGCCTTCGTTGGAAACGGGATTACTCAGTATAATGCTAGACAGATGAATTCCCAGTAACTTCTTTGTGTTGTGTCTATTCAACTCCCAGAGTTGAACCTTCCTTTAGACAGAGCAGTTTGCAAACACTGTTTTTGTGGAATTTGCAAGTGGAGATTTCAAGCGATTTCAGGCCAATCTTAGAAAGGGAAATATCTTTGTATAAAAACTAGACAGAATCATTCTCAGAAACTACTTTGTGTTGTGTGCGTTCCACTCACAGAGTTTAACCTTTCTTTTCATAGAGCAGTTTGGAAACACTCTGTTTGTTAAGTCTGCAAGGGGATATTTAGACCTCTTTGACGCCTTCGTTGGAAACGGGATTTCTTCATCTACAGCTAGACACATGAATTCTCAGTAACTTCTTTGTGTTGTGTGTATTCAACTCACAGAGTTGACCCTTTCTTCAGCAGAGCAGATTTGAAACACTCTTTTTGTGGATTTTACAAGTAGAGATTTCAAGCGATTTGAGGCCAATTGTAGTAAAGGAAGTATCCTCGTTTAAAAAGTAGACAAAATCATTCTCAGAAACTACTTTGTGATGTGTGCGTTCAACTCACAGAGTTTCACCTTTCTTTTCATAGAGTAGTTTGGAAACACTCTGTTTGTTAAGTTTGCAAGAGGATATTTGGAGCACTTTGAGGCCTTCGTTGGAAACGGGATTTCTCAGGATAAGGCTAGACAGATGAATTCCCAGTAACTTCTTTGTGTTGTGTCTATTCAACTCACAGAGTTGAACCTTCCTTTAGACAGAGCAGTTTGCAAACACTCTTTTTGTGGAATTTGCAAGTGGAGATTTCAAGCGATTTCAGGCCAATCTTAGAAAGGGAAATCTCTTTGTATAAAAACTAGACAGAATCATTCTCAGAAACTACTTTGTGTTGTGTGCGTTCCACTCACAGAGTTCAACCTTTCTTTTCATAGAGCAGTTTGGCAACACTCTGTTAAGTCTGCAAGGGGATATTTAGACCTCTTTGACGCCTTCGTTGGAAACGGGATTTCTTCATCTACAGCTAGACACATGAATTCTCAGTAACTGCTTTGTGTTGTGTGTATTCAACTCACAGAGTTGAACCTTTCTTTAGACAGAGCAGATTTGAAACACTCCTTTTGTGGATTTTACAAGTGGAGATTTCAAGCGATTTGAGGCCAATTGTAGTAAAGGAAATATCCTCGTTTCAAAACTAGACAGAATCATTCTCAGAAACTACTTTGTGATGTGTGCGTTCAACTCACAGAGTTTCACCTTTCTTTTCATAGAGCAGTTGGGAAACAATCTGTTTGTTAAGTTTGCAAGAGGATATTTGGACCACTTTGAGGCCTTCGTTGGAAACGGGATTTCTCAGGATAATGCTAGACAGATGAATTCCCAGTAACTTCTTTGTGTTGTGTCTGTTCAACTGCCAGAGTTGAACCTTCCTTTAGACAGAGAAGTTTGCAAACACTCTTTTTGTGGAATTTGCAAGTGGAGATTTCAAGCGATTTCAGGCCAATCTTAGAAAGGGAAATATCTTTGTATAAAAACTAGACAGAATCATTCTCAGAAACTACTTTGTGTTGTGTGCGTTCCACTCACAGAGTTCAACCTTTCTTTTCATAGAGTAGTTTGGAAACACTCTGTTTGTTAAGTCTGCAAGGGGATATTTAGACCTCTTTGACGCCTTCGTTGGAAACGGGATTTCTTCATCTACAGCTAGACACATGAATTCTCAGTAACTTCTTTGTGTTGTGTGTATTCAACTCACAGAGTTGAACCTTTCTTTAGACAGAGCAGATTTGAAACACTCTTTTTGTGGATTTTACAAGTGGAGATTTCAAGCGATTTGAGGCCAATTGTAGTAAAGGAAATATCCTCGTTTAAAAACTAGACAGAATCATTCTCAGAAACTACTGTGTGATGTGTGCGTTCAACTCACAGAGTTTCACCTTTCTTTTCATAGAGCGGTTTGGAAACACTCTGTTTGTTAAGTTTGCAAGAGGATATTTGGACCACTTTGAGGCCTTCGTTGGAAACGGGATTTCTCAGTATAATGCTAGACAGATGAATTCCCAGTAACTTCTTTGTGTTGTGTCTATTCAACTCACAGAGTTGAACCTTCCTTTAGACAGAGCAGTTTGCAAACACTGTTTTTGTGGAATTTGCAAGTGGAGATTTCAAGCGATTTCCGGCCAGTCTTAGAAAGGGAAATATCTTTGTATAAAAACTAGACAGAATCATTCTCAGAAACTACTTTGTGTTGTGTGCGTTCCACTCACAGAGTTCAACCTTTCTTTTCATAGAGCAGTTTGGAAACACTCTGTTTGTTAAGTCTGCAAGGGGATATTTAGACCTCTTTGACGCCTTCGTTGGAAACGGGATTTCTTCATCTACAGCTAGACACATGAATTCTCAGTAACTTCTTTGTGTTGTGTGTATTCAACTCACAGAGTTGAACCTTTCTTTAGACAGAGCAGATTTGAAACACTCTTTTTGTGGATTTTACAAGTGGAGATTTCAAGCGATTTGAGGCCAATTGTAGTAAAGGAAATATCCTCGTTTCAAAACTAGACAGAATCATTCTCAGAAACTACTTTGTGATGTGTGCATTCAACTCACAGAGTTTCACCTTTCTTTTCATAGAGCAGTTGGGAAACACTCTGTTTGTTAAGTTTGCAAGAGGATATTTGGACCACTTTGAGGCCTTCGTTGGAAACGGGATTTCTCAGTATAATGCTAGACAGATGAATTCCCAGTAACTTCTTTGTGTTGTGTCTATTCAACTCACAGAGTTGAACCTTCCTTTAGACAGAGCAGTTTGCAAACACTGTTTTTGTGGAATTTGCAAGTGGAGATTTCAAGCGATTTCAGGCCAATCTTAGAAAGGGAAATCTCTTTGTATAAAAACTAGACAGAATCATTCTCAGAAACTACTTTGTGTTGTGTGCGTTCCACTCACAGAGTTCAACCTTTCTTTTCATAGAGCAGTTTGGAAACACTCTGTTTGTTAAGTCTGCAAGGGGATATTTAGACCTCTTTGACGCCTTCGTTGGAAACGGGATTTCTTCATCTACAGCTAGACACATGAATTCTCAGTAACTTCTTTGTGTTGTGTGTATTCAACTCACAGAGTTGAACCTTTCTTTAGACAGAGCAGATTTGAAACACTCTTTTTGTGGATTTTACAAGTGGAGATTTCAAGCGATTTGAGGCCAATTGTAGTAAAGGAAATATCCTCGTTTTAAAACTAGACAGAATCATTCTCAGAAACTACTGTGTGATGTGTGCGTTCAACTCACAGAGTTTCCCCTTTCTTTTCATAGAGCAGTTGGGAAACAATCTGTTTGTTAAGTTTGCAAGAGGATATTTGGACCACTTTGAGGACTTCGTTGGAAACGGGATTTCTCAGTATAATGCTAGACAGATGAATTCCCAGTAACTTCTTTGTGTTGTGTCTATTCAACTCACAGAGTTGAACCTTCCTTTAGACAGAGCAGTTTGCAAACACTCTTTTTGTGGAATTTGCAAGTGGAGATTTCAAGCGATTTCAGGCCAATCTTAGAAAGGGAAATCTCTTTGTATAAAAACTAGACAGAATCATTCTCAGAAACTACTTTGTGTTGTGTGCGTTCCACTCACAGAGTTCAACCTTTCTTTTCATAGAGCAGTTTGGCAACACTCTGTTTGTTAAGTCTGCAAGGGGATATTTAGACCTCTTTGACGCCTTCGTTGGAAACGGGATTTCTTCATCTACAGCTAGACACATGAATTCTCATTAACTCCTTTGTGTTGTGTGTATTCAACTCACAGAGTTGAACCTTTCTTTAGACAGAGCAGATTTGAAACACTCTTTTTGTGGATTTTACAAGTGGAGATTTCAAGCGATTTGAGGCCAATTGTAGTAAAGGAAATATCCTCGTTTCAAAACTAGACAGAATCATTCTCAGAAACTACTTTGTGATGTGTGCGTTCAACTCACAGAGTTTCACCTTTCTTTTCATAGAGCAGTTGGGAAACACTCTGTTTCTTAAGTTTGCAAGAGGATATTTGGACCACTTTGAGGCCTTCGTTGGAAACGGGATTACTCAGTATAATGCTAGACAGATGAATTCCCAGTAACTTCTTTGTGTTGTGTCTATTCAACTCCCAGAGTTGAACCTTCCTTTAGACAGAGCAGTTTGCAAACACTGTTTTTGTGGAATTTGCAAGTGGAGATTTCAAGCGATTTCAGGCCAATCTTAGAAAGGGAAATATCTTTGTATAAAAACTAGACAGAATCATTCTCAGAAACTACTTTGTGTTGTGTGCGTTCCACTCACAGAGTTTAACCTTTCTTTTCATAGAGCAGTTTGGAAACACTCTGTTTGTTAAGTCTGCAAGGGGATATTTAGACCTCTTTGACGCCTTCGTTGGAAACGGGATTTCTTCATCTACAGCTAGACACATGAATTCTCAGTAACTTCTTTGTGTTGTGTGTATTCAACTCACAGAGTTGACCCTTTCTTCAGCAGAGCAGATTTGAAACACTCTTTTTGTGGATTTTACAAGTAGAGATTTCAAGCGATTTGAGGCCAATTGTAGTAAAGGAAGTATCCTCGTTTAAAAAGTAGACAAAATCATTCTCAGAAACTACTTTGTGATGTGTGCGTTCAACTCACAGAGTTTCACCTTTCTTTTCATAGAGTAGTTTGGAAACACTCTGTTTGTTAAGTTTGCAAGAGGATATTTGGAGCACTTTGAGGCCTTCGTTGGAAACGGGATTTCTCAGGATAAGGCTAGACAGATGAATTCCCAGTAACTTCTTTGTGTTGTGTCTATTCAACTCACAGAGTTGAACCTTCCTTTAGACAGAGCAGTTTGCAAACACTCTTTTTGTGGAATTTGCAAGTGGAGATTTCAAGCGATTTCAGGCCAATCTTAGAAAGGGAAATCTCTTTGTATAAAAACTAGACAGAATCATTCTCAGAAACTACTTTGTGTTGTGTGCGTTCCACTCACAGAGTTCAACCTTTCTTTTCATAGAGCAGTTTGGCAACACTCTGTTAAGTCTGCAAGGGGATATTTAGACCTCTTTGACGCCTTCGTTGGAAACGGGATTTCTTCATCTACAGCTAGACACATGAATTCTCAGTAACTGCTTTGTGTTGTGTGTATTCAACTCACAGAGTTGAACCTTTCTTTAGACAGAGCAGATTTGAAACACTCCTTTTGTGGATTTTACAAGTGGAGATTTCAAGCGATTTGAGGCCAATTGTAGTAAAGGAAATATCCTCGTTTCAAAACTAGACAGAATCATTCTCAGAAACTACTTTGTGATGTGTGCGTTCAACTCACAGAGTTTCACCTTTCTTTTCATAGAGCAGTTGGGAAACACTCTGTTTGTTAAGTTTGCAAGAGGATATTTGGACCACTTTGAGGCCTTCGTTGGAAACGGGATTTCTCAGTATAATGCTAGACAGATGAATTCCCAGTAACTTCTTTGTGTTGTGTCTATTCAACTCACAGAGTTGAACCTTCCTTTAGACAGAGCAGTTTGCAAACACTGTTTTTGTGGAATTTGCAAGTGGAGATTTCAAGCGATTTCAGGCCAATCTTAGAAAGGGAAATCTCTTTGTATAAAAACTAGACAGAATCATTCTCAGAAACTACTTTGTGTTGTGTGCGTTCCACTCACAGAGTTCAACCTTTCTTTTCATAGAGCAGTTTGGAAACACTCTGTTTGTTAAGTCTGCAAGGGGATATTTAGACCTCTTTGACGCCTTCGTTGGAAACGGGATTTCTTCATCTACAGCTAGACACATGAATTCTCAGTAACTTCTTTGTGTTGTGTGTATTCAACTCACAGAGTTGAACCTTTCTTTAGACAGAGCAGATTTGAAACACTCTTTTTGTGGATTTTACAAGTGGAGATTTCAAGCGATTTGAGGCCAATTGTAGTAAAGGAAATATCCTCGTTTTAAAACTAGACAGAATCATTCTCAGAAACTACTGTGTGATGTGTGCGTTCAACTCACAGAGTTTCCCCTTTCTTTTCATAGAGCAGTTGGGAAACAATCTGTTTGTTAAGTTTGCAAGAGGATATTTGGACCACTTTGAGGACTTCGTTGGAAACGGGATTTCTCAGTATAATGCTAGACAGATGAATTCCCAGTAACTTCTTTGTGTTGTGTCTATTCAACTCACAGAGTTGAACCTTCCTTTAGACAGAGCAGTTTGCAAACACTCTTTTTGTGGAATTTGCAAGTGGAGATTTCAAGCGATTTCAGGCCAATCTTAGAAAGGGAAATCTCTTTGTATAAAAACTAGACAGAATCATTCTCAGAAACTACTTTGTGTTGTGTGCGTTCCACTCACAGAGTTCAACCTTTCTTTTCATAGAGCAGTTTGGCAACACTCTGTTTGTTAAGTCTGCAAGGGGATATTTAGACCTCTTTGACGCCTTCGTTGGAAACGGGATTTCTTCATCTACAGCTAGACACATGAATTCTCATTAACTTCTTTGTGTTGTGTGTATTCAACTCACAGAGTTGAACCTTTCTTTAGACAGAGCAGATTTGAAACACTCTTTTTGTGGATTTTACAAGTGGAGATTTCAAGCGATTTGAGGCCAATTGTAGTAAAGGAAATATCCTCGTTTCAAAACTAGACAGAATCATTCTCAGAAACTACTTTGTGATGTGTGCGTTCAACTCACAGAGTTTCACCTTTCTTTTCATAGAGCAGTTGGGAAACACTCTGTTTCTTAAGTTTGCAAGAGGATATTTGGACCACTTTGAGGCCTTCGTTGGAAACGGGATTACTCAGTATAATGCTAGACAGATGAATTCCCAGTAACTTCTTTGTGTTGTGTCTATTCAACTCCCAGAGTTGAACCTTCCTTTAGACAGAGCAGTTTGCAAACACTGTTTTTGTGGAATTTGCAAGTGGAGATTTCAAGCGATTTCAGGCCAATCTTAGAAAGGGAAATATCTTTGTATAAAAACTAGACAGAATCATTCTCAGAAACTACTTTGTGTTGTGTGCGTTCCACTCACAGAGTTTAACCTTTCTTTTCATAGAGCAGTTTGGAAACACTCTGTTTGTTAAGTCTGCAAGGGGATATTTAGACCTCTTTGACGCCTTCGTTGGAAACGGGATTTCTTCATCTACAGCTAGACACATGAATTCTCAGTAACTTCTTTGTGTTGTGTGTATTCAACTCACAGAGTTGACCCTTTCTTCAGCAGAGCAGATTTGAAACACTCTTTTTGTGGATTTTACAAGTAGAGATTTCAAGCGATTTGAGGCCAATTGTAGTAAAGGAAGTATCCTCGTTTAAAAAGTAGACAAAATCATTCTCAGAAACTACTTTGTGATGTGTGCGTTCAACTCACAGAGTTTCACCTTTCTTTTCATAGAGTAGTTTGGAAACACTCTGTTTGTTAAGTTTGCAAGAGGATATTTGGAGCACTTTGAGGCCTTCGTTGGAAACGGGATTTCTCAGGATAAGGCTAGACAGATGAATTCCCAGTAACTTCTTTGTGTTGTGTCTATTCAACTCACAGAGTTGAACCTTCCTTTAGACAGAGCAGTTTGCAAACACTCTTTTTGTGGAATTTGCAAGTGGAGATTTCAAGCGATTTCAGGCCAATCTTAGAAAGGGAAATCTCTTTGTATAAAAACTAGACAGAATCATTCTCAGAAACTACTTTGTGTTGTGTGCGTTCCACTCACAGAGTTCAACCTTTCTTTTCATAGAGCAGTTTGGCAACACTCTGTTAAGTCTGCAAGGGGATATTTAGACCTCTTTGACGCCTTCGTTGGAAACGGGATTTCTTCATCTACAGCTAGACACATGAATTCTCAGTAACTGCTTTGTGTTGTGTGTATTCAACTCACAGAGTTGAACCTTTCTTTAGACAGAGCAGATTTGAAACACTCCTTTTGTGGATTTTACAAGTGGAGATTTCAAGCGATTTGAGGCCAATTGTAGTAAAGGAAATATCCTCGTTTCAAAACTAGACAGAATCATTCTCAGAAACTACTGTGTGATGTGTGCGTTCAACTCACAGAGTTTCCCCTTTCTTTTCATAGAGCAGTTGGGAAACAATCTGTTTCTTAAGTTTGCAAGAGGATATTTGGACCACTTTGAGGCCTTCGTTGGAAACGGGATTACTCAGTATAATGCTAGACAGATGAATTCCCAGTAACTTCTTTGTGTTGTGTCTATTCAACTCCCAGAGTTGAACCTTCCTTTAGACAGAGCAGTTTGCAAACACTGTTTTTGTGGAATTTGCAAGTGGAGATTTCAAGCGATTTCAGGCCAATCTTAGAAAGGGAAATCTCTTTGTATAAAAACTAGACAGAATCATTCTCAGAAACTACTTTGTGTTGTGTGCGTTCCACTCACAGAGTTTAACCTTTCTTTTCATAGAGCAGTTTGGAAACACTCTGTTTGTTAAGTCTGCAAGGGGATATTTAGACCTCTTTGACGCCTTCGTTGGAAACGGGATTTCTTCATCTACAGCTAGACACATGAATTCTCAGTAACTTCTTTGTGTTGTGTGTATTCAACTCACAGAGTTGAACCTTTCTTTAGACAGAGCAGATTTGAAACACTCTTTTTGTGGATTTTACAAGTGGAGATTTCAAGCGATTTGAGGCCAATAGTAGTAAAGGAAATATTCTCGTTTCAAAACTAGACAGAATCATTCTCAGAAACTACTGTGTGATGTGTGCGTTCAACTCACAGAGTTTCACCTTTCTTTTCATAGAGTAGTTTGGAAACACTCTGTTTGTTAAGTTTGCAAGAGGATATTTGGAGCACTTTGAGGCCTTCGTTGGAAACGGGATTTCTCAGGATAAGGCTAGACAGATGAATTCCCAGTAACTTCTTTGTGTTGTGTCAATTCAACTCACAGAGTTGAACCTTCCTTTAGACAGAGCAGTTTGCAAACACTCTTTTTGTGGAATTTGCAAGTGGAGATTTCAAGCGATTTCAGGCCAATCTTAGAAAGGGAAATCTCTTTGTATAAAAACTAGACAGAAGCATTCTCAGAAACTACTTTGTGTTGTGTGCGTTCCACTCACAGAGTTCAACCTTTCTTTTCATAGAGCAGTTTGGCAACACTCTGTTTGTTAAGTCTGCAAGGGGATATTTAGACCTCTTTGACGCCTTCGTTGGAAACGGGATTTCTTCATCTACAGCTAGACACATGAATTCTCAGTAACTTCTTTGTGTTGTGTGTATTCAACTCACAGAGTTGAACCTTTCTTTAGACAGAGCAGATTTGAAACACTCTTTTTGTGGATTTTACAAGTGGAGATTTCAAGCGATTTGAGGCCAATTGTAGTAAAGGAAATATCCTCGTTTCAAAACTAGACAGAATCATTCTCAGAAACTACTTTGTGATGTGTGCGTTCAACTCACAGAGTTTCACCTTTCTTTTCATAGAGCAGTTGGGAAACACTCTGTTTCTTAAGTTTGCAAGAGGATATTTGGACCACTTTGAGGCCTTCGTTGGAAACGGGATTACTCAGTATAATGCTAGACAGATGAATTCCCAGTAACTTCTTTGTGTTGTGTCTATTCAACTCCCAGAGTTGAACCTTCCTTTAGACAGAGCAGTTTGCAAACACTGTTTTTGTGGAATTTGCAAGTGGAGATTTCAAGCGATTTCAGGCCAATCTTAGAAAGGGAAATATCTTTGTATAAAAACTAGACAGAATCATTCTCAGAAACTACTTTGTGTTGTGTGCGTTCCACTCACAGAGTTTAACCTTTCTTTTCATAGAGCAGTTTGGAAACACTCTGTTTGTTAAGTCTGCAAGGGGATATTTAGACCTCTTTGACGCCTTCGTTGGAAACGGGATTTCTTCATCTACAGCTAGACACATGAATTCTCAGTAACTTCTTTGTGTTGTGTGTATTCAACTCACAGAGTTGAACCTTTCTTTAGACAGAGCAGATTTGAAACACTCTTTTTGTGGATTTTACAAGTGGAGATTTCAAGCGATTTGAGGCCAATTGTAGTAAAGGAAATATCCTCGTTTCAAAACTAGACAGAATCATTCTCAGAAACTACTGTGTGATGTGTGCGTTCAACTCACAGAGTTTCACCTTTCTTTTCATAGAGCAGTTGGGAAACACTCTGTTTGTTAAGTTTGCAAGAGGATATTTGGACCACTTTGAGGCCTTCGTTGGAAACGGGATTTCTCAGGATAATGCTAGACAGATGAATTCCCAGTAACTTCTTTGTGTTGTGTCTGTTCAACTGCCAGAGTTGAACCTTCCTTTAGACAGAGCAGTTTGCAAACACTCTTTTTGTGGAATTTGCAAGTGGAGATTTCAAGCGATTTCAGGCCAATCTTAGAAAGGGAAATATCTTTGTATAAAAACTAGACAGAACCATTCTCAGAAACTACTTTGTGTTGTGTGCGTTCCACTCACAGAGTTCAACCTTTCTTTTCATAGAGCAGTTTGGAAACACTCTGTTTGTTAAGTCTGCAAGGGGATATTTAGACCTCTTTGACGCCTTCGTTGGAAACGGGATTTCTTCATCTACAGCTAGACACATGAATTCTCAGTAACTTCTTTGTGTTGTGTGTATTCAACTCACAGAGTTGAACCTTTCTTTAGACAGAGCAGATTTGAAACACTCTTTTTGTGGATTTTACAAGTGGAGATTTCAAGCGATTTGAGGCCAATTGTAGTAAAGGAAATATCCTCGTTTAAAAACTAGACAGAATCATTCTCAGAAACTACTGTGTGATGTGTGCGTTCAACTCACAGAGTTTCACCTTTCTTTTCATAGAGCAGTTTGGAAACACTCTGTTTGTTAAGTTTGCAAGAGGATATTTGGACCACTTTGAGGCCTTCGTTGGAAACGGGATTTCTCAGTATAATGCTAGACAGATGAATTCCCAGTAACTTCTTTGTGTTGTGTCTATTCAACTCACAGAGTTGAACCTTCCTTTAGACAGAGCAGTTTGCAAACACTGTTTTTGTGGAATTTGCAAGTGGAGATTTCAAGCGATTTCAGGCCAATCTTAGAAAGGGAAATATCTTTGTATAAAAACTAGACAGAATCATTCTCAGAAACTACTTTGTGTTGTGTGCGTTCCACTCACAGAGTTTAACCTTTCTTTTCATAGAGCAGTTTGGAAACACTCTGTTTGTTAAGTCTGCAAGGGGATATTTAGACCTCTTTGACGCCTTCGTTGGAAACGGGATTTCTTCATCTACAGCTAGACACATGAATTCTCAGTAACTTCTTTGTGTTGTGTGTATTCAACTCACAGAGTTGAACCTTTCTTCAGCAGAGCAGATTTGAAACACTCTTTTTGTGGATTTTACAAGTAGAGATTTCAAGCGATTTGAGGCCAATTGTAGTAAAGGAAGTATCCTCGTTTAAAAAGTAGACAAAATCATTCTCAGAAACTACTTTGTGATGTGTGCGTTTAACTCACAGAGTTTCACCTTTCTTTTCATAGAGTAGTTTGGAAACACTCTGTTTGTTAAGTTTGCAAGAGGATATTTGGACCACTTTGAGGCCTTCGTTGGAAACGGGATTTCTCAGGATAAGGCTAGACAGATGAATTCCCAGTAACTTCTTTGTGTTGTGTCTATTCAACTCCCAGAGTTGAACCTTCCTTTAGACAGAGCAGTTTGCAAACACTCTTTTTGTGGAATTTGCAAGTGGAGATTTCAAGCGATTTCAGGCCAATCTTAGAAAGGGAAATATCTTTGTATAAAAACTAGACAGAAGCATTCTCAGAAACTACTTTGTGTTGTGTGCGTTCCACTCACAGAGTTCAACCTTTCTTTTCATAGAGCAGTTTGGCAACACTCTGTTTGTTAAGTCTGCAAGGGGATATTTAGACCTCTTTGACGCCTTCGTTGGAAACGGGATTTCTTCATATACAGCTAGACACATGAATTCTCAGTAACTTCTTTGTGTTGTGTGTATTCAACTCACAGAGTTGAACCTTTCTTTAGACAGAGCAGATTTGAAACACTCTTTTTGTGGATTTTACAAGTGGAGATTTCAAGCGATTTGAGGCCAATTGTAGTAAAGGAAATATCCTCGTTTCAAAACTAGACAGAATCATTCTCAGAAACTACTTTGTGATGTGTGCGTTCAACTCACAGAGTTTCACCTTTCTTTTCATAGAGCAGTTGGGAAACACTCTGTTTCTTAAGTTTGCAAGAGGATATTTGGACCACTTTGAGGCCTTCGTTGGAAACGGGATTTCTCAGTATAATGCTAGACAGATGAATTCCCAGTAACTTCTTTGTGTTGTGTCTATTCAACTCCCAGAGTTGAACCTTCCTTTAGACAGAGCAGTTTGCACACACTGTTTTTGTGGAATTTGCAAGTGGAGATTTCAAGCGATTTCAGGCCAATCTTAGAAAGGGAAATCTCTTTGTATAAAAACTAGACAGAATCATTCTCAGAAACTACTTTGTGTTGTGTGCGTTCCACTCACAGAGTTCAACCTTTCTTTTCATAGAGCAGTTTGGAAACACTCTGTTTGTTAAGTCTGCAAGGGGATATTTAGACCTCTTTGACGCCTTCGTTGGAAACGGGATTTCTTCATCTACAGCTAGACACATGAATTCTCAGTAACTTCTTTGTGTTGTGTGTATTCAACTCACAGAGTTGAACCTTTCTTTAGACAGAGCAGATTTGAAACACTCTTTTTGTGGATTTTACAAGTGGAGATTTCAAGCGATTTGAGGCCAATTGTAGTAAAGGAAATATCCTCGTTTTAAAACTAGACAGAATCATTCTCAGAAACTACTGTGTGATGTGTGCGTTCAACTCACAGAGTTTCCCCTTTCTTTTCATAGAGCAGTTGGGAAACAATCTGTTTGTTAAGTTTGCAAGAGGATATTTGGACCACTTTGAGGACTTCGTTGGAAACGGGATTTCTCAGTATAATGCTAGACAGATGAATTCCCAGTAACTTCTTTGTGTTGTGTCTATTCAACTCCCAGAGTTGAACCTTCCTTTAGACAGAGCAGTTTGCAAACACTCTTTTTGTGGAATTTGCAAGTGGAGATTTCAAGCGATTTCAGGCCAATCTTAGAAAGGGAAATATCTTTGTATAAAAACTAGACAGAATCATTCTCAGAAACTACTTTGTGTTGTGTGCGTTCCACTCACAGAGTTTAACCTTTCTTTTCATAGAGCAGTTTGGAAACACTCTGTTTGTTAAGTCTGCAAGGGGATATTTAGACCTCTTTGACGCCTTCGTTGGAAACGGGATTTCTTCATATACAGCTAGACACATGAATTCTCAGTAACTTCTTTGTGTTGTGTGTATTCAACTCACAGAGTTGAACCTTTCTTTAGACAGAGCAGATTTGAAACACTCTTTTTGTGGATTTTACAAGTGGAGATTTCAAGCGATTTGAGGCCAATTGTAGTAAAGGAAATATCCTCGTTTCAAAACTAGACAGAATCATTCTCAGAAACTACTGTGTGATGTGTGCGTTCAACTCACAGAGTTTCACCTTTCTTTTCATAGAGTAGTTTGGAAACACTCTGTTTGTTAAGTTTGCAAGAGGATATTTGGACCACTTTGAGGCCTTCGTTGGAAACGGGATTTCTCAGGATAAGGCTAGACAGATGAATTCCCAGTAACTTCTTTGTGTTGTGTCAATTCAACTCACAGAGTTGAACCTTCCTTTAGACAGAGCAGTTTGCAAACACTCTTTTTGTGGAATTTGCAAGTGGAGATTTCAAGCGATTTCAGGCCAATCTTAGAAAGGGAAATCTCTTTGTATAAAAACTAGACAGAAGCATTCTCAGAAACTACTTTGTGTTGTGTGCGTTCCACTCACAGAGTTCAACCTTTCTTTTCATAGAGCAGTTTGGCAACACTCTGTTTGTTAAGTCTGCAAGGGGATATTTAGACCTCTTTGACGCCTTCGTTGGAAACGGGATTTCTTCATCTACAGCTAGACACATGAATTCTCAGTAACTTCTTTGTGTTGTGTGTATTCAACTCACAGAGTTGAACCTTTCTTTAGACAGAGCAGATTTGAAACACTCTTTTTGTGGATTTTACAAGTGGAGATTTCAAGCGATTTGAGGCCAATTGTAGTAAAGGAAATATCCTCGTTTAAAAACTAGACAGAATCATTCTCAGAAACTACTTTGTGATGTGTGCGTTCAACTCACAGAGTTTCACCTTTCTTTTCATAGAGCAGTTGGGAAACACTCTGTTTCTTAAGTTTGCAAGAGGATATTTGGACCACTTTGAGGCCTTCGTTGGAAACGGGATTACTCAGTATAATGCTAGACAGATGAATTCCCAGTAACTTCTTTGTGTTGTGTCTATTCAACTCCCAGAGTTGAACCTTCCTTTAGACAGAGCAGTTTGCAAACACTGTTTTTGTGGAATTTGCAAGTGGAGATTTCAAGCGATTTCAGGCCAATCTTAGAAAGGGAAATATCTTTGTATAAAAACTAGACAGAATCATTCTCAGAAACTACTTTGTGTTGTGTGCGTTCCACTCACAGAGTTTAACCTTTCTTTTCATAGAGCAGTTTGGAAACACTCTGTTTGTTAAGTCTGCAAGGGGATATTTAGACCTCTTTGACGCCTTCGTTGGAAACGGGATTTCTTCATCTACAGCTAGACACATGAATTCTCAGTAACTTCTTTGTGTTGTGTGTATTCAACTCACAGAGTTGAACCTTTCTTTAGACAGAGCAGATTTGAAACACTCTTTTTGTGGATTTTACAAGTGGAGATTTCAAGCGATTTGAGGCCAATTGTAGTAAAGGAAATATCCTCGTTTCAAAACTAGACAGAATCATTCTCAGAAACTACTGTGTGATGTGTGCGTTCAACTCACAGAGTTTCACCTTTCTTTTCATAGAGCAGTTGGGAAACACTCTGTTTGTTAAGTTTGCAAGAGGATATTTGGACCACTTTGAGGCCTTCGTTGGAAACGGGATTTCTCAGGATAATGCTAGACAGATGAATTCCCAGTAACTTCTTTGTGTTGTGTCTGTTCAACTGCCAGAGTTGAACCTTCCTTTAGACAGAGCAGTTTGCAAACACTCTTTTTGTGGAATTTGCAAGTGGAGATTTCAAGCGATTTCAGGCCAATCTTAGAAAGGGAAATATCTTTGTATAAAAACTAGACAGAACCATTCTCAGAAACTACTTTGTGTTGTGTGCGTTCCACTCACAGAGTTCAACCTTTCTTTTCATAGAGCAGTTTGGAAACACTCTGTTTGTTAAGTCTGCAAGGGGATATTTAGACCTCTTTGACGCCTTCGTTGGAAACGGGATTTCTTCATCTACAGCTAGACACATGAATTCTCAGTAACTTCTTTGTGTTGTGTGTATTCAACTCACAGAGTTGAACCTTTCTTTAGACAGAGCAGATTTGAAACACTCTTTTTGTGGATTTTACAAGTGGAGATTTCAAGCGATTTGAGGCCAATTGTAGTAAAGGAAATATCCTCGTTTAAAAACTAGACAGAATCATTCTCAGAAACTACTGTGTGATGTGTGCGTTCAACTCACAGAGTTTCACCTTTCTTTTCATAGAGCAGTTTGGAAACACTCTGTTTGTTAAGTTTGCAAGAGGATATTTGGACCACTTTGAGGCCTTCGTTGGAAACGGGATTTCTCAGTATAATGCTAGACAGATGAATTCCCAGTAACTTCTTTGTGTTGTGTCTATTCAACTCACAGAGTTGAACCTTCCTTTAGACAGAGCAGTTTGCAAACACTGTTTTTGTGGAATTTGCAAGTGGAGATTTCAAGCGATTTCAGGCCAATCTTAGAAAGGGAAATATCTTTGTATAAAAACTAGACAGAATCATTCTCAGAAACTACTTTGTGTTGTGTGCGTTCCACTCACAGAGTTTAACCTTTCTTTTCATAGAGCAGTTTGGAAACACTCTGTTTGTTAAGTCTGCAAGGGGATATTTAGACCTCTTTGACGCCTTCGTTGGAAACGGGATTTCTTCATCTACAGCTAGACACATGAATTCTCAGTAACTTCTTTGTGTTGTGTGTATTCAACTCACAGAGTTGAACCTTTCTTCAGCAGAGCAGATTTGAAACACTCTTTTTGTGGATTTTACAAGTAGAGATTTCAAGCGATTTGAGGCCAATTGTAGTAAAGGAAGTATCCTCGTTTAAAAAGTAGACAAAATCATTCTCAGAAACTACTTTGTGATGTGTGCGTTTAACTCACAGAGTTTCACCTTTCTTTTCATAGAGTAGTTTGGAAACACTCTGTTTGTTAAGTTTGCAAGAGGATATTTGGACCACTTTGAGGCCTTCGTTGGAAACGGGATTTCTCAGGATAAGGCTAGACAGATGAATTCCCAGTAACTTCTTTGTGTTGTGTCTATTCAACTCCCAGAGTTGAACCTTCCTTTAGACAGAGCAGTTTGCAAACACTCTTTTTGTGGAATTTGCAAGTGGAGATTTCAAGCGATTTCAGGCCAATCTTAGAAAGGGAAATATCTTTGTATAAAAACTAGACAGAAGCATTCTCAGAAACTACTTTGTGTTGTGTGCGTTCCACTCACAGAGTTCAACCTTTCTTTTCATAGAGCAGTTTGGCAACACTCTGTTTGTTAAGTCTGCAAGGGGATATTTAGACCTCTTTGACGCCTTCGTTGGAAACGGGATTTCTTCATCTACAGCTAGACACATGAATTCTCAGTAACTTCTTTGTGTTGTGTGTATTCAACTCACAGAGTTGAACCTTTCTTTAGACAGAGCAGATTTGAAACACTCTTTTTGTGGATTTTACAAGTGGAGATTTCAAGCGATTTGAGGCCAATTGTAGTAAAGGAAATATCCTCGTTTCAAAACTAGACAGAATCATTCTCAGAAACTACTTTGTGATGTGTGCGTTCAACTCACAGAGTTTCACCTTTCTTTTCATAGAGCAGTTGGGAAACACTCTGTTTCTTAAGTTTGCAAGAGGATATTTGGACCACTTTGAGGCCTTCGTTGGAAACGGGATTTCTCAGTATAATGCTAGACAGATGAATTCCCAGTAACTTCTTTGTGTTGTGTCTATTCAACTCCCAGAGTTGAACCTTCCTTTAGACAGAGCAGTTTGCAAACACTGTTTTTGTGGAATTTGCAAGTGGAGATTTCAAGCGATTTCAGGCCAATCTTAGAAAGGGAAATATCTTTGTATAAAAACTAGACAGAATCATTCTCAGAAACTACTTTGTGTTGTGTGCGTTCCACTCACAGAGTTTAACCTTTCTTTTCATAGAGCAGTTTGGAAACACTCTGTTTGTTAAGTCTGCAAGGGGATATTTAGACCTCTTTGACGCCTTCGTTGGAAACGGGATTTCTTCATCTACAGCTAGACACATGAATTCTCAGTAACTTCTTTGTGTTGTGTGTATTCAACTCACAGAGTTGAACCTTTCTTTAGACAGAGCAGATTTGAAACACTCTTTTTGTGGATTTTACAAGTGGAGATTTCAAGCGATTTGAGGCCAATTGTAGTAAAGGAAATATCCTCGTTTCAAAACTAGACAGAATCATTCTCAGAAACTACTGTGTGATGTGTGCGTTCAACTCACAGAGTTTCACCTTTCTTTTCATAGAGTAGTTTGGAAACACTCTGTTTGTTAAGTTTGCAAGAGGATATTTGGAGCACTTTGAGGCCTTCGTTGGAAACGGGATTTCTCAGGATAAGGCTAGACAGATGAATTCCCAGTAACTTCTTTGTGTTGTGTCTTTTCAACTCACAGAGTTGAACCTTCCTTTAGACAGAGCAGTTTGCAAACACTCTTTTTGTGGAATTTGCAAGTGGAGATTTCAAGCGATTTCAGGCCAATCTTAGAAAGGGAAATCTCTTTGTATAAAAACTAGACAGAATCATTCTCAGAAACTACTTTGTGTTGTGTGCGTTCCACTCACAGAGTTCAACCTTTCTTTTCATAGAGCAGTTTGGCAACACTCTGTTTGTTAAGTCTGCAAGGGGATATTTAGACCTCTTTGACGCCTTCGTTGGAAACGGGATTTCTTCATCTACAGCTAGACACATGAATTCTCAGTAACTTCTTTGTGTTGTGTGTATTCAACTCACAGAGTTGAACCTTTCTTTAGACAGAGCAGATTTGAAACACTCTTTTTGTGGATTTTACAAGTGGAGATTTCAAGCGATTTGAGGCCAATTGTAGTAAAGGAAATATCCTCGTTTCAAAACTAGACAGAATCATTCTCAGAAACTACTTTGTGATGTGTGCGTTCAACTCACAGAGTTTCACCTTTCTTTTCATAGAGCAGTTGGGAAACACTCTGTTTCTTAAGTTTGCAAGAGGATATTTGGACCACTTTGAGGCCTTCGTTGGAAACGGGATTACTCAGTATAATGCTAGACAGATGAATTCCCAGTAACTTCTTTGTGTTGTGTCTATTCAACTCCCAGAGTTGAACCTTCCTTTAGACAGAGCAGTTTGCAAACACTGTTTTTGTGGAATTTGCAAGTGGAGATTTCAAGCGATTTCAGGCCAATCTTAGAAAGGGAAATATCTTTGTATAAAAACTAGACAGAATCATTCTCAGAAACTACTTTGTGTTGTGTGCGTTCCACTCACAGAGTTCAACCTTTCTTTTCATAGAGCAGTTTGGAAACACTCTGTTTGTTAAGTCTGCAAGGGGATATTTAGACCTCTTTGACGCCTTCGTTGGAAACGGGATTTCTTCATCTACAGCTAGACACATGAATTCTCAGTAACTTCTTTGTGTTGTGTGTATTCAACTCACAGAGTTGAACCTTTCTTTAGACAGAGCAGATTTGAAACACTCTTTTTGTGGATTTTACAAGTGGAGATTTCAAGCGATTTGAGGCCAATTGTAGTAAAGGAAATATCCTCGTTTCAAAACTAGACAGAATCATTCTCAGAAACTACTTTGTGATGTGTGCATTCAACTCACAGAGTTTCACCTTTCTTTTCATAGAGCAGTTGGGAAACACTCTGTTTGTTAAGTTTGCAAGAGGATATTTGGACCACTTTGAGGCCTTCGTTGGAAACGGGATTTCTCAGTATAATGCTAGACAGATGAATTCCCAGTAACTTCTTTGTGTTGTGTCTATTCAACTCACAGAGTTGAACCTTCCTTTAGACAGAGCAGTTTGCAAACACTGTTTTTGTGGAATTTGCAAGTGGAGATTTCAAGCGATTTCAGGCCAATCTTAGAAAGGGAAATCTCTTTGTATAAAAACTAGACAGAATCATTCTCAGAAACTACTTTGTGTTGTGTGCGTTCCACTCACAGAGTTCAACCTTTCTTTTCATAGAGCAGTTTGGAAACACTCTGTTTGTTAAGTCTGCAAGGGGATATTTAGACCTCTTTGACGCCTTCGTTGGAAACGGGATTTCTTCATCTACAGCTAGACACATGAATTCTCAGTAACTTCTTTGTGTTGTGTGTATTCAACTCACAGAGTTGAACCTTTCTTTAGACAGAGCAGATTTGAAACACTCTTTTTGTGGATTTTACAAGTGGAGATTTCAAGCGATTTGAGGCCAATTGTAGTAAAGGAAATATCCTCGTTTTAAAACTAGACAGAATCATTCTCAGAAACTACTGTGTGATGTGTGCGTTCAACTCACAGAGTTTCCCCTTTCTTTTCATAGAGCAGTTGGGAAACAATCTGTTTGTTAAGTTTGCAAGAGGATATTTGGACCACTTTGAGGACTTCGTTGGAAACGGGATTTCTCAGTATAATGCTAGACAGATGAATTCCCAGTAACTTCTTTGTGTTGTGTCTATTCAACTCACAGAGTTGAACATTTCTTTAGACAGAGCAGTTTGCAAACACTCTTTTTGTGGAATTTGCAAGTGGAGATTTCAAGCGATTTGAGGCCAATCTTAGAAAGGGAAATATCTTTGTATAAAAACTAGACAGAATCATTCTCAGAAACTACTTTGTGTTGTGTGCGTTCCACTCACAGAGTTTAACCTTTCTTTTCATAGAGCAGTTTGGAAACACTCTGTTTCTTAAGTTTGCAAGAGGATATTTGGACCACTTTGAGGCCTTCGTTGGAAACGGGATTTCTCCGTATAATGCTAGACAGATGAATTCCCAGTAACTTCCTTGTGTTGTGTCTATTCAACTCACAGAGTTGAACCTTCCTTTAGACAGAGCAGTTTGCAAACACTGTTTTTGTGGAATTTGCAAGTGGAGATTTCAAGCGATTTCAGGCCAATCTTAGAAAGGGAAATATCTTTGTATAAAAAATAGACAGAATCATTCTCAGAAACTACTTTGTGTTGTGTGCGTTCCACTCACAGAGTTCAACCTTTCTTTTCATAGAGCAGTTTGGAAACACTCTGTTTATTAAGTCTGCAAGGGGATATTTAGACCTCTTTGACGCCTTCGTTGGATACGGGATTTCTTCATCTACAGCTAGACACATGAATTCTCAGTAACTTCTTTGTGTTGTGTGTATTCAACTCACAGAGTTGAACCTTTCTTTAGACAGAGCAGATTTGAAACACTCTTTTTGTGGATTTTACAAGTGGAGATTTCAAGCGATTTGAGGCCAATTGTAGTAAAGGAAATATCCTCGTTTAAAAACTAGACAGAATCATTCTCAGAAACTACTGTGTGATGTGTGCGTTCAACTCACAGAGTTTCACCTTTCTTTTCATAGAGCAGTTTGGAAACACTCTGTTTGTTAAGTTTGCAAGAGGATATTTGGACCACTTTGAGGCCTTCGTTGGAAACGGGATTTCTCAGGATAATGCTAGACAGATGAATTCCCAGTAACTTCTTTGTGTTGTGTCTGTTCAACTGCCAGAGTTGAACCTTCCTTTAGACAGAGAAGTTTGCAAACACTCTTTTTGTGGAATTTGCAAGTGGAGATTTCAAGCGATTTCAGGCCAATCTTAGAAAGGGAAATATCTTTGTATAAAAACTAGACAGAATCATTCTCAGAAACTACTTTGTGTTGTGTGCGTTCCACTCACAGAGTTCAACCTTTCTTTTCATAGAGTAGTTTGGAAACACTCTGTTTGTTAAGTCTGCAAGGGGATATTTAGACCTCTTTGACGCCTTCGTTGGAAACGGGATTTCTTCATCTACAGCTAGACACATGAATTCTCAGTAACTTCTTTGTGTTGTGTGTATTCAACTCACAGAGTTGAACCTTTCTTTAGACAGAGCAGATTTGAAACACTCTTTTTGTGGATTTTACAAGTGGAGATTTCAAGCGATTTGAGGCCAATTGTAGTAAAGGAAATATCCTCGTTTAAAAACTAGACAGAATCATTCTCAGAAACTACTGTGTGATGTGTGCGTTCAACTCACAGAGTTTCACCTTTCTTTTCATAGAGCGGTTTGGAAACACTCTGTTTGTTAAGTTTGCAAGAGGATATTTGGACCACTTTGAGGCCTTCGTTGGAAACGGGATTTCTCAGTATAATGCTAGACAGATGAATTCCCAGTAACTTCTTTGTGTTGTGTCTATTCAACTCACAGAGTTGAACCTTCCTTTAGACAGAGCAGTTTGCAAACACTGTTTTTGTGGAATTTGCAAGTGGAGATTTCAAGCGATTTCAGGCCAATCTTAGAAAGGGAAATCTCTTTGTATAAAAACTAGACAGAATCATTCTCAGAAACTACTTTGTGTTGTGTGCGTTCCACTCACAGAGTTCAACCTTTCTTTTCATAGAGCAGTTTGGAAACACTCTGTTTGTTAAGTCTGCAAGGGGATATTTAGACCTCTTTGACGCCTTCGTTGGAAACGGGATTTCTTCATCTACAGCTAGACACATGAATTCTCAGTAACTTCTTTGTGTTGTGTGTATTCAACTCACAGAGTTGAACCTTTCTTTAGACAGAGCAGATTTGAAACACTCTTTTTGTGGATTTTACAAGTGGAGATTTCAAGCGATTTGAGGCCAATTGTAGTAAAGGAAATATCCTCGTTTAAAAACTAGACAGAATCATTCTCAGAAACTACTTTGTGATGTGTGCATTCAACTCACAGAGTTTCACCTTTCTTTTCATAGAGCAGTTGGGAAACACTCTGTTTGTTAAGTTTGCAAGAGGATATTTGGACCACTTTGAGGCCTTCGTTGGAAACGGGATTTCTCAGTATAATGCTAGACAGATGAATTCCCAGTAACTTCTTTGTGTTGTGTCTATTCAACTCACAGAGTTGAACCTTCCTTTAGACAGAGCAGTTTGCAAACACTGTTTTTGTGGAATTTGCAAGTGGAGATTTCAAGCGATTTCAGGCCAATCTTAGAAAGGGAAATCTCTTTGTATAAAAACTAGACAGAATCATTCTCAGAAACTACTTTGTGTTGTGTGCGTTCCACTCACAGAGTTCAACCTTTCTTTTCATAGAGCAGTTTGGAAACACTCTGTTTGTTAAGTCTGCAAGGGGATATTTAGACCTGTTTGACGCCTTCGTTGGAAACGGGATTTCTTCATCTACAGCTAGACACATGAATTCTCAGTAACTTCTTTGTGTTGTGTGTATTCAACTCACAGAGCTGAACCTTTCTTTAGACAGAGCAGATTTGAAACACTCTTTTTGTGGATTTTACAAGTGGAGATTTCAAGCGATTTGAGGCCAATTGTAGTAAAGGAAATATCCTCGTTTTAAAACTAGACAGAATCATTCTCAGAAACTACTGTGTGATGTGTGCGTTCAACTCACAGAGTTTCCCCTTTCTTTTCATAGAGCAGTTGGGAAACAATCTGTTTGTTAAGTTTGCAAGAGGATATTTGGACCACTTTGAGGACTTCGTTGGAAACGGGATTTCTCAGTATAATGCTAGACAGATGAATTCCCAGTAACTTCTTTGTGTTGTGTCTATTCAACTCACAGAGTTGAACCTTTCTTTAGACAGAGCAGTTTGCAAACACTCTTTTTGTGGAATTTGCAAGTGGAGATTTCAAGCGATTTGAGGCCAATCTTAGAAAGGGAAATATCTTTGTATAAAAACTAGACAGAATCATTCTCAGAAACTACTTTGTGTTGTGTGCGTTCCACTCACAGAGTTTAACCTTTCTTTTCATAGAGCAGTTTGGAAACACTCTGTTTCTTAAGTTTGCAAGAGGATATTTGGACCACTTTGAGGCCTTCGTTGGAAACGGGATTTCTCAGTATAATGCTAGACAGATGAATTCCCAGTAACTTCCTTGTGTTGTGTCTATTCAACTCACAGAGTTGAACCTTCCTTTAGACAGAGCAGTTTGCAAACACTGTTTTTGTGGAATTTGCAAGTGGAGATTTCAAGCGATTTCAGGCCAATCTTAGAAAGGGAAATATCTTTGTATAAAAAATAGACAGAATCATTCTCAGAAACTACTTTGTGTTGTGTGCGTTCCACTCACAGAGTTCAACCTTTCTTTTCATAGAGCAGTTTGGAAACACTCTGTTTGTTAAGTCTGCAAGGGGATATTTAGACCTCTTTGACGCCTTCGTTGGATACGGGATTTCTTCATCTACAGCTAGACACATGAATTCTCAGTAACTTCTTTGTGTTGTGTGTATTCAACTCACAGAGTTGAACCTTTCTTTAGACAGAGCAGATTTGAAACACTCTTTTTGTGGATTTTACAAGTGGAGATTTCAAGCGATTTGAGGCCAATTGTAGTAAAGGAAATATCCTCGTTTAAAAACTAGACAGAATCATTCTCAGAAACTACTGTGTGATGTGTGCGTTCAACTCACAGAGTTTCACCTTTCTTTTCATAGAGCAGTTTGGAAACACTCTGTTTGTTAAGTTTGCAAGAGGATATTTGGACCACTTTGAGGCCTTCGTTGGAAACGGGATTTCTCAGGATAATGCTAGACAGATGAATTCCCAGTAACTTCTTTGTGTTGTGTCTGTTCAACTGCCAGAGTTGAACCTTCCTTTAGACAGAGAAGTTTGCAAACACTCTTTTTGTGGAATTTGCAAGTGGAGATTTCAAGCGATTTCAGGCCAATCTTAGAAAGGGAAATATCTTTGTATAAAAACTAGACAGAATCATTCTCAGAAACTACTTTGTGTTGTGTGCGTTCCACTCACAGAGTTCAACCTTTCTTTTCATAGAGTAGTTTGGAAACACTCTGTTTGTTAAGTCTGCAAGGGGATATTTAGACCTCTTTGACGCCTTCGTTGGAAACGGGATTTCTTCATCTACAGCTAGACACATGAATTCTCAGTAACTTCTTTGTGTTGTGTGTATTCAACTCACAGAGTTGAACCTTTCTTTAGACAGAGCAGATTTGAAACACTCTTTTTGTGGATTTTACAAGTGGAGATTTCAAGCGATTTGAGGCCAATTGTAGTAAAGGAAATATCCTCGTTTAAAAACTAGACAGAATCATTCTCAGAAACTACTGTGTGATGTGTGCGTTCAACTCACAGAGTTTCACCTTTCTTTTCATAGAGCAGTTTGGAAACACTCTGTTTGTTAAGTTTGCAAGAGGATATTTGGACCACTTTGAGGCCTTCGTTGGAAACGGGATTTCTCAGGATAATGCTAGACAGATGAATTCCCAGTAACTTCTTTGTGTTGTGTCTGTTCAACTGCCAGAGTTGAACCTTCCTTTAGACAGAGAAGTTTGCAAACACTCTTTTTGTGGAATTTGCAAGTGGAGATTTCAAGCGATTTCAGGCCAATCTTAGAAAGGGAAATATCTTTGTATAAAAACTAGACAGAATCATTCTCAGAAACTACTTTGTGTTGTGTGCGTTCCACTCACAGAGTTCAACCTTTCTTTTCATAGAGTAGTTTGGAAACACTCTGTTTGTTAAGTCTGCAAGGGGATATTTAGACCTCTTTGACGCCTTCGTTGGAAACGGGATTTCTTCATCTACAGCTAGACACATGAATTCTCAGTAACTTCTTTGTGTTGTGTGTATTCAACTCACAGAGTTGAACCTTTCTTTAGACAGAGCAGATTTGAAACACTCTTTTTGTGGATTTTACAAGTGGAGATTTCAAGCGATTTGAGGCCAATTGTAGTAAAGGAAATATCCTCGTTTAAAAACTAGACAGAATCATTCTCAGAAACTACTGTGTGATGTGTGCGTTCAACTCACAGAGTTTCACCTTTCTTTTCATAGAGCGGTTTGGAAACACTCTGTTTGTTAAGTTTGCAAGAGGATATTTGGACCACTTTGAGGCCTTCGTTGGAAACGGGATTTCTCAGTATAATGCTAGACAGATGAATTCCCAGTAACTTCTTTGTGTTGTGTCTATTCAACTCACAGAGTTGAACCTTCCTTTAGACAGAGCAGTTTGCAAACACTGTTTTTGTGGAATTTGCAAGTGGAGATTTCAAGCGATTTCCGGCCAGTCTTAGAAAGGGAAATATCTTTGTATAAAAACTAGACAGAATCATTCTCAGAAACTACTTTGTGTTGTGTGCGTTCCACTCACAGAGTTCAACCTTTCTTTTCATAGAGCAGTTTGGAAACACTCTGTTTCTTAAGTCTGCAAGGGGATATTTAGACCTCTTTGACGCCTTCGTTGGAAACGGGATTTCTTCATCTACAGCTAGACACATGAATTCTCAGTAACTTCTTTGTGTTGTGTGTATTCAACTCACAGAGTTGAACCTTTCTTTAGACAGAGCAGATTTGAAACACTCTTTTTGTGGATTTTACAAGTGGAGATTTCAAGCGATTTGAGGCCAATTGTAGTAAAGGAAATATCCTCGTTTCAAAACTAGACAGAATCATTCTCAGAAACTACTTTGTGATGTGTGCATTCAACTCACAGAGTTTCACCTTTCTTTTCATAGAGCAGTTGGGAAACACTCTGTTTGTTAAGTTTGCAAGAGGATATTTGGACCACTTTGAGGCCTTCGTTGGAAACGGGATTTCTCAGTATAATGCTAGACAGATGAATTCCCAGTAACTTCTTTGTGTTGTGTCTATTCAACTCACAGAGTTGAACCTTCCTTTAGACAGAGCAGTTTGCAAACACTGTTTTTGTGGAATTTGCAAGTGGAGATTTCAAGCGATTTCAGGCCAATCTTAGAAAGGGAAATCTCTTTGTATAAAAACTAGACAGAATCATTCTCAGAAACTACTTTGTGTTGTGTGCGTTCCACTCACAGAGTTCAACCTTTCTTTTCATAGAGCAGTTTGGAAACACTCTGTTTCTTAAGTCTGCAAGGGGATATTTAGACCTCTTTGACGCCTTCGTTGGAAACGGGATTTCTTCATCTACAGCTAGACACATGAATTCTCAGTAACTTCTTTGTGTTGTGTGTATTCAACTCACAGAGTTGAACCTTTCTTTAGACAGAGCAGATTTGAAACACTCTTTTTGTGGATTTTACAAGTGGAGATTTCAAGCGATTTGAGGCCAATTGTAGTAAAGGAAATATCCTCGTTTCAAAACTAGACAGAATCATTCTCAGAAACTACTTTGTGATGTGTGCATTCAACTCACAGAGTTTCACCTTTCTTTTCATAGAGCAGTTGGGAAACACTCTGTTTGTTAAGTTTGCAAGAGGATATTTGGACCACTTTGAGGCCTTCGTTGGAAACGGGATTTCTCAGTATAATGCTAGACAGATGAATTCCCAGTAACTTCTTTGTGTTGTGTCTATTCAACTCACAGAGTTGAACCTTCCTTTAGACAGAGCAGTTTGCAAACACTGTTTTTGTGGAATTTGCAAGTGGAGATTTCAAGCGATTTCAGGCCAATCTTAGAAAGGGAAATCTCTTTGTATAAAAACTAGACAGAATCATTCTCAGAAACTACTTTGTGTTGTGTGCGTTCCACTCACAGAGTTCAACCTTTCTTTTCATAGAGCAGTTTGGAAACACTCTGTTTGTTAAGTCTGCAAGGGGATATTTAGACCTCTTTGACGCCTTCGTTGGAAACGGGATTTCTTCATCTACAGCTAGACACATGAATTCTCAGTAACTTCTTTGTGTTGTGTGTATTCAACTCACAGAGTTGAACCTTTCTTTAGACAGAGCAGATTTGAAACACTCTTTTTGTGGATTTTACAAGTGGAGATTTCAAGCGATTTGAGGCCAATTGTAGTAAAGGAAATATCCTCGTTTTAAAACTAGACAGAATCATTCTCAGAAACTACTGTGTGATGTGTGCGTTCAACTCACAGAGTTTCCCCTTTCTTTTCATAGAGCAGTTGGGAAACAATCTGTTTGTTAAGTTTGCAAGAGGATATTTGGACCACTTTGAGGACTTCGTTGGAAACGGGATTTCTCAGTATAATGCTAGACAGATGAATTCCCAGTAACTTCTTTGTGTTGTGTCTATTCAACTCACAGAGTTGAACCTTCCTTTAGACAGAGCAGTTTGCAAACACTCTTTTTGTGGAATTTGCAAGTGGAGATTTCAAGCGATTTCAGGCCAATCTTAGAAAGGGAAATCTCTTTGTATAAAAACTAGACAGAATCATTCTCAGAAACTACTTTGTGTTGTGTGCGTTCCACTCACAGAGTTCAACCTTTCTTTTCATAGAGCAGTTTGGCAACACTCTGTTTGTTAAGTCTGCAAGGGGATATTTAGACCTCTTTGACGCCTTCGTTGGAAACGGGATTTCTTCATCTACAGCTAGACACATGAATTCTCATTAACTCCTTTGTGTTGTGTGTATTCAACTCACAGAGTTGAACCTTTCTTTAGACAGAGCAGATTTGAAACACTCTTTTTGTGGATTTTACAAGTGGAGATTTCAAGCGATTTGAGGCCAATTGTAGTAAAGGAAATATCCTCGTTTCAAAACTAGACAGAATCATTCTCAGAAACTACTTTGTGATGTGTGCGTTCAACTCACAGAGTTTCACCTTTCTTTTCATAGAGCAGTTGGGAAACACTCTGTTTCTTAAGTTTGCAAGAGGATATTTGGACCACTTTGAGGCCTTCGTTGGAAACGGGATTACTCAGTATAATGCTAGACAGATGAATTCCCAGTAACTTCTTTGTGTTGTGTCTATTCAACTCCCAGAGTTGAACCTTCCTTTAGACAGAGCAGTTTGCAAACACTGTTTTTGTGGAATTTGCAAGTGGAGATTTCAAGCGATTTCAGGCCAATCTTAGAAAGGGAAATATCTTTGTATAAAAACTAGACAGAATCATTCTCAGAAACTACTTTGTGTTGTGTGCGTTCCACTCACAGAGTTTAACCTTTCTTTTCATAGAGCAGTTTGGAAACACTCTGTTTGTTAAGTCTGCAAGGGGATATTTAGACCTCTTTGACGCCTTCGTTGGAAACGGGATTTCTTCATCTACAGCTAGACACATGAATTCTCAGTAACTTCTTTGTGTTGTGTGTATTCAACTCACAGAGTTGACCCTTTCTTCAGCAGAGCAGATTTGAAACACTCTTTTTGTGGATTTTACAAGTAGAGATTTCAAGCGATTTGAGGCCAATTGTAGTAAAGGAAGTATCCTCGTTTAAAAAGTAGACAAAATCATTCTCAGAAACTACTTTGTGATGTGTGCGTTCAACTCACAGAGTTTCCCCTTTCTTTTCATAGAGTAGTTTGGAAACACTCTGTTTGTTAAGTTTGCAAGAGGATATTTGGAGCACTTTGAGGCCTTCGTTGGAAACGGGATTTCTCAGGATAAGGCTAGACAGATGAATTCCCAGTAACTTCTTTGTGTTGTGTCTATTCAACTCACAGAGTTGAACCTTCCTTTAGACAGAGCAGTTTGCAAACACTCTTTTTGTGGAATTTGCAAGTGGAGATTTCAAGCGATTTCAGGCCAATCTTAGAAAGGGAAATCTCTTTGTATAAAAACTAGACAGAATCATTCTCAGAAACTACTTTGTGTTGTGTGCGTTCCACTCACAGAGTTCAACCTTTCTTTTCATAGAGCAGTTTGGCAACACTCTGTTAAGTCTGCAAGGGGATATTTAGACCTCTTTGACGCCTTCGTTGGAAACGGGATTTCTTCATCTACAGCTAGACACATGAATTCTCAGTAACTTCTTTGTGTTGTGTGTATTCAACTCACAGAGTTGAACCTTTCTTTAGACAGAGCAGATTTGAAACACTCTTTTTGTGGATTTTACAAGTGGAGATTTCAAGCGATTTGAGGCCAATTGTAGTAAAGGAAATATCCTCGTTTCAAAACTAGACAGAATCATTCTCAGAAACTACTTTGTGATGTGTGCATTCAACTCACAGAGTTTCACCTTTCTTTTCATAGAGCAGTTGGGAAACACTCTGTTTGTTAAGTTTGCAAGAGGATATTTGGACCACTTTGAGGCCTTCGTTGGAAACGGGATTTCTCAGTATAATGCTAGACAGATGAATTCCCAGTAACTTCTTTGTGTTGTGTCTATTCAACTCACAGAGTTGAACCTTCCTTTAGACAGAGCAGTTTGCAAACACTGTTTTTGTGGAATTTGCAAGTGGAGATTTCAAGCGATTTCAGGCCAATCTTAGAAAGGGAAATATCTTTGTATAAAAACTAGACAGAATCATTCTCAGAAACTACTTTGTGTTGTGTGCGTTCCACTCACAGAGTTTAACCTTTCTTTTCATAGAGCAGTTTGGAAACACTCTGTTTGTTAAGTCTGCAAGGGGATATTTAGACCTCTTTGACGCCTTCGTTGGAAACGGGATTTCTTCATCTACAGCTAGACACATGAATTCTCAGTAACTTCTTTGTGTTGTGTGTATTCAACTCACAGAGTTGACCCTTTCTTCAGCAGAGCAGATTTGAAACACTCTTTTTGTGGATTTTACAAGTAGAGATTTCAAGCGATTTGAGGCCAATTGTAGTAAAGGAAGTATCCTCGTTTAAAAAGTAGACAAAATCATTCTCAGAAACTACTTTGTGATGTGTGCGTTCAACTCACAGAGTTTCACCTTTCTTTTCATAGAGTAGTTTGGAAACACTCTGTTTGTTAAGTTTGCAAGAGGATATTTGGAGCACTTTGAGGCCTTCGTTGGAAACGGGATTTCTCAGGATAAGGCTAGACAGATGAATTCCCAGTAACTTCTTTGTGTTGTGTCTATTCAACTCACAGAGTTGAACCTTCCTTTAGACAGAGCAGTTTGCAAACACTCTTTTTGTGGAATTTGCAAGTGGAGATTTCAAGCGATTTCAGGCCAATCTTAGAAAGGGAAATCTCTTTGTATAAAAACTAGACAGAATCATTCTCAGAAACTACTTTGTGTTGTGTGCGTTCCACTCACAGAGTTCAACCTTTCTTTTCATAGAGCAGTTTGGCAACACTCTGTTAAGTCTGCAAGGGGATATTTAGACCTCTTTGACGCCTTCGTTGGAAACGGGATTTCTTCATCTACAGCTAGACACATGAATTCTCAGTAACTTCTTTGTGTTGTGTGTATTCAACTCACAGAGTTGAACCTTTCTTTAGACAGAGCAGATTTGAAACACTCTTTTTGTGGATTTTACAAGTGGAGATTTCAAGCGATTTGAGGCCAATTGTAGTAAAGGAAATATCCTCGTTTCAAAACTAGACAGAATCATTCTCAGAAACTACTTTGTGATGTGTGCATTCAACTCACAGAGTTTCACCTTTCTTTTCATAGAGCAGTTGGGAAACACTCTGTTTGTTAAGTTTGCAAGAGGATATTTGGACCACTTTGAGGCCTTCGTTGGAAACGGGATTTCTCAGTATAATGCTAGACAGATGAATTCCCAGTAACTTCTTTGTGTTGTGTCTATTCAACTCACAGAGTTGAACCTTCCTTTAGACAGAGCAGTTTGCAAACACTGTTTTTGTGGAATTTGCAAGTGGAGATTTCAAGCGATTTCAGGCCAATCTTAGAAAGGGAAATCTCTTTGTATAAAAACTAGACAGAATCATTCTCAGAAACTACTTTGTGTTGTGTGCGTTCCACTCACAGAGTTCAACCTTTCTTTTCATAGAGCAGTTTGGAAACACTCTGTTTGTTAAGTCTGCAAGGGGATATTTAGACCTCTTTGACGCCTTCGTTGGAAACGGGATTTCTTCATCTACAGCTAGACACATGAATTCTCAGTAACTTCTTTGTGTTGTGTGTATTCAACTCACAGAGTTGAACCTTTCTTTAGACAGAGCAGATTTGAAACACTCTTTTTGTGGATTTTACAAGTGGAGATTTCAAGCGATTTGAGGCCAATTGTAGTAAAGGAAATATCCTCGTTTTAAAACTAGACAGAATCATTCTCAGAAACTACTGTGTGATGTGTGCGTTCAACTCACAGAGTTTCCCCTTTCTTTTCATAGAGCAGTTGGGAAACAATCTGTTTGTTAAGTTTGCAAGAGGATATTTGGACCACTTTGAGGCCTTCGTTGGAAACGGGATTTCTCAGTATAATGCTAGACAGATGAATTCCCAGTAACTTCTTTGTGTTGTGTCTATTCAACTCACAGAGTTGAACCTTCCTTTAGACAGAGCAGTTTGCAAACACTCTTTTTGTGGAATTTGCAAGTGGAGATTTCAAGCGATTTCAGGCCAATCTTAGAAAGGGAAATCTCTTTGTATAAAAACTAGACAGAATCATTCTCAGAAACTACTTTGTGTTGTGTGCGTTCCACTCACAGAGTTCAACCTTTCTTTTCATAGAGCAGTTTGGCAACACTCTGTTTGTTAAGTCTGCAAGGGGATATTTAGACCTCTTTGACGCCTTCGTTGGAAACGGGATTTCTTCATCTACAGCTAGACACATGAATTCTCATTAACTTCTTTGTGTTGTGTGTATTCAACTCACAGAGTTGAACCTTTCTTTAGACAGAGCAGATTTGAAACACTCTTTTTGTGGATTTTACAAGTGGAGATTTCAAGCGATTTGAGGCCAATTGTAGTAAAGGAAATATCCTCGTTTCAAAACTAGACAGAATCATTCTCAGAAACTACTTTGTGATGTGTGCGTTCAACTCACAGAGTTTCACCTTTCTTTTCATAGAGCAGTTGGGAAACACTCTGTTTCTTAAGTTTGCAAGAGGATATTTGGACCACTTTGAGGCCTTCGTTGGAAACGGGATTACTCAGTATAATGCTAGACAGATGAATTCCCAGTAACTTCTTTGTGTTGTGTCTATTCAACTCCCAGAGTTGAACCTTCCTTTAGACAGAGCAGTTTGCAAACACTGTTTTTGTGGAATTTGCAAGTGGAGATTTCAAGCGATTTCAGGCCAATCTTAGAAAGGGAAATATCTTTGTATAAAAACTAGACAGAATCATTCTCAGAAACTACTTTGTGTTGTGTGCGTTCCACTCACAGAGTTTAACCTTTCTTTTCATAGAGCAGTTTGGAAACACTCTGTTTGTTAAGTCTGCAAGGGGATATTTAGACCTCTTTGACGCCTTCGTTGGAAACGGGATTTCTTCATCTACAGCTAGACACATGAATTCTCAGTAACTTCTTTGTGTTGTGTGTATTCAACTCACAGAGTTGACCCTTTCTTCAGCAGAGCAGATTTGAAACACTCTTTTTGTGGATTTTACAAGTAGAGATTTCAAGCGATTTGAGGCCAATTGTAGTAAAGGAAATATCCTCGTTTCAAAACTAGACAGAATCATTCTCAGAAACTACTTTGTGATGTGTGCATTCAACTCACAGAGTTTCACCTTTCTTTTCATAGAGCAGTTGGGAAACACTCTGTTTGTTAAGTTTGCAAGAGGATATTTGGACCACTTTGAGGCCTTCGTTGGAAACGGGATTTCTCAGTATAATGCTAGACAGATGAATTCCCAGTAACTTCTTTGTGTTGTGTCTATTCAACTCACAGAGTTGAACCTTCCTTTAGACAGAGCAGTTTGCAAACACTGTTTTTGTGGAATTTGCAAGTGGAGATTTCAAGCGATTTCAGGCCAATCTTAGAAAGGGAAATCTCTTTGTATAAAAACTAGACAGAATCATTCTCAGAAACTACTTTGTGTTGTGTGCGTTCCACTCACAGAGTTCAACCTTTCTTTTCATAGAGCAGTTTGGAAACACTCTGTTTGTTAAGTCTGCAAGGGGATATTTAGACCTCTTTGACGCCTTCGTTGGAAACGGGATTTCTTCATCTACAGCTAGACACATGAATTCTCAGTAACTTCTTTGTGTTGTGTGTATTCAACTCACAGAGTTGAACCTTTCTTTAGACAGAGCAGATTTGAAACACTCTTTTTGTGGATTTTACAAGTGGAGATTTCAAGCGATTTGAGGCCAATTGTAGTAAAGGAAATATCCTCGTTTTAAAACTAGACAGAATCATTCTCAGAAACTACTGTGTGATGTGTGCGTTCAACTCACAGAGTTTCCCCTTTCTTTTCATAGAGCAGTTGGGAAACAATCTGTTTGTTAAGTTTGCAAGAGGATATTTGGACCACTTTGAGGACTTCGTTGGAAACGGGATTTCTCAGTATAATGCTAGACAGATGAATTCCCAGTAACTTCTTTGTGTTGTGTCTATTCAACTCACAGAGTTGAACCTTCCTTTAGACAGAGCAGTTTGCAAACACTCTTTTTGTGGAATTTGCAAGTGGAGATTTCAAGCGATTTCAGGCCAATCTTAGAAAGGGAAATCTCTTTGTATAAAAACTAGACAGAATCATTCTCAGAAACTACTTTGTGTTGTGTGCGTTCCACTCACAGAGTTCAACCTTTCTTTTCATAGAGCAGTTTGGCAACACTCTGTTTGTTAAGTCTGCAAGGGGATATTTAGACCTCTTTGACGCCTTCGTTGGAAACGGGATTTCTTCATCTACAGCTAGACACATGAATTCTCATTAACTCCTTTGTGTTGTGTGTATTCAACTCACAGAGTTGAACCTTTCTTTAGACAGAGCAGATTTGAAACACTCTTTTTGTGGATTTTACAAGTGGAGATTTCAAGCGATTTGAGGCCAATTGTAGTAAAGGAAATATCCTCGTTTCAAAACTAGACAGAATCATTCTCAGAAACTACTTTGTGATGTGTGCGTTCAACTCACAGAGTTTCACCTTTCTTTTCATAGAGCAGTTGGGAAACACTCTGTTTCTTAAGTTTGCAAGAGGATATTTGGACCACTTTGAGGCCTTCGTTGGAAACGGGATTACTCAGTATAATGCTAGACAGATGAATTCCCAGTAACTTCTTTGTGTTGTGTCTATTCAACTCCCAGAGTTGAACCTTCCTTTAGACAGAGCAGTTTGCAAACACTGTTTTTGTGGAATTTGCAAGTGGAGATTTCAAGCGATTTCAGGCCAATCTTAGAAAGGGAAATATCTTTGTATAAAAACTAGACAGAATCATTCTCAGAAACTACTTTGTGTTGTGTGCGTTCCACTCACAGAGTTTAACCTTTCTTTTCATAGAGCAGTTTGGAAACACTCTGTTTGTTAAGTCTGCAAGGGGATATTTAGACCTCTTTGACGCCTTCGTTGGAAACGGGATTTCTTCATCTACAGCTAGACACATGAATTCTCAGTAACTTCTTTGTGTTGTGTGTATTCAACTCACAGAGTTGACCCTTTCTTCAGCAGAGCAGATTTGAAACACTCTTTTTGTGGATTTTACAAGTAGAGATTTCAAGCGATTTGAGGCCAATTGTAGTAAAGGAAGTATCCTCGTTTAAAAAGTAGACAAAATCATTCTCAGAAACTACTTTGTGATGTGTGCGTTCAACTCACAGAGTTTCCCCTTTCTTTTCATAGAGTAGTTTGGAAACACTCTGTTTGTTAAGTTTGCAAGAGGATATTTGGAGCACTTTGAGGCCTTCGTTGGAAACGGGATTTCTCAGGATAAGGCTAGACAGATGAATTCCCAGTAACTTCTTTGTGTTGTGTCTATTCAACTCACAGAGTTGAACCTTCCTTTAGACAGAGCAGTTTGCAAACACTCTTTTTGTGGAATTTGCAAGTGGAGATTTCAAGCGATTTCAGGCCAATCTTAGAAAGGGAAATCTCTTTGTATAAAAACTAGACAGAATCATTCTCAGAAACTACTTTGTGTTGTGTGCGTTCCACTCACAGAGTTCAACCTTTCTTTTCATAGAGCAGTTTGGCAACACTCTGTTAAGTCTGCAAGGGGATATTTAGACCTCTTTGACGCCTTCGTTGGAAACGGGATTTCTTCATCTACAGCTAGACACATGAATTCTCAGTAACTTCTTTGTGTTGTGTGTATTCAACTCACAGAGTTGAACCTTTCTTTAGACAGAGCAGATTTGAAACACTCTTTTTGTGGATTTTACAAGTGGAGATTTCAAGCGATTTGAGGCCAATTGTAGTAAAGGAAATATCCTCGTTTCAAAACTAGACAGAATCATTCTCAGAAACTACTTTGTGATGTGTGCATTCAACTCACAGAGTTTCACCTTTCTTTTCATAGAGCAGTTGGGAAACACTCTGTTTGTTAAGTTTGCAAGAGGATATTTGGACCACTTTGAGGCCTTCGTTGGAAACGGGATTTCTCAGTATAATGCTAGACAGATGAATTCCCAGTAACTTCTTTGTGTTGTGTCTATTCAACTCACAGAGTTGAACCTTCCTTTAGACAGAGCAGTTTGCAAACACTGTTTTTGTGGAATTTGCAAGTGGAGATTTCAAGCGATTTCAGGCCAATCTTAGAAAGGGAAATATCTTTGTATAAAAACTAGACAGAATCATTCTCAGAAACTACTTTGTGTTGTGTGCGTTCCACTCACAGAGTTTAACCTTTCTTTTCATAGAGCAGTTTGGAAACACTCTGTTTGTTAAGTCTGCAAGGGGATATTTAGACCTCTTTGACGCCTTCGTTGGAAACGGGATTTCTTCATCTACAGCTAGACACATGAATTCTCAGTAACTTCTTTGTGTTGTGTGTATTCAACTCACAGAGTTGACCCTTTCTTCAGCAGAGCAGATTTGAAACACTCTTTTTGTGGATTTTACAAGTAGAGATTTCAAGCGATTTGAGGCCAATTGTAGTAAAGGAAGTATCCTCGTTTAAAAAGTAGACAAAATCATTCTCAGAAACTACTTTGTGATGTGTGCGTTCAACTCACAGAGTTTCACCTTTCTTTTCATAGAGTAGTTTGGAAACACTCTGTTTGTTAAGTTTGCAAGAGGATATTTGGAGCACTTTGAGGCCTTCGTTGGAAACGGGATTTCTCAGGATAAGGCTAGACAGATGAATTCCCAGTAACTTCTTTGTGTTGTGTCTATTCAACTCACAGAGTTGAACCTTCCTTTAGACAGAGCAGTTTGCAAACACTCTTTTTGTGGAATTTGCAAGTGGAGATTTCAAGCGATTTCAGGCCAATCTTAGAAAGGGAAATCTCTTTGTATAAAAACTAGACAGAATCATTCTCAGAAACTACTTTGTGTTGTGTGCGTTCCACTCACAGAGTTCAACCTTTCTTTTCATAGAGCAGTTTGGCAACACTCTGTTAAGTCTGCAAGGGGATATTTAGACCTCTTTGACGCCTTCGTTGGAAACGGGATTTCTTCATCTACAGCTAGACACATGAATTCTCAGTAACTTCTTTGTGTTGTGTGTATTCAACTCACAGAGTTGAACCTTTCTTTAGACAGAGCAGATTTGAAACACTCTTTTTGTGGATTTTACAAGTGGAGATTTCAAGCGATTTGAGGCCAATTGTAGTAAAGGAAATATCCTCGTTTCAAAACTAGACAGAATCATTCTCAGAAACTACTTTGTGATGTGTGCATTCAACTCACAGAGTTTCACCTTTCTTTTCATAGAGCAGTTGGGAAACACTCTGTTTGTTAAGTTTGCAAGAGGATATTTGGACCACTTTGAGGCCTTCGTTGGAAACGGGATTTCTCAGTATAATGCTAGACAGATGAATTCCCAGTAACTTCTTTGTGTTGTGTCTATTCAACTCACAGAGTTGAACCTTCCTTTAGACAGAGCAGTTTGCAAACACTGTTTTTGTGGAATTTGCAAGTGGAGATTTCAAGCGATTTCAGGCCAATCTTAGAAAGGGAAATCTCTTTGTATAAAAACTAGACAGAATCATTCTCAGAAACTACTTTGTGTTGTGTGCGTTCCACTCACAGAGTTCAACCTTTCTTTTCATAGAGCAGTTTGGAAACACTCTGTTTGTTAAGTCTGCAAGGGGATATTTAGACCTCTTTGACGCCTTCGTTGGAAACGGGATTTCTTCATCTACAGCTAGACACATGAATTCTCAGTAACTTCTTTGTGTTGTGTGTATTCAACTCACAGAGTTGAACCTTTCTTTAGACAGAGCAGATTTGAAACACTCTTTTTGTGGATTTTACAAGTGGAGATTTCAAGCGATTTGAGGCCAATTGTAGTAAAGGAAATATCCTCGTTTTAAAACTAGACAGAATCATTCTCAGAAACTACTGTGTGATGTGTGCGTTCAACTCACAGAGTTTCCCCTTTCTTTTCATAGAGCAGTTGGGAAACAATCTGTTTGTTAAGTTTGCAAGAGGATATTTGGACCACTTTGAGGCCTTCGTTGGAAACGGGATTTCTCAGTATAATGCTAGACAGATGAATTCCCAGTAACTTCTTTGTGTTGTGTCTATTCAACTCACAGAGTTGAACCTTCCTTTAGACAGAGCAGTTTGCAAACACTCTTTTTGTGGAATTTGCAAGTGGAGATTTCAAGCGATTTCAGGCCAATCTTAGAAAGGGAAATCTCTTTGTATAAAAACTAGACAGAATCATTCTCAGAAACTACTTTGTGTTGTGTGCGTTCCACTCACAGAGTTCAACCTTTCTTTTCATAGAGCAGTTTGGCAACACTCTGTTTGTTAAGTCTGCAAGGGGATATTTAGACCTCTTTGACGCCTTCGTTGGAAACGGGATTTCTTCATCTACAGCTAGACACATGAATTCTCATTAACTTCTTTGTGTTGTGTGTATTCAACTCACAGAGTTGAACCTTTCTTTAGACAGAGCAGATTTGAAACACTCTTTTTGTGGATTTTACAAGTGGAGATTTCAAGCGATTTGAGGCCAATTGTAGTAAAGGAAATATCCTCGTTTCAAAACTAGACAGAATCATTCTCAGAAACTACTTTGTGATGTGTGCGTTCAACTCACAGAGTTTCACCTTTCTTTTCATAGAGCAGTTGGGAAACACTCTGTTTCTTAAGTTTGCAAGAGGATATTTGGACCACTTTGAGGCCTTCGTTGGAAACGGGATTACTCAGTATAATGCTAGACAGATGAATTCCCAGTAACTTCTTTGTGTTGTGTCTATTCAACTCCCAGAGTTGAACCTTCCTTTAGACAGAGCAGTTTGCAAACACTGTTTTTGTGGAATTTGCAAGTGGAGATTTCAAGCGATTTCAGGCCAATCTTAGAAAGGGAAATATCTTTGTATAAAAACTAGACAGAATCATTCTCAGAAACTACTTTGTGTTGTGTGCGTTCCACTCACAGAGTTTAACCTTTCTTTTCATAGAGCAGTTTGGAAACACTCTGTTTGTTAAGTCTGCAAGGGGATATTTAGACCTCTTTGACGCCTTCGTTGGAAACGGGATTTCTTCATCTACAGCTAGACACATGAATTCTCAGTAACTTCTTTGTGTTGTGTGTATTCAACTCACAGAGTTGACCCTTTCTTCAGCAGAGCAGATTTGAAACACTCTTTTTGTGGATTTTACAAGTAGAGATTTCAAGCGATTTGAGGCCAATTGTAGTAAAGGAAGTATCCTCGTTTAAAAAGTAGACAAAATCATTCTCAGAAACTACTTTGTGATGTGTGCGTTCAACTCACAGAGTTTCACCTTTCTTTTCATAGAGTAGTTTGGAAACACTCTGTTTGTTAAGTTTGCAAGAGGATATTTGGAGCACTTTGAGGCCTTCGTTGGAAACGGGATTTCTCAGGATAAGGCTAGACAGATGAATTCCCAGTAACTTCTTTGTGTTGTGTCTATTCAACTCACAGAGTTGAACCTTCCTTTAGACAGAGCAGTTTGCAAACACTCTTTTTGTGGAATTTGCAAGTGGAGATTTCAAGCGATTTCAGGCCAATCTTAGAAAGGGAAATCTCTTTGTATAAAAACTAGACAGAATCATTCTCAGAAACTACTTTGTGTTGTGTGCGTTCCACTCACAGAGTTCAACCTTTCTTTTCATAGAGCAGTTTGGCAACACTCTGTTAAGTCTGCAAGGGGATATTTAGACCTCTTTGACGCCTTCGTTGGAAACGGGATTTCTTCATCTACAGCTAGACACATGAATTCTCAGTAACTGCTTTGTGTTGTGTGTATTCAACTCACAGAGTTGAACCTTTCTTTAGACAGAGCAGATTTGAAACACTCTTTTTGTGGATTTTACAAGTGGAGATTTCAAGCGATTTGAGGCCAATTGTAGTAAAGGAAATATCCTCGTTTCAAAACTAGACAGAATCATTCTCAGAAACTACTGTGTGATGTGTGCGTTCAACTCACAGAGTTTCCCCTTTCTTTTCATAGAGCAGTTGGGAAACAATCTGTTTCTTAAGTTTGCAAGAGGATATTTGGACCACTTTGAGGCCTTCGTTGGAAACGGGATTACTCAGTATAATGCTAGACAGATGAATTCCCAGTAACTTCTTTGTGTTGTGTCTATTCAACTCCCAGAGTTGAACCTTCCTTTAGACAGAGCAGTTTGCAAACACTGTTTTTGTGGAATTTGCAAGTGGAGATTTCAAGCGATTTCAGGCCAATCTTAGAAAGGGAAATCTCTTTGTATAAAAACTAGACAGAATCATTCTCAGAAACTACTTTGTGTTGTGTGCGTTCCACTCACAGAGTTTAACCTTTCTTTTCATAGAGCAGTTTGGAAACACTCTGTTTGTTAAGTCTGCAAGGGGATATTTAGACCTCTTTGACGCCTTCGTTGGAAACGGGATTTCTTCATCTACAGCTAGACACATGAATTCTCAGTAACTTCTTTGTGTTGTGTGTATTCAACTCACAGAGTTGAACCTTTCTTTAGACAGAGCAGATTTGAAACACTCTTTTTGTGGATTTTACAAGTGGAGATTTCAAGCGATTTGAGGCCAATAGTAGTAAAGGAGATATTCTCGTTTCAAAACTAGACAGAATCATTCTCAGAAACTACTGTGTGATGTGTGCGTTCAACTCACAGAGTTTCACCTTTCTTTTCATAGAGTAGTTTGGAAACACTCTGTTTGTTAAGTTTGCAAGAGGATATTTGGAGCACTTTGAGGCCTTCGTTGGAAACGGGATTTCTCAGGATAAGGCTAGACAGATGAATTCCCAGTAACTTCTTTGTGTTGTGTCAATTCAACTCACAGAGTTGAACCTTCCTTTAGACAGAGCAGTTTGCAAACACTCTTTTTGTGGAATTTGCAAGTGGAGATTTCAAGCGATTTCAGGCCAATCTTAGAAAGGGAAATCTCTTTGTATAAAAACTAGACAGAAGCATTCTCAGAAACTACTTTGTGTTGTGTGCGTTCCACTCACAGAGTTCAACCTTTCTTTTCATAGAGCAGTTTGGCAACACTCTGTTTGTTAAGTCTGCAAGGGGATATTTAGACCTCTTTGACGCCTTCGTTGGAAACGGGATTTCTTCATCTACAGCTAGACACATGAATTCTCAGTAACTTCTTTGTGTTGTGTGTATTCAACTCACAGAGTTGAACCTTTCTTTAGACAGAGCAGATTTGAAACACTCTTTTTGTGGATTTTACAAGTGGAGATTTCAAGCGATTTGAGGCCAATTGTAGTAAAGGAAATATCCTCGTTTCAAAACTAGACAGAATCATTCTCAGAAACTACTTTGTGATGTGTGCGTTCAACTCACAGAGTTTCACCTTTCTTTTCATAGAGCAGTTGGGAAACACTCTGTTTCTTAAGTTTGCAAGAGGATATTTGGACCACTTTGAGGCCTTCGTTGGAAACGGGATTACTCAGTATAATGCTAGACAGATGAATTCCCAGTAACTTCTTTGTGTTGTGTCTATTCAACTCCCAGAGTTGAACCTTCCTTTAGACAGAGCAGTTTGCAAACACTGTTTTTGTGGAATTTGCAAGTGGAGATTTCAAGCGATTTCAGGCCAATCTTAGAAAGGGAAATATCTTTGTATAAAAACTAGACAGAATCATTCTCAGAAACTACTTTGTGTTGTGTGCGTTCCACTCACAGAGTTCAACCTTTCTTTTCATAGAGCAGTTTGGAAACACTCTGTTTGTTAAGTCTGCAAGGGGATATTTAGACCTCTTTGACGCCTTCGTTGGAAACGGGATTTCTTCATCTACAGCTAGACACATGAATTCTCAGTAACTTCTTTGTGTTGTGTGTATTCAACTCACAGAGTTGAACCTTTCTTTAGACAGAGCAGATTTGAAACACTCTTTTTGTGGATTTTACAAGTGGAGATTTCAAGCGATTTGAGGCCAATTGTAGTAAAGGAAATATCCTCGTTTCAAAACTAGACAGAATCATTCTCAGAAACTACTGTGTGATGTGTGCGTTCAACTCACAGAGTTTCACCTTTCTTTTCATAGAGCAGTTGGGAAACACTCTGTTTCTTAAGTTTGCAAGAGGATATTTGGACCACTTTGAGGCCTTCGTTGGAAACGGGATTTCTCAGGATAATGCTAGACAGATGAATTCCCAGTAACTTCTTTGTGTTGTGTCTGTTCAACTGCCAGAGTTGAACCTTCCTTTAGACAGAGCAGTTTGCAAACACTCTTTTTGTGGAATTTGCAAGTGGAGATTTCAAGCGATTTCAGGCCAATCTTAGAAAGGGAAATATCTTTGTATAAAAACTAGACAGAACCATTCTCAGAAACTACTTTGTGTTGTGTGCGTTCCACTCACAGAGTTCAACCTTTCTTTTCATAGAGCAGTTTGGAAACACTCTGTTTGTTAAGTCTGCAAGGGGATATTTAGACCTCTTTGACGCCTTCGTTGGAAACGGGATTTCTTCATCTACAGCTAGACACATGAATTCTCAGTAACTTCTTTGTGTTGTGTGTATTCAACTCACAGAGTTGAACCTTTCTTTAGACAGAGCAGATTTGAAACACTCTTTTTGTGGATTTTACAAGTGGAGATTTCAAGCGATTTGAGGCCAATTGTAGTAAAGGAAATATCCTCGTTTAAAAACTAGACAGAATCATTCTCAGAAACTACTGTGTGATGTGTGCGTTCAACTCACAGAGTTTCACCTTTCTTTTCATAGAGCAGTTTGGAAACACTCTGTTTGTTAAGTTTGCAAGAGGATATTTGGACCACTTTGAGGCCTTCGTTGGAAACGGGATTTCTCAGTATAATGCTAGACAGATGAATTCCCAGTAACTTCTTTGTGTTGTGTCTATTCAACTCACAGAGTTGAACCTTCCTTTAGACAGAGCAGTTTGCAAACACTGTTTTTGTGGAATTTGCAAGTGGAGATTTCAAGCGATTTCAGGCCAATCTTAGAAAGGGAAATATCTTTGTATAAAAACTAGACAGAATCATTCTCAGAAACTACTTTGTGTTGTGTGCGTTCCACTCACAGAGTTTAACCTTTCTTTTCATAGAGCAGTTTGGAAACACTCTGTTTGTTAAGTCTGCAAGGGGATATTTAGACCTCTTTGACGCCTTCGTTGGAAACGGGATTTCTTCATCTACAGCTAGACACATGAATTCTCAGTAACTTCTTTGTGTTGTGTGTATTCAACTCACAGAGTTGAACCTTTCTTCAGCAGAGCAGATTTGAAACACTCTTTTTGTGGATTTTACAAGTAGAGATTTCAAGCGATTTGAGGCCAATTGTAGTAAAGGAAGTATCCTCGTTTAAAAAGTAGACAAAATCATTCTCAGAAACTACTTTGTGATGTGTGCGTTTAACTCACAGAGTTTCACCTTTCTTTTCATAGAGTAGTTTGGAAACACTCTGTTTGTTAAGTTTGCAAGAGGATATTTGGACCACTTTGAGGCCTTCGTTGGAAACGGGATTTCTCAGGATAAGGCTAGACAGATGAATTCCCAGTAACTTTGTGTTGTGTCTATTCAACTCCCAGAGTTGAACCTTCCTTTAGACAGAGCAGTTTGCAAACACTCTTTTTGTGGAATTTGCAAGTGGAGATTTCAAGCGATTTCAGGCCAATCTTAGAAAGGGAAATATCTTTGTATAAAAACTAGACAGAAGCATTCTCAGAAACTACTTTGTGTTGTGTGCGTTCCACTCACAGAGTTCAACCTTTCTTTTCATAGAGCAGTTTGGCAACACTCTGTTTGTTAAGTCTGCAAGGGGATATTTAGACCTCTTTGACGCCTTCGTTGGAAACGGGATTTCTTCATATACAGCTAGACACATGAATTCTCAGTAACTTCTTTGTGTTGTGTGTATTCAACTCACAGAGTTGAACCTTTCTTTAGACAGAGCAGATTTGAAACACTCTTTTTGTGGATTTTACAAGTGGAGATTTCAAGCGATTTGAGGCCAATTGTAGTAAAGGAAATATCCTCGTTTCAAAACTAGACCGAATCATTCTCAGAAACTACTTTGTGATGTGTGCGTTCAACTCACAGAGTTTCACCTTTCTTTTCATAGAGCAGTTGGGAAACACTCTGTTTCTTAAGTTTGCAAGAGGATATTTGGACCACTTTGAGGCCTTCGTTGGAAACGGGATTTCTCAGTATAATGCTAGACAGATGAATTCCCAGTAACTTCTTTGTGTTGTGTCTATTCAACTCCCAGAGTTGAACCTTCCTTTAGACAGAGCAGTTTGCAAACACTGTTTTTGTGGAATTTGCAAGTGGAGATTTCAAGCGATTTCAGGCCAATCTTAGAAAGGGAAATCTCTTTGTATAAAAACTAGACAGAATCATTCTCAGAAACTACTTTGTGTTGTGTGCGTTCCACTCACAGAGTTCAACCTTTCTTTTCATAGAGCAGTTTGGAAACACTCTGTTTGTTAAGTCTGCAAGGGGATATTTAGACCTCTTTGACGCCTTCGTTGGAAACGGGATTTCTTCATCTACAGCTAGACACATGAATTCTCAGTAACTTCTTTGTGTTGTGTGTATTCAACTCACAGAGTTGAACCTTTCTTTAGACAGAGCAGATTTGAAACACTCTTTTTGTGGATTTTACAAGTGGAGATTTCAAGCGATTTGAGGCCAATTGTAGTAAAGGAAATATCCTCGTTTTAAAACTAGACAGAATCATTCTCAGAAACTACTGTGTGATGTGTGCGTTCAACTCACAGAGTTTCCCCTTTCTTTTCATAGAGCAGTTGGGAAACAATCTGTTTGTTAAGTTTGCAAGAGGATATTTGGACCACTTTGAGGACTTCGTTGGAAACGGGATTTCTCAGTATAATGCTAGACAGATGAATTCCCAGTAACTTCTTTGTGTTGTGTCTATTCAACTCACAGAGTTGAACCTTCCTTTAGACAGAGCAGTTTGCAAACACTCTTTTTGTGGAATTTGCAAGTGGAGATTTCAAGCGATTTCAGGCCAATCTTAGAAAGGGAAATCTCTTTGTATAAAAACTAGACAGAATCATTCTCAGAAACTACTTTGTGTTGTGTGCGTTCCACTCACAGAGTTCAACCTTTCTTTTCATAGAGCAGTTTGGCAACACTCTGTTTGTTAAGTCTGCAAGGGGATATTTAGACCTCTTTGACGCCTTCGTTGGAAACGGGATTTCTTCATCTACAGCTAGACACATGAATTCTCATTAACTTCTTTGTGTTGTGTGTATTCAACTCACAGAGTTGAACCTTTCTTTAGACAGAGCAGATTTGAAACACTCTTTTTGTGGATTTTACAAGTGGAGATTTCAAGCGATTTGAGGCCAATTGTAGTAAAGGAAATATCCTCGTTTCAAAACTAGACAGAATCATTCTCAGAAACTACTTTGTGATGTGTGCGTTCAACTCACAGAGTTTCACCTTTCTTTTCATAGAGCAGTTGGGAAACACTCTGTTTCTTAAGTTTGCAAGAGGATATTTGGACCACTTTGAGGCCTTCGTTGGAAACGGGATTACTCAGTATAATGCTAGACAGATGAATTCCCAGTAACTTCTTTGTGTTGTGTCTATTCAACTCCCAGAGTTGAACCTTCCTTTAGACAGAGCAGTTTGCAAACACTGTTTTTGTGGAATTTGCAAGTGGAGATTTCAAGCGATTTCAGGCCAATCTTAGAAAGGGAAATATCTTTGTATAAAAACTAGACAGAATCATTCTCAGAAACTACTTTGTGTTGTGTGCGTTCCACTCACAGAGTTTAACCTTTCTTTTCATAGAGCAGTTTGGAAACACTCTGTTTGTTAAGTCTGCAAGGGGATATTTAGACCTCTTTGACGCCTTCGTTGGAAACGGGATTTCTTCATCTACAGCTAGACACATGAATTCTCAGTAACTTCTTTGTGTTGTGTGTATTCAACTCACAGAGTTGAACCTTTCTTTAGACAGAGCAGATTTGAAACACTCTTTTTGTGGATTTTACAAGTGGAGATTTCAAGCGATTTGAGGCCAATTGTAGTAAAGGAAATATCCTCGTTTCAAAACTAGACAGAATCATTCTCAGAAACTACTGTGTGATGTGTGCGTTCAACTCACAGAGTTTCACCTTTCTTTTCATAGAGTAGTTTGGAAACACTCTGTTTGTTAAGTTTGCAAGAGGATATTTGGACCACTTTGAGGCCTTCGTTGGAAACGGGATTTCTCAGGATAAGGCTAGACAGATGAATTCCCAGTAACTTCTTTGTGTTGTGTCAATTCAACTCACAGAGTTGAACCTTCCTTTAGACAGAGCAGTTTGCAAACACTCTTTTTGTGGAATTTGCAAGTGGAGATTTCAAGCGATTTCAGGCCAATCTTAGAAAGGGAAATCTCTTTGTATAAAAACTAGACAGAAGCATTCTCAGAAACTACTTTGTGTTGTGTGCGTTCCACTCACAGAGTTCAACCTTTCTTTTCATAGAGCAGTTTGGCAACACTCTGTTTGTTAAGTCTGCAAGGGGATATTTAGACCTCTTTGACGCCTTCGTTGGAAACGGGATTTCTTCATCTACAGCTAGACACATGAATTCTCAGTAACTTCTTTGTGTTGTGTGTATTCAACTCACAGAGTTGAACCTTTCTTTAGACAGAGCAGATTTGAAACACTCTTTTTGTGGATTTTACAAGTGGAGATTTCAAGCGATTTGAGGCCAATTGTAGTAAAGGAAATATCCTCGTTTCAAAACTAGACAGAATCATTCTCAGAAACTACTTTGTGATGTGTGCGTTCAACTCACAGAGTTTCACCTTTCTTTTCATAGAGCAGTTGGGAAACACTCTGTTTCTTAAGTTTGCAAGAGGATATTTGGACCACTTTGAGGCCTTCGTTGGAAACGGGATTACTCAGTATAATGCTAGACAGATGAATTCCCAGTAACTTCTTTGTGTTGTGTCTATTCAACTCACAGAGTTGAACCTTCCTTTAGACAGAGCAGTTTGCAAACACTGTTTTTGTGGAATTTGCAAGTGGAGATTTCAAGCGATTTCAGGCCAATCTTAGAAAGGGAAATATCTTTGTATAAAAACTAGACAGAATCATTCTCAGAAACTACTTTGTGTTGTGTGCGTTCCACTCACAGAGTTTAACCTTTCTTTTCATAGAGCAGTTTGGAAACACTCTGTTTGTTAAGTCTGCAAGGGGATATTTAGACCTCTTTGACGCCTTCGTTGGAAACGGGATTTCTTCATCTACAGCTAGACACATGAATTCTCAGTAACTTCTTTGTGTTGTGTGTATTCAACTCACAGAGTTGAACCTTTCTTTAGACAGAGCAGATTTGAAACACTCTTTTTGTGGATTTTACAAGTGGAGATTTCAAGCGATTTGAGGCCAATTGTAGTAAAGGAAATATCCTCGTTTCAAAACTAGACAGAATCATTCTCAGAAACTACTGTGTGATGTGTGCGTTCAACTCACAGAGTTTCACCTTTCTTTTCATAGAGCAGTTGGGAAACACTCTGTTTGTTAAGTTTGCAAGAGGATATTTGGACCACTTTGAGGCCTTCGTTGGAAACGGGATTTCTCAGGATAATGCTAGACAGATGAATTCCCAGTAACTTCTTTGTGTTGTGTCTGTTCAACTGCCAGAGTTGAACCTTCCTTTAGACAGAGCAGTTTGCAAACACTCTTTTTGTGGAATTTGCAAGTGGAGATTTCAAGCGATTTCAGGCCAATCTTAGAAAGGGAAATATCTTTGTATAAAAACTAGACAGAACCATTCTCAGAAACTACTTTGTGTTGTGTGCGTTCCACTCACAGAGTTCAACCTTTCTTTTCATAGAGCAGTTTGGAAACACTCTGTTTGTTAAGTCTGCAAGGGGATATTTAGACCTCTTTGACGCCTTCGTTGGAAACGGGATTTCTTCATCTACAGCTAGACACATGAATTCTCAGTAACTTCTTTGTGTTGTGTGTATTCAACTCACAGAGTTGAACCTTTCTTTAGACAGAGCAGATTTGAAACACTCTTTTTGTGGATTTTACAAGTGGAGATTTCAAGCGATTTGAGGCCAATTGTAGTAAAGGAAATATCCTCGTTTAAAAACTAGACAGAATCATTCTCAGAAACTACTGTGTGATGTGTGCGTTCAACTCACAGAGTTTCACCTTTCTTTTCATAGAGCAGTTGGGAAACACTCTGTTTCTTAAGTTTGCAAGAGGATATTTGGACCACTTTGAGGCCTTCGTTGGAAACGGGATTTCTCAGTATAATGCTAGACAGATGAATTCCCAGTAACTTCTTTGTGTTGTGTCTATTCAACTCACAGAGTTGAACCTTCCTTTAGACAGAGCAGTTTGCAAACACTGTTTTTGTGGAATTTGCAAGTGGAGATTTCAAGCGATTTCAGGCCAATCTTAGAAAGGGAAATATCTTTGTATAAAAACTAGACAGAATCATTCTCAGAAACTACTTTGTGTTGTGTGCGTTCCACTCACAGAGTTTAACCTTTCTTTTCATAGAGCAGTTTGGAAACACTCTGTTTGTTAAGTCTGCAAGGGGATATTTAGACCTCTTTGACGCCTTCGTTGGAAACGGGATTTCTTCATCTACAGCTAGACACATGAATTCTCAGTAACTTCTTTGTGTTGTGTGTATTCAACTCACAGAGTTGAACCTTTCTTCAGCAGAGCAGATTTGAAACACTCTTTTTGTGGATTTTACAAGTAGAGATTTCAAGCGATTTGAGGCCAATTGTAGTAAAGGAAGTATCCTCGTTTAAAAAGTAGACAAAATCATTCTCAGAAACTACTTTGTGATGTGTGCGTTTAACTCACAGAGTTTCACCTTTCTTTTCATAGAGTAGTTTGGAAACACTCTGTTTGTTAAGTTTGCAAGAGGATATTTGGACCACTTTGAGGCCTTCGTTGGAAACGGGATTTCTCAGGATAAGGCTAGACAGATGAATTCCCAGTAACTTCTTTGTGTTGTGTCTATTCAACTCCCAGAGTTGAACCTTCCTTTAGACAGAGCAGTTTGCAAACACTCTTTTTGTGGAATTTGCAAGTGGAGATTTCAAGCGATTTCAGGCCAATCTTAGAAAGGGAAATATCTTTGTATAAAAACTAGACAGAAGCATTCTCAGAAACTACTTTGTGTTGTGTGCGTTCCACTCACAGAGTTCAACCTTTCTTTTCATAGAGCAGTTTGGCAACACTCTGTTTGTTAAGTCTGCAAGGGGATATTTAGACCTCTTTGACGCCTTCGTTGGAAACGGGATTTCTTCATCTACAGCTAGACACATGAATTCTCAGTAACTTCTTTGTGTTGTGTGTATTCAACTCACAGAGTTGAACCTTTCTTTAGACAGAGCAGATTTGAAACACTCTTTTTGTGGATTTTACAAGTGGAGATTTCAAGCGATTTGAGGCCAATTGTAGTAAAGGAAATATCCTCGTTTCAAAACTAGACAGAATCATTCTCAGAAACTACTTTGTGATGTGTGCGTTCAACTCACAGAGTTTCACCTTTCTTTTCATAGAGCAGTTGGGAAACACTCTGTTTCTTAAGTTTGCAAGAGGATATTTGGACCACTTTGAGGCCTTCGTTGGAAACGGGATTTCTCAGTATAATGCTAGACAGATGAATTCCCAGTAACTTCTTTGTGTTGTGTCTATTCAACTCCCAGAGTTGAACCTTCCTTTAGACAGAGCAGTTTGCAAACACTGTTTTTGTGGAATTTGCAAGTGGAGATTTCAAGCGATTTCAGGCCAATCTTAGAAAGGGAAATCTCTTTGTATAAAAACTAGACAGAATCATTCTCAGAAACTACTTTGTGTTGTGTGCGTTCCACTCACAGAGTTCAACCTTTCTTTTCATAGAGCAGTTTGGAAACACTCTGTTTGTTAAGTCTGCAAGGGGATATTTAGACCTCTTTGACGCCTTCGTTGGAAACGGGATTTCTTCATCTACAGCTAGACACATGAATTCTCAGTAACTTCTTTGTGTTGTGTGTATTCAACTCACAGAGTTGAACCTTTCTTTAGACAGAGCAGATTTGAAACACTCTTTTTGTGGATTTTACAAGTGGAGATTTCAAGCGATTTGAGGCCAATTGTAGTAAAGGAAATATCCTCGTTTCAAAACTAGACAGAATCATTCTCAGAAACTACTTTGTGATGTGTGCGTTCAACTCACAGAGTTTCACCTTTCTTTTCATAGAGCAGTTGGGAAACACTCTGTTTCTTAAGTTTGCAAGAGGATATTTGGACCACTTTGAGGCCTTCGTTGGAAACGGGATTACTCAGTATAATGCTAGACAGATGAATTCCCAGTAACTTCTTTGTGTTGTGTCTATTCAACTCCCAGAGTTGAACCTTCCTTTAGACAGAGCAGTTTGCAAACACTGTTTTTGTGGAATTTGCAAGTGGAGATTTCAAGCGATTTCAGGCCAATCTTAGAAAGGGAAATCTCTTTGTATAAAAACTAGACAGAATCATTCTCAGAAACTACTTTGTGTTGTGTGCGTTCCACTCACAGAGTTTAACCTTTCTTTTCATAGAGCAGTTTGGAAACACTCTGTTTGTTAAGTCTGCAAGGGGATATTTAGACCTCTTTGACGCCTTCGTTGGAAACGGGATTTCTTCATCAACAGCTAGACACATGAATTCTCAGTAACTTCTTTGTGTTGTGTGTATTCAACTCACAGAGTTGAACCTTTCTTTAGACAGAGCAGATTTGAAACACTCTTTTTGTGGATTTTACAAGTGGAGATTTCAAGCGATTTGAGGCCAATTGTAGTAAAGGAAATATCCTCGTTTAAAAATTAGACAGAATAATTCTCAGAAACTACTGTGTGATGTGCGCGTTCAACTCACAGAGTTTCACCTTTCTTTTCATAGAGCAGTTTGGAAACACTCTGTTTATGAAGTTTGCAAGAGGATATTTGGACCACTTTGAGGCCTTCGTTGGAAACGGGATTTCTCAGGATAATGCTAGACAGATGAATTCCCAGTAACTTCTTTGTGTTGTGTCTGTTCAACTGCCAGAGTTGAACCTTCCTTTAGGCAGAGCAGTTTGCAAACACTCTTTTTGTGGAATTTGCAAGTGGAGATTTCAAGCGATTTCAGGCCAATCTTAGAAAGGGAAATATCTTTGTATAAAAAATAGACAGAACCATTCTCAGAAACTACTTTGTGTTGTGTGCGTTCCACTCACAGAGTTCAACCTTTCTTTTCATAGAGCAGTTTGGAAACACTCTGTTTGTTAAGTCTGCAAGGGGATATTTAGACCTCTTTGACGCCTTCGTTGGATACGGGATTTCTTCATCTACAGCTAGACACATGAATTCTCAGTAACTTCTTTGTGTTGTGTGTATTCAACTCACAGAGTTGAACCTTTCTTTAGACAGAGCAGATTTGAAACACTCTTTTTGTGGATTTTACAAGTGGAGATTTCAAGCGATTTGAGGCCAATTGTAGTAAAGGAAATATCCTCGTTTAAAAACTAGACAGAATCATTCTCAGAAACTACTGTGTGATGTGTGCGTTCAACTCACAGAGTTTCACCTTTCTTTTCATAGAGCAGTTTGGAAACACTCTGTTTGTTAAGTTTGCAAGAGGATATTTGGACCACTTTGAGGCCTTCGTTGGAAACGGGATTTCTCAGGATAATGCTAGACAGATGAATTCCCAGTAACTTCTTTGTGTTGTGTCTGTTCAACTGCCAGAGTTGAACCTTCCTTTAGACAGAGAAGTTTGCAAACACTCTTTTTGTGGAATTTGCAAGTGGAGATTTCAAGCGATTTCAGGCCAATCTTAGAAAGGGAAATATCTTTGTATAAAAACTAGACAGAATCATTCTCAGAAACTACTTTGTGTTGTGTGCGTTCCACTCACAGAGTTCAACCTTTCTTTTCATAGAGTAGTTTGGAAACACTCTGTTTGTTAAGTCTGCAAGGGGATATTTAGACCTCTTTGACGCCTTCGTTGGAAACGGGATTTCTTCATCTACAGCTAGACACATGAATTCTCAGTAACTTCTTTGTGTTGTGTGTATTCAACTCACAGAGTTGAACCTTTCTTTAGACAGAGCAGATTTGAAACACTCTTTTTGTGGATTTTACAAGTGGAGATTTCAAGCGATTTGAGGCCAATTGTAGTAAAGGAAATATCCTCGTTTAAAAACTAGACAGAATCATTCTCAGAAACTACTGTGTGATGTGTGCGTTCAACTCACAGAGTTTCACCTTTCTTTTCATAGAGCGGTTTGGAAACACTCTGTTTGTTAAGTTTGCAAGAGGATATTTGGACCACTTTGAGGCCTTCGTTGGAAACGGGATTTCTCAGTATAATGCTAGACAGATGAATTCCCAGTAACTTCTTTGTGTTGTGTCTATTCAACTCACAGAGTTGAACCTTCCTTTAGACAGAGCAGTTTGCAAACACTGTTTTTGTGGAATTTGCAAGTGGAGATTTCAAGCGATTTCCGGCCAGTCTTAGAAAGGGAAATATCTTTGTATAAAAAGTAGACAGAATCATTCTCAGAAACTACTTTGTGTTGTGTGCGTTCCACTCACAGAGTTCAACCTTTCTTTTCATAGAGCAGTTTGGAAACACTCTGTTTCTTAAGTCTGCAAGGGGATATTTAGACCTCTTTGACGCCTTCGTTGGAAACGGGATTTCTTCATCTACAGCTAGACACATGAATTCTCAGTAACTTCTTTGTGTTGTGTGTATTCAACTCACAGAGTTGAACCTTTCTTTAGACAGAGCAGATTTGAAACACTCTTTTTGTGGATTTTACAAGTGGAGATTTCAAGCGATTTGAGGCCAATTGTAGTAAAGGAAATATCCTCGTTTCAAAACTAGACAGAATCATTCTCAGAAACTACTTTGTGATGTGTGCATTCAACTCACAGAGTTTCACCTTTCTTTTCATAGAGCAGTTGGGAAACACTCTGTTTGTTAAGTTTGCAAAAGGATATTTGGACCACTTTGAGGCCTTCGTTGGAAACGGGATTTCTCAGTATAATGCTAGACAGATGAATTCCCAGTAACTTCTTTGTGTTGTGTCTATTCAACTCACAGAGTTGAACCTTCCTTTAGACAGAGCAGTTTGCAAACACTGTTTTTGTGGAATTTGCAAGTGGAGATTTCAAGCGATTTCAGGCCAATCTTAGAAAGGGAAATCTCTTTGTATAAAAACTAGACAGAATCATTCTCAGAAACTACTTTGTGTTGTGTGCGTTCCACTCACAGAGTTCAACCTTTCTTTTCATAGAGCAGTTTGGCAACACTCTGTTTGTTAAGTCTGCAAGGGGATATTTAGACCTCTTTGACGCCTTCGTTGGAAACGGGATTTCTTCATCTACAGCTAGACACATGAATTCTCAGTAACTTCTTTGTGTTGTGTGTATTCAACTCACAGAGTTGAACCTTTCTTTAGACAGAGCAGATTTGAAACACTCTTTTTGTGGATTTTACAAGTGGAGATTTCAAGCGATTTGAGGCCAATTGTAGTAAAGGAAATATCCTCGTTTCAAAACTAGACAGAATCATTCTCAGAAACTACTTTGTGATGTGTGCATTCAACTCACAGAGTTTCACCTTTCTTTTCATAGAGCAGTTGGGAAACACTCTGTTTGTTAAGTTTGCAAGAGGATATTTGGACCACTTTGAGGCCTTCGTTGGAAACGGGATTTCTCAGTATAATGCTAGACAGATGAATTCCCAGTAACTTCTTTGTGTTGTGTCTATTCAACTCACAGAGTTGAACCTTCCTTTAGACAGAGCAGTTTGCAAACACTGTTTTTGTGGAATTTGCAAGTGGAGATTTCAAGCGATTTCAGGCCAATCTTAGAAAGGGAAATCTCTTTGTATAAAAACTAGACAGAATCATTCTCAGAAACTACTTTGTGTTGTGTGCGTTCCACTCACAGAGTTCAACCTTTCTTTTCATAGAGCAGTTTGGAAACACTCTGTTTGTTAAGTCTGCAAGGGGATATTTAGACCTCTTTGACGCCTTCGTTGGAAACGGGATTTCTTCATCTACAGCTAGACACATGAATTCTCAGTAACTTCTTTGTGTTGTGTGTATTCAACTCACAGAGTTGAACCTTTCTTTAGACAGAGCAGATTTGAAACACTCTTTTTGTGGATTTTACAAGTGGAGATTTCAAGCGATTTGAGGCCAATTGTAGTAAAGGAAATATCCTCGTTTTAAAACTAGACAGAATCATTCTCAGAAACTACTGTGTGATGTGTGCGTTCAACTCACAGAGTTTCCCCTTTCTTTTCATAGAGCAGTTGGGAAACAATCTGTTTGTTAAGTTTGCAAGAGGATATTTGGACCACTTTGAGGACTTCGTTGGAAACGGGATTTCTCAGTATAATGCTAGACAGATGAATTCCCAGTAACTTCTTTGTGTTGTGTCTATTCAACTCACAGAGTTGAACCTTTCTTTAGACAGAGCAGTTTGCAAACACTCTTTTTGTGGAATTTGCAAGTGGAGATTTCAAGCGATTTGAGGCCAATCTTAGAAAGGGAAATATCTTTGTATAAAAACTAGACAGAATCATTCTCAGAAACTACTTTGTGTTGTGTGCGTTCCACTCACAGAGTTTAACCTTTCTTTTCATAGAGCAGTTGGGAAACACTCTGTTTCTTAAGTTTGCAAGAGGATATTTGGACCACTTTGAGGCCTTCGTTGGAAACGGGATTTCTCAGTATAATGCTAGACAGATGAATTCCCAGTAACTTCCTTGTGTTGTGTCTATTCAACTCACAGAGTTGAACCTTCCTTTAGACAGAGCAGTTTGCAAACACTGTTTTTGTGGAATTTGCAAGTGGAGATTTCAAGCGATTTCAGGCCAATCTTAGAAAGGGAAATATCTTTGTATAAAAACTAGACAGAATCATTCTCAGAAACTACTTTGTGTTGTGTGCGTTCCACTCACAGAGTTTAACCTTTCTTTTCATAGAGCAGTTTGGAAACACTCTGTTTGTTAAGTCTGCAAGGGGATATTTAGACCTCTTTGACGCCTTCGTTGGAAACGGGATTTCTTCATCTACAGCTAGACACATGAATTCTCAGTAACTTCTTTGTGTTGTGTGTATTCAACTCACAGAGTTGAACCTTTCTTCAGCAGAGCAGATTTGAAACACTCTTTTTGTGGATTTTACAAGTAGAGATTTCAAGCGATTTGAGGCCAATTGTAGTAAAGGAAGTATCCTCGTTTAAAAAGTAGACAAAATCATTCTCAGAAACTACTTTGTGATGTGTGCGTTCAACTCACAGAGTTTCACCTTTCTTTTCATAGAGTAGTTTGGAAACAGTCTGTTTGTTAAGTTTGCAAGAGGATATTTGGAGCACTTTGAGCCCTTCGTTGGAAACGGGATTTCTCAGGATAAGGCTAGACAGATGAATTCCCAGTAACTTCTTTGTGTTGTGTCTATTCAACTCCCAGAGTTGAACCTTCCTTTAGACAGAGCAGTTTGCAAACACTCTTTTTGTGGAATTTGCAAGTGGAGATTTCAAGCGATTTCAGGCCAATCTTAGAAAGGGAAATCTCTTTGTATAAAAACTAGACAGAATCATTCTCAGAAACTACTTTGTGTTGTGTGCGTTCCACTCACAGAGTTCAACCTTTCTTTTCATAGAGCAGTTTGGCAACACTCTGTTTGTTAAGTCTGCAAGGGGATATTTAGACCTCTTTGACGCCTTCGTTGGAAACGGGATTTCTTCATCTACAGCTAGACACATGAATTCTCATTAACTTCTTTGTGTTGTGTGTATTCAACTCACAGAGTTGAACCTTTCTTTAGACAGAGCAGATTTGAAACACTCTTTTTGTGGATTTTACAAGTGGAGATTTCAAGCGATTTGAGGCCAATTGTAGTAAAGGAAATATCCTCGTTTCAAAACTAGACAGAATGATTCTCAGAAACTACTTTGTGATGTGTGCGTTCAACTCACAGAGTTTCACCTTTCTTTTCATAGAGCAGTTGGGAAACACTCTGTTTCTTAAGTTTGCAAGAGGATATTTGGACCACTTTGAGGCCTTCGTTGGAAACGGGATTACTCAGTATAATGCTAGACAGATGAATTCCCAGTAACTTCTTTGTGTTGTGTCTATTCAACTCACAGAGTTGAACCTTCCTTTAGACAGAGCAGTTTGCAAACACTGTTTTTGTGGAATTTGCAAGTGGAGATTTCAAGCGATTTCAGGCCAATCTTAGAAAGGGAAATATCTTTGTATAAAAACTAGACAGAATCATTCTCAGAAACTACTTTGTGTTGTGTGCGTTCCACTCACAGAGTTTAACCTTTCTTTTCATAGAGCAGTTTGGAAACACTCTGTTTGTTAAGTCTGCAAGGGGATATTTAGACCTCTTTGACGCCTTCGTTGGAAACGGGATTTCTTCATCAACAGCTAGACACATGAATTCTCAGTAACTTCTTTGTGTTGTGTGTATTCAACTCACAGAGTTGAACCTTTCTTTAGACAGAGCAGATTTGAAACACTCTTTTTGTGGATTTTACAAGTGGAGATTTCAAGCGATTTGAGGCCAATTGTAGTAAAGGAAATATCCTCGTTTAAAAATTAGACAGAATAATTCTCAGAAACTACTGTGTGATGTGCGCGTTCAACTCACAGAGTTTCACCTTTCTTTTCATAGAGCAGTTTGGAAACACTCTGTTTATTAAGTTTGCAAGAGGATATTTGGACCACTTTGAGGCCTTCGTTGGAAACGGGATTTCTCAGGATAATGCTAGACAGATGAATTCCCAGTAACTTCTTTGTGTTGTGTCTGTTCAACTGCCAGAGTTGAACCTTCCTTTAGGCAGAGCAGTTTGCAAACACTCTTTTTGTGGAATTTGCAAGTGGAGATTTCAAGCGATTTCAGGCCAATCTTAGAAAGGGAAATATCTTTGTATAAAAAATAGACAGAACCATTCTCAGAAACTACTTTGTGTTGTGTGCGTTCCACTCACAGAGTTCAACCTTTCTTTTCATAGAGCAGTTTGGAAACACTCTGTTTGTTAAGTCTGCAAGGGGATATTTAGACCTCTTTGACGCCTTCGTTGGATACGGGATTTCTTCATCTACAGCTAGACACATGAATTCTCAGTAACTTCTTTGTGTTGTGTGTATTCAACTCACAGAGTTGAACCTTTCTTTAGACAGAGCAGATTTGAAACACTCTTTTTGTGGATTTTACAAGTGGAGATTTCAAGCGATTTGAGGCCAATTGTAGTAAAGGAAATATCCTCGTTTAAAAACTAGACAGAATCATTCTCAGAAACTACTGTGTGATGTGTGCGTTCAACTCACAGAGTTTCACCTTTCTTTTCATAGAGCAGTTTGGAAACACTCTGTTTGTTAAGTTTGCAAGAGGATATTTGGACCACTTTGAGGCCTTCGTTGGAAACGGGATTTCTCAGGATAATGCTAGACAGATGAATTCCCAGTAACTTCTTTGTGTTGTGTCTGTTCAACTGCCAGAGTTGAACCTTCCTTTAGACAGAGAAGTTTGCAAACACTCTTTTTGTGGAATTTGCAAGTGGAGATTTCAAGCGATTTCAGGCCAATCTTAGAAAGGGAAATATCTTTGTATAAAAACTAGACAGAATCATTCTCAGAAACTACTTTGTGTTGTGTGCGTTCCACTCACAGAGTTCAACCTTTCTTTTCATAGAGTAGTTTGGAAACACTCTGTTTGTTAAGTCTGCAAGGGGATATTTAGACCTCTTTGACGCCTTCGTTGGAAACGGGATTTCTTCATCTACAGCTAGACACATGAATTCTCAGTAACTTCTTTGTGTTGTGTGTATTCAACTCACAGAGTTGAACCTTTCTTTAGACAGAGCAGATTTGAAACACTCTTTTTGTGGATTTTACAAGTGGAGATTTCAAGCGATTTGAGGCCAATTGTAGTAAAGGAAATATCCTCGTTTAAAAACTAGACAGAATCATTCTCAGAAACTACTGTGTGATGTGTGCGTTCAACTCACAGAGTTTCACCTTTCTTTTCATAGAGCGGTTTGGAAACACTCTGTTTGTTAAGTTTGCAAGAGGATATTTGGACCACTTTGAGGCCTTCGTTGGAAACGGGATTTCTCAGTATAATGCTAGACAGATGAATTCCCAGTAACTTCTTTGTGTTGTGTCTATTCAACTCACAGAGTTGAACCTTCCTTTAGACAGAGCAGTTTGCAAACACTGTTTTTGTGGAATTTGCAAGTGGAGATTTCAAGCGATTTCCGGCCAGTCTTAGAAAGGGAAATATCTTTGTATAAAAAGTAGACAGAATCATTCTCAGAAACTACTTTGTGTTGTGTGCGTTCCACTCACAGAGTTCAACCTTTCTTTTCATAGAGCAGTTTGGAAACACTCTGTTTGTTAAGTCTGCAAGGGGATATTTAGACCTCTTTGACGCCTTCGTTGGAAACGGGATTTCTTCATCTACAGCTAGACACATGAATTCTCAGTAACTTCTTTGTGTTGTGTGTATTCAACTCACAGAGTTGAACCTTTCTTTAGACAGAGCAGATTTGAAACACTCTTTTTGTGGATTTTACAAGTGGAGATTTCAAGCGATTTGAGGCCAATTGTAGTAAAGGAAATATCCTCGTTTCAAAACTAGACAGAATCATTCTCAGAAACTACTTTGTGATGTGTGCATTCAACTCACAGAGTTTCACCTTTCTTTTCATAGAGCAGTTGGGAAACACTCTGTTTGTTAAGTTTGCAAAAGGATATTTGGACCACTTTGAGGCCTTCGTTGGAAACGGGATTTCTCAGTATAATGCTAGACAGATGAATTCCCAGTAACTTCTTTGTGTTGTGTCTATTCAACTCACAGAGTTGAACCTTCCTTTAGACAGAGCAGTTTGCAAACACTGTTTTTGTGGAATTTGCAAGTGGAGATTTCAAGCGATTTCAGGCCAATCTTAGAAAGGGAAATCTCTTTGTATAAAAACTAGACAGAATCATTCTCAGAAACTACTTTGTGTTGTGTGCGTTCCACTCACAGAGTTCAACCTTTCTTTTCATAGAGCAGTTTGGAAACACTCTGTTTGTTAAGTCTGCAAGGGGATATTTAGACCTCTTTGACGCCTTCGTTGGAAACGGGATTTCTTCATCTACAGCTAGACACATGAATTCTCAGTAACTTCTTTGTGTTGTGTGTATTCAACTCACAGAGTTGAACCTTTCTTTAGACAGAGCAGATTTGAAACACTCTTTTTGTGGATTTTACAAGTGGAGATTTCAAGCGATTTGAGGCCAATTGTAGTAAAGGAAATATCCTCGTTTTAAAACTAGACAGAATCATTCTCAGAAACTACTGTGTGATGTGTGCGTTCAACTCACAGAGTTTCCCCTTTCTTTTCATAGAGCAGTTGGGAAACAATCTGTTTGTTAAGTTTGCAAGAGGATATTTGGACCACTTTGAGGACTTCGTTGGAAACGGGATTTCTCAGTATAATGCTAGACAGATGAATTCCCAGTAACTTCTTTGTGTTGTGTCTATTCAACTCACAGAGTTGAACCTTTCTTTAGACAGAGCAGTTTGCAAACACTCTTTTTGTGGAATTTGCAAGTGGAGATTTCAAGCGATTTGAGGCCAATCTTAGAAAGGGAAATATCTTTGTATAAAAACTAGACAGAATCATTCTCAGAAACTACTTTGTGTTGTGTGCGTTCCACTCACAGAGTTTAACCTTTCTTTTCATAGAGCAGTTGGGAAACACTCTGTTTCTTAAGTTTGCAAGAGGATATTTGGACCACTTTGAGGCCTTCGTTGGAAACGGGATTTCTCAGTATAATGCTAGACAGATGAATTCCCAGTAACTTCCTTGTGTTGTGTCTATTCAACTCACAGAGTTGAACCTTCCTTTAGACAGAGCAGTTTGCAAACACTGTTTTTGTGGAATTTGCAAGTGGAGATTTCAAGCGATTTCAGGCCAATCTTAGAAAGGGAAATATCTTTGTATAAAAACTAGACAGAATCATTCTCAGAAACTACTTTGTGTTGTGTGCGTTCCACTCACAGAGTTTAACCTTTCTTTTCATAGAGCAGTTTGGAAACACTCTGTTTGTTAAGTCTGCAAGGGGATATTTAGACCTCTTTGACGCCTTCGTTGGAAACGGGATTTCTTCATCTACAGCTAGACACATGAATTCTCAGTAACTTCTTTGTGTTGTGTGTATTCAACTCACAGAGTTGAACCTTTCTTCAGCAGAGCTGATTTGAAACACTCTTTTTGTGGATTTTACAAGTAGAGATTTCAAGCGATTTGAGGCCAATTGTAGTAAAGGAAGTATCCTCGTTTAAAAAGTAGACAAAATCATTCTCAGAAACTACTTTGTGATGTGTGCGTTCAACTCACAGAGTTTCACCTTTCTTTTCATAGAGTAGTTTGGAAACAGTCTGTTTGTTAAGTTTGCAAGAGGATATTTGGAGCACTTTGAGCCCTTCGTTGGAAACGGGATTTCTCAGGATAAGGCTAGACAGATGAATTCCCAGTAACTTCTTTGTGTTGTGTCTATTCAACTCCCAGAGTTGAACCTTCCTTTAGACAGAGCAGTTTGCAAACACTCTTTTTGTGGAATTTGCAAGTGGAGATTTCAAGCGATTTCAGGCCAATCTTAGAAAGGGAAATCTCTTTGTATAAAAACTAGACAGAATCATTCTCAGAAACTACTTTGTGTTGTGTGCGTTCCACTCACAGAGTTCAACCTTTCTTTTCATAGAGCAGTTTGGCAACACTCTGTTTGTTAAGTCTGCAAGGGGATATTTAGACCTCTTTGACGCCTTCGTTGGAAACGGGATTTCTTCATCTACAGCTAGACACATGAATTCTCATTAACTTCTTTGTGTTGTGTGTATTCAACTCACAGAGTTGAACCTTTCTTTAGACAGAGCAGATTTGAAACACTCTTTTTGTGGATTTTACAAGTGGAGATTTCAAGCGATTTGAGGCCAATTGTAGTAAAGGAAATATCCTCGTTTCAAAACTAGACAGAATGATTCTCAGAAACTACTTTGTGATGTGTGCGTTCAACTCACAGAGTTTCCCCTTTCTTTTCATAGAGCAGTTGGGAAACAATCTGTTTGTTAAGTTTGCAAGAGGATATTTGGACCACTTTGAGGACTTCGTTGGAAACGGGATTTCTCAGTATAATGCTAGACAGATGAATTCCCAGTAACTTCTTTGTGTTGTGTCTATTCAACTCACAGAGTTGAACCTTTCTTTAGACAGAGCAGTTTGCAAACACTCTTTTTGTGGAATTTGCAAGTGGAGATTTCAAGCGATTTGAGGCCAATCTTAGAAAGGGAAATATCTTTGTATAAAAACTAGACAGAATCATTCTCAGAAACTACTTTGTGTTGTGTGCGTTCCACTCACAGAGTTTAACCTTTCTTTTCATAGAGCAGTTGGGAAACACTCTGTTTCTTAAGTTTGCAAGAGGATATTTGGACCACTTTGAGGCCTTCGTTGGAAACGGGATTTCTCAGTATAATGCTAGACAGATGAATTCCCAGTAACTTCCTTGTGTTGTGTCTATTCAACTCACAGAGTTGAACCTTCCTTTAGACAGAGCAGTTTGCAAACACTGTTTTTGTGGAATTTGCAAGTGGAGATTTCAAGCGATTTCAGGCCAATCTTAGAAAGGGAAATATCTTTGTATAAAAACTAGACAGAATCATTCTCAGAAACTACTTTGTGTTGTGTGCGTTCCACTCACAGAGTTTAACCTTTCTTTTCATAGAGCAGTTTGGAAACACTCTGTTTGTTAAGTCTGCAAGGGGATATTTAGACCTCTTTGACGCCTTCGTTGGAAACGGGATTTCTTCATCTACAGCTAGACACATGAATTCTCAGTAACTTCTTTGTGTTGTGTGTATTCAACTCACAGAGTTGAACCTTTCTTCAGCAGAGCAGATTTGAAACACTCTTTTTGTGGATTTTACAAGTAGAGATTTCAAGCGATTTGAGGCCAATTGTAGTAAAGGAAGTATCCTCGTTTAAAAAGTAGACAAAATCATTCTCAGAAACTACTTTGTGATGTGTGCGTTCAACTCACAGAGTTTCACCTTTCTTTTCATAGAGTAGTTTGGAAACAGTCTGTTTGTTAAGTTTGCAAGAGGATATTTGGAGCACTTTGAGCCCTTCGTTGGAAACGGGATTTCTCAGGATAAGGCTAGACAGATGAATTCCCAGTAACTTCTTTGTGTTGTGTCTATTCAACTCCCAGAGTTGAACCTTCCTTTAGACAGAGCAGTTTGCAAACACTCTTTTTGTGGAATTTGCAAGTGGAGATTTCAAGCGATTTCAGGCCAATCTTAGAAAGGGAAATCTCTTTGTATAAAAACTAGACAGAATCATTCTCAGAAACTACTTTGTGTTGTGTGCGTTCCACTCACAGAGTTCAACCTTTCTTTTCATAGAGCAGTTTGGCAACACTCTGTTTGTTAAGTCTGCAAGGGGATATTTAGACCTCTTTGACGCCTTCGTTGGAAACGGGATTTCTTCATCTACAGCTAGACACATGAATTCTCATTAACTTCTTTGTGTTGTGTGTATTCAACTCACAGAGTTGAACCTTTCTTTAGACAGAGCAGATTTGAAACACTCTTTTTGTGGATTTTACAAGTGGAGATTTCAAGCGATTTGAGGCCCATTGTAGTAAAGGAAATATCCTCGTTTCAAAACTAGACAGAATGATTCTCAGAAACTACTTTGTGATGTGTGCGTTCAACTCACAGAGTTTCACCTTTCTTTTCATAGAGCAGTTGGGAAACACTCTGTTTCTTAAGTTTGCAAGAGGATATTTGGACCACTTTGAGGCCTTCGTTGGAAACGGGATTACTCAGTATAATGCTAGACAGATGAATTCCCAGTAACTTCTTTGTGTTGTGTCTATTCAACTCCCAGAGTTGAACCTTCCTTTAGACAGAGCAGTTTGCAAACACTGTTTTTGTGGAATTTGCAAGTGGAGATTTCAAGCGATTTCAGGCCAATCTTAGAAAGGGAAATATCTTTGTATAAAAACTAGACAGAATCATTCTCAGAAACTACTTTGTGTTGTGTGCGTTCCACTCACAGAGTTTAACCTTTCTTTTCATAGAGCAGTTTGGAAACACTCTGTTTGTTAAGTCTGCAAGGGGATATTTAGACCTCTTTGACGCCTTCGTTGGAAACGGGATTTCTTCATCTACAGCTAGACACATGAATTCTCAGTAACTTCTTTGTGTTGTGTGTATTCAACTCACAGAGTTGAACCTTTCTTCAGCAGAGCAGATTTGAAACACTCTTTTTGTGGATTTTACAAGTAGAGATTTCAAGCGATTTGAGGCCAATTGTAGTAAAGGAAGTATCCTCGTTTAAAAAGTAGACAAAATCATTCTCAGAAACTACTTTGTGATGTGTGCGTTCAACTCACAGAGTTTCACCTTTCTTTTCATAGAGTAGTTTGGAAACACTCTGTTTGTTAAGTTTGCAAGAGGATATTTGGAGCACTTTGAGGCCTTCGTTGGAAACGGGATTTCTCAGGATAAGGCTAGACAGATGAATTCCCAGTAACTTCTTTGTGTTGTGTCTATTCAACTCCCAGAGTTGAACCTTCCTTTAGACAGAGCAGTTTGCAAACACTCTTTTTGTGGAATTTGCAAGTGGAGATTTCAAGCGATTTCAGGCCAATCTTAGAAAGGGAAATCTCTTTGTATAAAAACTAGACAGAATCATTCTCAGAAACTACTTTGTGTTGTGTGCGTTCCACTCACAGAGTTCAACCTTTCTTTTCATAGAGCAGTTTGGCAACACTCTGTTTGTTAAGTCTGCAAGGGGATATTTAGACCTCTTTGACGCCTTCGTTGGAAACGGGATTTCTTCATCTACAGCTAGACACATGAATTCTCAGTAACTGCTTTGTGTTGTGTGTATTCAACTCACAGAGTTGAACCTTTCTTTAGACAGAGCAGATTTGAAACACTCTTTTTGTGGATTTTACAAGTGGAGATTTCAAGCGATTTGAGGCCAATTGTAGTAAAGGAAATATCCTCGTTTCAAAACTAGACAGAATCATTCTCAGAAACTACTTTGTGATGTGTGCGTTCAACTCACAGAGTTTCACCTTTCTTTTCATAGAGCAGTTGGGAAACACTCTGTTTCTTAAGTTTGCAAGAGGATATTTGGACCACTTTGAGGCCTTCGTTGGAAACGGGATTACTCAGTATAATGCTAGACAGATGAATTCCCAGTAACTTCTTTGTGTTGTGTCTATTCAACTCCCAGAGTTGAACCTTCCTTTAGACAGAGCAGTTTGCAAACACTGTTTTTGTGGAATTTGCAAGTGGAGATTTCAAGCGATTTCAGGCCAATCTTAGAAAGGGAAATATCTTTGTATAAAAACTAGACAGAATCATTCTCAGAAACTACTTTGTGTTGTGTGCGTTCCACTCACAGAGTTTAACCTTTCTTTTCATAGAGCAGTTTGGAAACACTCTGTTTGTTAAGTCTGCAAGGGGATATTTAGACCTCTTTGACGCCTTCGTTGGAAACGGGATTTCTTCATATACAGCTAGACACATGAATTCTCAGTAACTTCTTTGTGTTGTGTGTATTCAACTCACAGAGTTGAACCTTTCTTTAGACAGAGCAGATTTGAAACACTCTTTTTGTGGATTTTACAAGTGATTTCAAGCGATTTGAGGCCAATTGTAGTAAAGGAAATATCCTCGTTTCAAAACTAGACAGAATCATTCTCAGAAACTACTGTGTGATGTGTGCGTTCAACTCACAGAGTTTCACCTTTCTTTTCATAGAGTAGTTTGGAAACACTCTGTTTGTTAAGTTTGCAAGAGGATATTTGGAGCACTTTGAGGCCTTCGTTGGAAACGGGATTTCTCAGGATAAGGCTAGACAGATGAATTCCCAGTAACTTCTTTGTGTTGTGTCTATTCAACTCACAGAGTTGAACCTTCCTTTAGACAGAGCAGTTTGCAAACACTCTTTTTGTGGAATTTGCAAGTGGAGATTTCAAGCGATTTCAGGCCAATCTTAGAAAGGGAAATCTCTTTGTATAAAAACTAGACAGAAGCATTCTCAGAAACTACTTTGTGTTGTGTGCGTTCCACTCACAGAGTTCAACCTTTCTTTTCATAGAGCAGTTTGGCAACACTCTGTTTGTTAAGTCTGCAAGGGGATATTTAGACCTCTTTGACGCCTTCGTTGGAAACGGGATTTCTTCATCTACAGCTAGACACATGAATTCTCAGTAACTTCTTTGTGTTGTGTGTATTCAACTCACAGAGTTGAACCTTTCTTTAGACAGAGCAGATTTGAAACACTCTTTTTGTGGATTTTACAAGTGGAGATTTCAAGCGATTTGAGGCCAATTGTAGTAAAGGAAATATCCTCGTTTCAAAACTAGACAGAATCATTCTCAGAAACTACTTTGTGATGTGTGCGTTCAACTCACAGAGTTTCACCTTTCTTTTCATAGAGCAGTTGGGAAACACTCTGTTTCTTAAGTTTGCAAGAGGATATTTGGACCACTTTGAGGCCTTCGTTGGAAACGGGATTACTCAGTATAATGCTAGACAGATGAATTCCCAGTAACTTCTTTGTGTTGTGTCTATTCAACTCCCAGAGTTGAACCTTCCTTTAGACAGAGCAGTTTGCAAACACTGTTTTTGTGGAATTTGCAAGTGGAGATTTCAAGCGATTTCAGGCCAATCTTAGAAAGGGAAATATCTTTGTATAAAAACTAGACAGAATCATTCTCAGAAACTACTTTGTGTTGTGTGCGTTCCACTCACAGAGTTTAACCTTTCTTTTCATAGAGCAGTTTGGAAACACTCTGTTTGTTAAGTCTGCAAGGGGATATTTAGACCTCTTTGACGCCTTCGTTGGAAACGGGATTTCTTCATCTACAGCTAGACACATGAATTCTCAGTAACTTCTTTGTGTTGTGTGTATTCAACTCACAGAGTTGAACCTTTCTTTAGACAGAGCAGATTTGAAACACTCTTTTTGTGGATTTTACAAGTGGAGATTTCAAGCGATTTGAGGCCAATTGTAGTAAAGGAAATATCCTCGTTTCAAAACTAGACAGAATCATTCTCAGAAACTACTGTGTGATGTGTGCGTTCAACTCACAGAGTTTCACCTTTCTTTTCATAGAGCAGTTGGGAAACACTCTGTTTCTTAAGTTTGCAAGAGGATATTTGGACCACTTTGAGGCCTTCGTTGGAAACGGGATTACTCAGTATAATGCTAGACAGATGAATTCCCAGTAACTTCTTTGTGTTGTGTATATTCAACTCCCAGAGTTGAACCTTCCTTTAGACAGAGCAGTTTGCAAACACTGTTTTTGTGGAATTTGCAAGTGGAGATTTCAAGCGATTTCAGGCCAATCTTAGAAAGGGAAATATCTTTGTATAAAAACTAGACAGAATCATTCTCAGAAACTACTATGTGTTGTGTGCGTTCCACTCACAGAGTTTAACCTTTCTTTTCATAGAGCAGTTTGGAAACACTCTGTTTGTTAAGTCTGCAAGGGGATATTTAGACCTCTTTGACGCCTTCGTTGGAAACGGGATTTCTTCATCTACAGCTAGACACATGAATTCTCAGTAACTTCTTTGTGTTGTGTGTATTCAACTCACAGAGTTGAACCTTTCTTTAGACAGAGCAGATTTGAAACACTCTTTTTGTGGGTTTTACAAGTGGAGATTTCAAGCGATTTGAGGCCAATTGTAGTAAAGGAAATATCCTCGTTTCAAAACTAGACAGAATCATTCTCAGAAACTACTGTGTGATGTGTGCGTTCAACTCACAGAGTTTCACCTTTCTTTTCATAGAGTAGTTTGGAAACACTCTGTTTGTTAAGTTTGCAAGAGGATATTTGGAGCACTTTGAGGCCTTCGTTGGAAACGGGATTTCTCAGGATAAGGCTAGACAGATGAATTCCCAGTAACTTCTTTGTGTTGTGTCTATTCAACTCACAGAGTTGAACCTTCCTTTAGACAGAGCAGTTTGCAAACACTCTTTTTGTGGAATTTGCAAGTGGAGATTTCAAGCGATTTCAGGCCAATCTTAGAAAGGGAAATCTCTTTGTATAAAAACTAGACAGAAGCATTCTCAGAAACTACTTTGTGTTGTGTGCGTTCCACTCACAGAGTTCAACCTTTCTTTTCATAGAGCAGTTTGGCAACACTCTGTTTGTTAAGTCTGCAAGGGGATATTTAGACCTCTTTGACGCCTTCGTTGGAAACGGGATTTCTTCATCTACAGCTAGACACATGAATTCTCAGTAACTTCTTTGTGTTGTGTGTATTCAACTCACAGAGTTGAACCTTTCTTTAGACAGAGCAGATTTGAAACACTCTTTTTGTGGATTTTACAAGTGGAGATTTCAAGCGATTTGAGGCCAATTGTAGTAAAGGAAATATCCTCGTTTCAAAACTAGACAGAATCATTCTCAGAAACTACTTTGTGATGTGTGCGTTCAACTCACAGAGTTTCACCTTTCTTTTCATAGAGCAGTTGGGAAACACTCTGTTTCTTAAGTTTGCAAGAGGATATTTGGACCACTTTGAGGCCTTCGTTGGAAACGGGATTACTCAGTATAATGCTAGACAGATGAATTCCCAGTAACTTCTTTGTGTTGTGTCTATTCAACTCCCAGAGTTGAACCTTCCTTTAGACAGAGCAGTTTGCAAACACTGTTTTTGTGGAATTTGCAAGTGGAGATTTCAAGCGATTTCAGGCCAATCTTAGAAAGGGAAATATCTTTGTATAAAAACTAGACAGAATCATTCTCAGAAACTACTTTGTGTTGTGTGCGTTCCACTCACAGAGTTTAACCTTTCTTTTCATAGAGCAGTTTGGAAACACTCTGTTTGTTAAGTCTGCAAGGGGATATTTAGACCTCTTTGACGCCTTCGTTGGAAACGGGATTTCTTCATCTACAGCTAGACACATGAATTCTCAGTAACTTCTTTGTGTTGTGTGTATTCAACTCACAGAGTTGAACCTTTCTTTAGACAGAGCAGATTTGAAACACTCTTTTTGTGGATTTTACAAGTGGAGATTTCAAGCGATTTGAGGCCAATTGTAGTAAAGGAAATATCCTCGTTTCAAAACTAGACAGAATCATTCTCAGAAACTACTGTGTGATGTGTGCGTTCAACTCACAGAGTTTCACCTTTCTTTTCATAGAGCAGTTGGGAAACACTCTGTTTGTTAAGTTTGCAAGAGGATATTTGGACCACTTTGAGGCCTTCGTTGGAAACGGGATTTCTCAGGATAATGCTAGACAGATGAATTCCCAGTAACTTCTTTGTGTTGTGTCTGTTCAACTGCCAGAGTTGAACCTTCCTTTAGACAGAGCAGTTTGCAAACACTCTTTTTGTGGAATTTGCAAGTGGAGATTTCAAGCGATTTCAGGCCAATCTTAGAAAGGGAAATATCTTTGTATAAAAACTAGACAGAACCATTCTCAGAAACTACTTTGTGTTGTGTGCGTTCCACTCACAGAGTTCAACCTTTCTTTTCATAGAGCAGTTTGGAAACACTCTGTTTGTTAAGTCTGCAAGGGGATATTTAGACCTCTTTGACGCCTTCGTTGGAAACGGGATTTCTTCATCTACAGCTAGACACATGAATTCTCAGTAACTTCTTTGTGTTGTGTGTATTCAACTCACAGAGTTGAACCTTTCTTTAGACAGAGCAGATTTGAAACACTCTTTTTGTGGATTTTACAAGTGGAGATTTCAAGCGATTTGAGGCCAATTGTAGTAAAGGAAATATCCTCGTTTCAAAACTAGACAGAATCATTCTCAGAAACTACTGTGTGATGTGTGCGTTCAACTCACAGAGTTTCACCTTTCTTTTCATAGAGCAGTTTGGAAACACTCTGTTTGTTAAGTTTGCAAGAGGATATTTGGACCACTTTGAGGCCTTCGTTGGAAACGGGATTACTCAGTATAATGCTAGACAGATGAATTCCCAGTAACTTCTTTGTGTTGTGTCTATTCAACTCCCAGAGTTGAACCTTCCTTTAGACAGAGCAGTTTGCAAACACTGTTTTTGTGGAATTTGCAAGTGGAGATTTCAAGCGATTTCAGGCCAATCTTAGAAAGGGAAATATCTTTGTATAAAAACTAGACAGAATCATTCTCAGAAACTACTTTGTGTTGTGTGCGTTCCACTCACAGAGTTTAACCTTTCTTTTCATAGAGCAGTTTGGAAACACTCTGTTTGTTAAGTCTGCAAGGGGATATTTAGACCTCTTTGACGCCTTCGTTGGAAACGGGATTTCTTCATATACAGCTAGACACATGAATTCTCAGTAACTTCTTTGTGTTGTGTGTATTCAACTCACAGAGTTGAACCTTTCTTTAGACAGAGCAGATTTGAAACACTCTTTTTGTGGATTTTACAAGTGGAGATTTCAAGCGATTTGAGGCCAATTGTAGTAAAGGAAATATCCTCGTTTCAAAACTAGACAGAATCATTCTCAGAAACTACTGTGTGATGTGTGCGTTCAACTCACAGAGTTTCACCTTTCTTTTCATAGAGTAGTTTGGAAACACTCTGTTTGTTAAGTTTGCAAGAGGATATTTGGAGCACTTTGAGGCCTTCGTTGGAAACGGGATTTCTCAGGATAAGGCTAGACAGATGAATTCCCAGTAACTTCTTTGTGTTGTGTCTATTCAACTCACAGAGTTGAACCTTCCTTTAGACAGAGCAGTTTGCAAACACTCTTTTTGTGGAATTTGCAAGTGGAGATTTCAAGCGATTTCAGGCCAATCTTAGAAAGGGAAATCTCTTTGTATAAAAACTAGACAGAAGCATTCTTAGAAACTACTTTGTGTTGTGTGCGTTCCACTCACAGAGTTCAACCTTTCTTTTCATAGAGCAGTTTGGCAACACTCTGTTTGTTAAGTCTGCAAGGGGATATTTAGACCTCTTTGACGCCTTCGTTGGAAACGGGATTTCTTCATCTACAGCTAGACACATGAATTCTCAGTAACTTCTTTGTGTTGTGTGTATTCAACTCACAGAGTTGAACCTTTCTTTAGACAGAGCAGATTTGAAACACTCTTTTTGTGGATTTTACAAGTGGAGATTTCAAGCGATTTGAGGCCAATTGTAGTAAAGGAAATATCCTCGTTTCAAAACTAGACAGAATCATTCTCAGAAACTACTTTGTGATGTGTGCGTTCAACTCACAGAGTTTCACCTTTCTTTTCATAGAGCAGTTGGGAAACACTCTGTTTCTTAAGTTTGCAAGAGGATATTTGGACCACTTTGAGGCCTTCGTTGGAAACGGGATTACTCAGTATAATGCTAGACAGATGAATTCCCAGTAACTTCTTTGTGTTGTGTCTATTCAACTCCCAGAGTTGAACCTTCCTTTAGACAGAGCAGTTTGCAAACACTGTTTTTGTGGAATTTGCAAGTGGAGATTTCAAGCGATTTCAGGCCAATCTTAGAAAGGGAAATATCTTTGTATAAAAACTAGACAGAATCATTCTCAGAAACTACTTTGTGTTGTGTGCGTTCCACTCACAGAGTTTAACCTTTCTTTTCATAGAGCAGTTTGGAAACACTCTGTTTGTTAAGTCTGCAAGGGGATATTTAGACCTCTTTGACGGCTTCGTTGGAAACGGGATTTCTTCATCTACAGCTAGACACATGAATTCTCAGTAACTTCTTTGTGTTGTGTGTATTCAACTCACAGAGTTGAACCTTTCTTTAGACAGAGCAGATTTGAAACACTCTTTTTGTGGATTTTACAAGTGGAGATTTCAAGCGATTTGAGGCCAATTGTAGTAAAGGAAATATCCTCGTTTCAAAACTAGACAGAATCATTCTCAGAAACTACTGTGTGATGTGTGCGTTCAACTCACAGAGTTTCACCTTTCTTTTCATAGAGCAGTTGGGAAACACTCTGTTTGTTAAGTTTGCAAGAGGATATTTGGACCACTTTGAGGCCTTCGTTGGAAACGGGATTTCTCAGGATAATGCTAGACAGATGAATTCCCAGTAACTTCTTTGTGTTGTGTCTGTTCAACTGCCAGAGTTGAACCTTCCTTTAGACAGAGCAGTTTGCAAACACTCTTTTTGTGGAATTTGCAAGTGGAGATTTCAAGCGATTTCAGGCCAATCTTAGAAAGGGAAATATCTTTGTATAAAAACTAGACAGAACCATTCTCAGAAACTACTTTGTGTTGTGTGCGTTCCACTCACAGAGTTCAACCTTTCTTTTCATAGAGCAGTTTGGAAACACTCTGTTTGTTAAGTCTGCAAGGGGATATTTAGACCTCTTTGACGCCTTCGTTGGAAACGGGATTTCTTCATCTACAGCTAGACACATGAATTCTCAGTAACTTCTTTGTGTTGTGTGTATTCAACTCACAGAGTTGAACCTTTCTTTAGACAGAGCAGATTTGAAACACTCTTTTTGTGGATTTTACAAGTGGAGATTTCAAGCGATTTGAGGCCAATTGTAGTAAAGGAAATATCCTCGTTTAAAAACTAGACAGAATCATTCTCAGAAACTACTGTGTGATGTGTGCGTTCAACTCACAGAGTTTCACCTTTCTTTTCATAGAGCAGTTTGGAAACACTCTGTTTGTTAAGTTTGCAAGAGGATATTTGGACCACTTTGAGGCCTTCGTTGGAAACGGGATTTCTCAGTATAATGCTAGACAGATGAATTCCCAGTAACTTCTTTGTGTTGTGTCTATTCAACTCACAGAGTTGAACCTTCCTTTAGACAGAGCAGTTTGCAAACACTGTTTTTGTGGAATTTGCAAGTGGAGATTTCAAGCGATTTCAGGCCAATCTTAGAAAGGGAAATATCTTTGTATAAAAACTAGACAGAATCATTCTCAGAAACTACTTTGTGTTGTGTGCGTTCCACTCACAGAGTTTAACCTTTCTTTTCATAGAGCAGTTTGGAAACACTCTGTTTGTTAAGTCTGCAAGGGGATATTTAGACCTCTTTGACGCCTTCGTTGGAAACGGGATTTCTTCATCTACAGCTAGACACATGAATTGTCAGTAACTTCTTTGTGTTGTGTGTATTCAACTCACAGAGTTGAACCTTTCTTCAGCAGAGCAGATTTGAAACACTCTTTTTGTGGATTTTACAAGTAGAGATTTCAAGCGATTTGAGGCCAATTGTAGTAAAGGAAGTATCCTCGTTTAAAAAGTAGACAAAATCATTCTCAGAAACTACTTTGTGATGTGTGCGTTTAACTCACAGAGTTTCACCTTTCTTTTCATAGAGTAGTTTGGAAACACTCTGTTTGTTAAGTTTGCAAGAGGATATTTGGACCACTTTGAGGCCTTCGTTGGAAACGGGATTTCTCAGGATAAGGCTAGACAGATGAATTCCCAGTAACTTCTTTGTGTTGTGTCTATTGAACTCACAGAGTTGAACCTTCCTTTAGACAGAGCAGTTTGCAAACACTCTTTTTGTGGAATTTGCAAGTGGAGATTTCAAGCGATTTCAGGCCAATCTTAGAAAGGGAAATATCTTTGTATAAAAACTAGACAGAAGCATTCTCAGAAACTACTTTGTGTTGTGTGCGTTCCACTCACAGAGTTCAACCTTTCTTTTCATAGAGCAGTTTGGCAACACTCTGTTTGTTAAGTCTGCAAGGGGATATTTAGACCTCTTTGACGCCTTCGTTGGAAACGGGATTTCTTCATCTACAGCTAGACACATGAATTCTCAGTAACTGCTTTGTGTTGTGTGTATTCAACTCACAGAGTTGAACCTTTCTTTAGACAGAGCAGATTTGAAACACTCTTTTTGTGGATTTTACAAGTGGAGATTTCAAGCGATTTGAGGCCAATTGTAGTAAAGGAAATATCCTCGTTTCAAAACTAGACAGAATCATTCTCAGAAACTACTTTGTGATGTGTGCGTTCAACTCACAGAGTTTCACCTTTCTTTTCATAGAGCAGTTGGGAAACACTCTGTTTCTTAAGTTTGCAAGAGGATATTTGGACCACTTTGAGGCCTTCGTTGGAAACGGGATTTCTCAGGATAATGCTAGACAGATGAATTCCCAGTAACTTCTTTGTGTTGTGTCTGTTCAACTGCCAGAGTTGAACCTTCCTTTAGACAGAGCAGTTTGCAAACACTCTTTTTGTGGAATTTGCAAGTGGAGATTTCAAGCGATTTCAGGCCAATCTTAGAAAGGGAAATATCTTTGTATAAAAACTAGACAGAACCATTCTCAGAAACTACTTTGTGTTGTGTGCGTTCCACTCACAGAGTTCAACCTTTCTTTTCATAGAGCAGTTTGGAAACACTCTGTTTGTTAAGTCTGCAAGGGGATATTTAGACCTCTTTGACGCCTTCGTTGGAAACGGGATTTCTTCATCTACAGCTAGACACATGAATTCTCAGTAACTTCTTTGTGTTGTGTGTATTCAACTCACAGAGTTGAACCTTTCTTTAGACAGAGCAGATTTGAAACACTCTTTTTGTGGATTTTACAAGTGGAGATTTCAAGCGATTTGAGGCCAATTGTAGTAAAGGAAATATCCTCGTTTAAAAACTAGACAGAATCATTCTCAGAAACTACTGTGTGATGTGTGCGTTCAACTCACAGAGTTTCACCTTTCTTTTCATAGAGCAGTTTGGAAACACTCTGTTTGTTAAGTTTGCAAGAGGATATTTGGACCACTTTGAGGCCTTCGTTGGAAACGGGATTACTCAGTATAATGCTAGACAGATGAATTCCCAGTAACTTCTTTGTGTTGTGTCTATTCAACTCCCAGAGTTGAACCTTCCTTTAGACAGAGCAGTTTGCAAACACTGTTTTTGTGGAATTTGCAAGTGGAGATTTCAAGCGATTTCAGGCCAATCTTAGAAAGGGAAATATCTTTGTATAAAAACTAGACAGAATCATTCTCAGAAACTACTTTGTGTTGTGTGCGTTCCACTCACAGAGTTTAACCTTTCTTTTCATAGAGCAGTTTGGAAACACTCTGTTTGTTAAGTCTGCAAGGGGATATTTAGACCTCTTTGACGCCTTTGTTGGAAACGGGATTTCTTCATCTACAGCTAGACACATGAATTCTCAGTAACTTCTTTGTGTTGTGTGTATTCAACTCACAGAGTTGAACCTTTCTTTAGACAGAGCAGATTTGAAACACTCTTTTTGTGGATTTTACAAGTGGAGATTTCAAGCGATTTGAGGCCAATTGTAGTAAAGGAAATATCCTCGTTTCAAAACTAGACAGAATCATTCTCAGAAACTACTGTGTGATGTGTGCGTTCAACTCACAGAGTTTCACCTTTCTTTTCATAGAGTAGTTTGGAAACACTCTGTTTGTTAAGTTTGCAAGAGGATATTTGGAGCACTTTGAGGCCTTCGTTGGAAACGGGATTTCTCAGGATAAGGCTAGACAGATGAATTCCCAGTAACTTCTTTGTGTTGTGTCTATTCAACTCACAGAGTTGAACCTTCCTTTAGACAGAGCAGTTTGCAAACACTCTTTTTGTGGAATTTGCAAGTGGAGATTTCAAGCGATTTCAGGCCAATCTTAGAAAGGGAAATCTCTTTGTATAAAAACTAGACAGAAGCATTCTTAGAAACTACTTTGTGTTGTGTGCGTTCCACTCACAGAGTTCAACCTTTCTTTTCATAGAGCAGTTTGGCAACACTCTGTTTGTTAAGTCTGCAAGGGGATATTTAGACCTCTTTGACGCCTTCGTTGGAAACGGGATTTCTTCATCTACAGCTAGACACATGAATTCTCAGTAACTTCTTTGTGTTGTGTGTATTCAACTCACAGAGTTGAACCTTTCTTTAGACAGAGCAGATTTGAAACACTCTTTTTGTGGATTTTACAAGTGGAGATTTCAAGCGATTTGAGGCCAATTGTAGTAAAGGAAATATCCTCGTTTCAAAACTAGACAGAATCATTCTCAGAAACTACTTTGTGATGTGTGCGTTCAACTCACAGAGTTTCACCTTTCTTTTCATAGAGCAGTTGGGAAACACTCTGTTTCTTAAGTTTGCAAGAGGATATTTGGACCACTTTGAGGCCTTCGTTGGAAACGGGATTACTCAGTATAATGCTAGACAGATGAATTCCCAGTAACTTCTTTGTGTTGTGTCTATTCAACTCCCAGAGTTGAACCTTCCTTTAGACAGAGCAGTTTGCAAACACTGTTTTTGTGGAATTTGCAAGTGGAGATTTCAAGCGATTTCAGGCCAATCTTAGAAAGGGAAATATCTTTGTATAAAAACTAGACAGAATCATTCTCAGAAACTACTTTGTGTTGTGTGCGTTCCACTCACAGAGTTTAACCTTTCTTTTCATAGAGCAGTTTGGAAACACTCTGTTTGTTAAGTCTGCAAGGGGATATTTAGACCTCTTTGACGCCTTCGTTGGAAACGGGATTTCTTCATCTACAGCTAGACACATGAATTCTCAGTAACTTCTTTGTGTTGTGTGTATTCAACTCACAGAGTTGAACCTTTCTTTAGACAGAGCAGATTTGAAACACTCTTTTTGTGGATTTTACAAGTGGAGATTTCAAGCGATTTGAGGCCAATTGTAGTAAAGGAAATATCCTCGTTTCAAAACTAGACAGAATCATTCTCAGAAACTACTGTGTGATGTGTGCGTTCAACTCACAGAGTTTCACCTTTCTTTTCATAGAGCAGTTGGGAAACACTCTGTTTGTTAAGTTTGCAAGAGGATATTTGGACCACTTTGAGGCCTTCGTTGGAAACGGGATTTCTCAGGATAATGCTAGACAGATGAATTCCCAGTAACTTCTTTGTGTTGTGTCTGTTCAACTGCCAGAGTTGAACCTTCCTTTAGACAGAGCATTTTGCAAACACTCTTTTTGTGGAATTTGCAAGTGGAGATTTCAAGCGATTTCAGGCCAATCTTAGAAAGGGAAATATCTTTGTATAAAAACTAGACAGAACCATTCTCAGAAACTACTTTGTGTTGTGTGCGTTCCACTCACAGAGTTCAACCTTTCTTTTCATAGAGCAGTTTGGAAACACTCTGTTTGTTAAGTCTGCAAGGGGATATTTAGACCTCTTTGACGCCTTCGTTGGAAACGGGATTTCTTCATCTACAGCTAGACACATGAATTCTCAGTAACTTCTTTGTGTTGTGTGTATTCAACTCACAGAGTTGAACCTTTCTTTAGACAGAGCAGATTTGAAACACTCTTTTTGTGGATTTTACAAGTGGAGATTTCAAGCGATTTGAGGCCAATTGTAGTAAAGGAAATATCCTCGTTTCAAAACTAGACAGAATCATTCTCAGAAACTACTGTGTGATGTGTGCGTTCAACTCACAGAGTTTCACCTTTCTTTTCATAGAGCAGTTGGGAAACACTCTGTTTGTTAAGTTTGCAAGAGGATATTTGGACCACTTTGAGGCCTTCGTTGGAAACGGGATTTCTCAGTATAATGCTAGACAGATGAATTCCCAGTAACTTCTTTGTGTTGTGTCTATTCAACTCACAGAGTTGAACCTTCCTTTAGACAGAGCAGTTTGCAAACACTGTTTTTGTGGAATTTGCAAGTGGAGATTTCAAGCGATTTCAGGCCAATCTTAGAAAGGGAAATATCTTTGTATGAAAACTATACAGAATCATTCTCAGAAACTACTTTGTGTTGTGTGCGTTCCACTCACAGAGTTTAACCTTTCTTTTCATAGAGCAGTTTGGAAACACTCTGTTTGTTAAGTCTGCAAGGGGATATTTAGACCTCTTTGACGCCTTCGTTGGAAACGGGATTTCTTCATCTACAGCTAGACACATGAATTCTCAGTAACTTCTTTGTGTTGTGTGTATTCAACTCACAGAGTTGAACCTTTCTTCAGCAGAGCAGATTTGAAACACTCTTTTTGTGGATTTTACAAGTAGAGATTTCAAGCGATTTGAGGCCAATTGTAGTAAAGGAAGTATCCTCGTTTAAAAAGTAGACAAAATCATTCTCAGAAACTACTTTGTGATGTGTGCGTTTAACTCACAGAGTTTCACCTTTCTTTTCATAGAGTAGTTTGGAAACACTCTGTTTGTTAAGTTTGCAAGAGGATATTTGGACCACTTTGAGGCCTTCGTTGGAAACGGGATTTCTCAGGATAAGGCTAGACAGATGAATTCCCAGTAACTTCTTTGTGTTGTGTCTATTGAACTCACAGAGTTGAACCTTCCTTTAGACAGAGCAGTTTGCAAACACTCTTTTTGTGGAATTTGCAAGTGGAGATTTCAAGCGATTTCAGGCCAATCTTAGAAAGGGAAATATCTTTGTATAAAAACTAGACAGAAGCATTCTCAGAAACTACTTTGTGTTGTGTGCGTTCCACTCACAGAGTTCCACCTTTCTTTTCATAGAGCAGTTTGGCAACACTCTGTTTGTTAAGTCTGCAAGGGGATATTTAGACCTCTTTGACGCCTTCGTTGGAAACGGGATTTCTTCATCTACAGCTAGACACATGAATTCTCAGTAACTGCTTTGTGTTGTGTGTATTCAACTCACAGAGTTGAACCTTTCTTTAGACAGAGCAGATTTGAAACACTCTTTTTGTGGATTTTACAAGTGGAGATTTCAAGCGATTTGAGGCCAATTGTAGTAAAGGAAATATCCTCGTTTCAAAACTAGACAGAATCATTCTCAGAAACTACTTTGTGATGTGTGCGTTCAACTCACAGAGTTTCACCTTTCTTTTCATAGAGCAGTTGGGAAACACTCTGTTTCTTAAGTTTGCAAGAGGATATTTGGACCACTTTGAGGCCTTCGTTGGAAACGGGATTACTCAGTATAATGCTAGACAGATGAATTCCCAGTAACTTCTTTGTGTTGTGTCTATTCAACTCACAGAGTGGAACCTTCCTTTAGACAGAGCAGTTTGCAAACACTGTTTTTGTGGAATTTGCAAGTGGAGATTTCAAGCGATTTCAGGCCAATCTTAGAAAGGGAAATCTCTTTGTATAAAAACTAGACAGAATCATTCTCAGAAACTACTTTGTGTTGTGTGCGTTCCACTCACAGAGTTTAACCTTTCTTTTCATAGAGCAGTTTGGAAACACTCTGTTTGTTAAGTCTGCAAGGGGATATTTAGACCTCTTTGACGCCTTCGTTGGAAACGGGATTTCTTCATCTACAGCTAGACACATGAATTCTCAGTAACTTCTTTGTGTTGTGTGTATTCAACTCACAGAGTTGAACCTTTCTTTAGACAGAGCAGATTTGAAACACTCTTTTTGTGGATTTTACAAGTGGAGATTTCAAGCGATTTGAGGCCAATTGTAGTAAAGGAAATATCCTCGTTTCAAAACTAGACAGAATCATTCTCAGAAACTACTGTGTGATGTGTGCGTTCAACTCACAGAGTTTCACCTTTCTTTTCATAGAGTAGTTTCGAAACACTCTGTTTGTTAAGTTTGCAAGAGGATATTTGGAGCACTTTGAGGCCTTCGTTGGAAACGGGATTTCTCAGGATAAGGCTAGACAGATGAATTCCCAGTAACTTCTTTGTGTTGTGTCTATTCAACTCACAGAGTTGAACCTTCCTTTAGACAGAGCAGTTTGCAAACACTCTTTTTGTGGAATTTGCAAGTGGAGATTTCAAGCGATTTCAGGCCAATCTTAGAAAGGGAAATCTCTTTGTATAAAAACTAGACAGAATCATTCTCAGAAACTACTTTGTGTTGTGTGCGTTCCACTCACAGAGTTCAACCTTTCTTTTCATAGAGCAGTTTGGCAACACTCTGTTTGTTAAGTCTGCAAGGGGATATTTAGACCTCTTTGACGCCTTCGTTGGAAACGGGATTTCTTCATCTACAGCTAGACACATGAATTCTCAGTAACTTCTTTGTGTTGTGTGTATTCAACTCACAGAGTTGAACCTTTCTTTAGACAGAGCAGATTTGAAACACTCTTTTTGTGGATTTTACAAGTGGAGATTTCAAGCGATTTGAGGCCAATTGTAGTAAAGGAAATATCCTCGTTTCAAAACTAGACAGAATCATTCTCAGAAACTACTTTGTGATGTGTGCGTTCAACTCACAGAGTTTCACCTTTCTTTTCATAGAGCAGTTGGGAAACACTCTGTTTCTTAAGTTTGCAAGAGGATATTTGGACCACTTTGAGGCCTTCGTTGGAAACGGGATTACTCAGTATAATGCTAGACAGATGAATTCCCAGTAACTTCTTTGTGTTGTGTCTATTCAACTCCCAGAGTTGAACCTTCCTTTAGACAGAGCAGTTTGCAAACACTGTTTTTGTGGAATTTGCAAGTGGAGATTTCAAGCGATTTCAGGCCAATCTTAGAAAGGGAAATATCTTTGTATAAAAACTAGACAGAATCATTCTCAGAAACTACTTTGTGTTGTGTGCGTTCCACTCACAGAGTTTAACCTTTCTTTTCATAGAGCAGTTTGGAAACACTCTGTTTGTTAAGTCTGCAAGGGGATATTTAGACCTCTTTGACGCCTTCGTTGGAAACGGGATTTCTTCATCAACAGCTAGACACATGAATTCTCAGTAACTTCTTTGTGTTGTGTGTATTCAACTCACAGAGTTGAACCTTTCTTTAGACAGAGCAGATTTGAAACACTCTTTTTGTGGATTTTACAAGTGGAGATTTCAAGCGATTTGAGGCCAATTGTAGTAAAGGAAATATCCTCGTTTCAAAACTAGACAGAATCATTCTCAGAAACTACTGTGTGATGTGTGCGTTCAACTCACAGAGTTTCACCTTTCTTTTCATAGAGCAGTTGGGAAACACTCTGTTTGTTAAGTTTGCAAGAGGATATTTGGACCACTTTGAGGCCTTCGTTGGAAACGGGATTTCTCAGGATAATGCTAGACAGATGAATTCCCAGTAACTTCTTTGTGTTGTGTCTGTTCAACTGCCAGAGTTGAACCTTCCTTTAGACAGAGCAGTTTGCAAACACTCTTTTTGTGGAATTTGCAAGTGGAGATTTCAAGCGATTTCAGGCCAATCTTAGAAAGGGAAATATCTTTGTATAAAAACTAGACAGAACCATTCTCAGAAACTACTTTGTGTTGTGTGCGTTCCACTCACAGAGTTCAACCTTTCTTTTCATAGAGCAGTTTGGAAACACTCTGTTTGTTAAGTCTGCAAGGGGATATTTAGACCTCTTTGACGCCTTCGTTGGAAACGGGATTTCTTCATCTACAGCTAGACACATGAATTCTCAGTAACTTCTTTGTGTTGTGTGTATTCAACTCACAGAGTTGAACCTTTCTTTAGACAGAGCAGATTTGAAACACTCTTTTTGTGGATTTTACAAGTGGAGATTTCAAGCGATTTGAGGCCAATTGTAGTAAAGGAAATATCCTCGTTTAAAAACTAGACAGAATCATTCTCAGAAACTACTGTGTGATGTGTGCGTTCAACTCACAGAGTTTCACCTTTCTTTTCATAGAGCAGTTTGGAAACACTCTGTTTGTTAAGTTTGCAAGAGGATATTTGGACCACTTTGAGGCCTTCGTTGGAAACGGGATTTCTCAGTATAATGCTAGACAGATGAATTCCCAGTAACTTCTTTGTGTTGTGTCTATTCAACTCACAGAGTTGAACCTTCCTTTAGACAGAGCAGTTTGCAAACACTCTTTTTGTGGAATTTGCAAGTGGAGATTTCAAGCGATTTCAGGCCAATCTTAGAAAGGGAAATATCTTTGTATAAAAACTAGACAGAATCATTCTCAGAAACTACTTTGTGTTGTGTGCGTTCCACTCACAGAGTTTAACCTTTCTTTTCATAGAGGAGTTTGGAAACACTCTGTTTGTTAAGTCTGCAAGGGGATATTTAGACCTCTTTGACGCCTTCGTTGGAAACGGGATTTCTTCATCTACAGCTAGACACATGAATTCTCAGTAACTTCTTTGTGTTGTGTGTATTCAACTCACAGAGTTGAACCTTTCTTCAGCAGAGCAGATTTGAAACACTCTTTTTGTGGATTTTACAAGTAGAGATTTCAAGCGATTTGAGGCCAATTGTAGTAAAGGAAGTATCCTCGTTTAAAAAGTAGACAAAATCATTCTCAGAAACTACTTTGTGATGTGTGCGTTTAACTCACAGAGTTTCACCTTTCTTTTCATAGAGTAGTTTGGAAACACTCTGTTTGTTAAGTTTGCAAGAGGATATTTGGACCACTTTGAGGCCTTCGTTGGAAACGGGATTTCTCAGGATAAGGCTAGACAGATGAATTCCCAGTAACTTCTTTGTGTTGTGTCTATTCAACTCACAGAGTTGAACCTTTCTTTAGACAGAGCAGTTTGCAAACACTGTTTTTGTGGAATTTGCAAGTGGAGATTTCAAGCGATTTCAGGCCAATCTTAGAAAGGGAAATATCTTTGTATAAAAACTAGACAGAATCATTCTCAGAAACTACTTTGTGTTGTGTGCGTTCCACTCACAGAGTTCAACCTTTCTTTTCATAGAGCAGTTTGGCAACACTCTGTTTGTTAAGTCTGCAAGGGGATATTTAGACCTCTTTGACGCCTTCGTTGGAAATGGGATTTCTTCATCTACAGCTAGACACATGAATTCTCAGTAACTTCTTTGTGTTGTGTGTATTCAACTCACAGAGTTGAACCTTTCTTTAGACAGAGCAGATTTGAAACACTCGTTTTGTGGATTTTACAAGTGGAGATTTCAAGCGATTTGAGGCCAATTGTAGTAAAGGAAATATCCTCGTTTCAAAACTAGACAGAATCATTCTCAGAAACTACTTTGTGTTGTGTGCGTTCCACTCACAGAGTTTAACCTTTCTTTTCATAGAGCAGTTTGGAAACACTCTGTTTGTTAAGTCTGCAAGGGGATATTTAGACCTCTTTGACGCCTTCGTTGGAAACGGGATGTCTTCATCTACAGCTAGACACATGAATTCTCTGTAACTTCTTTGTGTTGTGTGTATTCAACTCACAGAGTTGAACCTTTCTTTAGACAGAGCAGATTTGAAACACTCGTTTTGTGGATTTTACAAGTGGAGATTTCAAGCGATTTGAGGCCAATTGTAGTAAAGGAAATATCCTCGTTTCAAAACTAGACAGAATCATTCTCAGAAACTACTGTGTGATGTGTGCGTTCAACTCACAGAGTTTCACCTTTCTTTTCATAGAGCAGTTGGGAAACACTCTGTTTGTTAAGTTTGCAAGAGGATATTTGGACCACTTTGAGGCCTTCGTTGGAAACGGGATTTCTCAGGATAAGGCTAGACAGATGAATTCCCAGTAACTTCTTTGTGTTGTGTCTATTCAACTCCCAGAGTTGAACCTTCCTTTAGACAGAGCAGTTTGCAAACACTCTTTTTGTGGAATTTGCAAGTGGAGATTTCAAGCGATTTCAGGCCAATCTTAGAAAGGGAAATATCTTTGTATAAAAACTAGACAGAATCATTCTCAGAAACTACTTTGTGTTGTGTGCGTTCCACTCACAGAGTTTAACCTTTCTTTTCATAGAGCAGTTTGGAAACACTCTGTTTGTTAAGTCTGCAAGGGGATATTTAGACCTCTTTGACGCCTTCGTTGGAAACGGGATTTCTTCATCTACAGCTAGACACATGAATTCTCAGTAACTTCTTTGTGTTGTGTGTATTCAACTCACAGAGTTGAACCTTTCTTTAGACAGAGCAGATTTGAAACACTCTTTTTGTGGATTTTACAAGTGGAGATTTCAAGCGATTTGAGGCCAATTGTAGTAAAGGAAATATCCTCGTTTCAAAACTAGACAGAATCATTCTCAGAAACTACTGTGTTATGTGTGCGTTCAACTCACAGAGTTTCACCTTTCTTTTCATAGAGCAGTTGGGAAACACTCTGTTAAGTTTGCAAGAGGATATTTGGACCACTTTGAGGCCTTCGTTGGAAACGGGATTTCTCAGTATAATGCTAGACAGATGAATTCCCAGTAACTTCTTTGTGTTGTGTCTGTTCAACTGCCAGAGTTGAACCTTCCTTTAGACAGAGCAGTTTGCAAACACTCTTTTTGTGGAATTTGCAAGTGGAGATTTCAAGCGATTTCAGGCCAATCTTAGAAAGGGAAATATCTTTGTATAAAAACTAGACAGAACCATTCTCAGAAACTACTTTGTGTTATGTGCGTTCCACTCACAGAGTTCAACCTTTCTTTTCATAGAGCAGTTTGGAAACACTCTGTTTGTTAAGTCTGCAAGGGGATATTTAGACCTCTTTGACGCCTTCGTTGGAAACGGGATTTCTTCATCTACAGCTAGACACATGAATTCTCAGTAACTTCTTTGTGTTGTGTGTATTCAACTCACAGAGTTGAACCTTTCTTTAGACAGAGCAGATTTGAAACACTCTTTTTGTGGATTTTACAAGTGGAGATTTCAAGCGATTTGAGGCCAATTGTAGTAAAGGAAATATCCTCGTTTAAAAACTAGACAGAATCATTCTCAGAAACTACTGTGTGATGTGTGCGTTCAACTCACAGAGTTTCACCTTTCTTTTCATAGAGCAGTTTGGAAACACTCTGTTTGTTAAGTTTGCAAGAGGATATTTGGACCACTTTGAGGCCTTCGTTGGAAACGGGATTTCTCAGTATAATGCTAGACAGATGAATTCCCAGTAACTTCTTTGTGTTGTGTCTATTCAACTCACAGAGTTGAACCTTCCTTTAGACAGAGCAGTTTGCAAACACTGTTTTTGTGGAATTTGCAAGTGGAGATTTCAAGCGATTTCAGGCCAATCTTAGAAAGGGAAATATCTTTGTATAAAAACTAGACAGAATCATTCTCAGAAACTACTTTGTGTTGTGTGCGTTCCACTCACAGAGTTTAACCTTTCTTTTCATAGAGCAGTTTGGAAACACTCTGTTTGTTAAGTCTGCAAGGGGATATTTAGACCTCTTTGACGCCTTCGTTGGAAACGGGATTTCTTCATCTACAGCTAGACACATGAATTCTCAGTAACTTCTTTGTGTTGTGTGTATTCAACTCACAGAGTTGAACCTTTCTTCAGCAGAGCAGATTTGAAACACTCTTTTTGTGGATTTTACAAGTAGAGATTTCAAGCGATTTGAGGCCAATTGTAGTAAAGGAAGTATCCTCGTTTAAAAAGTAGACAACTTCATTCTCAGAAACTACTTTGTGATGTGTGCGTTTAACTCACAGAGTTTCACCTTTCTTTTCATAGAGTAGTTTGGAAACACTCTGTTTGTTAAGTTTGCAAGAGGATATTTGGACCACTTTGAGGCCTTCGTTGGAAACGGGATTTCTCAGGATAAGGCTAGACAGATGAATTCCCAGTAACTTCTTTGTGTTGTGTCTATTCAACTCACAGAGTTGAACCTTCCTTTAGACAGAGCAGTTTGCAAACACTCTTTTTGTGGAATTTGCAAGTGGAGATTTCAAGCGATTTCAGGCCAATCTTAGAAAGGGAAATATCTTTGTATAAAAACTAGACAGAAGCATTCTCAGAAACTACTTTGTGTTGTGTGCGTTCCACTCACAGAGTTCAACCTTTCTTTTCATAGAGCAGTTTGGCAACACTCTGTTTGTTAAGTCTGCAAGGGGATATTTAGACCTCTTTGACGCCTTCGTTGGAAACGGGATTTCTTCATCTACAGCTAGACACATGAATTCTCAGTAACTTCTTTGTGTTGTGTGTATTCAACTCACAGAGTTGAACCTTTCTTTAGACAGAGCAGATTTGAAACACTCTTTTTGTGGATTTTACAAGTGGAGATTTCAAGCGATTTGAGGCCAATTGTAGTAAAGGAAATATCCTCGTTTCAAAACTAGACAGAATCATTCTCAGAAACTACTGTGTGATGTGTGCGTTCAACTCACAGAGTTTCACCTTTCTTTTCATAGAGTAGTTTGGAAACACTCTGTTTGTTAAGTTTGCAAGAGGATATTTGGAGCACTTTGAGGCCTTCGTTGGAAACGGGATTTCTCAGGATAAGGCTAGACAGATGAATTCCCAGTAACTTCTTTGTGTTGTGTCTATTCAACTCACAGAGTTGAACCTTCCTTTAGACAGAGCAGTTTGCAAACACTCTTTTTGTGGAATTTGCAAGTGGAGATTTCAAGCGATTTCAGGCCAATCTTAGAAAGGGAAATATCTTTGTATAAAAACTAGACAGAATCATTCTCAGAAACTACTTTGTGTTGTGTGCGTTCCACTCACAGAGTTCAACCTTTCTTTTCATAGAGCAGTTTGGCAACACTCTGTTTGTTAAGTCTGCAAGGGGATATTTAGACCTCTTTGACGCCTTCGTTGGAAACGGGATTTCTTCATCTACAGCTAGACACATGAATTCTCAGTAACTTCTTTGTGTTGTGTGTATTCAACTCACAGAGTTGAACCTTTCTTTAGACAGAGCAGATTTGAAACACTCTTTTTGTGGATTTTACAAGTGGAGATTTCAAGCGATTTGAGGCCAATTGTAGTAAAGGAAATATCCTCGTTTCAAAACTAGACAGAATCATTCTCAGAAACTACTTTGTGATGTGTGCGTTCAACTCACAGAGTTTCACCTTTCTTTTCATAGAGCAGTTGGGAAACACTCTGTTTCTTAAGTTTGCAAGAGGATATTTGGACCACTTTGAGGCCTTCGTTGGAAACGGGATTACTCAGTATAATGCTAGACAGATGAATTCCCAGTAACTTCTTTGTGTTGTGTCTATTCAACTCACAGAGTTGAACCTTCCTTTAGACAGAGCAGTTTGCAAACACTGTTTTTGTGGAATTTGCAAGTGGAGATTTCAAGCGATTTCAGGCCAATCTTAGAAAGGGAAATATCTTTGTATAAAAACTAGACAGAATCATTCTCAGAAACTACTTTGTGTTGTGTGCGTTCCACTCACAGAGTTTAACCTTTCTTTTCATAGAGCAGTTTGGAAACACTCTGTTTGTTAAGTCTGCAAGGGGATATTTAGACCTCTTTGACGCCTTCGTTGGAAACGGGATTTCTTCATCTACAGCTAGACACATGAATTCTCAGTAACTTCTTTGTGTTGTGTGTATTCAACTCACAGAGTTGAACCTTTCTTTAGACAGAGCAGATTTGAAACACTCTTTTTGTGGATTTTACAAGTGGAGATTTCAAGCGATTTGAGGCCAATTGTAGTAAAGGAAATATCCTCGTTTCAAAACTAGACAGAATCATTCTCAGAAACTACTGTGTGATGTGTGCGTTCAACTCACAGAGTTTCACCTTTCTTTTCATAGAGCAGTTGGGAAACACTCTGTTTGTTAAGTTTGCAAGAGGATATTTGGACCACTTTGAGGCCTTCGTTGGAAACGGGATTTCTCAGGATAATGCTAGACAGATGAATTCCCAGTAACTTCTTTGTGTTGTGTCTGTTCAACTGCCAGAGTTGAACCTTCCTTTAGACAGAGCAGTTTGCAAACACTCTTTTTGTGGAATTTGCAAGTGGAGATTTCAAGCGATTTCAGGCCAATCTTAGAAAGGGAAATATCTTTGTATAAAAACTAGACAGAAGCATTCTCAGAAACTACTTTGTGTTGTGTGCGTTCCACTCACAGAGTTCAACCTTTCTTTTCATAGAGCAGTTTGGCAACACTCTGTTTGTTAAGTCTGCAAGGGGATATTTAGACCTCTTTGACGCCTTCGTTGGAAACGGGATTTCTTCATCTACAGCTAGACACATGAATTCTCAGTAACTTCTTTGTGTTGTGTGTATTCAACTCACAGAGTTGAACCTTTCTTTAGACAGAGCAGATTTGAAACACTCTTTTTGTGGATTTTACAAGTGGAGATTTCAAGCGATTTGAGGCCAATTGTAGTAAAGGAAATATCCTCGTTTCAAAACTAGACAGAATCATTCTCAGAAACTACTTTGTGATGTGTGCGTTCAACTCACAGAGTTTCACCTTTCTTTTCATAGAGCAGTTGGGAAACACTCTGTTTCTTAAGTTTGCAAGAGGATATTTGGACCACTTTGAGGCCTTCGTTGGAAACGGGATTACTCAGTATAATGCTAGACAGATGAATTCCCAGTAACTTCTTTGTGTTGTGTCTATTCAACTCCCAGAGTTGAACCTTCCTTTAGACAGAGCAGTTTGCAAACACTGTTTTTGTGGAATTTGCAAGTGGAGATTTCAAGCGATTTCAGGCCAATCTTAGAAAGGGAAATATCTTTGTATAAAAACTAGACAGAATCATTCTCAGAAACTACTTTGTGTTGTGTGCGTTCCACTCACAGAGTTTAACCTTTCTTTTCATAGAGCAGTTTGGAAACACTCTGTTTGTTAAGTCTGCAAGGGGATATTTAGACCTCTTTGACGCCTTCGTTGGAAACGGGATTTCTTCATCTACAGCTAGACACATGAATTCTCAGTAACTTCTTTGTGTTGTGTGTATTCAACTCACAGAGTTGAACCTTTCTTTAGACAGAGCAGATTTGAAACACTCTTTTTGTGGATTTTACAAGTGGAGATTTCAAGCGATTTGAGGCCAATTGTAGTAAAGGAAATATCCTCGTTTCAAAACTAGACAGAATCATTCTCAGAAACTACTGTGTGATGTGTGCGTTCAACTCACAGAGTTTCACCTTTCTTTTCATAGAGTAGTTTGGAAACACTCTGTTTGTTAAGTTTGCAAGAGGATATTTGGACCACTTTGAGGCCTTCGTTGGAAACGGGATTTCTCAGGATAAGGCTAGACAGATGAATTCCCAGTAACTTCTTTGTGTTGTGTCTATTCAACTCACAGAGTTGAACCTTCCTTTAGACAGAGCAGTTTGCAAACACTCTTTTTGTGGAATTTGCAAGTGGAGATTTCAAGCGATTTCAGGCCAATCTTAGAAAGGGAAATCTCTTTGTATAAAAACTAGACAGAATCATTCTCAGAAACTACTTTGTGTTGTGTGCGTTCCACTCACAGAGTTCAACCTTTCTTTTCATAGAGCAGTTTGGCAACACTCTGTTTGTTAAGTCTGCAAGGGGATATTTAGACCTCTTTGACGCCTTCGTTGGAAACGGGATTTCTTCATCTACAGCTAGACACATGAATTCTCAGTAACTTCTTTGTGTTGTGTGTATTCAACTCACAGAGTTGAACCTTTCTTTAGACAGAGCAGATTTGAAACACTCTTTTTGTGGATTTTACAAGTGGAGATTTCAAGCGATTTGAGGCCAATTGGAGTAAAGGAAATATCCTCGTTTCAAAACTAGACAGAATCATTCTCAGAAACTACTTTGTGATGTGTGCGTTCAACTCACAGAGTTTCACCTTTCTTTTCATAGAGCAGTTGGGAAACACTCTGTTTCTTAAGTTTGCAAGAGGATATTTGGACCACTTTGAGGCCTTCGTTCGAAACGGGATTACTCAGTATAATGCTAGACAGATGAATTCCCAGTAACTTCTTTGTGTTGTGTCTATTCAACTCCCAGAGTTGAACCTTCCTTTAGACAGAGCAGTTTGCAAACACTGTTTTTGTGGAATTTGCAAGTGGAGATTTCAAGCGATTTCAGGCCAATCTTAGAAAGGGAAATATCTTTGTATAAAAACTAGACAGAATCATTCTCAGAAACTACTTTGTGTTGTGTGCGTTCCACTCACAGAGTTTAACCTTTCTTTTCATAGAGCAGTTTGGAAACACTCTGTTTGTTAAGTCTGCAAGGGGATATTTAGACCTCTTTGACGCCTTCGTTGGAAACGGGATTTCTTCATCAACAGCTAGACACATGAATTCTCAGTAACTTCTTTGTGTTGTGTGTATTCAACTCACAGAGTTGAACCTTTCTTTAGACAGAGCAGATTTGAAACACTCTTTTTGTGGATTTTACAAGTGGAGATTTCAAGCGATTTGAGGCCAATTGTAGTAAAGGAAATATCCTCGTTTCAAAACTAGACAGAATCATTCTCAGAAACTACTGTGTGATGTGTGCGTTCAACTCACAGAGTTTCACCTTTCTTTTCATAGAGCAGTTGGGAAACACTCTGTTTGTTAAGTTTGCAAGAGGATATTTGGACCACTTTGAGGCCTTCGTTGGAAACGGGATTTCTCAGGATAATGCTAGACAGATGAATTCCCAGTAACTTCTTTGTGTTGTGTCTGTTCAACTGCCAGAGTTGAACCTTCCTTTAGACAGAGCAGTTTGCAAACACTCTTTTTGTGGAATTTGCAAGTGGAGATTTCAAGCGATTTCAGGCCAATCTTAGAAAGGGAAATATCTTTGTATAAAAACTAGACAGAACCATTCTCAGAAACTACTTTGTGTTGTGTGCGTTCCACTCACAGAGTTCAACCTTTCTTTTCATAGAGCAGTTTGGAAACACTCTGTTTGTTAAGTCTGCAAGGGGATATTTAGACCTCTTTGACGCCTTCGTTGGAAACGGGATTTCTTCATCTACAGCTAGACACATGAATTCTCAGTAACTTCTTTGTGTTGTGTGTATTCAACTCACAGAGTTGAACCTTTCTTTAGACAGAGCAGATTTGAAACACTCTTTTTGTGGATTTTACAAGTGGAGATTTCAAGCGATTTGAGGCCAATTGTAGTAAAGGAAATATCCTCGTTTAAAAACTAGACAGAATCATTCTCAGAAACTACTGTGTGATGTGTGCGTTCAACTCACAGAGTTTCACCTTTCTTTTCATAGAGCAGTTTGGAAACACTCTGTTTGTTAAGTTTGCAAGAGGATATTTGGACCACTTTGAGGCCTTCGTTGGAAACGGGATTTCTCAGTATAATGCTAGACAGATGAATTCCCAGTAACTTCTTTGTGTTGTGTCTATTCAACTCACAGAGTTGAACCTTCCTTTAGACAGAGCAGTTTGCAAACACTCTTTTTGTGGAATTTGCAAGTGGAGATTTCAAGCGATTTCAGGCCAATCTTAGAAAGGGAAATATCTTTGTATAAAAACTAGACAGAATCATTCTCAGAAACTACTTTGTGTTGTGTGCGTTCCACTCACAGAGTTTAACCTTTCTTTTCATAGAGGAGTTTGGAAACACTCTGTTTGTTAAGTCTGCAAGGGGATATTTAGACCTCTTTGACGCCTTCGTTGGAAACGGGATTTCTTCATCTACAGCTAGACACATGAATTCTCAGTAACTTCTTTGTGTTGTGTGTATTCAACTCACAGAGTTGAACCTTTCTTCAGCAGAGCAGATTTGAAACACTCTTTTTGTGGATTTTACAAGTAGAGATTTCAAGCGATTTGAGGCCAATTGTAGTAAAGGAAGTATCCTCGTTTAAAAAGTAGACAAAATCATTCTCAGAAACTACTTTGTGATGTGTGCGTTTAACTCACAGAGTTTCACCTTTCTTTTCATAGAGTAGTTTGGAAACACTCTGTTTGTTAAGTTTGCAAGAGGATATTTGGACCACTTTGAGGCCTTCGTTGGAAACGGGATTTCTCAGGATAAGGCTAGACAGATGAATTCCCAGTAACTTCTTTGTGTTGTGTCTATTCAACTCACAGAGTTGAACCTTCCTTTAGACAGAGCAGTTTGCAAACACTCTTTTTGTGGAATTTGCAAGTGGAGATTTCAAGCGATTTCAGGCCAATCTTAGAAAGGGAAATCTCTTTGTATAAAAACTAGACAGAATCATTCTCAGAAACTACTTTGTGTTGTGTGCGTTCCACTCACAGAGTTCAACCTTTCTTTTCATAGAGCAGTTTGGCAACACTCTGTTTGTTAAGTCTGCAAGGGGATATTTAGACCTCTTTGACGCCTTCGTTGGAAACGGGATTTCTTCATCTACAGCTAGACACATGAATTCTCAGTAACTTCTTTGTGTTGTGTGTATTCAACTCACAGAGTTGAACCTTTCTTTAGACAGAGCAGATTTGAAACACTCGTTTTGTGGATTTTACAAGTGGAGATTTCAAGCGATTTGAGGCCAATTGTAGTAAAGGAAATATCCTCGTTTCAAAACTAGACAGAATCATTCTCAGAAACTACTTTGTGATGTGTGCGTTCAACTCACAGAGTTTCACCTTTCTTTTCATAGAGCAGTTGGGAAACACTCTGTTTCTTAAGTTTGCAAGAGGATATTTGGACCACTTTGAGGCCTTCGTTGGAAACGGGATTACTCAGTATAATGCTAGACAGATGAATTCCCAGTAACTTCTTTGTGTTGTGTCTATTCAACTCCCAGAGTTGAACCTTCCTTTAGACAGAGCAGTTTGCAAACACTGTTTTTGTGGAATTTGCAAGTGGAGATTTCAAGCGATTTCAGGCCAATCTTAGAAAGGGAAATATCTTTGTATAAAAACTAGACAGAATCATTCTCAGAAACTACTTTGTGTTGTGTGCGTTCCACTCACAGAGTTTAACCTTTCTTTTCATAGAGCAGTTTGGAAACACTCTGTTTGTTAAGTCTGCAAGGGGATATTTAGACCTCTTTGACGCCTTCGTTGGAAACGGGATTTCTTCATCTACAGCTAGACACATGAATTCTCAGTAACTTCTTTGTGTTGTGTGTATTCAACTCACAGAGTTGAACCTTTCTTTAGACAGAGCAGATTTGAAACACTCTTTTTGTGGATTTTACAAGTGGAGATTTCAAGCGATTTGAGGCCAATTGCAGTAAAGGAAATATCCTCGTTTAAAAACTAGACAGAATCATTCTCAGAAACTACTGTGTGATGTGTGCGTTCAACTCACAGAGTTTCACCTTTCTTTTCATAGAGCAGTTTGGAAACACTCTGTTTGTTAAGTTTGCAAGAGGATATTTGGACCACTTTGAGGCCTTCGTTGGAAACGGGATTTCTCAGTATAATGCTAGACAGATGAATTCCCAGTAACTTCTTTGTGTTTTGTCTATTCAACTGCCAGAGTTGAACCTTCCTTTAGACAGAGCAGTTTGCAAACACTGTTTTTGTGGAATGTGCAAGTGGAGATTTCAAGCGATTTCAGGCCAATCTTAGAAAGGGAAATATCTTTGTATAAAAACTAGACAGAATCATTCTCAGAAACTACTTTGTGTTATGTGCGTTGCACTCACAGAGTTTAACCTTTCTTCTCATAGAGCAGTTTGGAAACACTCTGTTTGTTAAGTCTGCAAGGGGATATTTAGACCTCTTTGACGCCTTCGTTGGAAACGGGATTTCTTCATCTACAGCTAGACACATGAATTCTCAGTAACTTCTTTGTGTTGTGTGTATTCAACTCACAGAGTTGAACCTTTCTTCAGCAGAGCAGATTTGAAACACTCTTTTTGTGGATTTTACAAGTAGAGATTTCAAGCGATTTGAGGCCAATTGTAGTAAAGGAAGTATCCTCGTTTAAAAAGTAGACAAAATCATTCTCAGAAACTACTTTGTGATGTGTGCGTTTAACTCACAGAGTTTCACCTTTCTTTTCATAGAGTAGTTTGGAAACACTCTGTTTCTTAAGTTTGCAAGAGGATATTTGGACCACTTTGAGGCCTTCGTTGGAAACGGGATTTCTCAGGATAAGGCTAGACAGATGAATTCCCAGTAACTTCTTTGTGTTGTGTCTATTCAACTCACAGAGTTGAACCTTCCTTTAGACAGAGCAGTTTGCAAACACTCTTTTTGTGGAATTTGCAAGTGGAGATTTCAAGCGATTTCAGGCCAATCTTAGAAAGGGAAATCTCTTTGTATAAAAACTAGACAGAATCATTCTCAGAAACTACTTTGTGTTGTGTGCGTTCCACTCACAGAGTTCAACCTTTCTTTTCATAGAGCAGTTTGGCAACACTCTGTTTGTTAAGTCTGCAAGGGGATATTTAGACCTCTTTGACGCCTTCGTTGGAAACGGGATTTCTTCATCTACAGCTAGACACATGAATTCTCAGTAACTTCTTTGTGTTGTGTGTATTCAACTCACAGAGTTGAACCTTTCTTTAGACAGAGCAGATTTGAAACACTCTTTTTGTGGATTTTACAAGTGGAGATTTCAAGCGATTTGAGGCCAATTGTAGTAAAGGAAATATCCTCGTTTCAAAACTAGACAGAATCATTCTCAGAAACTACTTTGTGATGTGTGCGTTCAACTCACAGAGTTTCACCTTTCTTTTCATAGAGCAGTTGGGAAACACTCTGTTTCTTAAGTTTGCAAGAGGATATTTGGACCACTTTGAGGCCTTCGTTGGAAACGGGATTACTCAGTATAATGCTAGACAGATGAATTCCCAGTAACTTCTTTGTGTTGTGTCTATTCAACTCCCAGAGTTGAACCTTCCTTTAGACAGAGCAGTTTGCAAACACTGTTTTTGTGGAATTTGCAAGTGGAGATTTCAAGCGATTTCAGGCCAATCTTAGAAAGGGAAATATCTTTGTATAAAAACTAGACAGAACCATTCTCAGAAACTACTTTGTGTTGTGTGCGTTCCACTCACAGAGTTCAACCTTTCTTTTCATAGAGCAGTTTGGAAACACTCTGTTTGTTAAGTCTGCAAGGGGATATTTAGACCTCTTTGACGCCTTCGTTGGAAACGGGATTTCTTCATCTACAGCTAGACACATGAATTCTCAGTAACTTCTTTGTGTTGTGTGTATTCAACTCACAGAGTTGAACCTTTCTTTAGACAGAGCAGATTTGAAACACTCTTTTTGTGGATTTTACAAGTGGAGATTTCAAGCGATTTGAGGCCAATTGTAGTAAAGGAAATATCCTCGTTTAAAAACTAGACAGAATCATTCTCAGAAACTACTGTGTGATGTGTGCGTTCAACTCACAGAGTTTCACCTTTCTTTTCATAGAGCAGTTTGGAAACACTCTGTTTGTTAAGTTTGCAAGAGGATATTTGGACCACTTTGAGGCCTTCGTTGGAAACGGGATTTCTCAGTATAATGCTAGACAGATGAATTCCCAGTAACTTCTTTGTGTTGTGTCTATTCAACTCCCAGAGTTGAACCTTCCTTTAGACAGAGCAGTTTGCAAACACTCTTTTTGTGGAATTTGCAAGTGGAGATTTCAAGCGATTTCCGGCCAATCTTAGAAAGGGAACTATCTTTGTATAAAAACTAGACAGAATCATTCTCAGAAACTACTTTGTGTTGTGTGCGTTCCACTCACAGAGTTTAACCTTTCTTTTCATAGAGCAGTTTGGAAACACTCTGTTTGTTAAGTCTGCAAGGGGATATTTAGACCTCTTTGACGCCTTCGTTGGAAACGGGATTTCTTCATATACAGCTAGACACATGAATTCTCAGTAACTTCTTTGTGTTGTGTGTATTCAACTCACAGAGTTGAACCTTTCTTTAGACAGAGCAGATTTGAAACACTCTTTTTGTGGATTTTACAAGTGGAGATTTCAAGCGATTTGAGGCCAATTGTAGTAAAGGAAATATCCTCGTTTAAAAACTAGACAGAATCATTCTCAGAAACTACTGTGTGATGTGTGCGTTCAACTCACAGAGTTTCACCTTTCTTTTCATAGAGCAGTTTGGAAACACTCTGTTTGTTAAGTTTGCAAGAGGATATTTGGACCACTTTGAGGCCTTCGTTGGAAACGGGATTTCTCAGTATAATGCTAGACAGATGAATTCCCAGTAACTTCTTTGTGTTGTGTCTATTCAACTCACAGAGTTGAACCTTCCTTTAGACAGAGCAGTTTGCAAACACTGTTTTTGTGGAATTTGCAAGTGGAGATTTCAAGCGATTTCAGGCCAATCTTAGAAAGGGAAATCTCTTTGTATAAAAACTAGACAGAATCATTCTCAGAAACTACTTTGTGTTGTGTGCGTTCCACTCACAGAGTTTAACCTTTCTTTTCATAGAGCAGTTTGGAAACACTCTGTTTGTTAAGTCTGCAAGGGGATATTTAGACCTCTTTGACGCCTTCGTTGGAAACGGGATTTCTTCATCTACAGCTAGACACATGAATTCTCAGTAACTTCTTTGTGTTGTGTGTATTCAACTCACAGAGTTGAACCTTTCTTTAGACAGAGCAGATTTGAAACACTCTTTTTGTGGATTTTACAAGTGGAGATTTCAAGCGATTTGAGGCCAATTGTAGTAAAGGAAATATCCTCGTTTAAAAACTAGACAGAATCATTCTCAGAAACTACTGTGTGATGTGTGCGTTCAACTCACAGAGTTTCACCTTTCTTTTCATAGAGCAGTTGGGAAACACTCTGTTTGTTAAGTTTGCAAGAGGATATTTGGACCACTTTGAGGCCTTCGTTGGAAACGGGATTTCTCAGGATAAGGCTAGACAGATGAATTCCCAGTAACTTCTTTGTGTTGTGTCTATTCAACTCACAGAGTTGAACCTTCCTTTAGACAGAGCAGTTTGCAAACACTCTTTTTGTGGAATTTGCAAGTGGAGATTTCAAGCGATTTCAGGCCAATCTTAGAAAGGGAAATATCTTTGTATAAAAACTAGACAGAATCATTCTCAGAAACTACTTTGTGTTATGTGCGTTGCACTCACAGAGTTTAACCTTTCTTCTCATAGAGCAGTTTGGAAACACTCTGTTTGTTAAGTCTGCAAGGGGATATTTAGACCTCTTTGACGCCTTCGTTGGAAACGGGATTTCTTCATCTACAGCTAGACACATGAATTCTCAGTAACTTCTTTGTGTTGTGTGTATTCAACTCACAGAGTTGAACCTTTCTTCAGCAGAGCAGATTTGAAACACTCTTTTTGTGGATTTTACAAGTAGAGATTTCAAGCGATTTGAGGCCAATTGTAGTAAAGGAAGTATCCTCGTTTAAAAAGTAGACAAAATCATTCTCAGAAACTACTTTGTGATGTGTGCGTTTAACTCACAGAGTTTCACCTTTCTTTTCATAGAGTAGTTTGGAAACACTCTGTTTCTTAAGTTTGCAAGAGGATATTTGGACCACTTTGAGGCCTTCGTTGGAAACGGGATTTCTCAGGATAAGGCTAGACAGATGAATTCCCAGTAACTTCTTTGTGTTGTGTCTATTCAACTCACAGAGTTGAACCTTCCTTTAGACAGAGCAGTTTGCAAACACTCTTTTTGTGGAATTTGCAAGTGGAGATTTCAAGCGATTTCAGGCCAATCTTAGAAAGGGAAATCTCTTTGTATAAAAACTAGACAGAATCATTCTCAGAAACTACTTTGTGTTGTGTGCGTTCCACTCACAGAGTTCAACCTTTCTTTTCATAGAGCAGTTTGGCAACACTCTGTTTGTTAAGTCTGCAAGGGGATATTTAGACCTCTTTGACGCCTTCGTTGGAAACGGGATTTCTTCATCTACAGCTAGACACATGAATTCTCAGTAACTTCTTTGTGTTGTGTGTATTCAACTCACAGAGTTGAACCTTTCTTTAGACAGAGCAGATTTGAAACACTCTTTTTGTGGATTTTACAAGTGGAGATTTCAAGCGATTTGAGGCCAATTGTAGTAAAGGAAATATCCTCGTTTCAAAACTAGACAGAATCATTCTCAGAAACTACTTTGTGATGTGTGCGTTCAACTCACAGAGTTTCACCTTTCTTTTCATAGAGCAGTTGGGAAACACTCTGTTTCTTAAGTTTGCAAGAGGATATTTGGACCACTTTGAGGCCTTCGTTGGAAACGGGATTACTCAGTATAATGCTAGAGAGATGAATTCCCAATAACTTCTTTGTGTTGTGTCTATTCAACTCCCAGAGTTGAACCTTCCTTTAGACAGAGCAGTTTGCAAACACTGTTTTTGTGGAATTTGCAAGTGGAGATTTCAAGCGATTTCAGGCCAATCTTAGAAAGGGAAATATCTTTGTATAAAAACTAGACAGAATCATTCTCAGAAACTACTTTGTGTTGTGTGCGTTCCACTCACAGAGTTTAACCTTTCTTTTCATAGAGCAGTTTGGAAACACTCTGTTTGTTAAGTCTGCAAGGGGATATTTAGACCTCTTTGACGCCTTCGTTGGAAACGGGATTTCTTCATCAACAGCTAGACACATGAATTCTCAGTAACTTCTTTGTGTTGTGTGTATTCAACTCACAGAGTTGAACCTTTCTTTAGACAGAGCAGATTTGAAACACTCTTTTTGTGGATTTTACAAGTGGAGATTTCAAGCGATTTGAGGCCAATTGTAGTAAAGGAAATATCCTCGTTTCAAAACTAGACAGAATCATTCTCAGAAACTACTGTGTGATGTGTGCGTTCAACTCACAGAGTTTCACCTTTCTTTTCATAGAGCAGTTGGGAAACACTCTGTTTGTTAAGTTTGCAAGAGGATATTTGGACCACTTTGAGGCCTTCGTTGGAAACGGGATTTCTCAGGATAATGCTAGACAGATGAATTCCCAGTAACTTCTTTGTGTTGTGTCTGTTCAACTGCCAGAGTTGAACCTTCCTTTAGACAGAGCAGTTTGCAAACACTCTTTTTGTGGAATTTGCAAGTGGAGATTTCAAGCGATTTCAGGCCAATCTTAGAAAGGGAAATATCTTTGTATAAAAACTAGACAGAACCATTCTCAGAAACTACTTTGTGTTGTGTGCGTTCCACTCACAGAGTTCAACCTTTCTTTTCATAGAGCAGTTTGGAAACACTCTGTTTGTTAAGTCTGCAAGGGGATATTTAGACCTCTTTGACGCCTTCGTTGGAAACGGGATTTCTTCATCTACAGCTAGACACATGAATTCTCAGTAACTTCTTTGTGTTGTGTGTATTCAACTCACAGAGTTGAACCTTTCTTTAGACAGAGCAGATTTGAAACACTCTTTTTGTGGATTTTACAAGTGGAGATTTCAAGCGATTTGAGGCCAATTGTAGTAAAGGAAATATCCTCGTTTAAAAACTAGACAGAATCATTCTCAGAAACTACTGTGTGATGTGTGCGTTCAACTCACAGAGTTTCACCTTTCTTTTCATAGAGCAGTTTGGAAACACTCTGTTTGTTAAGTTTGCAAGAGGATATTTGGACCACTTTGAGGCCTTCGTTGGAAACGGGATTTCTCAGTATAATGCTAGACAGATGAATTCCCAGTAACTTCTTTGTGTTGTGTCTATTCAACTCCCAGAGTTGAACCTTCCTTTAGACAGAGCAGTTTGCAAACACTGTTTTTGTGGAATGTGCAAGTGGAGATTTCAAGCGATTTCAGGCCAATCTTAGAAAGGGAAATATCTTTGTATAAAAACTAGACAGAATCATTCTCAGAAACTACTTTGTGTTATGTGCGTTGCACTCACAGAGTTTAACCTTTCTTCTCATAGAGCAGTTTGGAAACACTCTGTTTGTTAAGTCTGCAAGGGGATATTTAGACCTCTTTGACGCCTTCGTTGGAAACGGGATTTCTTCATCTACAGCTAGACACATGAATTCTCAGTAACTTCTTTGTGTTGTGTGTATTCAACTCACAGAGTTGAACCTTTCTTCAGCAGAGCAGATTTGAAACACTCTTTTTGTGGATTTTACAAGTAGAGATTTCAAGCGATTTGAGGCCAATTGTAGTAAAGGAAGTATCCTCGTTTAAAAAGTAGACAAAATCATTCTCAGAAACTACTTTGTGATGTGTGCGTTTAACTCACAGAGTTTCACCTTTCTTTTCATAGAGTAGTTTGGAAACACTCTGTTTCTTAAGTTTGCAAGAGGATATTTGGACCACTTTGAGGCCTTCGTTGGAAACGGGATTTCTCAGGATAAGGCTAGACAGATGAATTCCCAGTAACTTCTTTGTGTTGTGTCTATTCAACTCACAGAGTTGAACCTTCCTTTAGACAGAGCAGTTTGCAAACACTCTTTTTGTGGAATTTGCAAGTGGAGATTTCAAGCGATTTCAGGCCAATCTTAGAAAGGGAAATCTCTTTGTATAAAAACTAGACAGAATCATTCTCAGAAACTACTTTGTGTTGTGTGCGTTCCACTCACAGAGTTCAACCTTTCTTTTCATAGAGCAGTTTGGCAACACTCTGTTTGTTAAGTCTGCAAGGGGATATTTAGACCTCTTTGACGCCTTCGTTGGAAACGGGATTTCTTCATCTACAGCTAGACACATGAATTCTCAGTAACTTCTTTGTGTTGTGTGTATTCAACTCACAGAGTTGAACCTTTCTTTAGACAGAGCAGATTTGAAACACTCTTTTTGTGGATTTTACAAGTGGAGATTTCAAGCGATTTGAGGCCAATTGTAGTAAAGGAAATATCCTCGTTTCAAAACTAGACAGAATCATTCTCAGAAACTACTTTGTGATGTGTGCGTTCAACTCACAGAGTTTCACCTTTCTTTTCATAGAGCAGTTGGGAAACACTCTGTTTCTTAAGTTTGCAAGAGGATATTTGGACCACTTTGAGGCCTTCGTTGGAAACGGGATTACTCAGTATAATGCTAGACAGATGAATTCCCAGTAACTTCTTTGTGTTGTGTCTATTCAACTCCCAGAGTTGAACCTTCCTTTAGACAGAGCAGTTTGCAAACACTGTTTTTGTGGAATTTGCAAGTGGAGATTTCAAGCGATTTCAGGCCAATCTTAGAAAGGGAAATATCTTTGTATAAAAACTAGACAGAATCATTCTCAGAAACTACTTTGTGTTGTGTGCGTTCCACTCACAGAGTTTAACCTTTCTTTTCATAGAGCAGTTTGGAAACACTCTGTTTGTTAAGTCTGCAAGGGGATATTTAGACCTCTTTGACGCCTTCGTTGGAAACGGGATTTCTTCATCAACAGCTAGACACATGAATTCTCAGTAACTTCTTTGTGTTGTGTGTATTCAACTCACAGAGTTGAACCTTTCTTTAGACAGAGCAGATTTGAAACACTCTTTTTGTGGATTTTACAAGTGGAGATTTCAAGCGATTTGAGGCCAATTGTAGTAAAGGAAATATCCTCGTTTCAAAACTAGACAGAATCATTCTCAGAAACTACTGTGTGATGTGTGCGTTCAACTCACAGAGTTTCACCTTTCTTTTCATAGAGCAGTTGGGAAACACTCTGTTTGTTAAGTTTGCAAGAGGATATTTGGACCACTTTGAGGCCTTCGTTGGAAACGGGATTTCTCAGGATAATGCTAGACAGATGAATTCCCAGTAACTTCTTTGTGTTGTGTCTGTTCAACTGCCAGAGTTGAACCTTCCTTTAGACAGAGCAGTTTGCAAACACTCTTTTTGTGGAATTTGCAAGTGGAGATTTCAAGCGATTTCAGGCCAATCTTAGAAAGGGAAATATCTTTGTATAAAAACTAGACAGAACCATTCTCAGAAACTACTTTGTGTTGTGTGCGTTCCACTCACAGAGTTCAACCTTTCTTTTCATAGAGCAGTTTGGAAACACTCTGTTTGTTAAGTCTGCAAGGGGATATTTAGACCTCTTTGACGCCTTCGTTGGAAACGGGATTTCTTCATCTACAGCTAGACACATGAATTCTCAGTAACTTCTTTGTGTTGTGTGTATTCAACTCACAGAGTTGAACCTTTCTTTAGACAGAGCAGATTTGAAACACTCTTTTTGTGGATTTTACAAGTGGAGATTTCAAGCGATTTGAGGCCAATTGTAGTAAAGGAAATATCCTCGTTTAAAAACTAGACAGAATCATTCTCAGAAACTACTGTGTGATGTGTGCGTTCAACTCACAGAGTTTCACCTTTCTTTTCATAGAGCAGTTTGGAAACACTCTGTTTGTTAAGTTTGCAAGAGGATATTTGGACCACTTTGAGGCCTTCGTTGGAAACGGGATTTCTCAGTATAATGCTAGACAGATGAATTCCCAGTAACTTCTTTGTGTTGTGTCTATTCAACTCCCAGAGTTGAACCTTCCTTTAGACAGAGCAGTTTGCAAACACTGTTTTTGTGGAATGTGCAAGTGGAGATTTCAAGCGATTTCAGGCCAATCTTAGAAAGGGAAATATCTTTGTATAAAAACTAGACAGAATCATTCTCAGAAACTACTTTGTGTTGTGTGCGTTCCACTCACAGAGTTCAACCTTTCTTTTCATAGAGCAGTTTGGCAACACTCTGTTTGTTAAGTCTGCAAGGGGATATTTAGACCTCTTTGACGCCTTCGTTGGAAACGGGATTTCTTCATCTACAGCTAGACACATGAATTCTCAGTAACTTCTTTGTGTTGTGTGTATTCAACTCACAGAGTTGAACCTTTCTTTAGACAGAGCAGATTTGAAACACTCTTTTTGTGGATTTTACAAATGGAGATTTCAAGCGATTTGAGGCCAATTGTAGTAAAGGAAATATCCTCGTTTCAAAACTAGACAGAATCATTCTCAGAAACTACTGTGTGATGTGTGTGTTCAACTCACAGAGTTTCACCTTTCTTTTCATAGAGCAGTTGGGAAACACTCTGTTTGTTAAGTTTGCAAGAGGATATTTGGACCACTTTGAGGCCTTCGTTGGAAACGGGATTTCTCAGTATAATGCTAGACAGATGAATTCCCAGTAACTTCTTTGTGTTGTGTCTATTCAACTCCCAGAGTTGAACCTTCCTTTAGACAGAGCAGTTTGCAAACACTCTTTTTGTGGAATTTGCAAGTGGAGATTTCAAGCGATTTCCGGCCAATCTTAGAAAGGGAACTATCTTTGTATAAAAACTAGACAGAATCATTCTCAGAAACTACTTTGTGTTGTGTGCGTTCCACTCACAGAGTTTAACCTTTCTTTTCATAGAGCAGTTTGGAAACACTCTGTTTGTTAAGTCTGCAAGGGGATATTTAGACCTCTTTGACGCCTTCGTTGGAAACGGGATTTCTTCATATACAGCTAGACACATGAATTCTCAGTAACTTCTTTGTGTTGTGTGTATTCAACTCACAGAGTTGAACCTTTCTTTAGACAGAGCAGATTTGAAACACTCTTTTTGTGGATTTTACAAGTGGAGATTTCAAGCGATTTGAGGCCAATTGTAGTAAAGGAAATATCCTCGTTTAAAAACTAGACAGAATCATTCTCAGAAACTACTGTGTGATGTGTGCGTTCAACTCACAGAGTTTCACCTTTCTTTTCATAGAGCAGTTTGGAAACACTCTGTTTGTTAAGTTTGCAAGAGGATATTTGGACCACTTTGAGGCCTTCGTTGGAAACGGGATTTCTCAGTATAATGCTAGACAGATGAATTCCCAGTAACTTCTTTGTGTTGTGTCTATTCAACTCACAGAGTTGAACCTTCCTTTAGACAGAGCAGTTTGCAAACACTCTTTTTGTGGAATTTGCAAGTGGAGATTTCAAGCGATTTCAGGCCAATCTTAGAAAGGGAAATCTCTTTGTATAAAAACTAGACAGAATCATTCTCAGAAACTACTTTGTGTTGTGTGCGTTCCACTCACAGAGTTTAACCTTTCTTTTCATAGAGGAGTTTGGAAACACTCTGTTTGTTAAGTCTGCAAGGGGATATTTAGACCTCTTTGACGCCTTCGTTGGAAACGGGATTTCTTCATCTACAGCTAGACACATGAATTCTCAGTAACTTCTTTGTGTTGTGTGTATTCAACTCACAGAGTTGAACCTTTCTTCAGCAGAGCAGATTTGAAACACTCTTTTTGTGGATTTTACAAGTAGAGATTTCAAGCGATTTGAGGCCAATTGTAGTAAAGGAAGTATCCTCGTTTAAAAAGTAGACAAAATCATTCTCAGAAACTACTTTGTGATGTGTGCGTTTAACTCACAGAGTTTCACCTTTCTTTTCATAGAGTAGTTTGGAAACACTCTGTTTCTTAAGTCTGCAAGGGGATATTTAGACCTCTTTGACGCCTTCGTTGGAAACGGGATTTCTTCATCTACAGCTAGACACATGAATTCTCAGTAACTTCTTTGTGTTGTGTGTATTCAACTCACAGAGTTGAACCTTTCTTTAGACAGAGCAGATTTGAAACACTCTTTTTGTGGATTTTACAAATGGAGATTTCAAGCGATTTGAGGCCAATTGTAGTAAAGGAAATATCCTCGTTTCAAAACTAGACAGAATCATTCTCAGAAACTACTGTGTGATGTGTGTGTTCAACTCACAGAGTTTCACCTTTCTTTTCATAGAGCAGTTGGGAAACACTCTGTTTCTTAAGTTTGCAAGAGGATATTTGGACCACTTTGAGGCCTTCGTTGGAAACGGGATTTCTCAGTATAATGCTAGACAGATGAATTCCCAGTAACTTCTTTGTGTTGTGTCTATTCAACTCCCAGAGTTGAACCTTCCTTTAGACAGAGCAGTTTGCAAACACTCTTTTTGTGGAATTTGCAAGTGGAGATTTCAAGCGATTTCCGGCCAATCTTAGAAAGGGAACTATCTTTGTATAAAAACTAGACAGAATCATTCTCAGAAACTACTTTGTGTTGTGTGCGTTCCACTCACAGAGTTTAACCTTTCTTTTCATAGAGCAGTTTGGAAACACTCTGTTTGTTAAGTCTGCAAGGGGATATTTAGACCTCTTTGACGCCTTCGTTGGAAACGGGATTTCTTCATATACAGCTAGACACATGAATTCTCAGTAACTTCTTTGTGTTGTGTGTATTCAACTCACAGAGTTGAACCTTTCTTTAGACAGAGCAGATTTGAAACACTCTTTTTGTGGATTTTACAAGTGGAGATTTCAAGCGATTTGAGGCCAATTGTAGTAAAGGAAATATCCTCGTTTAAAAACTAGACAGAATCATTCTCAGAAACTACTGTGTGATGTGTGCGTTCAACTCACAGAGTTTCACCTTTCTTTTCATAGAGCAGTTTGGAAACACTCTGTTTGTTAAGTTTGCAAGAGGATATTTGGACCACTTTGAGGCCTTCGTTGGAAACGGGATTTCTCAGTATAATGCTAGACAGATGAATTCCCAGTAACTTCTTTGTGTTGTGTCTATTCAACTCACAGAGTTGAACCTTCCTTTAGACAGAGCAGTTTGCAAACACTCTTTTTGTGGAATTTGCAAGTGGAGATTTCAAGCGATTTCAGGCCAATCTTAGAAAGGGAAATCTCTTTGTATAAAAACTAGACAGAATCATTCTCAGAAACTACTTTGTGTTGTGTGCGTTCCACTCACAGAGTTTAACCTTTCTTTTCATAGAGGAGTTTGGAAACACTCTGTTTGTTAAGTCTGCAAGGGGATATTTAGACCTCTTTGACGCCTTCGTTGGAAACGGGATTTCTTCATCTACAGCTAGACACATGAATTCTCAGTAACTTCTTTGTGTTGTGTGTATTCAACTCACAGAGTTGAACCTTTCTTCAGCAGAGCAGATTTGAAACACTCTTTTTGTGGATTTTACAAGTAGAGATTTCAAGCGATTTGAGGCCAATTGTAGTAAAGGAAGTATCCTCGTTTAAAAAGTAGACAAAATCATTCTCAGAAACTACTTTGTGATGTGTGCGTTTAACTCACAGAGTTTCACCTTTCTTTTCATAGAGTAGTTTGGAAACACTCTGTTTGTTAAGTTTGCAAGAGGATATTTGGACCACTTTGAGGCCTTCGTTGGAAACGGGATTTCTCAGGATAAGGCTAGACAGATGAATTCCCAGTAACTTCTTTGTGTTGTGTCTATTCAACTCACAGAGTTGAACCTTCCTTTAGACAGAGCAGTTTGCAAACACTCTTTTTGTGGAATTTGCAAGTGGAGATTTCAAGCGATTTCCGGCCAATCTTAGAAAGGGAACTATCTTTGTATAAAAACTAGACAGAATCATTCTCAGAAACTACTTTGTGTTGTGTGCGTTCCACTCACAGAGTTTAACCTTTCTTTTCATAGAGCAGTTTGGAAACACTCTGTTTGTTAAGTCTGCAAGGGGATATTTAGACCTCTTTGACGCCTTCGTTGGAAACGGGATTTCTTCATATACAGCTAGACACATGAATTCTCAGTAACTTCTTTGTGTTGTGTGTATTCAACTCACAGAGTTGAACCTTTCTTTAGACAGAGCAGATTTGAAACACTCTTTTTGTGGATTTTACAAGTGGAGATTTCAAGCGATTTGAGGCCAATTGTAGTAAAGGAAATATCCTCGTTTAAAAACTAGACAGAATCATTCTCAGAAACTACTGTGTGATGTGTGCGTTCAACTCACAGAGTTTCACCTTTCTTTTCATAGAGCAGTTTGGAAACACTCTGTTTGTTAAGTTTGCAAGAGGATATTTGGACCACTTTGAGGCCTTCGTTGGAAACGGGATTTCTCAGTATAATGCTAGACAGATGAATTCCCAGTAACTTCTTTGTGTTGTGTCTATTCAACTCACAGAGTTGAACCTTCCTTTAGACAGAGCAGTTTGCAAACACTCTTTTTGTGGAATTTGCAAGTGGAGATTTCAAGCGATTTCAGGCCAATCTTAGAAAGGGAAATCTCTTTGTATAAAAACTAGACAGAATCATTCTCAGAAACTACTTTGTGTTGTGTGCGTTCCACTCACAGAGTTTAACCTTTCTTTTCATAGAGGAGTTTGGAAACACTCTGTTTGTTAAGTCTGCAAGGGGATATTTAGACCTCTTTGACGCCTTCGTTGGAAACGGGATTTCTTCATCTACAGCTAGACACATGAATTCTCAGTAACTTCTTTGTGTTGTGTGTATTCAACTCACAGAGTTGAACCTTTCTTCAGCAGAGCAGATTTGAAACACTCTTTTTGTGGATTTTACAAGTAGAGATTTCAAGCGATTTGAGGCCAATTGTAGTAAAGGAAGTATCCTCGTTTAAAAAGTAGACAAAATCATTCTCAGAAACTACTTTGTGATGTGTGCGTTTAACTCACAGAGTTTCACCTTTCTTTTCATAGAGTAGTTTGGAAACACTCTGTTTGTTAAGTTTGCAAGAGGATATTTGGACCACTTTGAGGCCTTCGTTGGAAACGGGATTTCTCAGGATAAGGCTAGACAGATGAATTCCCAGTAACTTCTTTGTGTTGTGTCTATTCAACTCACAGAGTTGAACCTTCCTTTAGACAGAGCAGTTTGCAAACACTCTTTTTGTGGAATTTGCAAGTGGAGATTTCAAGCGATTTCAGGCCAATCTTAGAAAGGGAAATATCTTTGTATAAAAACTAGACAGAATCATTCTCAGAAACTACTTTGTGTTGTGTGCGTTCCACTCACAGAGTTCAACCTTTCTTTTCATAGAGCAGTTTGGCAACACTCTGTTTGTTAAGTCTGCAAGGGGATATTTAGACCTCTTTGACGCCTTCGTTGGAAATGGGATTTCTTCATCTACAGCTAGACACATGAATTCTCAGTAACTTCTTTGTGTTGTGTGTATTCAACTCACAGAGTTGAACCTTTCTTTAGACAGAGCAGATTTGAAACACTCGTTTTGTGGATTTTACAAGTGGAGATTTCAAGCGATTTGAGGCCAATTGTAGTAAAGGAAATATCCTCGTTTCAAAACTAGACAGAATCATTCTCAGAAACTACTTTGTGATGTGTGCGTTCAACTCACAGAGTTTCACCTTTCTTTTCATAGAGCAGTTGGGAAACACTCTGTTTCTTAAGTTTGCAAGAGGATATTTGGACCAATTTGAGGCCTTCGTTGGAAACGGGATTACTCAGTATAATGCTAGACAGATGAATTCCCAGTAACTTCTTTGTGTTGTGTCTATTCAACTCACAGAGTTGAACCTTCCTTTAGACAGAGCAGTTTGCAAACACTGTTTTTGTGGAATTTGCAAGTGGAGATTTCAAGCGATTTCAGGCCAATCTTAGAAAGGGAAATATCTTTGTATAAAAACTAGACAGAATCATTCTCAGAAACTACTTTGTGTTGTGTGCGTTCCACTCACAGAGTTTAACCTTTCTTTTCATAGAGCAGTTTGGCAACACTCTGTTTGTTAAGTCTGCAAGGGGATATTTAGACCTCTTTGACGCCTTCGTTGGAAACGGGATTTCTTCATCTACAGCTAGACACATGAATTCTCAGTAACTTCTTTATGTTGTGTGTATTCAACTCACAGAGTTGAACCTTTCTTTAGACAGAGCAGATTTGAAACACTCTTTTTGTGGATTTTACAAGTGGAGATTTCAAGCGATTTGAGGCCAATTGTAGTAAAGGAAATATCCTCGTTTAAAAACTAGACAGAATCATTCTCAGAAACTACTGTGTGATGTGTGTGTTCAACTCACAGAGTTTCACCTTTCTTTTCATAGAGCAGTTGGGAAACACTCTGTTTGTTAAGTTTGCAAGAGGATATTTGGACCACTTTGAGGCCTTCGTTGGAAACGGGATTTCTCAGGATAATGCTAGACAGATGAATTCCCAGTAACTTCTTTGTGTTGTGTCTGTTCAACTGCCAGAGTTGAACCTTCCTTTAGAGAGAGCAGTTTGCAAACACTCTTTTTGTGGAATTTGCAAGTGGAGATTTCAAGCGATTTCAGGCCAATCTTAGAAAGGGAAATATCTTTGTATAAAAACTAGACAGAACCATTCTCAGAAACTACTTTGTGTTGTGTGCGTTCCACTCACAGAGTTCAACCTTTCTTTTCATAGAGCAGTTTGGAAACACTCTGTTTGTTACGTCTGCAAGGGGATATTTAGACCTCTTTGACGCCTTCTTTGGAAACGGGATTTCTTCATCTACAGCTACACACATGAATTCTCAGTAACTTCTTTGTGTTGTGTGTATTCAACTCACAGAGTTGAACCTTTCTTTAGACAGAGCAGATTTGAAACACTCTTTTTGTGGATTTTACAAGTGGAGATTTCAAGCGATTTGAGGCCAATTGTAGTAAAGGATATATCCTCGTTTAAAAACTAGACAGAATCATTCTCAGAAACTACTGTGTGATGTGTGCGTTCAACTCACAGAGTTTCACCTTTCTTTTCATAGAGCAGTTTGGAAACACTCTGTTTGTTAAGTTTGCAAGAGGATATTTGGACCACTTTGAGGCCTTCGTTGGAAACGGGATTTCTCAGTATAATGCTAGACAGATGAATTCCCAGTAACTTCTTTGTGTTGTGTCTATTCAACTCACAGAGTTGAACCTTCCTTTAGACAGAGCAGTTTGCAAACACTGTTTTTGTGGAATGTGCAAGTGGAGATTTCAAGCGATTTCAGGCCAATCTTAGAAAGGGAAATATCTTTGTATAAAAACTAGACAGAATCATTCTCAGAAACTACTTTGTGTTGTGTGCGTTCCACTCACAGAGTTTAACCTTGCTTTTCATAGAGCAGTTTGGAAACACTCTGTTTGTTAAGTCTGCAAGGGGATATTTAGACCTCTTTGACGCCTTCGTTGGAAACGGGATTTCTTCATCTACAGCTAGACACATGAATTCTCAGTAACTTCTTTGTGTTGTGTGTATTCAACTCACAGAGTTGAACCTTTCTTTAGACAGAGCAGATTTGAAACACTCTTTTTGTGGATTTTACAAATGGAGATTTCAAGCGATTTGAGGCCAATTGTAGTAAAGGAAATATCCTCGTTTCAAAACTAGACAGAATCATTCTCAGAAACTACTGTGTGATGTGTGTGTTCAACTCACAGAGTTTCACCTTTCTTTTCATAGAGCAGTTGGGAAACACTCTGTTTCTTAAGTTTGCAAGAGGATATTTGGACCACTTTGAGGCCTTCGTTGGAAACGGGATTTCTCAGTATAATGCTAGACAGATGAATTCCCAGTAACTTCTTTGTGTTGTGTCTATTCAACTCCCAGAGTTGAACCTTCCTTTAGACAGAGCAGTTTGCAAACACTCTTTTTGTGGAATTTGCAAGTGGAGATTTCAAGCGATTTCCGGCCAATCTTAGAAAGGGAACTATCTTTGTATAAAAACTAGACAGAAGCATTCTCAGAAACTACTTTGTGTTGTGTGCGTTCCACTCACAGAGTTTAACCTTTCTTTTCATAGAGCAGTTTGGAAACACTCTGTTTGTTAAGTCTGCAAGGGGATATTTAGACCTCTTTGACGCCTTCGTTGGAAACGGGATTTCTTCATATACAGCTAGACACATGAATTCTCAGTAACTTCTTTGTGTTGTGTGTATTCAACTCACAGAGTTGAACCTTTCTTTAGACAGAGCAGATTTGAAACACTCTTTTTGTGGATTTTACAAGTGGAGATTTCAAGCGATTTGAGGCCAATTGTAGTAAAGGAAATATCCTCGTTTCAAAACTAGACAGAATCATTCTCAGAAACTACTGTGTGATGTGTGTGTTCAACTCACAGAGTTTCACCTTTCTTTTCATAGAGCAGTTGGGAAACACTCTGTTTGTTAAGTTTGCAAGAGGATATTTGGACCACTTAGAGGCCTTCGTTGGAAACGGGATTTCTCAGGATAATGCTAGACAGATGAATTCCCAGTAACTTCTTTGTGTTGTGTCTGTTCAACTGCCAGAGTTGAACCTTCCTTTAGACAGAGCAGTTTGCAAACACTCTTTTTGTGGAATTTGCAAGTGGAGATTTCAAGCGATTTCAGGCCAATCTTAGAAAGGGAAATATCTTTGTATAAAAACTAGACAGAACCATTCTCAGAAACTACTTTGTGTTGTGTGCGTTCCACTCACAGAGTTCAACCTTTCTTTTCATAGAGCAGTTTGGAAACACTCTGTTTGTTACGTCTGCAAGGGGATATTTAGACCTCTTTGACGCCTTCGTTGGAAACGGGATTTCTTCATCTACAGCTAGACACATGAATTCTCAGTAACTTCTTTGTGTTGTGTGTATTCAACTCACAGAGTTGAACCTTTCTTCAGCAGAGCAGATTTGAAACACTCTTTTTGTGGATTTTACAAGTAGAGATTTCAAGCGATTTGAGGCCAATTGTAGTAAAGGAAGTATCCTCGTTTAAAAAGTAGACAAAATCATTCTCAGAAACTACTTTGTGATGTGTGCGTTTAACTCACAGAGTTTCACCTTTCTTTTCATAGAGTAGTTTGGAAACACTCTGTTTGTTAAGTTTGCAAGAGGATATTTGGACCACTTTGAGGCCTTCGTTGGAAACGGGATTTCTCAGGATAAGGCTAGACAGATGAATTCCCAGTAACTTCTTTGTGTTGTGTCTATTCAACTCACAGAGTTGAACCTTCCTTTAGACAGAGCAGTTTGCAAACACTCTTTTTGTGGAATTTGCAAGTGGAGATTTCAAGCGATTTCAGGCCAATCTTAGAAAGGGAAATATCTTTGTATAAAAACTAGACAGAATCATTCTCAGAAACTACTTTGTGTTGTGTGCGTTCCACTCACAGAGTTCAACCTTTCTTTTCATAGAGCAGTTTGGCAACACTCTGTTTGTTAAGTCTGCAAGGGGATATTTAGACCTCTTTGACGCCTTCGTTGGAAACGGGATTTCTTCATCTACAGCTAGACACATGAATTCTCAGTAACTTCTTTGTGTTGTGTGTATTCAACTCACAGAGTTGAACCTTTCTTTAGACAGAGCAGATTTGAAACACTCTTTTTGTGGATTTTACAAATGGAGATTTCAAGCGATTTGAGGCCAATTGTAGTAAAGGAAATATCCTCGTTTCAAAACTAGACAGAATCATTCTCAGAAACTACTGTGTGATGTGTGTGTTCAACTCACAGAGTTTCACCTTTCTTTTCATAGAGCAGTTGGGAAACACTCTGTTTCTTAAGTTTGCAAGAGGATATTTGGACCACTTTGAGGCCTTCGTTGGAAACGGGATTTCTCAGTATAATGCTAGACAGATGAATTCCCAGTAACTTCTTTGTGTTGTGTCTATTCAACTCCCAGAGTTGAACCTTCCTTTAGACAGAGCAGTTTGCAAACACTCTTTTTGTGGAATTTGCAAGTGGAGATTTCAAGCGATTTCCGGCCAATCTTAGAAAGGGAACTATCTTTGTATAAAAACTAGACAGAATCATTCTCAGAAACTACTTTGTGTTGTGTGCGTTCCACTCACAGAGTTTAACCTTTCTTTTCATAGAGCAGTTTGGAAACACTCTGTTTGTTAAGTCTGCAAGGGGATATTTAGACCTCTTTGACGCCTTCGTTGGAAACGGGATTTCTTCATATACAGCTAGACACATGAATTCTCAGTAACTTCTTTGTGTTGTGTGTATTCAACTCACAGAGTTGAACCTTTCTTTAGACAGAGCAGATTTGAAACACTCTTTTTGTGGATTTTACAAGTGGAGATTTCAAGCGATTTGAGGCCAATTGTAGTAAAGGAAATATCCTCGTTTCAAAACTAGACAGAATCATTCTCAGAAACTACTGTGTGATGTGTGTGTTCAACTCACAGAGTTTCACCTTTCTTTTCATAGAGCAGTTGGGAAACACTCTGTTTGTTAAGTTTGCAAGAGGATATTTGGACCACTTAGAGGCCTTCGTTGGAAACGGGATTTCTCAGGATAATGCTAGACAGATGAATTCCCAGTAACTTCTTTGTGTTGTGTCTGTTCAACTGCCAGAGTTGAACCTTCCTTTAGACAGAGCAGTTTGCAAACACTCTTTTTGTGGAATTTGCAAGTGGAGATTTCAAGCGATTTCAGGCCAATCTTAGAAAGGGAAATATCTTTGTATAAAAACTAGACAGAATCATTCTCAGAAACTACTTTGTGTTGTGTGCGTTCCACTCACAGAGTTCAACCTTTCTTTTCATAGAGCAGTTTGGAAACACTCTGTTTGTTACGTCTGCAAGGGGATATTTAGACCTCTTTGACGCCTTCGTTGGAAACGGGATTTCTTCATCTACAGCTAGACACATGAATTCTCAGTAACTTCTTTGTGTTGTGTGTATTCAACTCACAGAGTTGAACCTTTCTTTAGACAGAGCAGATTTGAAACACTCTTTTTGTGGATTTTACAAGTGGAGATTTCAAGCGATTTGAGGCCAATTGTAGTAAAGGAAATATCCTCGTTTAAAAACTAGACAGAATCATTCTCAGAAACTACTGTGTGATGTGTGCGTTCAACTCACAGAGTTTCACCTTTCTTTTCATAGAGCAGTTTGGAAACACTCTGTTTGTTAAGTTTGCAAGAGGATATTTGGACCACTTTGAGGCCTTCGTTGGAAACGGGATTTCTCAGTATAATGCTAGACAGATGAATTCCCAGTAACTTCTTTGTGTTGTGTCTATTCAACTCACAGAGTTGAACCTTCCTTTAGACAGAGCAGTTTGCAAACACTGTTTTTGTGGAATGTGCAAGTGGAGATTTCAAGCGATTTCAGGCCAATCTTAGAAAGGGAAATATCTTTGTATAAAAACTAGACAGAATCATTCTCAGAAACTACTTTGTGTTGTGTGCGTTCCACTCACAGAGTTTAACCTTGCTTTTCATAGAGCAGTTTGGAAACACTCTGTTTGTTAAGTCTGCAAGGGGATATTTAGACCTCTTTGACGCCTTCGTTGGAAACGGGATTTCTTCATCTACAGCTAGACACATGAATTCTCAGTAACTTCTTTGTGTTGTGTGTATTCAACTCACAGAGTTGAACCTTTCTTCAGCAGAGCAGATTTGAAACACTCTTTTTGTGGATTTTACAAGTGGAGATTTCAAGCGATTTGAGGCCAATTGTAGTAAAGGAAGTATCCTCGTTTAAAAAGTAGACAAAATCATTCTCAGAAACTACTTTGTGATGTGTGCGTTTAACTCACAGAGTTTCACCTTTCTTTTCATAGAGTAGTTTGGAAACACTCTGTTTGTTAAGTTTGCAAGAGGATATTTGGACCACTTTGAGGCCTTCGTTGGAAACGGGATTTCTCAGGATAAGGCTAGACAGATGAATTCCCAGTAACTTCTTTGTGTTGTGTCTATTCAACTCACAGAGTTGAACCTTCCTTTAGACAGAGCAGTTTGCAAACACTCTTTTTGTGGAATTTGCAAGTGGAGATTTCAAGCGATTTCAGGCCAATCTTAGAAAGGGAAATATCTTTGTATAAAAACTAGACAGAATCATTCTCAGAAACTACTTTGTGTTGTGTGCGTTCCACTCACAGAGTTCAACCTTTCTTTTCATAGAGCAGTTTGGCAACACACTGTTTGTTAAGTCTGCAAGGGGATATTTAGACCTCTTTGACGCCTTCGTTGGAAACGGGATTTCTTCATCTACAGCTAGACACATGAATTCTCAGTAACTTCTTTGTGTTGTGTGTATTCAACTCACAGAGTTGAACCTTTCTTTAGACAGAGCAGATTTGAAACACTCTTTTTGTGGATTTTACAAGTGGAGATTTCAAGCGATTTGAGGCCAATTGTAGTAAAGGAAATATCCTCGTTTCAAAACTAGACAGAATCATTCTCAGAAACTACTGTGTGATGTGTGTGTTCAACTCACAGAGTTTCACCTTTCTTTTCATAGAGCAGTTGGGAAACACTCTGTTTGTTAAGTTTGCAAGAGGATATTTGGACCACTTTGAGGCCTTCGTTGGAAACGGGATTTCTCAGTATAATGCTAGACAGATGAATTCCCAGTAACTTCTTTGTGTTGTGTCTATTCAACTCCCAGAGTTGAACCTTCCTTTAGACAGAGCAGTTTGCAAACACTCTTTTTGTGGAATTTGCAAGTGGAGATTTCAAGCGATTTCCGGCCAATCTTAGAAAGGGAACTATCTTTGTATAAAAACTAGACAGAATCATTCTCAGAAACTACTTTGTGTTGTGTGCGTTCCACTCACAGAGTTTAACCTTTCTTTTCATAGAGCAGTTTGGAAACACTCTGTTTGTTAAGTCTGCAAGGGGATATTTAGACCTCTTTGACGCCTTCGTTGGAAACGGGATTTCTTCATATACAGCTAGACACATGAATTCTCAGTAACTTCTTTGTGTTGTGTGTATTCAACTCACAGAGTTGAACCTTTCTTTAGACAGAGCAGATTTGAAACACTCTTTTTGTGGATTTTACAAGTGGAGATTTCAAGCGATTTGAGGCCAATTGTAGTAAAGGAAATATCCTCGTTTAAAAACTAGACAGAATCATTCTCAGAAACTACTGTGTGATGTGTGTGTTCAACTCACAGAGTTTCACCTTTCTTTTCATAGAGCAGTTGGGAAACACTCTGTTTGTTAAGTTTGCAAGAGGATATTTGGACCACTTTGAGGCCTTCGTTGGAAACGGGATTTCTCAGGATAATGCTAGACAGATGAATTCCCAGTAACTTCTTTGTGTTGTGTCTGTTCAACTGCCAGAGTTGAACCTTCCTTTAGACAGAGTAGTTTGCAAACACTCTTTTTGTGGAATTTGCAAGTGGAGATTTCAAGCGATTTCAGGCCAATCTTAGAAAGGGAAATATCTTTGTATAAAAACTAGACAGAACCATTCTCAGAAACTACTTTGTGTTGTGTGCGTTCCACTCACAGAGTTCAACCTTTCTTTTCATAGAGCAGTTTGGAAACACTCTGTTTGTTACGTCTGCAAGGGGATATTTAGACCTCTTTGACGCCTTCGTTGGAAACGGGATTTCTTCATCTACAGCTAGACACATGAATTCTCAGTAACTTCTTTGTGTTGTGTGTATTCAACTCACAGAGTTGAACCCTTCTTTAGACAGAGCAGACTTGAAACACTCTTTTTGTGGATTTTACAAGTGGAGATTTCAAGCGATTTGAGGCCAATTGTAGTAAAGGAAATATCCTCGTTTCAAAACTAGACAGAATCATTCTCAGAAACTACTGTGTGATGTGTGCGTTCAACTCACAGAGTTTCACCTTTCTTTTCATAGAGCAGTTTGGAAACACTCTGTTTGTTAAGTTTGCAAGAGGATATTTGGACCACTTTGAGGCCTTCGTTGGAAACGGGATTTCTCAGTATAATGCTAGACAGATGAATTCCCAGTAACTTCTTTGTGTTGTGTCTATTCAACTCACAGAGTTGAACCTTCCTTTAGACAGAGCAGTTTGCAAACACTGTTTTTGTGGAATTTGCAAGTGGAGATTTCAAGCGATTTCAGGCCAATCTTAGAAAGGGAAATATCTTTGTATAAAAACTAGACAGAATCATTCTCAGAAACTACTTTGTGTTGTGTGCGTTCCACTCACAGAGTTTAACCTTTCTTTTCATAGAGCAGTTTGGAAACACTCTGTTTGTTAAGTCTGCAAGGGGATATTTAGACCTCTTTGACGCCTTCGTTGGAAACGGGATTTCTTCATCTACAGCTAGACACATGAATTCTCAGTAACTTCTTTGTGTTGTGTGTATTCAACTCACAGAGTTGAACCTTTCTTCAGCAGAGCAGATTTGAAACACTCTTTTTGTGGATTTTACAAGTAGAGATTTCAAGCGATTTGAGGCCAATTGTAGTAAAGGAAGTATCCTCGTTTAAAAAGTAGACAAAATCATTCTCAGAAACTACTTTGTGATGTGTGCGTTTAACTCACAGAGTTTCACCTTTCTTTTCATAGAGTAGTTTGGAAACACTCTGTTTGTTAAGTTTGCAAGAGGATATTTGGACCACTTTGAGGCCTTCGTTGGAAACGGGATTTCTCAGGATAAGGCTAGACAGATGAATTCCCAGTAACTTCTTTGTGTTGTGTCTATTCAACTCACAGAGTTGAACCTTCCTTTAGACAGAGCAGTTTGCAAACACTCTTTTTGTGGAATTTGCAAGTGGAGATTTCAAGCGATTTCAGGCCAATCTTAGAAAGGGAAATATCTTTGTATAAAAACTAGACAGAATCATTCTCAGAAACTACTTTGTGTTGTGTGCGTTCCACTCACAGAGTTCAACCTTTCTTTTCATAGAGCAGTTTGGCAACACTCTGTTTGTTAAGTCTGCAAGGGGATATTTAGACCTCTTTGACGCCTTCGTTGGAAACGGGATTTCTTCATCTACAGCTAGACACATGAATTCTCAGTAACTTCTTTGTGTTGTGTGTATTCAACTCACAGAGTTGAACCTTTCTTTAGACAGAGCAGATTTGAAACACTCTTTTTGTGGATTTTACAAGTGGAGATTTCAAGCGATTTGAGGCCAATTGTAGTAAAGGAAATATCCTCGTTTCAAAACTAGACAGAATCATTCTCAGAAACTACTGTGTGATGTGTGTGTTCAACTCACAGAGTTTCACCTTTCTTTTCATAGAGCAGTTTGGAAACACTCTGTTTCTTAAGTTTGCAAGAGGATATTTGGACCACTTTGAGGCCTTCGTTGGAAACGGGATTTCTCAGGATAATGCTAGACAGATGAATTCCCAGTAACTTCTTTGTGTTGTGTCTGTTCAACTGCCAGAGTTGAACCTTCCTTTAGTCAGAGCAGTTTGCAAACACTCTTTTTGTGGAATTTGCAAGTGGAGATTTCAAGCGATTTCAGGCCAATCTTAGAAAGGGAAATATCTTTGTATAAAAACTAGACAGAATCATTCTCAGAAACTACTTTGTGTTGTGTGCGTTCCACTCACAGAGTTTAACCTTTCTTTTCATAGAGCAGTTTGGAAACACTCTGTTTGTTACGTCTGCAAGGGGATATTTAGACCTCTTTGACGCCTTCGTTGGAAACGGGATTTCTTCATCTACAGCTAGACACATGAATTCTCAGTAACTTCTTTGTGTTGTGTGTATTCAACTCACAGAGTTGAACCTTTCTTTAGACAGAGCAGATTTGAAACACTCTTTTTGTGGATTTTACAAGTGGAGATTTCAAGCGATTTGAGGCCAATTGTAGTAAAGGAAATATCCTCGTTTCAAAACTAGACAGAATCATTCTCAGAAACTACTGTGTGATGTGTGCGTTCAACTCACAGAGTTTCACCTTTCTTTTCATAGAGCAGTTTGGAAACACTCTGTTTGTTAAGTTTGCAAGAGGATATTTGGACCACTTTGAGGCCTTCGTTGGAAACGGGATTTCTCAGTATAATGCTAGACAGATGAATTCCCAGTAACTTCTTTGTGTTGTGTCTATTCAACTCACAGAGTTGAACCTTCCTTTAGACAGAGCAGTTTGCAAACACTGTTTTTGTGGAATTTGCAAGTGGAGATTTCAAGCGATTTCAGGCCAATCTTAGAAAGGGAAATATCTTTGTATAAAAACTAGACAGAATCATTCTCAGAAACTACTTTGTGTTGTGTGCGTTCCACTCACAGAGTTTAACCTTTCTTTTCATAGAGCAGTTTGGAAACACTCTGTTTGTTAAGTCTGCAAGGGGATATTTAGACCTCTTTGACGCCTTCGTTGGAAACGGGATTTCTTCATCTACAGCTAGACACATGAATTCTCAGTAACTTCTTTGTGTTGTGTGTATTCAACTCACAGAGTTGAACCTTTCTTCAGCAGAGCAGATTTGAAACACTCTTTTTGTGGATTTTACAAGTAGAGATTTCAAGCGATTTGAGGCCAATTGTAGTAAAGGAAGTATCCTCGTTTAAAAAGTAGACAAAATCATTCTCAGAAACTACTTTGTGATGTGTGCGTTTAACTCACAGAGTTTCACCTTTCTTTTCATAGAGTAGTTTGGAAACACTCTGTTTGTTAAGTTTGCAAGAGGATATTTGGACCACTTTGAGGCCTTCGTTGGAAACGGGATTTCTCAGGATAAGGCTAGACAGATGAATTCCCAGTAACTTCTTTGTGTTGTGTCTATTCAACTCACAGAGTTGAACCTTCCTTTAGACAGAGCAGTTTGCAAACACTCTTTTTGTGGAATTTGCAAGTGGAGATTTCAAGCGATTTAAGGCCAATCTTAGAAAGGGAAATATCTTTGTATAAAAACTAGACAGAATCATTCTCAGAAACTACTTTGTGTTGTGTGCGTTCCACTCACAGAGTTCAACCTTTCTTTTCATAGAGCAGTTTGGCAACACTCTGTTTGTTAAGTCTGCAAGGGGATATTTAGACCTCTTTGACGCCTTCGTTGGAAACGGGATTTCTTCATCTACAGCTAGACACATGAATTCTCAGTAACTTCTTTGTGTTGTGTGTATTCAACTCACAGAGTTGAACCTTTCTTTAGACAGAGCAGATTTGAAACACTCTTTTTGTGGATTTTACAAGTGGAGATTTCAAGCGATTTGAGGCCAATTGTAGTAAAGGAAATATCCTCGTTTCAAAACTAGACAGAATCATTCTCAGAAACTACTGTGTGATGTGTGTGTTCAACTCACAGAGTTTCACCTTTCTTTTCATAGAGCAGTTTGGAAACACTCTGTTTATTAAGTTTGCAAGAGGATATTTGGACCACTTTGAGGCCTTCGTTGGAAACGGGATTTCTCAGGATAATGCTAGACAGATGAATTCCCAGTAACTTCTTTGTGTTGTGTCTGTTCAACTGCCAGAGTTGAACCTTCCTTTAGACAGAGCAGTTTGCAAACACTCTTTTTGTGGAATTTGCAAGTGGAGATTTCAAGCGATTTCAGGCCAATCTTAGAAAGGGAAATATCTTTGTATAAAAAATAGACAGAATCATTCTCAGAAACTACTTTGTGTTATGTGCGTTCCACTCACAGAGTTCAACCTTTCTTTTCATAGAGCAGTTTGGAAACACTCTGTTTGTTAAGTCTGCAAGGGGATATTTAGACCTCTTTGACGCCTTCGTTGGAAACGGGATTTCTTCATCTACAGCTAGACACATGAATTCTCAGTAACTTCTTTGTGTTGTGTGTATTCAACTCACAGAGTTGAACCTTTCTTTAGACAGAGCAGATTTGAAACACTCTTTTTGTGGATTTTACAAGTGGAGATTTCAAGCGATTTGAGGCCAATTGTAGTAAAGGAAATATCCTCGTTTAAAAACTAGACAGAATCATTCTCAGAAACTACTGTGTGATGTGTGCGTTCAACTCACAGAGTTTCACCTTTCTTTTCATAGAGCAGTTTGGAAACACTCTGTTTGTTAAGTTTGCAAGAGGATATTTGGACCACTTTGAGGCCTTCGTTGGAAACGGGATTTCTCAGTATAATCCTAGACAGATGAATTCCCAGTAACTTCTCTGTGTTGTGTCTATCCAACTCACAGAGTTGAACCTTCCTTTAGACAGAGCAGTTTGCGAACACTGTTTTTGTGGAATTTGCAAGTGGAGATTTCAAGCGATTTCAGGCCAATCTTAGAAAGGGAAATATCTTTGTATAAAAACTAGACAGAATCATTCTCAGAAACTACTTTGTGTTGTGTGCGTTCCACTCACAGAGTTTAACCTTTCTTTTCATAGAGCAGTTTGGAAACACTCTGTTTGTTAAGTCTGCAAGGGGATATTTAGACCTCTTTGACGCCTTCGTTCGAAACGGGATTTCTTCATCTACAGCTAGACACATGAATTCTCAGTAACTTCTTTGTGTTGTGTGTATTCAACTCACAGAGTTGAACCTTTCTTTAGACAGAGCAGATTTGAAACACTCTTTTTGTGGATTTTACAAGTGGAGATTTCAAGCGATTTGAGGCCAATTGTAGTAAAGGAAATATCCTCGTTTCAATACTAGACAGAATCACTCTCAGAAACTACTGTGTGATGTGCGCGTTCAACTCACAAAGTTTCACCTTTCTTTTCATAGAGCAGTTTGGAAACACTCTGTTTGTTAAGTTTGCAAGAGGATATTTGGACCACTTTGAGGCCTTCGTTGGAAACGGGATTTCTCAGGATAATGCTAGACAGATGAATTCCCAGTAACTTCTTTGTGTTGTGTCTGTTCAACTGCCAGAGTTGAACCTTCCTTTAGACAGAGAAGTTTGCAAACACTCTTTTTGTGGAATTTGCAAGTGGAGATTTCAAGCGATTTCAGGCCAATCTTAGAAAGGGAAATATCTTTGTATAAAAACTAGACAGAATCATTCTCAGAAACTACTTTGTGTTGTGTGCGTTCCACTCACAGAGTTCAACCTTTCTTTTCATAGAGCAGTTTGGAAACACTCTGTTTGTTAAGTCTGCAAGGGGATATTTAGACCTCTTTGACGCCTTCGTTGGAAACGGGATTTCTTCATCTACAGCTAGACACATGAATTCTCAGTAACTTCTTTGTGTTGTGTGTATTCAACTCACAGAGTTGAACCTTTCTTTAGACAGAGCAGATTTGAAACACTCTTTTTGTGGATTTTACAAGTGGAGATTTCAAGCGATTTGAGGCCAATTGTAGTAAAGGAAATATCCTCGTTTAAAAACTAGACAGAATCATTCTCAGAAACTACTGTGTGATGTGTGCGTTCAACTCACAGAGTTTCACCTTTCTTTTCATAGAGCGGTTTGGAAACACTCTGTTTGTTAAGTTTGCAAGAGGATATTTGGACCACTTTGAGGCCTTCGTTGGAAACGGGATTTCTCAGTATAATGCTAGACAGATGAATTCCCAGTAACTTCTTTGTGTTGTGTCTATTCAACTCACAGAGTTGCACCTTCCTTTAGACAGAGCAGTTTGCAAACACTCTTTTTGTGGAATTTGCAAGTGGAGATTTCAAGCGATTTCAGGCCAATCTTAGAAAGGGAAATATCTTTGTATAAAAACTAGACAGAATCATTCTCAGAAACTACTTTGTGTTGTGTGCGTTCCACTCACAGAGTTCAACCTTTCTTTTCATAGAGCAGTTTGGAAACACTCTGTTTGTTAAGTCTGCAAGGGGATATTTAGACCTCTTTGACGCCTTCTTTGGAAACGGGATTTCTTCATCTACAGCTAGACACATGAATTCTCAGTAACTTCTTTGTGTTGTGTGTATTCAACTCACAGAGTTGAACCTTTCTTTAGACAGAGCAGATTTGAAACACTCTTTTTGTGGATTTTACAAGTGGAGATTTCAAGCGATTTGAGGCCAATTGTAGTAAAGGAAATATCCTCGTTTCAAAACTAGACAGAATCATTCTCAGAAACTACTTTGTGATGTGTGCGTTCAACTCACAGAGTTTCCCCTTTCTTTTCATAGAGCAGTTGGGAAACACTCTGTTTCTTAAGTTTGCAAGAGGATATTTGGACCACTTTGAGGCCTTCGTTGGAAACGGGATTTCTCAGGATAATGCTAGACAGATGAATTCCCAGTAACTTCTTTGTGTTGTGTCTATTCAACTCACAGAGTTGAACCTTCCTTTAGACAGAGCAGTTTGCAAACACTGTTTTTGTGGAATGTGCAAGTGGAGATTTCAAGCGATTTCAGGCCAATCTTAGAAAGGGAAATATCTTTGTATAAAAACTAGACAGAATCATTCTCAGAAACTACTTTGTGTTGTGTGCGTTCCACTCACAGAGTTTAACCTTGCTTTTCATAGAGCAGTTTGGAAACACTCTGTTTGTTAAGTCTGCAAGGGGATATTTAGACCTCTTTGACGCCTTCGTTGGAAACGGGATTTCTTCATCTACAGCTAGACACATGAATTCTCAGTAACTTCTTTGTGTTGTGTGTATTCAACTCACAGAGTTGAACCTTTCTTCAGCAGAGCAGATTTGAAACACTCTTTTTGTGGATTTTACAAGTAGAGATTTCAAGCGATTTGAGGCCAATTGTAGTAAAGGAAGTATCCTCGTTTAAAAAGTAGACAAAATCATTCTCAGAAACTACTTTGTGATGTGTGCGTTTAACTCACAGAGTTTCACCTTTCTTTTCATAGAGTAGTTTGGAAACACTCTGTTTGTTAAGTTTGCAAGAGGATATTTGGACCACTTTGAGGCCTTCGTTGGAAACGGGATTTCTCAGGATAAGGCTAGACAGATGAATTCCCAGTAACTTCTTTGTGTTGTGTCTATTCAACTCCCAGAGTTGAACCTTCCTTTAGACAGAGCAGTTTGCAAACACTCTTTTTGTGGAATTTGCAAGTGGAGATTTCAAGCGATTTCAGGCCAATCTTAGAAAGGGAAATATCTTTGTATAAAAACTAGACAGAATCATTCTCAGAAACTACTTTGTGTTGTGTGCGTTCCACTCACAGAGTTCAACCTTTCTTTTCATAGAGCAGTTTGGCAACACTCTGTTTGTTAAGTCTGCAAGGGGATATTTAGACCTCTTTGACGCCTTCGTTGGAAACGGGATTTCTTCATCTACAGCTAGACACATGAATTCTCAGTAACTTCTTTGTGTTGTGTGTATTCAACTCACAGAGTTGAACCTTTCTTTAGACAGAGCAGATTTGAAACACTCTTTTTGTGGATTTTACAAGTGGAGATTTCAAGCGATTTGAGGCCAATTGTAGTAAAGGAAATATCCTCGTTTCAAAACTAGACAGAATCATTCTCAGAAACTACTGTGTGATGTGTGTGTTCAACTCACAGAGTTTCACCTTTCTTTTCATAGAGCAGTTGGGAAACACTCTGTTTGTTAAGTTTGCAAGAGGATATTTGGACCACTTTGAGGCCTTCGTTGGAAACGGGATTTCTCAGTATAATGCTAGACAGATGAATTCCAAGTAACTTCTTTGTGTTGTGTCTATTCAACTCCCAGAGTTGAACCTTCCTTTAGACAGAGCAGTTTGCAAACACTCTTTTTGTGGAATTTGCAAGTGGAGATTTCAAGCGATTTCCGGCCAATCTTAGAAAGGGAACTATCTTTGTATAAAAACTAGACAGAATCATTCTCAGAAACTACTTTGTGTTGTGTGCGTTCCACTCACAGAGTTTAACCTTTCTTTTCATAGAGCAGTTTGGAAACACTCTGTTTGTTAAGTCTGCAAGGGGATATTTAGACCTCTTTGACGCCTTCGTTGGAAACGGGATTTCTTCATATACAGCTAGACACATGAATTCTCAGTAACTTCTTTGTGTTGTGTGTATTCAACTCACAGAGTTGAACCTTTCTTTAGACAGAGCAGATTTGAAACACTCTTTTTGTGGATTTTACAAGTGGAGATTTCAAGCGATTTGAGGCCAATTGTAGTAAAGGAAATATCCTCGTTTCAAAACTAGACAGAATCATTCTCAGAAACTACTGTGTGATGTGTGCGTTCAACTCACAGAGTTTCACCTTTCTTTTCATAGAGCAGTTTGGAAACACTCTGTTTGTTAAGTTTGCAAGAGGATATTTGGACCACTTTGAGGCCTTCGTTGGAAACGGGATTTCTCAGTATAATGCTAGACAGATGAATTCCCAGTAACTTCTTTGTGTTGTGTCTATTCAACTCACAGAGTTGAACCTTCCTTTAGACAGAGCAGTTTGCAAACACTGTTTTTGTGGAATTTGCAAGTGGAGATTTCAAGCGATTTCAGGCCAATCTTAGAAAGGGAAATATCTTTGTATAAAAACTAGACAGAATCATTCTCAGAAACTACTTTGTGTTGTGTGCGTTCCACTCACAGAGTTTAACCTTTCTTTTCATAGAGCAGTTTGGAAACACTCTGTTTGTTAAGTCTGCAAGGGGATATTTAGACCTCTTTGACGCCTTCGTTGGAAACGGGATTTCTTCATCTACAGCTAGACACATGAATTCTCAGTAACTTCTTTGTGTTGTGTGTATTCAACTCACAGAGTTGAACCTTTCTTCAGCAGAGCAGATTTGAAACACTCTTTTTGTGGATTTTACAAGTAGAGATTTCAAGCGATTTGAGGCCAATTGTAGTAAAGGAAGTATCCTCGTTTAAAAAGTAGACAAAATCATTCTCAGAAACTACTTTGTGATGTGTGCGTTTAACTCACAGAGTTTCACCTTTCTTTTCATAGAGTAGTTTGGAAACACTCTGTTTGTTAAGTTTGCAAGAGGATATTTGGACCACTTTGAGGCCTTCGTTGGAAACGGGATTTCTCAGGATAAGGCTAGACAGATGAATTCCCAGTAACTTCTTTGTGTTGTGTCTATTCAACTCACAGAGTTGAACCTTCCTTTAGACAGAGCAGTTTGCAAACACTCTTTTTGTGGAATTTGCAAGTGGAGATTTCAAGCGATTTAAGGCCAATCTTAGAAAGGGAAATATCTTTGTATAAAAACTAGACAGAATCATTCTCAGAAACAACTTTGTGTTGTGTGCGTTCCACTCACAGAGTTCAACCTTTCTTTTCATAGAGCAGTTTGGCAACACTCTGTTTGTTAAGTCTGCAAGGGGATATTTAGACCTCTTTGACGCCTTCGTTGGAAACGGGATTTCTTCATCTACAGCTAGACACATGAATTCTCAGTAACTTCTTTGTGTTGTGTGTATTCAACTCACAGAGTTGAACCTTTCTTTAGACAGAGCAGATTTGAAACACTCTTTTTGTGGATTTTACAAGTGGAGATTTCAAGCGATTTGAGGCCAATTGTAGTAAAGGAAATATCCTCGTTTCAAAACTAGACAGAATCATTCTCAGAAACTACTGTGTGATGTGTGTGTTCAACTCACAGAGTTTCACCTTTCTTTTCATAGAGCAGTTTGGAAACACTCTGTTTATTAAGTTTGCAAGAGGATATTTGGACCACTTTGAGGCCTTCGTTGGAAACGGGATTTCTCAGGATAATGCTAGACAGATGAATTCCCAGTAACTTCTTTGTGTTGTGTCTGTTCAACTGCCAGAGTTGAACCTTCCTTTAGACAGAGCAGTTTGCAAACACTCTTTTTGTGGAATTTGCAAGTGGAGATTTCAAGCGATTTCAGGCCAATCTTAGAAAGGGAAATATCTTTGTATAAAAAATAGACAGAATCATTCTCAGAAACTACTTTGTGTTATGTGCGTTCCACTCACAGAGTTCAACCTTTCTTTTCATAGAGCAGTTTGGAAACACTCTGTTTGTTAAGTCTGCAAGGGGATATTTAGACCTCTTTGACGCCTTCGTTGGAAACGGGATTTCTTCATCTACAGCTAGACACATGAATTCTCAGTAACTTCTTTGTGTTGTGTGTATTCAACTCACAGAGTTGAACCTTTCTTTAGACAGAGCAGATTTGAAACACTCTTTTTGTGGATTTTACAAGTGGAGATTTCAAGCGATTTGAGGCCAATTGTAGTAAAGGAAATATCCTCGTTTCAAAACTAGACAGAATCATTCTCAGAAACTACTGTGTGATGTGTGCGTTCAACTCACAGAGTTTCACCTTTCTTTTCATAGAGCAGTTGGGAAACACTCTGTTAAGTTTGCAAGAGGATATTTGGACCACTTTGAGGCCTTCGTTGGAAACGGGATTTCTCAGGATAAGGCTAGACAGATGAATTCCCAGTAACTTCTTTGTGTTGTGTCTATTCAACTCACAGAGTTGAACCTTCCTTTAGACAGAGCAGTTTGCAAACACTCTTTTTGTGGAATTTGCAAGTGGAGATTTCAAGCGATTTAAGGCCAATCTTAGAAAGGGAAATATCTTTGTATAAAAACTAGACAGAATCATTCTCAGAAACAACTTTGTGTTGTGTGCGTTCCACTCACAGAGTTCAACCTTTCTTTTCATAGAGCAGTTTGGCAACACTCTGTTTGTTAAGTCTGCAAGGGGATATTTAGACCTCTTTGACGCCTTCGTTGGAAACGGGATTTCTTCATCTACAGCTAGACACATGAATTCTCAGTAACTTCTTTGTGTTGTGTGTATTCAACTCACAGAGTTGAACCTTTCTTTAGACAGAGCAGATTTGAAACACTCTTTTTGTGGATTTTACAAGTGGAGATTTCAAGCGATTTGAGGCCAATTGTAGTAAAGGAAATATCCTCGTTTCAAAACTAGACAGAATCATTCTCAGAAACTACTGTGTGATGTGTGTGTTCAACTCACAGAGTTTCACCTTTCTTTTCATAGAGCAGTTTGGAAACACTGTGTTTGTTAAGTTTGCAAGAGGATATTTGGACCACTTTGAGGCCTTCGTTGGAAACGGGATTTCTCAGGATAATGCTAGACAGATGAATTCCCAGTAACTTCTTTGTGTTGTGTCTGTTCAACTGCCAGAGTTGAACCTTCCTTTAGACAGAGAAGTTTGCAAACACTCTTTTTGTGGAATTTGCAAGTGGAGATTTCAAGCGATTTCAGGCCAATCTTAGAAAGGGAAATATCTTTGTATAAAAACTAGACAGAATCATTCTCAGAAACTACTTTGTGTTGTGTGCGTTCCACTCACAGAGTTCAACCTTTCTTTTCATAGAGCAGTTTGGAAACACTCTGTTTGTTAAGTCTGCAAGGGGATATTTAGACCTCTTTGACGCCTTCGTTGGAAACGGGATTTCTTCATCTACAGCTAGACACATGAATTCTCAGTAACTTCTTTGTGTTGTGTGTATTCAACTCACAGAGTTGAACCTTTCTTTAGACAGAGCAGATTTGAAACACTCTTTTTGTGGATTTTACAAGTGGAGATTTCAAGCGATTTGAGGCCAATTGTAGTAAAGGAAATATCCTCGTTTAAAAACTAGACAGAATCATTCTCAGAAACTACTGTGTGATGTGTGCGTTCAACTCACAGAGTTTCACCTTTCTTTTCATAGAGCGGTTTGGAAACACTCTGTTTGTTAAGTTTGCAAGAGGATATTTGGACCACTTTGAGGCCTTCGTTGGAAACGGGATTTCTCAGTATAATGCTAGACAGATGAATTCCCAGTAACTTCTTTGTGTTGTGTCTATTCAACTCACAGAGTTGCACCTTCCTTTAGACAGAGCAGTTTGCAAACACTCTTTTTGTGGAATTTGCAAGTGGAGATTTCAAGCGATTTCAGGCCAATCTTAGAAAGGGAAATATCTTTGTATAAAAACTAGACAGAATCATTCTCAGAAACTACTTTGTGTTGTGTGCGTTCCACTCACAGAGTTTAACCTTTCTTTTCATAGAGCAGTTTGGAAACACTCTGTTTGTTAAGTCTGCAAGGGGATATTTAGACCTCTTTGATGCCTTCGTTCGAAACGGGATTTCTTCATCTACAGCTAGACACATGAATTCTCAGTAACTTCTTTGTGTTGTGTGTATTCAACTCACAGAGTTGAACCTTTCTTTAGACAGAGCAGATTTGAAACACTCTTTTTGTGGATTTTACAAGTGGAGATTTCAAGCGATTTGAGGCCAATTGTACTAAAGGAAATATCCTCGTTTCAAAACTAGACAGAATCATTCTCAGAAACTACTGTGTGATGTGTGCGTTCAACTCACAGAGTTTCACCTTTCTTTTCATAGAGCAGTTGGGAAACACTCTGTTAAGTTTGCAAGAGGATATTTGGACCACTTTGAGGCCTTCGTTGGAAACGGGATTTCTCAGGATAATGCTAGACAGATGAATTCCCAGTAACTTCTTTGTGTTGTGTCTATTCAACTCACAGAGTTGAACATTCCTTTAGACAGAGCAGTTTGCAAACACTCTTTTTGTGGAATTTGCAAGTGGAGATTTCAAGCGATTTAAGGCCAATCTTAGAAAGGGAAATATCTTTGTATAAAAACTAGACAGAATCATTCTCAGAAACTACTTTGTGTTGTGTGCGTTCCACTCACAGAGTTCAACCTTTCTTTTCATAGAGCAGTTTGGAAACACTCTGTTTGTTAAGTCTGCAAGGGGATATTTAGACCTCTTTGACGCCTTCTTTGGAAACGGGATTTCTTCATATACAGCTAGACACATGAATTCTCAGTAACTTCTTTGTGTTGTGTGTATTCAACTCACAGAGTTGAACCTTTCTTTAGACAGAGCAGATTTGAAACACTCTTTTTGTGGATTTTACAAGTGGAGATTTCAAGCGATTTGAGGCCAATTGTAGTAAAGGAAATATCCTCGTTTCAAAACTAGACAGAATCATTCTCAGAAACTACTTTGTGATGTGTGCGTTCAACTCACAGAGTTTCCCCTTTCTTTTCATAGAGCAGTTGGGAAACACTCTGTTTCTTAAGTTTGCAAGAGGATATTTGGACCACTTTGAGGCCTTCGTTGGAAACGGGATTTCTCAGGATAATGCTAGACAGATGAATTCCCAGTAACTTCTTTGTGTTGTGTCTATTCAACTCACAGAGTTGAACCTTCCTTTAGACAGAGCAGTTTGCAAACACTGTTTTTGTGGAATTTGCAAGTGGAGATTTCAAGCGATTTCAGGCCAATCTTAGAAAGGGAAATATCTTTGTATAAAAACTAGACAGAATCATTCTCAGAAACTACTTTGTGTTGTGTGCGTTCCACTCACAGAGTTTAACCTTTCTTTTCATAGAGCAGTTTGGAAACACTCTGTTTGTTAAGTCTGCAAGGGGATATTTAGACCTCTTTGACGCCTTCGTTGGAAACGGGATTTCTTCATATACAGCTAGACACATGAATTCGCAGTAACTTCTTTGTGTTGTGTGTATTCAACTCACAGAGTTGAACCTTTCTTTAGACAGAGCAGATTTGAAACACTCTTTTTGTGGATTTTACAAGTGGAGATTTCAAGCGATTTGAGGCCAATTGTAGTAAAGGAAATATCCTCGTTTAAAAACTAGACAGAATAATTCTCAGAAACTACTGTGTGATGTGCGCGTTCAACTCACAGAGTTTCACCTTTCTTTTCATAGAGCAGTTTGGAAACACTCTGTTTATTAAGTTTGCAAGAGGATATTTGGACCACTTTGAGGCCTTCGTTGGAAACGGGATTTCTCAGGATAATGCTAGACAGATGAATTCCCAGTAACTTCTTTGTGTTGTGTCTGTTCAACTGCCAGAGTTGAACCTTCCTTTAGACAGAGCAGTTTGCAAACACTCTTTTTGTGGAATTTGCAAGTGGAGATTTCAAGCGATTTCAGGCCAGTCTTAGAAAGGGAAATATCTTTGTATAAAAACTAGACAGAACCATTCTCAGAAACTACTTTGTGTTGTGTGCGTTCCACTCACAGAGTTCAACCTTTCTTTTCATAGAGCAGTTTGGAAACACACTGTTTGTTAAGTCTGCAAGGGGATATTTAGACCTCTTTGACGCCTTCGTTGGAAACGGGATTTCTTCATCTACAGCTAGACACATGAATTCTCAGTAACTTCTTTGTGTTGTGTGTATTCAACTCACAGAGTTGAACCTTTCTTTAGACAGAGCAGATATAAAACACTCTTTTTGTGGATTTTACAAGTGGAGATTTCAAGCGATTTGAGGCCAATTGTAGTAAAGGAAATATCCGCGTTTAAAAACTAGACAGAATCATTCTCAGAAACTACTGTGTGATGTGTGCGTTCAACTCACAGAGTTTCACCTTTCTTTTCATAGAGCAGTTTGGAAACACTGTGTTTGTTAAGTTTGCAAGAGGATATTTTGACCACTTTGAGGCCTTCGTTGGAAACGGGATTTCTCAGGATAAGGCTAGACAGATGAATTCCCAGTAACTTCTTTGTGTTGTGTCTATTCAACTCACAGAGTTGAACCTTCCTTTAGACAGAGCAGTTTGCAAACACTCTTTTTGTGGAATTTGCAAGTGGAGATTTCAAGCGATTTCAGGCCAATCTTAGAAAGGGAAATATCTTTGTATAAAAACTAGACAGAATCATTCTCAGAAACTACTTTGTGTTGTGTGCGTTCCACTCACAGAGTTTAACCTTTCTTTTCATAGTGCAGTTTGGAAACACTCTGTTTGTTAAGTCTGCAAGGGGATATTTAGACCTCTTTGACGCCTTCGTTCGAAACGGGATTTCTTCATCTACAGCTAGACACATGAATTCTCAGTAACTTCTTTGTGTTGTGTGTATTCAACTCACAGAGTTGAACCTTTCTTTAGACAGAGCAGATTTGAAACACTCTTTTTGTGGATTTTACAAGTGGAGATTTCAAGCGATTTGAGGCCAATTGTAGTAAAGGAAATATCCTCGTTTCAAAACTAGACAGAATCACTCTCAGAAACTACTGTGTGATGTGCGCGTTCAACTCACAGAGTTTCACCTTTCTTTTCATAGAGCAGTTTGGAAACACTGTGTTTGTTAAGTTTGCAAGAGGATATTTGGACCACTTTGAGGCCTTCGTTGGAAACGGGATTTCTCAGGATAATGCTAGACAGATGAATTCCCAGTAACTTCTTTGTGTTGTGTCTGTTCAACTGCCAGAGTTGAACCTTCCTTTAGACAGAGCAGTTTGCAAACACTCTTTTTGTGGAATTTGCAAGTGGAGATTTCAAGCGATTTCAGGCCAATCTTAGAAAGGGAAATATCTTTGTATAAAAACTAGACAGAATCATTCTCAGAAACTACTTTGTGTTGTGTGCATTCCACTCACAGAGTTCAACCTTTCTTTTCATAGAGCAGTTTGGAAACACTCTGTTTGTTAAGTCTGCAAGGGGATATTTAGACCTCTTTGACGCCTTCGTTGGAAACGGGATTTCTTCATCTACAGCTAGACACATGAATTCTCAGTAACTTCTTTGTGTTCTGTGTATTCAACTCACAGAGTTGAACCTTTCTTTAGACAGAGCAGATTTGAAACACTCTTTTTGTGGATTTTACAAGTGGAGATTTCAAGCGATTTGAGGCCAATTGTAGTAAAGGAAATATCCTCGTTTAAAAACTAGACAGAATCATTCTCAGAAACTACTGTGTGATGTGTGCGTTCAACTCACAGAGTTTCACCTTTCTTTTCATAGAGCAGTTTGGAAACACTCTGTTTGTTAAGTTTGCAAGAGGATATTTGGACCACATTCAGGCCTTCGTTGGAAACGGGATTTCTCAGTATAATGCTAGACAGATGAATTCCCAGTAACTTCTTTGTGCTGTGTCTATTCAACTCACAGGGTTGAACCTTCCTTTAGACAGAGCAGTTTGCAAACACTCTTTTTGTGGAATTTGCAAGTGGAGATTTCAAGCGATTTCAGGCCAATCTTAGAAAGGGAAATATCTTTGTATAAAAACTAGACAGAATCATTCTCAGAAACTACTTTGTGTTGTGTGCGTTCCACTCACAGAGTTTAACCTTTCTTTTCATAGAGCAGTTTGGAAACACTCTGTTTGTTAAGTCTGCAAGGGGATATTTAGACCTCTTTGACGCCTTCGTTGGAAAAGGGATTTCTTCATCTACAGCTAGACACATGAATTCTCAGTAACTTCTTTGTGTTGTGTGTATTAAACTCACAGAGTTGAACCTTTCTTTAGACAGAGCAGATTTGAAACACTCTTTATGTGGATTTTACAAGTGGAGATTTCAAGCGATTTGAGGCCAATCTTAGAAAGGGAAATATCTTTGAATAACAACTAGACAGAATCATTCTCAGATACTACTTTGTGTTGTGTGCATTCCACTCACAGAGTTTAACCTTTCTTTTCATAGAGCAGTTTGGAAACACTCTGTTTGTTAAGTCTGCAACGGGATATTTAGACCTCTTTGACGCCTTCGTTCGAAACGGGATTTCTTCATCTACAGCTAGACACATGAATTCTCAGTAACTTCTTTGTGTTGTGTGTATTAAACTCACAGAGTTGAACCTTTCTTTAGACAGAGCAGATTTGAAACACTCTTTTTGTGGATTTTACAAGTGGAGATTTCAAGCGATTTGAGGCCAATTGTAGTAAAGGAAATATCCTCGTTTCAAACTAGACAGAATCATTCTCAGAAACTACTGTGTGATGTGTGCGTTCAACTCACAGAGTTTCACCTTTCTTTTCATAGAGCAGTTGGGAAACACTCTGTTTGTTAAGTTTGCAAGAGGATATTTGGACCACTTTGAGGCCTTCGTTGGAAACGGGATTTCTCAGGATAATGCTAGACAGATGAATTCCCAGTAACTTCTTTGTGTTGTGTCTATTCAACTCACAGAGTTGAACCTTCCTTTAGACAGAGCAGTTTGCAAACACTCTTTTTGTGGAATTTGCAAGTGGAGATTTCAAGCGATTTCAGGCCAATCTTAGAAAGGGAAATATCTTTGTATAAAAACTAGACAGAATCATTCTCAGAAACTACTTTGTGTTGTGTGCGTTCCACTCACAGAGTTCAACCTTTCTTTTCATAGAGCAGTTTGGAAACACTCTGTTTGTTAAGTCTGCAAGGGGATATTTAGACCTCTTTGACGCCTTCTTTGGAAACGGGATTTCTTCATATACAGCTAGACACATGAATTCTCAGTAACTTCTTTGTGTTGTGTGTATTCAACTCACAGAGTTGAACCTTTCTTTAGACAGAGCAGATTTGAAACACTCTTTTTGTGGATTTTACAAGTGGAGATTTCAAGCGATTTGAGGCCAATTGTAGTAAAGGAAATATCCTCGTTTCAAAACTAGACAGAATCATTCTCAGAAACTACTTTGTGATGTGTGCGTTCAACTCACAGAGTTTCCCCTTTCTTTTCATAGAGCAGTTGGGAAACACTCTGTTTCTTAAGTTTGCAAGAGGATATTTGGACCACTTTGAGGCCTTCGTTGGAAACGGGATTTCTCAGGATAATGCTAGACAGATGAATTCCCAGTAACTTCTTTGTGTTGTGTCTATTCAACTCACAGAGTTGAACCTTCCTTTAGACAGAGCAGTTTGCAAACACTGTTTTTGTGGAATTTGCAAGTGGAGATTTCAAGCGATTTCAGGCCAATCTTAGAAAGGGAAATATCTTTGTATAAAAACTAGACAGAATCATTCTCAGAAACTACTTTGTGTTGTGTGCGTTCCACTCACAGAGTTTAACCTTTCTTTTCATAGAGCAGTTTGGAAACACTCTGTTTGTTAAGTCTGCAAGGGGATATTTAGACCTCTTTGACGCCTTCGTTGGAAACGGGATTTCTTCATATACAGCTAGACACATGAATTCGCAGTAACTTCTTTGTGTTGTGTGTATTCAACTCACAGAGTTGAACCTTTCTTTAGACAGAGCAGATTTGAAACACTCTTTTTGTGGATTTTACAAGTGGAGATTTCAAGCGATTTGAGGCCAATTGTAGTAAAGGAAATATCCTCGTTTAAAAACTAGACAGAATAATTCTCAGAAACTACTGTGTGATGTGCGCGTTCAACTCACAGAGTTTCACCTTTCTTTTCATAGAGCAGTTTGGAAACACTCTGTTTATTAAGTTTGCAAGAGGATATTTGGACCACTTTGAGGCCTTCGTTGGAAACGGGATTTCTCAGGATAATGCTAGACAGATGAATTCCCAGTAACTTCTTTGTGTTGTGTCTGTTCAACTGCCAGAGTTGAACCTTCCTTTAGACAGAGCAGTTTGCAAACACTCTTTTTGTGGAATTTGCAAGTGGAGATTTCAAGCGATTTCAGGCCAATCTTAGAAAGGGAAATATCTTTGTATAAAAACTAGACAGAACCATTCTCAGAAACTACTTTGTGTTGTGTGCGTTCCACTCACAGAGTTCAACCTTTCTTTTCATAGAGCAGTTTGGAAACACACTGTTTGTTAAGTCTGCAAGGGGATATTTAGACCTCTTTGACGCCTTCGTTGGAAACGGGATTTCTTCATCTACAGCTAGACACATGAATTCTCAGTAACTTCTTTGTGTTGTGTGTATTCAACTCACAGAGTTGAACCTTTCTTTAGACAGAGCAGATATAAAACACTCTTTTTGTGGATTTTACAAGTGGAGATTTCAAGCGATTTGAGGCCAATTGTAGTAAAGGAAATATCCGCGTTTAAAAACTAGACAGAATCATTCTCAGAAACTACTGTGTGATGTGTGCGTTCAACTCACAGAGTTTCACCTTTCTTTTCATAGAGCAGTTTGGAAACACTGTGTTTGTTAAGTTTGCAAGAGGATATTTTGACCACTTTGAGGCCTTCGTTGGAAACGGGATTTCTCAGTATAATGCTAGACAGATGAATTCCCAGTAACTTCTTTGTGTTGTGTCTATTCAACTCACAGAGTTGAACCTTCCTTTAGACAGAGCAGTTTGCAAACACTCTTTTTGTGGAATTTGCAAGTGGAGATTTCAAGCGATTTCAGGCCAATCTTAGAAAGGGAAATATCTTTGTATAAAAACTAGACAGAATCATTCTCAGAAACTACTTTGTGTTGTGTGCGTTCCACTCACAGAGTTTAACCTTTCTTTTCATAGTGCAGTTTGGAAACACTCTGTTTGTTAAGTCTGCAAGGGGATATTTAGACCTCTTTGACGCCTTCGTTCGAAACGGGATTTCTTCATCTACAGCTAGACACATGAATTCTCAGTAACTTCTTTGTGTTGTGTGTATTCAACTCACAGAGTTGAACCTTTCTTTAGACAGAGCAGATTTGAAACACTCTTTTTGTGGATTTTACAAGTGGAGATTTCAAGCGATTTGAGGCCAATTGTAGTAAAGGAAATATCCTCGTTTAAAAACTAGACAGAATCACTCTCAGAAACTACTGTGTGATGTGCGCGTTCAACTCACAGAGTTTCACCTTTCTTTTCATAGAGCAGTTTGGAAACACTGTGTTTGTTAAGTTTGCAAGAGGATATTTGGACCACTTTGAGGCCTTCGTTGGAAACGGGATTTCTCAGGATAATGCTAGACAGATGAATTCCCAGTAACTTCTTTGTGTTGTGTCTGTTCAACTGCCAGAGTTGAACCTTCCTTTAGACAGAGCAGTTTGCAAACACTCTTTTTGTGGAATTTGCAAGTGGAGATTTCAAGCGATTTCAGGCCAATCTTAGAAAGGGAAATATCTTTGTATAAAAACTAGACAGAATCATTCTCAGAAACTACTTTGTGTTGTGTGCATTCCACTCACAGAGTTCAACCTTTCTTTTCATAGAGCAGTTTGGAAACACTCTGTTTGTTAAGTCTGCAAGGGGATATTTAGACCTCTTTGACGCCTTCGTTGGAAACGGGATTTCTTCATCTACAGCTAGACACATGAATTCTCAGTAACTTCTTTGTGTTCTGTGTATTCAACTCACAGAGTTGAACCTTTCTTTAGACAGAGCAGATATAAAACACTCTTTTTGTGGATTTTACAAGTGGAGATTTCAAGCGATTTGAGGCCAATTGTAGTAAAGGAAATATCCTCGTTTAAAAACTAGACAGAATCATTCTCAGAAACTACTTTGTGATGTGTGCGTTCAACTCACAGAGTTTCACCTTTCTTTTCATAGAGCAGTTTGGAAACACTCTGTTTGTTAAGTTTGCAAGAGGATATTTGGACCACTTTCAGGCCTTCGTTGGAAACGGGATTTCTCAGTATAATGCTAGACAGATGAATTCCCAGTAACTTCTTTGTGCTGTGTCTATTCAACTCACAGGGTTGAACCTTCCTTTAGACAGAGCAGTTTGCAAACACTCTTTTTGTGGAATTTGCAAGTGGAGATTTCAAGCGATTTCAGGCCAATCTTAGAAAGGGAAATATCTTTGTATAAAAACTAGACAGAATCATTCTCAGAAACTACTTTGTGTTGTGTGCGTTCCACTCACAGAGTTTAACCTTTCTTTTCATAGAGCAGTTTGGAAACACTCTGTTTGTTAAGTCTGCAAGGGGATATTTAGACCTCTTTGACGCCTTCGTTGGAAAAGGGATTTCTTCATCTACAGCTAGACACATGAATTCTCAGTAACTTCTTTGTGTTGTGTGTATTAAACTCACAGAGTTGAACCTTTCTTTAGACAGAGCAGATTTGAAACACTCTTTTTGTGGATTTTACAAGTGGAGATTTCAAGCGATTTGAGGCCAATTGTAGTAAAGGAAATATCCTCGTTTCAAAACTAGACAGAATCACTCTCAGAAACTACTTTGTGATGTGTGCGTTCAACTCACAGAGTTTCACGTTTCTTTTCATAGAGCAGTTTGGAAACATTCTGTTTGTTAAGTTTGCAAGAGGATATTTGGACCACTTTGAGGCCTTCGTTGGAAACGGGATTTCTCAGTATACTGCTAGACAGATGAATTCCCAGTAACTTCTTTGTGTTGTGCCTGTTCAACTACCAGAGTTGAAACTTCCTTTAGACAGAGCAGTTTGCAAACACTCTTTTTGTGGAATTTGCAAGTGGAGATTTCAAGCGATTTCAGGCCAATCTTAGAAAGGGAAATATTTTTGAATAACAACTAGACAGAATCATTCTCAGATACTACTTTGTGTTGTGTGCATTCCACTCACAGAGTTTAACCTTTCTTTTCATAGAGCAGTTTGGAAACACTCTGTTTGTTAAGTCTGCAAGGGGATATTTAGACCTCTTTGACGCCTTCGTTGGAAACGGGATTTCATCATCTACAGCTAGACACATGAATTCTCAGTCACTTCTTTGTGTTGTGTGTATTCAACTCACAGAGTTGAAGCTTTCTTTAGAGAGAGCAGATTTGAAACACTCTTTTTGTGGATTTTACAAGTGGAGATTTCAAGCGATTTGAGGCCAATTGTAGTAAAGGAAATATCCTCGTTTCAAAACTAGACAGAATCATTCTCAGAAACTACTGTGTGATGTGTGCATTCAACTCACAGAGTTTCACCTTTCTTTTCATAGAGCAGTTGGGAAACACTCTGTTTGTTAAGTTTGCAAGAGGATATTTGGACCACTTTGAGGCCTTCGTTGGAAACGGGATTTCTCAGTATAATGCTAGACAGATGAATTCCCAGTAACTTCTTTGTGTTGTGTCTATTCAACTCACAGAGTTGAACCTTCCTTTAGACAGAGCAGTTTGCAAACACTCTTTTTGTGGAATTTGCAAGTGGAGATTTCAAGCGATTTCAGGCCAATCTTAGAAAGGGAAATATCTTTGTATAAAAACTAGACAGAATCATTCTCAGAAACTACTTTGTGTTGTGTGCGTTCCACTCACAGAGTTTAACCTTTCTTTTCATAGTGCAGTTTGGAAACACTCTGTTTGTTAAGTCTGCAAGGGGATATTTAGACCTCTTTGACGCCTTCGTTCGAAACGGGATTTCTTCATCTACAGCTAGACACATGAATTCTCAGTAACTTCTTTGTGTTGTGTGTATTCAACTCACAGAGTTGAACCTTTCTTTAGACAGAGCAGATTTGAAACACTCTTTTTGTGGATTTTACAAGTGGAGATTTCAAGCGATTTGAGGCCAATTGTAGTAAAGGAAATATCCTCGTTTCAAAACTAGACAGAATCACTCTCAGAAACTACTATGTGATGTGCGCGTTCAACTCACAGAGTTTCATCTTTCTTTTCATAGAGCAGTTTGGAAACACTGTGTTTGTTAAGTTTGCAAGAGGATATTTGGACCACTTTGAGGCCTTCGTTGGAAACGGGATTTCTCAGGATAATGCTAGACAGATGAATTCCCAGTAACTTCTTTGTGTTGTGTCTGTTCAACTGCCAGAGTTGAACCTTCCTTTAGACAGAGCAGTTTGCAAACACTCTTTTTGTGGAATTTGCAAGTGGAGATTTCAAGCGATTTCAGGCCAATCTTAGAAAGGGAAATATCTTTGTATAAAAACTAGACAGAATCATTCTCAGAAACTACTTTGTGTTGTGTGCATTCCACTCACAGAGTTCAACCTTTCTTTTCATAGAGCAGTTTGGAAACACTCAGTTTTTTAAGTCTGCAAGGGGATATTTAGACCTCTTTGACGCCTTCGTTGGAAACGGGATTTCTTCATCTACAGCTAGACACATGAATTCTCAGTAACTTCTTTGTGTTCTGTGTATTCAACTCACAGAGTTGAACCTTTCTTTAGACAGAGCAGATTTGAAACACTCTTTTTGTGGATTTTACAAGTGGAGATTTCAAGCGATTTGAGGCCAATTGTAGTAAAGGAAATATCCTCGTTTCAAAACTAGACAGAATCATTCTCAGAAACTACTGTGTGATGTGTGCGTTCAACTCACAGAGTTTCACCTTTCTTTTCATAGAGCAGTTTGGAAACACTCTGTTTGTTAAGTTTGCAAGAGGATATTTGGACCACTTTCAGGCCTTCGTTGGAAATGGGATTTCTCAGTATAATGCTAGACAGATGAATTCCCAGTAACTTCTTTGTGTTGTGTCTATTCAACTCACAGGGTTGAACCTTCCTTTAGACAGAGCAGTTTGCAAACACTGTTTTTGTGGAATTTGCAAGTGGAGATTTCAAGCGATTTCAGGCCAATCTTAGAAAGGGAAATATCTTTGTATAAAAACTAGACAGAATCATTCTCAGAAACTACTTTGTGTTGTGTGCGTTCCACTCACAGAGTTTAACCTTTCTTTTCATAGAGCAGTTTGGAAACACTCTGTTTGTTAAGTCTGCAAGGGGATATTTAGACCTCTTTGACGCCTTCGTTGGAAACGGGATTTCTTCATATACAGCTAGACACATGAATTCGCAGTAACTTCTTTGTGTTGTGTGTATTCAACTCACAGAGTTGAACCTTTCTTTAGACAGAGCAGATTTGAAACACTCTTTTTGTGGATTTTACAAGTGGAGATTTCAAGCGATTTGAGGCCAATTGTAGTAAAGGAAATATCCTCGTTTAAAAACTAGACAGAATAATTCTCAGAAACTACTGTGTGATGTGCGCGTTCAACTCACAGAGTTTCACCTTTCTTTTCATAGAGCAGTTTGGAAACACTCTGTTTATTAAGTTTGCAAGAGGATATTTGGACCACTTTGAGGCCTTCGTTGGAAACGGGATTTCTCAGGATAATGCTAGACAGATGAATTCCCAGTAACTTCTTTGTGTTGTGTCTGTTCAACTGCCAGAGTTGAACCTTCCTTTAGACAGAGCAGTTTGCAAACACTCTTTTTGTGGAATTTGCAAGTGGAGATTTCAAGCGATTTCAGGCCAATCTTAGAAAGGGAAATATCTTTGTATAAAAACTAGACAGAACCATTCTCAGAAACTACTTTGTGTTGTGTGCGTTCCACTCACAGAGTTCAACCTTTCTTTTCATAGAGCAGTTTGGAAACACACTGTTTGTTAAGTCTGCAAGGGGATATTTAGACCTCTTTGACGCCTTCGTTGGAAACGGGATTTCTTCATCTACAGCTAGACACATGAATTCTCAGTAACTTCTTTGTGTTGTGTGTATTCAACTCACAGAGTTGAACCTTTCTTTAGACAGAGCAGATATAAAACACTCTTTTTGTGGATTTTACAAGTGGAGATTTCAAGCGATTTGAGGCCAATTGTAGTAAAGGAAATATCCGCGTTTAAAAACTAGACAGAATCATTCTCAGAAACTACTGTGTGATGTGTGCGTTCAACTCACAGAGTTTCACCTTTCTTTTCATAGAGCAGTTTGGAAACACTGTGTTTGTTAAGTTTGCAAGAGGATATTTTGACCACTTTGAGGCCTTCGTTGGAAACGGGATTTCTCAGTATAATGCTAGACAGATGAATTCCCAGTAACTTCTTTGTGTTGTGTCTATTCAACTCACAGAGTTGAACCTTCCTTTAGACAGAGCAGTTTGCAAACACTCTTTTTGTGGAATTTGCAAGTGGAGATTTCAAGCGATTTCAGGCCAATCTTAGAAAGGGAAATATCTTTGTATAAAAACTAGACAGAATCATTCTCAGAAACTACTTTGTGTTGTGTGCGTTCCACTCACAGAGTTTAACCTTTCTTTTCATAGTGCAGTTTGGAAACACTCTGTTTGTTAAGTCTGCAAGGGGATATTTAGACCTCTTTGACGCCTTCGTTCGAAACGGGATTTCTTCATCTACAGCTAGACACATGAATTCTCAGTAACTTCTTTGTGTTGTGTGTATTCAACTCACAGAGTTGAACCTTTCTTTAGACAGAGCAGATTTGAAACACTCTTTTTGTGGATTTTACAAGTGGAGATTTCAAGCGATTTGAGGCCAATTGTAGTAAAGGAAATATCCTCGTTTAAAAACTAGACAGAATCACTCTCAGAAACTACTGTGTGATGTGCGCGTTCAACTCACAGAGTTTCACCTTTCTTTTCATAGAGCAGTTTGGAAACACTGTGTTTGTTAAGTTTGCAAGAGGATATTTGGACCACTTTGAGGCCTTCGTTGGAAACGGGATTTCTCAGGATAATGCTAGACAGATGAATTCCCAGTAACTTCTTTGTGTTGTGTCTGTTCAACTGCCAGAGTTGAACCTTCCTTTAGACAGAGCAGTTTGCAAACACTCTTTTTGTGGAATTTGCAAGTGGAGATTTCAAGCGATTTCAGGCCAATCTTAGAAAGGGAAATATCTTTGTATAAAAACTAGACAGAATCATTCTCAGAAACTACTTTGTGTTGTGTGCATTCCACTCACAGAGTTCAACCTTTCTTTTCATAGAGCAGTTTGGAAACACTCTGTTTGTTAAGTCTGCAAGGGGATATTTAGACCTCTTTGACGCCTTCGTTGGAAACGGGATTTCTTCATCTACAGCTAGACACATGAATTCTCAGTAACTTCTTTGTGTTCTGTGTATTCAACTCACAGAGTTGAACCTTTCTTTAGACAGAGCAGATTTGAAACACTCTTTTTGTGGATTTTACAAGTGGAGATTTCAAGCGATTTGAGGCCAATTGTAGTAAAGGAAATATCCTCGTTTAAAAACTAGACAGAATCATTCTCAGAAACTACTTTGTGATGTGTGCGTTCAACTCACAGAGTTTCACCTTTCTTTTCATAGAGCAGTTTGGAAACACTCTGTTTGTTAAGTTTGCAAGAGGATATTTGGACCACTTTCAGGCCTTCGTTGGAAACGGGATTTCTCAGTATAATGCTAGACAGATGAATTCCCAGTAACTTCTTTGTGCTGTGTCTATTCAACTCACAGGGTTGAACCTTCCTTTAGACAGAGCAGTTTGCAAACACTCTTTTTGTGGAATTTGCAAGTGGAGATTTCAAGCGATTTCAGGCCAATCTTAGAAAGGGAAATATCTTTGTATAAAAACTAGACAGAATCATTCTCAGAAACTACTTTGTGTTGTGTGCGTTCCACTCACAGAGTTTAACCTTTCTTTTCATAGAGCAGTTTGGAAACACTCTGTTTGTTAAGTCTGCAAGGGGATATTTAGACCTCTTTGACGCCTTCGTTGGAAAAGGGATTTCTTCATCTACAGCTAGACACATGAATTCTCAGTAACTTCTTTGTGTTGTGTGTATTAAACTCACAGAGTTGAACCTTTCTTTAGACAGAGCAGATTTGAAACACTCTTTTTGTGGATTTTACAAGTGGAGATTTCAAGCGATTTGAGGCCAATTGTAGTAAAGGAAATATCCTCGTTTCAAAACTAGACAGAATCACTCTCAGAAACTACTTTGTGATGTGTGCGTTCAACTCACAGAGTTTCACGTTTCTTTTCATAGAGCAGTTTGGAAACATTCTGTTTGTTAAGTTTGCAAGAGGATATTTGGACCACTTTGAGGCCTTCGTTGGAAACGGGATTTCTCAGTATACTGCTAGACAGATGAATTCCCAGTAACTTCTTTGTGTTGTGCCTGTTCAACTACCAGAGTTGAAACTTCCTTTAGACAGAGCAGTTTGCAAACACTCTTTTTGTGGAATTTGCAAGTGGAGATTTCAAGCGATTTCAGGCCAATCTTAGAAAGGGAAATATTTTTGAATAACAACTAGACAGAATCATTCTCAGATACTACTTTGTGTTGTGTGCATTCCACTCACAGAGTTTAACCTTTCTTTTCATAGAGCAGTTTGGAAACACTCTGTTTGTTAAGTCTGCAAGGGGATATTTAGACCTCTTTGACGCCTTCGTTGGAAACGGGATTTCATCATCTACAGCTAGACACATGAATTCTCAGTCACTTCTTTGTGTTGTGTGTATTCAACTCACAGAGTTGAAGCTTTCTTTAGAGAGAGCAGATTTGAAACACTCTTTTTGTGGATTTTACAAGTGGAGATTTCAAGCGATTTGAGGCCAATTGTAGTAAAGGAAATATCCTCGTTTCAAAACTAGACAGAATCATTCTCAGAAACTACTGTGTGATGTGTGCATTCAACTCACAGAGTTTCACCTTTCTTTTCATAGAGCAGTTGGGAAACACTCTGTTTGTTAAGTTTGCAAGAGGATATTTGGACCACTTTGAGGCCTTCGTTGGAAACGGGATTTCTCAGTATAATGCTAGACAGATGAATTCCCAGTAACTTCTTTGTGTTGTGTCTATTCAACTCACAGAGTTGAACCTTCCTTTAGACAGAGCAGTTTGCAAACACTCTTTTTGTGGAATTTGCAAGTGGAGATTTCAAGCGATTTCAGGCCAATCTTAGAAAGGGAAATATCTTTGTATAAAAACTAGACAGAATCATTCTCAGAAACTACTTTGTGTTGTGTGCGTTCCACTCACAGAGTTTAACCTTTCTTTTCATAGTGCAGTTTGGAAACACTCTGTTTGTTAAGTCTGCAAGGGGATATTTAGACCTCTTTGACGCCTTCGTTCGAAACGGGATTTCTTCATCTACAGCTAGACACATGAATTCTCAGTAACTTCTTTGTGTTGTGTGTATTCAACTCACAGAGTTGAACCTTTCTTTAGACAGAGCAGATTTGAAACACTCTTTTTGTGGATTTTACAAGTGGAGATTTCAAGCGATTTGAGGCCAATTGTAGTAAAGGAAATATCCTCGTTTCAAAACTAGACAGAATCACTCTCAGAAACTACTATGTGATGTGCGCGTTCAACTCACAGAGTTTCATCTTTCTTTTCATAGAGCAGTTTGGAAACACTGTGTTTGTTAAGTTTGCAAGAGGATATTTGGACCACTTTGAGGCCTTCGTTGGAAACGGGATTTCTCAGGATAATGCTAGACAGATGAATTCCCAGTAACTTCTTTGTGTTGTGTCTGTTCAACTGCCAGAGTTGAACCTTCCTTTAGACAGAGCAGTTTGCAAACACTCTTTTTGTGGAATTTGCAAGTGGAGATTTCAAGCGATTTCAGGCCAATCTTAGAAAGGGAAATATCTTTGTATAAAAACTAGACAGAATCATTCTCAGAAACTACTTTGTGTTGTGTGCATTCCACTCACAGAGTTCAACCTTTCTTTTCATAGAGCAGTTTGGAAACACTCAGTTTTTTAAGTCTGCAAGGGGATATTTAGACCTCTTTGACGCCTTCGTTGGAAACGGGATTTCTTCATCTACAGCTAGACACATGAATTCTCAGTAACTTCTTTGTGTTCTGTGTATTCAACTCACAGAGTTGAACCTTTCTTTAGACAGAGCAGATTTGAAACACTCTTTTTGTGGATTTTACAAGTGGAGATTTCAAGCGATTTGAGGCCAATTGTAGTAAAGGAAATATCCTCGTTTCAAAACTAGACAGAATCATTCTCAGAAACTACTGTGTGATGTGTGCGTTCAACTCACAGAGTTTCACCTTTCTTTTCATAGAGCAGTTTGGAAACACTCTGTTTGTTAAGTTTGCAAGAGGATATTTGGACCACTTTCAGGCCTTCGTTGGAAATGGGATTTCTCAGTATAATGCTAGACAGATGAATTCCCAGTAACTTCTTTGTGCTGTGTCTATTCAACTCACAGGGTTGAACCTTCCTTTAGACAGAGCAGTTTGCAAACACTCTTTTTGTGGAATTTGCAAGTGGAGATTTCAAGCGATTTCAGGCCAATCTTAGAAAGGGAAATATCTTTGTATAAAAACTAGACAGAATCATTCTCAGAAACTACTTTGTGTTGTGTGCGTTCCACTCACAGAGTTTAACCTTTCTTTTCATAGAGCAGTTTGGAAACACTCTGTTTGTTAAGTCTGCAAGGGGATATTTAGACCTCTTTGACGCCTTCGTTGGAAAAGGGATTTCTTCATCTACAGCTAGACACATGAATTCTCAGTAACTTCTTTGTGTTGTGTGTATTAAACTCACAGAGTTGAACCTTTCTTTAGACAGAGCAGATTTGAAACACTCTTTTTGTGGATTTTACAAGTGGAGATTTCAAGCGATTTGAGGCCAATTGTAGTAAAGGAAATATCCTCGTTTCAATACTAGACGGAATCACTCTCAGAAACTACTGTGTGATGTGCGCGTTCAACTCACAAAGTTTCACCTTTCTTTTCATAGAGCAGTTTGGAAACACTCTGTTTGTTAAGTTTGCAAGAGGATATTTGGACCACTTTGAGGCCTTCGTTGGAAACGGGATTTCTCAGGATAATGCTAGACAGATGAATTCCCAGTAACTTCTTTGTGTTGTGTCTGTTCAACTGCCAGAGTTGAACCTTCCTTTAGACAGAGAAGTTTGCAAACACTCTTTTTGTGGAATTTGCAAGTGGAGATTTCAAGCGATTTCAGGCCAATCTTAGAAAGGGAAATATCTTTGTATAAAAACTAGACAGAATCATTCTCAGAAACTACTTTGTGTTGTGTGCGTTCCACTCACAGAGTTCAACCTTTCTTTTCATAGAGCAGTTTGGAAACACTCTGTTTGTTAAGTCTGCAAGGGGATATTTAGACCTCTTTGACGCCTTCGTTGGAAACGGGATTTCTTCATCTACAGCTAGACACATGAATTCTCAGTAACTTCTTTGTGTTGTGTGTATTCAACTCACAGAGTTGAACCTTTCTTTAGACAGAGCAGATTTGAAACACTCTTTTTGTGGATTTTACAAGTGGAGATTTCAAGCGATTTGAGGCCAATTGTAGTAAAGGAAATATCCTCGTTTAAAAACTAGACAGAATCATTCTCAGAAACTACTGTGTGATGTGTGCGTTCAACTCACAGAGTTTCACCTTTCTTTTCATAGAGCGGTTTGGAAACACTCTGTTTGTTAAGTTTGCAAGAGGATATTTGGACCACTTTGAGGCCTTCGTTGGATACGGGATTTCTCAGTATAATGCTAGACAGATGAATTCCCAGTAACTTCTTTGTGTTGTGTCTATTCAACTCACAGAGTTGAACCTTCCTTTAGACAGAGCAGTTTGCAAACACTCTTTTTGTGGAATTTGCAAGTGGAGATTTCAAGCGATTTCAGGCCAATCTTAGAAAGGGAAATATCTTTGTATAAAAACTAGACAGAATCATTCTCAGAAACTACTTTGTGTTGTGTGCGTTCCACTCACAGAGTTTAACCTTTCTTTTAATAGAGCAGTTTGGAAACACTCTGTTTGTTAAGTCTGCAAGGGGATATTTAGACCTCTTTGACGCCTTCGTTCGAAACGGGATTTCTTCATCTACAGCTAGACACATGAATTCTCAGTAACTTCTTTGTGTTCTGTGTATTCAACTCACAGAGTTGAACCTTTCTTTAGACAGAGCAGATTTGAAACACTCTTTTTGTGGATTTTACAAGTGGAGATTTCAAGCGATTTGAGGCCAATTGTAGTAAAGGAAATATCCTCGTTTAAAAACTAGACAGAATCATTCTCAGAAACTACTGTGTGATGTGTGCGTTCAACTCACAGAGTTTCACCTTTCTTTTCATAGAGCAGTTTGGAAACACTCTGTTTGTTAAGTTTGCAAGAGGATATTTGGACCACTTTCAGGCCTTCGTTGGAAATGGGATTTCTCAGTATAATGCTAGACAGATGAATTCCCAGTAACTTCTTTGTGCTGTGTCTATTCAACTCACAGGGTTGAACCTTCCTTTAGACAGAGCAGTTTGCAAACACTCTTTTTGTGGAATTTGCAAGTGGAGATTTCAAGCGATTTCAGGCCAATCTTAGAAAGGGAAATATCTTTGTATAAAAACTAGACAGAATCATTCTCAGAAACTACTTTGTGTTGTGTGCGTTCCACTCACAGAGTTTAACCTTTCTTTTCATAGAGCAGTTTGGAAACACTCTGTTTGTTAAGTCTGCAAGGGGATATTTAGACCTCTTTGACGCCTTCGTTGGAAAAGGGATTTCTTCATCTACAGCTAGACACATGAATTCTCAGTAACTTCTTTGTGTTGTGTGTATTAAACTCACAGAGTTGAACCTTTCTTTAGACAGAGCAGATTTGAAACACTCTTTTTGTGGATTTTACAAGTGGAGATTTCAAGCGATTTGAGGCCAATTGTAGTAAAGGAAATATCCTCGTTTCAATACTAGACGGAATCACTCTCAGAAACTACTGTGTGATGAGCGCGTTCAACTCACAAAGTTTCACCTTTCTTTTCATAGAGCAGTTTGGAAACACTCTGTTTGTTAAGTTTGCAAGAGGATATTTGGACCACTTTGTGGCCTTCGTTGGAAACGGGATTTCTCAGGATAATGCTAGACAGATGAATTCCCAGTAACTTCTTTGTGTTGTGTCTGTTCAACTGCCAGAGTTGAACCTTCCTTTAGACAGAGAAGTTTGCAAACACTCTTTTTGTGGAATTTGCAAGTGGAGATTTCAAGCGATTTCAGGCCAATCTTAGAAAGGGAAATATCTTTGTATAAAAACTAGACAGAATCATTCTCAGAAACTACTTTGTGTTGTGTGCGTTCCACTCACAGAGTTCAACCTTTCTTTTCATAGAGCAGTTTGGAAACACTCTGTTTGTTAAGTCTGCAAGGGGATATTTAGACCTCTTTGACGCCTTCGTTGGAAACGGGATTTCTTCATCTACAGCTAGACACATGAATTCTCAGTAACTTCTTTGTGTTGTGTGTATTCAACTCACAGAGTTGAACCTTTCTTTAGACAGAGCAGATTTGAAACACTCTTTTTGTGGATTTTACAAGTGGAGATTTCAAGCGATTTGAGGCCAATTGTAGTAAAGGAAATATCCTCGTTTAAAAACTAGACAGAATCATTCTCAGAAACTACTGTGTGATGTGTGCGTTCAACTCACAGAGTTTCACCTTTCTTTTCATAGAGCGGTTTGGAAACACTCTGTTTGTTAAGTTTGCAAGAGGATATTTGGACCACTTTGAGGCCTTCGTTGGATACGGGATTTCTCAGTATAATGCTAGACAGATGAATTCCCAGTAACTTCTTTGTGTTGTGTCTATTCAACTCACAGAGTTGAACCTTCCTTTAGACAGAGCAGTTTGCAAACACTCTTTTTGTGGAATTTGCAAGTGGAGATTTCAAGCGATTTCAGGCCAATCTTAGAAAGGGAAATATCTTTGTATAAAAACTAGACAGAATCATTCTCAGAAACTACTTTGTGTTGTGTGCGTTCCACTCACAGAGTTTAACCTTTCTTTTAATAGAGCAGTTTGGAAACACTCTGTTTGTTAAGTCTGCAAGGGGATATTTAGACCTCTTTGACGCCTTCGTTCGAAACGGGATTTCTTCATCTACAGCTAGACACATGAATTCTCAGTAACTTCTTTGTGTTGTGTGTATTAAACTCACAGAGTTGAACCTTTCTTTAGACAGAGCAGATTTGAAACACTCTTTTTGTGGATTTTACAAGTGGAGATTTCAAGCGATTTGAGGCCAATTGTAGTAAAGGAAATATCCTCGTTTCAAAACTAGACAGAATCATTCTCAGAAACTACTGTGTCATGTGTGCGTTCAACTCACAGAGTTTCACCTTTCTTTTCATAGAGCAGTTGGGAAACACTCTGTTTGTTAAGTTTGCAAGAGGATATTTGGACCACTTTGAGGCCTTCGTTGGAAACGGGATTTCTCAGGATAATGCTAGACAGATGAATTCCCAGTAACTTCTTTGTGTTGTGTCTATTCAACTCACAGAGTTGAACCTTCCTTTAGACAGAGCAGTTTGCAAACACTCTTTTTGTGGAATTTGCAAGTGGAGATTTCAAGCGATTTCAGGCCAATCTTAGAAAGGGAAATATCTTTGTATAAAAACTAGACAGAATCATTCTCAGAAACTACTTTGTGTTGTGTGCGTTCCACTCACAGAGTTCAATCTTTCTTTTCATAGAGCAGTTTGGAAACACTCTGTTTGTTAAGTCTGCAAGGGGATATTTAGACCTCTTTGACGCCTTCTTTGGAAACGGGATTTCTTCATATACAGCTAGACACATGAATTCTCAGTAACTTCTTTGTGTTGTGTGTATTCAACTCACAGAGTTGAACCTTTCTTTAGACAGAGCAGATTTGAAACACTCTTTTTGTGGATTTTACAAGTGGAAATTTCAAGCGATTTGAGGCCAATTGTAGTAAAGGAAATATCCGCGTTTAAAAACTAGACAGAATCATTCTCAGAAACTACTGTGTGATGTGTGCGTTCAACTCACAGAGTTTCACCTTTCTTTTCATAGAGCAGTTTGGAAACACTGTGTTTGTTAAGTTTGCAAGAGGATATTTTGACCACTTTGAGGCCTTCGTTGGAAACGGGATTTCTCAGTATAATGCTAGACAGATGAATTCCCAGTAACTTCTTTGTGTTGTGTCTATTCAACTCACAGAGTTGAACCTTCCTTTAGACAGAGCAGTTTGCAAACACTGTTTTTGTGGAATTTGCAAGTGGAGATTTCAAGCGATTTCAGGCCAATCTTAGAAAGGGAAATATCTTTGTATAAAAACTAGACAGAATCATTCTCAGAAACTACTTTGTGTTGTGTGCGTTCCACTCACAGAGTTTAACCTTTCTTTTCATAGTGCAGTTTGGAAACACTCTGTTTGTTAAGTCTGCAAGGGGATATTTAGACCTCTTTGACGCCTTCGTTCGAAACGGGATTTCTTCATCTACAGCTAGACACATGAATTCTCAGTAACTTCTTTGTGTTGTGTGTATTCAACTCACAGAGTTGAACCTTTCTTTAGACAGAGCAGATTTGAAACACTCTTTTTGTGGATTTTACAAGTGGAGATTTCAAGCGATTTGAGGCCAATTGTAGTAAAGGAAATATCCTCGTTTCAAAACTAGACAGAATCACTCTCAGAAACTACTATGTGATGTGCGCGTTCAACTCACAGAGTTTCACCTTTCTTTTCATAGAGCAGTTTGGAAACACTGTGTTTGTTAAGTTTGCAAGAGGATATTTGGACCACTTTGAGGCCTTCGTTGGAAACGGGATTTCTCAGGATAATGCTAGACAGATGAATTCCCAGTAACTTCTTTGTGTTGTGTCTGTTCAACTGCCAGAGTTGAACCTTCCTTTAGACAGAGCAGTTTGCAAACACTCTTTTTGTGGAATTTGCAAGTGGAGATTTCAAGCGATTTCAGGCCAATCTTAGAAAGGGAAATATCTTTGTATAAAAACTAGACAGAATCATTCTCAGAAACTACTTTGTGTTGTGTGCATTCCACTCACAGAGTTCAACCTTTCTTTTCATAGAGCAGTTTGGAAACACTCAGTTTTTTAAGTCTGCAAGGGGATATTTAGACCTCTTTGACGCCTTCGTTGGAAACGGGATTTCTTCATCTACAGCTAGACACATGAATTCTCAGTAACGTCTTTGTGTTCTGTGTATTCAACTCACAGAGTTGAACCTTTCTTTAGACAGAGCAGATTTGAAACACTCTTTTTGTGGATTTTACAAGTGGAAATTTCAAGCGATTTGAGGCCAATTGTAGTAAAGGAAATATCCTCGTTTCAAAACTAGACAGAATCATTCTCAGAAACTACTTTGTGATGTGTGCGTTCAACTCACAGAGTTTCACCTTTCTTTTCATAGAGCAGTTGGGAAACACTCTGTTTCTTAAGTTTGCAAGAGGATATTTGGACCACTTTGAGGCCTTCGTTGGAAACGGGATTTCTCAGGATAATGCTAGACAGATGAATTCCCAGTAACTTCTTTGTGTTGTGTCTATTCAACTCACAGAGTTGAACCTTCCTTTAGACAGAGCAGTTTGCAAACACTGTTTTTGTGGAATTTGCAAGTGGAGATTTCAAGCGATTTCAGGCCAATCTTAGAAAGGGAAATATCTTTGTATAAAAACTAGACAGAATCATTCTCAGAAACTACTTTGTGTTGTGTGCGTTCCACTCACAGAGTTTAACCTTTCTTTTCATAGAGCAGTTTGGAAACACTCTGTTTGTTAAGTCTGCAAGGGGATATTTAGACCTCTTTGACGCCTTCGTTGGAAACGGGATTTCTTCATATACAGCTAGACACATGAATTCGCAGTAACTTCTTTGTGTTGTGTGTATTCAACTCACAGAGTTGAACCTTTCTTTAGACAGAGCAGATTTGAAACACTCTTTTTGTGGATTTTACAAGTGGAGATTTCAAGCGATTTGAGGCCAATTGTAGTAAAGGAAATATCCTCGTTTAAAAACTAGACAGAATAATTCTCAGAAACTACTGTGTGATGTGCGCGTTCAACTCACAGAGTTTCACCTTTCTTTTCATAGAGCAGTTTGGAAACACTCTGTTTATTAAGTTTGCAAGAGGATATTTGGACCACTTTGAGGCCTTCGTTGGAAACGGGATTTCTCAGGATAATGCTAGACAGATGAATTCCCAGTAACTTCTTTGTGTTGTGTCTGTTCAACTGCCAGAGTTGAACCTTCCTTTAGACAGAGCAGTTTGCAAACACTCTTTTTGTGGAATTTGCAAGTGGAGATTTCAAGCGATTTCAGGCCAATCTTAGAAAGGGAAATATCTTTGTATAAAAACTAGACAGAACCATTCTCAGAAACTACTTTGTGTTGTGTGCGTTCCACTCACAGAGTTCAACCTTTCTTTTCATAGAGCAGTTTGGAAACACACTGTTTGTTAAGTCTGCAAGGGGATATTTAGACCTCTTTGACGCCTTCGTTGGAAACGGGATTTCTTCATCTACAGCTAGACACATGAATTCTCAGTAACTTCTTTGTGTTGTGTGTATTCAACTCACAGAGTTGAACCTTTCTTTAGACAGAGCAGATATAAAACACTCTTTTTGTGGATTTTACAAGTGGAGATTTCAAGCGATTTGTGGCCAATTGTAGTAAAGGAAATATCCGCGTTTAAAAACTAGACAGAATCATTCTCAGAAACTACTGTGTGATGTGTGCGTTCAACTCACAGAGTTTCACCTTTCTTTTCATAGAGCAGTTTGGAAACACTGTGTTTGTTAAGTTTGCAAGAGGATATTTTGACCACTTTGAGGCCTTCGTTGGAAACGGGATTTCTCAGTATAATGCTAGACAGATGAATTCCCAGTAACTTCTTTGTGTTGTGTCTATTCAACTCACAGAGTTGAACCTTCCTTTAGACAGAGCAGTTTGCAAACACTGTTTTTGTGGAATTTGCAAGTGGAGATTTCAAGCGATTTCAGGCCAATCTTAGAAAGGGAAATATCTTTGTATAAAAACTAGACAGAATCATTCTCAGAAACTACTTTGTGTTGTGTGCGTTCCACTCACAGAGTTTAACCTTTCTTTTCATAGTGCAGTTTGGAAACACTCTGTTTGTTAAGTCTGCAAGGGGATATTTAGACCTCTTTGACGCCTTCGTTCGAAACGGGATTTCTTCATCTACAGCTAGACACATGAATTCTCAGTAACTTCTTTGTGTTGTGTGTATTCAACTCACAGAGTTGAACCTTTCTTTAGACAGAGCAGATTTGAAACACTCTTTTTGTGGATTTTACAAGTGGAGATTTCAAGCGATTTGAGGCCAATTGTAGTAAAGGAAATATCCTCGTTTCAAAACTAGACAGAATCACTCTCAGAAACTACTGTGTGATGTGCGCGTTCAACTCACAGAGTTTCACCTTTCTTTTCATAGAGCAGTTTGGAAACACTGTGTTTGTTAAGTTTGCAAGAGGATATTTGGACCACTTTGAGGCCTTCGTTGGAAACGGGATTTCTCAGGATAATGCTAGACAGATGAATTCCCAGTAACTTCTTTGTGTTGTGTCTGTTCAACTGCCAGAGTTGAACCTTCCTTTAGACAGAGCAGTTTGCAAACACTCTTTTTGTGGAATTTGCAAGTGGAGATTTCAAGCGATTTCAGGCCAATCTTAGAAAGGGAAATATCTTTGTATAAAAACTAGACAGAATCATTCTCAGAAACTACTTTGTGTTGTGTGCATTCCACTCACAGAGTTCAACCTTTCTTTTCATAGAGCAGTTTGGAAACACTCTGTTTGTTAAGTCTGCAAGGGGATATTTAGACCTCTTTGACGCCTTCGTTGGAAACGGGATTTCTTCATCTACAGCTAGACACATGAATTCTCAGTAACTTCTTTGTGTTCTGTGTATTCAACTCACAGAGTTGAACCTTTCTTTAGACAGAGCAGATTTGAAACACTCTTTTTGTGGATTTTACAAGTGGAGATTTCAAGTGATTTGAGGCCAATTGTAGTAAAGGAAATATCGTCGTTTAAAAACTAGACAGAATCATTCTCAGAAACTACTGTGTGATGTGTGCGTTCAACTCACAGAGTTTCACCTTTCTTTTCATAGAGCAGTTTGGAAACACTCTGTTTGTTAAGTTTGCAAGAGGATATTTGGACCACTTTCAGGCCTTCGTTGGAAATGGGATTTCTCAGTATAATGCTAGACAGATGAATTCCCAGTAACTTCTTTGTGCTGTGTCTATTCAACTCACAGGGTTGAACCTTCCTTTAGACAGAGCAGTTTGCAAACACTCTTTTTGTGGAATTTGCAAGTGGAGATTTCAAGCGATTTCAGGCCAATCTTAGAAAGGGAAATATCTTTGTATAAAAACTAGACAGAATCATTCTCAGAAACTACTTTGTGTTGTGTGCGTTCCACTCACAGAGTTTAACCTTTCTTTTCATAGAGCAGTTTGGAAACACTCTGTTTGTTAAGTCTGCAAGGGGATATTTAGACCTCTTTGACGCCTTCGTTGGAAAAGGGATTTCTTCATCTACAGCTAGACACATGAATTCTCAGTAACTTCTTTGTGTTGTGTGTATTAAACTCACAGAGTTGAACCTTTCTTTAGACAGAGCAGATTTGAAACACTCTTTTTGTGGATTTTACAAGTGGAGATTTCAAGCGATTTGAGGCCAATTGTAGTAAAGGAAATATCCTCGTTTCAAAACTAGACAGAATCATTCTCAGAAACTACTGTGTGATGTGTGCGTTCAACTCACAGAGTTTCACCTTTCTTTTCATAGAGCAGTTTGGAAACACTCTGTTTGTTAAGTTTGCAAGAGGATATTTGGACCACTTTCAGGCCTTCGTTGGAAATGGGATTTCTCAGTATAATGCTAGACAGATGAATTCCCAGTAACTTCTTTGTGTTGTGTCTATTCAACTCACAGGGTTGAACCTTCCTTTAGACAGAGCAGTTTGCAAACACTGTTTTTGTGGAATTTGCAAGTGGAGATTTCAAGCGATTTCAGGCCAATCTTAGAAAGGGAAATATCTTTGTATAAAAACTAGACAGAATCATTCTCAGAAACTACTTTGTGTTGTGTGCGTTCCACTCACAGAGTTTAACCTTTCTTTTCATAGAGCAGTTTGGAAACACTCTGTTTGTTAAGTCTGCAAGGGGATATTTAGACCTCTTTGACGCCTTCGTTGGAAACGGGATTTCTTCATATACAGCTAGACACATGAATTCGCAGTAACTTCTTTGTGTTGTGTGTATTCAACTCACAGAGTTGAACCTTTCTTTAGACAGAGCAGATTTGAAACACTCTTTTTGTGGATTTTACAAGTGGAGATTTCAAGCGATTTGAGGCCAATTGTAGTAAAGGAAATATCCTCGTTTAAAAACTAGACAGAATAATTCTCAGAAACTACTGTGTGATGTGCGCGTTCAACTCACAGAGTTTCACCTTTCTTTTCATAGAGCAGTTTGGAAACACTCTGTTTATTAAGTTTGCAAGAGGATATTTGGACCACTTTGAGGCCTTCGTTGGAAACGGGATTTCTCAGGATAATGCTAGACAGATGAATTCCCAGTAACTTCTTTGTGTTGTGTCTGTTCAACTGCCAGAGTTGAACCTTCCTTTAGACAGAGCAGTTTGCAAACACTCTTTTTGTGGAATTTGCAAGTGGAGATTTCAAGCGATTTCAGGCCAATCTTAGAAAGGGAAATATCTTTGTATAAAAACTAGACAGAACCATTCTCAGAAACTACTTTGTGTTGTGTGCGTTCCACTCACAGAGTTCAACCTTTCTTTTCATAGAGCAGTTTGGAAACACACTGTTTGTTAAGTCTGCAAGGGGATATTTAGACCTCTTTGACGCCTTCGTTGGAAACGGGATTTCTTCATCTACAGCTAGACACATGAATTCTCAGTAACTTCTTTGTGTTGTGTGTATTCAACTCACAGAGTTGAACCTTTCTTTAGACAGAGCAGATATAAAACACTCTTTTTGTGGATTTTACAAGTGGAGATTTCAAGCGATTTGAGGCCAATTGTAGTAAAGGAAATATCCGCGTTTAAAAACTAGACAGAATCATTCTCAGAAACTACTGTGTGATGTGTGCGTTCAACTCACAGAGTTTCACCTTTCTTTTCATAGAGCAGTTTGGAAACACTGTGTTTGTTAAGTTTGCAAGAGGATATTTTGACCACTTTGAGGCCTTCGTTGGAAACGGGATTTCTCAGTATAATGCTAGACAGATGAATTCCCAGTAACTTCTTTGTGTTGTGTCTATTCAACTCACAGAGTTGAACCTTCCTTTAGACAGAGCAGTTTGCAAACACTCTTTTTGTGGAATTTGCAAGTGGAGATTTCAAGCGATTTCAGGCCAATCTTAGAAAGGGAAATATCTTTGTATAAAAACTAGACAGAATCATTCTCAGAAACTACTTTGTGTTGTGTGCGTTCCACTCACAGAGTTTAACCTTTCTTTTCATAGTGCAGTTTGGAAACACTCTGTTTGTTAAGTCTGCAAGGGGATATTTAGACCTCTTTGACGCCTTCGTTCGAAACGGGATTTCTTCATCTACAGCTAGACACATGAATTCTCAGTAACTTCTTTGTGTTGTGTGTATTCAACTCACAGAGTTGAACCTTTCTTTAGACAGAGCAGATTTGAAACACTCTTTTTGTGGATTTTACAAGTGGAGATTTCAAGCGATTTGAGGCCAATTGTAGTAAAGGAAATATCCTCGTTTAAAAACTAGACAGAATCACTCTCAGAAACTACTGTGTGATGTGCGCGTTCAACTCACAGAGTTTCACCTTTCTTTTCATAGAGCAGTTTGGAAACACTGTGTTTGTTAAGTTTGCAAGAGGATATTTGGACCACTTTGAGGCCTTCGTTGGAAACGGGATTTCTCAGGATAATGCTAGACAGATGAATTCCCAGTAACTTCTTTGTGTTGTGTCTGTTCAACTGCCAGAGTTGAACCTTCCTTTAGACAGAGCAGTTTGCAAACACTCTTTTTGTGGAATTTGCAAGTGGAGATTTCAAGCGATTTCAGGCCAATCTTAGAAAGGGAAATATCTTTGTATAAAAACTAGACAGAATCATTCTCAGAAACTACTTTGTGTTGTGTGCATTCCACTCACAGAGTTCAACCTTTCTTTTCATAGAGCAGTTTGGAAACACTCTGTTTGTTAAGTCTGCAAGGGGATATTTAGACCTCTTTGACGCCTTCGTTGGAAACGGGATTTCTTCATCTACAGCTAGACACATGAATTCTCAGTAACTTCTTTGTGTTCTGTGTATTCAACTCACAGAGTTGAACCTTTCTTTAGACAGAGCAGATTTGAAACACTCTTTTTGTGGATTTTACAAGTGGAGATTTCAAGCGATTTGAGGCCAATTGTAGTAAAGGAAATATCCTCGTTTAAAAACTAGACAGAATCATTCTCAGAAACTACTTTGTGATGTGTGCGTTCAACTCACAGAGTTTCACCTTTCTTTTCATAGAGCAGTTTGGAAACACTCTGTTTGTTAAGTTTGCAAGAGGATATTTGGACCACTTTCAGGCCTTCGTTGGAAACGGGATTTCTCAGTATAATGCTAGACAGATGAATTCCCAGTAACTTCTTTGTGCTGTGTCTATTCAACTCACAGGGTTGAACCTTCCTTTAGACAGAGCAGTTTGCAAACACTCTTTTTGTGGAATTTGCAAGTGGAGATTTCAAGCGATTTCAGGCCAATCTTAGAAAGGGAAATATCTTTGTATAAAAACTAGACAGAATCATTCTCAGAAACTACTTTGTGTTGTGTGCGTTCCACTCACAGAGTTTAACCTTTCTTTTCATAGAGCAGTTTGGAAACACTCTGTTTGTTAAGTCTGCAAGGGGATATTTAGACCTCTTTGACGCCTTCGTTGGAAAAGGGATTTCTTCATCTACAGCTAGACACATGAATTCTCAGTAACTTCTTTGTGTTGTGTGTATTAAACTCACAGAGTTGAACCTTTCTTTAGACAGAGCAGATTTGAAACACTCTTTTTGTGGATTTTACAAGTGGAGATTTCAAGCGATTTGAGGCCAATTGTAGTAAAGGAAATATCCTCGTTTCAAAACTAGACAGAATCACTCTCAGAAACTACTTTGTGATGTGTGCGTTCAACTCACAGAGTTTCACGTTTCTTTTCATAGAGCAGTTTGGAAACATTCTGTTTGTTAAGTTTGCAAGAGGATATTTGGACCACTTTGAGGCCTTCGTTGGAAACGGGATTTCTCAGTATACTGCTAGACAGATGAATTCCCAGTAACTTCTTTGTGTTGTGCCTGTTCAACTACCAGAGTTGAAACTTCCTTTAGACAGAGCAGTTTGCAAACACTCTTTTTGTGGAATTTGCAAGTGGAGATTTCAAGCGATTTCAGGCCAATCTTAGAAAGGGAAATATTTTTGAATAACAACTAGACAGAATCATTCTCAGATACTACTTTGTGTTGTGTGCATTCCACTCACAGAGTTTAACCTTTCTTTTCATAGAGCAGTTTGGAAACACTCTGTTTGTTAAGTCTGCAAGGGGATATTTAGACCTCTTTGACGCCTTCGTTGGAAACGGGATTTCATCATCTACAGCTAGACACATGAATTCTCAGTCACTTCTTTGTGTTGTGTGTATTCAACTCACAGAGTTGAAGCTTTCTTTAGAGAGAGCAGATTTGAAACACTCTTTTTGTGGATTTTACAAGTGGAGATTTCAAGCGATTTGAGGCCAATTGTAGTAAAGGAAATATCCTCGTTTCAAAACTAGACAGAATCATTCTCAGAAACTACTGTGTGATGTGTGCATTCAACTCACAGAGTTTCACCTTTCTTTTCATAGAGCAGTTGGGAAACACTCTGTTTGTTAAGTTTGCAAGAGGATATTTGGACCACTTTGAGGCCTTCGTTGGAAACGGGATTTCTCAGTATAATGCTAGACAGATGAATTCCCAGTAACTTCTTTGTGTTGTGTCTATTCAACTCACAGAGTTGAACCTTCCTTTAGACAGAGCAGTTTGCAAACACTCTTTTTGTGGAATTTGCAAGTGGAGATTTCAAGCGATTTCAGGCCAATCTTAGAAAGGGAAATATCTTTGTATAAAAACTAGACAGAATCATTCTCAGAAACTACTTTGTGTTGTGTGCGTTCCACTCACAGAGTTTAACCTTTCTTTTCATAGTGCAGTTTGGAAACACTCTGTTTGTTAAGTCTGCAAGGGGATATTTAGACCTCTTTGACGCCTTCGTTCGAAACGGGATTTCTTCATCTACAGCTAGACACATGAATTCTCAGTAACTTCTTTGTGTTGTGTGTATTCAACTCACAGAGTTGAACCTTTCTTTAGACAGAGCAGATTTGAAACACTCTTTTTGTGGATTTTACAAGTGGAGATTTCAAGCGATTTGAGGCCAATTGTAGTAAAGGAAATATCCTCGTTTCAAAACTAGACAGAATCACTCTCAGAAACTACTATGTGATGTGCGCGTTCAACTCACAGAGTTTCATCTTTCTTTTCATAGAGCAGTTTGGAAACACTGTGTTTGTTAAGTTTGCAAGAGGATATTTGGACCACTTTGAGGCCTTCGTTGGAAACGGGATTTCTCAGGATAATGCTAGACAGATGAATTCCCAGTAACTTCTTTGTGTTGTGTCTGTTCAACTGCCAGAGTTGAACCTTCCTTTAGACAGAGCAGTTTGCAAACACTCTTTTTGTGGAATTTGCAAGTGGAGATTTCAAGCGATTTCAGGCCAATCTTAGAAAGGGAAATATCTTTGTATAAAAACTAGACAGAATCATTCTCAGAAACTACTTTGTGTTGTGTGCATTCCACTCACAGAGTTCAACCTTTCTTTTCATAGAGCAGTTTGGAAACACTCAGTTTTTTAAGTCTGCAAGGGGATATTTAGACCTCTTTGACGCCTTCGTTGGAAACGGGATTTCTTCATCTACAGCTAGACACATGAATTCTCAGTAACTTCTTTGTGTTCTGTGTATTCAACTCACAGAGTTGAACCTTTCTTTAGACAGAGCAGATTTGAAACACTCTTTTTGTGGATTTTACAAGTGGAGATTTCAAGCGATTTGAGGCCAATTGTAGTAAAGGAAATATCCTCGTTTCAAAACTAGACAGAATCATTCTCAGAAACTACTGTGTGATGTGTGCGTTCAACTCACAGAGTTTCACCTTTCTTTTCATAGAGCAGTTTGGAAACACTCTGTTTGTTAAGTTTGCAAGAGGATATTTGGACCACTTTCAGGCCTTCGTTGGAAATGGGATTTCTCAGTATAATGCTAGACAGATGAATTCCCAGTAACTTCTTTGTGCTGTGTCTATTCAACTCACAGGGTTGAACCTTCCTTTAGACAGAGCAGTTTGCAAACACTCTTTTTGTGGAATTTGCAAGTGGAGATTTCAAGCGATTTCAGGCCAATCTTAGAAAGGGAAATATCTTTGTATAAAAACTAGACAGAATCATTCTCAGAAACTACTTTGTGTTGTGTGCGTTCCACTCACAGAGTTTAACCTTTCTTTTCATAGAGCAGTTTGGAAACACTCTGTTTGTTAAGTCTGCAAGGGGATATTTAGACCTCTTTGACGCCTTCGTTGGAAAAGGGATTTCTTCATCTACAGCTAGACACATGAATTCTCAGTAACTTCTTTGTGTTGTGTGTATTAAACTCACAGAGTTGAACCTTTCTTTAGACAGAGCAGATTTGAAACACTCTTTTTGTGGATTTTACAAGTGGAGATTTCAAGCGATTTGAGGCCAATTGTAGTAAAGGAAATATCCTCGTTTCAATACTAGACGGAATCACTCTCAGAAACTACTGTGTGATGTGCGCGTTCAACTCACAAAGTTTCACCTTTCTTTTCATAGAGCAGTTTGGAAACACTCTGTTTGTTAAGTTTGCAAGAGGATATTTGGACCACTTTGAGGCCTTCGTTGGAAACGGGATTTCTCAGGATAATGCTAGACAGATGAATTCCCAGTAACTTCTTTGTGTTGTGTCTGTTCAACTGCCAGAGTTGAACCTTCCTTTAGACAGAGAAGTTTGCAAACACTCTTTTTGTGGAATTTGCAAGTGGAGATTTCAAGCGATTTCAGGCCAATCTTAGAAAGGGAAATATCTTTGTATAAAAACTAGACAGAATCATTCTCAGAAACTACTTTGTGTTGTGTGCGTTCCACTCACAGAGTTCAACCTTTCTTTTCATAGAGCAGTTTGGAAACACTCTGTTTGTTAAGTCTGCAAGGGGATATTTAGACCTCTTTGACGCCTTCGTTGGAAACGGGATTTCTTCATCTACAGCTAGACACATGAATTCTCAGTAACTTCTTTGTGTTGTGTGTATTCAACTCACAGAGTTGAACCTTTCTTTAGACAGAGCAGATTTGAAACACTCTTTTTGTGGATTTTACAAGTGGAGATTTCAAGCGATTTGAGGCCAATTGTAGTAAAGGAAATATCCTCGTTTAAAAACTAGACAGAATCATTCTCAGAAACTACTGTGTGATGTGTGCGTTCAACTCACAGAGTTTCACCTTTCTTTTCATAGAGCGGTTTGGAAACACTCTGTTTGTTAAGTTTGCAAGAGGATATTTGGACCACTTTGAGGCCTTCGTTGGATACGGGATTTCTCAGTATAATGCTAGACAGATGAATTCCCAGTAACTTCTTTGTGTTGTGTCTATTCAACTCACAGAGTTGAACCTTCCTTTAGACAGAGCAGTTTGCAAACACTCTTTTTGTGGAATTTGCAAGTGGAGATTTCAAGCGATTTCAGGCCAATCTTAGAAAGGGAAATATCTTTGTATAAAAACTAGACAGAATCATTCTCAGAAACTACTTTGTGTTGTGTGCGTTCCACTCACAGAGTTTAACCTTTCTTTTAATAGAGCAGTTTGGAAACACTCTGTTTGTTAAGTCTGCAAGGGGATATTTAGACCTCTTTGACGCCTTCGTTCGAAACGGGATTTCTTCATCTACAGCTAGACACATGAATTCTCAGTAACTTCTTTGTGTTCTGTGTATTCAACTCACAGAGTTGAACCTTTCTTTAGACAGAGCAGATTTGAAACACTCTTTTTGTGGATTTTACAAGTGGAGATTTCAAGCGATTTGAGGCCAATTGTAGTAAAGGAAATATCCTCGTTTAAAAACTAGACAGAATCATTCTCAGAAACTACTGTGTGATGTGTGCGTTCAACTCACAGAGTTTCACCTTTCTTTTCATAGAGCAGTTTGGAAACACTCTGTTTGTTAAGTTTGCAAGAGGATATTTGGACCACTTTCAGGCCTTCGTTGGAAATGGGATTTCTCAGTATAATGCTAGACAGATGAATTCCCAGTAACTTCTTTGTGCTGTGTCTATTCAACTCACAGGGTTGAACCTTCCTTTAGACAGAGCAGTTTGCAAACACTCTTTTTGTGGAATTTGCAAGTGGAGATTTCAAGCGATTTCAGGCCAATCTTAGAAAGGGAAATATCTTTGTATAAAAACTAGACAGAATCATTCTCAGAAACTACTTTGTGTTGTGTGCGTTCCACTCACAGAGTTTAACCTTTCTTTTCATAGAGCAGTTTGGAAACACTCTGTTTGTTAAGTCTGCAAGGGGATATTTAGACCTCTTTGACGCCTTCGTTGGAAAAGGGATTTCTTCATCTACAGCTAGACACATGAATTCTCAGTAACTTCTTTGTGTTGTGTGTATTAAACTCACAGAGTTGAACCTTTCTTTAGACAGAGCAGATTTGAAACACTCTTTTTGTGGATTTTACAAGTGGAGATTTCAAGCGATTTGAGGCCAATTGTAGTAAAGGAAATATCCTCGTTTCAATACTAGACGGAATCACTCTCAGAAACTACTGTGTGATGAGCGCGTTCAACTCACAAAGTTTCACCTTTCTTTTCATAGAGCAGTTTGGAAACACTCTGTTTGTTAAGTTTGCAAGAGGATATTTGGACCACTTTGTGGCCTTCGTTGGAAACGGGATTTCTCAGGATAATGCTAGACAGATGAATTCCCAGTAACTTCTTTGTGTTGTGTCTGTTCAACTGCCAGAGTTGAACCTTCCTTTAGACAGAGAAGTTTGCAAACACTCTTTTTGTGGAATTTGCAAGTGGAGATTTCAAGCGATTTCAGGCCAATCTTAGAAAGGGAAATATCTTTGTATAAAAACTAGACAGAATCATTCTCAGAAACTACTTTGTGTTGTGTGCGTTCCACTCACAGAGTTCAACCTTTCTTTTCATAGAGCAGTTTGGAAACACTCTGTTTGTTAAGTCTGCAAGGGGATATTTAGACCTCTTTGACGCCTTCGTTGGAAACGGGATTTCTTCATCTACAGCTAGACACATGAATTCTCAGTAACTTCTTTGTGTTGTGTGTATTCAACTCACAGAGTTGAACCTTTCTTTAGACAGAGCAGATTTGAAACACTCTTTTTGTGGATTTTACAAGTGGAGATTTCAAGCGATTTGAGGCCAATTGTAGTAAAGGAAATATCCTCGTTTAAAAACTAGACAGAATCATTCTCAGAAACTACTGTGTGATGTGTGCGTTCAACTCACAGAGTTTCACCTTTCTTTTCATAGAGCGGTTTGGAAACACTCTGTTTGTTAAGTTTGCAAGAGGATATTTGGACCACTTTGAGGCCTTCGTTGGATACGGGATTTCTCAGTATAATGCTAGACAGATGAATTCCCAGTAACTTCTTTGTGTTGTGTCTATTCAACTCACAGAGTTGAACCTTCCTTTAGACAGAGCAGTTTGCAAACACTCTTTTTGTGGAATTTGCAAGTGGAGATTTCAAGCGATTTCAGGCCAATCTTAGAAAGGGAAATATCTTTGTATAAAAACTAGACAGAATCATTCTCAGAAACTACTTTGTGTTGTGTGCGTTCCACTCACAGAGTTTAACCTTTCTTTTAATAGAGCAGTTTGGAAACACTCTGTTTGTTAAGTCTGCAAGGGGATATTTAGACCTCTTTGACGCCTTCGTTCGAAACGGGATTTCTTCATCTACAGCTAGACACATGAATTCTCAGTAACTTCTTTGTGTTGTGTGTATTAAACTCACAGAGTTGAACCTTTCTTTAGACAGAGCAGATTTGAAACACTCTTTTTGTGGATTTTACAAGTGGAGATTTCAAGCGATTTGAGGCCAATTGTAGTAAAGGAAATATCCTCGTTTCAAAACTAGACAGAATCATTCTCAGAAACTACTGTGTCATGTGTGCGTTCAACTCACAGAGTTTCACCTTTCTTTTCATAGAGCAGTTGGGAAACACTCTGTTTGTTAAGTTTGCAAGAGGATATTTGGACCACTTTGAGGCCTTCGTTGGAAACGGGATTTCTCAGGATAATGCTAGACAGATGAATTCCCAGTAACTTCTTTGTGTTGTGTCTATTCAACTCACAGAGTTGAACCTTCCTTTAGACAGAGCAGTTTGCAAACACTCTTTTTGTGGAATTTGCAAGTGGAGATTTCAAGCGATTTCAGGCCAATCTTAGAAAGGGAAATATCTTTGTATAAAAACTAGACAGAATCATTCTCAGAAACTACTTTGTGTTGTGTGCGTTCCACTCACAGAGTTCAATCTTTCTTTTCATAGAGCAGTTTGGAAACACTCTGTTTGTTAAGTCTGCAAGGGGATATTTAGACCTCTTTGACGCCTTCTTTGGAAACGGGATTTCTTCATATACAGCTAGACACATGAATTCTCAGTAACTTCTTTGTGTTGTGTGTATTCAACTCACAGAGTTGAACCTTTCTTTAGACAGAGCAGATTTGAAACACTCTTTTTGTGGATTTTACAAGTGGAAATTTCAAGCGATTTGAGGCCAATTGTAGTAAAGGAAATATCCGCGTTTAAAAACTAGACAGAATCATTCTCAGAAACTACTGTGTGATGTGTGCGTTCAACTCACAGAGTTTCACCTTTCTTTTCATAGAGCAGTTTGGAAACACTGTGTTTGTTAAGTTTGCAAGAGGATATTTTGACCACTTTGAGGCCTTCGTTGGAAACGGGATTTCTCAGTATAATGCTAGACAGATGAATTCCCAGTAACTTCTTTGTGTTGTGTCTATTCAACTCACAGAGTTGAACCTTCCTTTAGACAGAGCAGTTTGCAAACACTGTTTTTGTGGAATTTGCAAGTGGAGATTTCAAGCGATTTCAGGCCAATCTTAGAAAGGGAAATATCTTTGTATAAAAACTAGACAGAATCATTCTCAGAAACTACTTTGTGTTGTGTGCGTTCCACTCACAGAGTTTAACCTTTCTTTTCATAGTGCAGTTTGGAAACACTCTGTTTGTTAAGTCTGCAAGGGGATATTTAGACCTCTTTGACGCCTTCGTTCGAAACGGGATTTCTTCATCTACAGCTAGACACATGAATTCTCAGTAACTTCTTTGTGTTGTGTGTATTCAACTCACAGAGTTGAACCTTTCTTTAGACAGAGCAGATTTGAAACACTCTTTTTGTGGATTTTACAAGTGGAGATTTCAAGCGATTTGAGGCCAATTGTAGTAAAGGAAATATCCTCGTTTCAAAACTAGACAGAATCACTCTCAGAAACTACTATGTGATGTGCGCGTTCAACTCACAGAGTTTCACCTTTCTTTTCATAGAGCAGTTTGGAAACACTGTGTTTGTTAAGTTTGCAAGAGGATATTTGGACCACTTTGAGGCCTTCGTTGGAAACGGGATTTCTCAGGATAATGCTAGACAGATGAATTCCCAGTAACTTCTTTGTGTTGTGTCTGTTCAACTGCCAGAGTTGAACCTTCCTTTAGACAGAGCAGTTTGCAAACACTCTTTTTGTGGAATTTGCAAGTGGAGATTTCAAGCGATTTCAGGCCAATCTTAGAAAGGGAAATATCTTTGTATAAAAACTAGACAGAATCATTCTCAGAAACTACTTTGTGTTGTGTGCATTCCACTCACAGAGTTCAACCTTTCTTTTCATAGAGCAGTTTGGAAACACTCAGTTTTTTAAGTCTGCAAGGGGATATTTAGACCTCTTTGACGCCTTCGTTGGAAACGGGATTTCTTCATCTACAGCTAGACACATGAATTCTCAGTAACGTCTTTGTGTTCTGTGTATTCAACTCACAGAGTTGAACCTTTCTTTAGACAGAGCAGATTTGAAACACTCTTTTTGTGGATTTTACAAGTGGAAATTTCAAGCGATTTGAGGCCAATTGTAGTAAAGGAAATATCCTCGTTTCAAAACTAGACAGAATCATTCTCAGAAACTACTTTGTGATGTGTGCGTTCAACTCACAGAGTTTCACCTTTCTTTTCATAGAGCAGTTGGGAAACACTCTGTTTCTTAAGTTTGCAAGAGGATATTTGGACCACTTTGAGGCCTTCGTTGGAAACGGGATTTCTCAGGATAATGCTAGACAGATGAATTCCCAGTAACTTCTTTGTGTTGTGTCTATTCAACTCACAGAGTTGAACCTTCCTTTAGACAGAGCAGTTTGCAAACACTGTTTTTGTGGAATTTGCAAGTGGAGATTTCAAGCGATTTCAGGCCAATCTTAGAAAGGGAAATATCTTTGTATAAAAACTAGACAGAATCATTCTCAGAAACTACTTTGTGTTGTGTGCGTTCCACTCACAGAGTTTAACCTTTCTTTTCATAGAGCAGTTTGGAAACACTCTGTTTGTTAAGTCTGCAAGGGGATATTTAGACCTCTTTGACGCCTTCGTTGGAAACGGGATTTCTTCATATACAGCTAGACACATGAATTCGCAGTAACTTCTTTGTGTTGTGTGTATTCAACTCACAGAGTTGAACCTTTCTTTAGACAGAGCAGATTTGAAACACTCTTTTTGTGGATTTTACAAGTGGAGATTTCAAGCGATTTGAGGCCAATTGTAGTAAAGGAAATATCCTCGTTTAAAAACTAGACAGAATAATTCTCAGAAACTACTGTGTGATGTGCGCGTTCAACTCACAGAGTTTCACCTTTCTTTTCATAGAGCAGTTTGGAAACACTCTGTTTATTAAGTTTGCAAGAGGATATTTGGACCACTTTGAGGCCTTCGTTGGAAACGGGATTTCTCAGGATAATGCTAGACAGATGAATTCCCAGTAACTTCTTTGTGTTGTGTCTGTTCAACTGCCAGAGTTGAACCTTCCTTTAGACAGAGCAGTTTGCAAACACTCTTTTTGTGGAATTTGCAAGTGGAGATTTCAAGCGATTTCAGGCCAATCTTAGAAAGGGAAATATCTTTGTATAAAAACTAGACAGAACCATTCTCAGAAACTACTTTGTGTTGTGTGCGTTCCACTCACAGAGTTCAACCTTTCTTTTCATAGAGCAGTTTGGAAACACACTGTTTGTTAAGTCTGCAAGGGGATATTTAGACCTCTTTGACGCCTTCGTTGGAAACGGGATTTCTTCATCTACAGCTAGACACATGAATTCTCAGTAACTTCTTTGTGTTGTGTGTATTCAACTCACAGAGTTGAACCTTTCTTTAGACAGAGCAGATATAAAACACTCTTTTTGTGGATTTTACAAGTGGAGATTTCAAGCGATTTGTGGCCAATTGTAGTAAAGGAAATATCCGCGTTTAAAAACTAGACAGAATCATTCTCAGAAACTACTGTGTGATGTGTGCGTTCAACTCACAGAGTTTCACCTTTCTTTTCATAGAGCAGTTTGGAAACACTGTGTTTGTTAAGTTTGCAAGAGGATATTTTGACCACTTTGAGGCCTTCGTTGGAAACGGGATTTCTCAGTATAATGCTAGACAGATGAATTCCCAGTAACTTCTTTGTGTTGTGTCTATTCAACTCACAGAGTTGAACCTTCCTTTAGACAGAGCAGTTTGCAAACACTGTTTTTGTGGAATTTGCAAGTGGAGATTTCAAGCGATTTCAGGCCAATCTTAGAAAGGGAAATATCTTTGTATAAAAACTAGACAGAATCATTCTCAGAAACTACTTTGTGTTGTGTGCGTTCCACTCACAGAGTTTAACCTTTCTTTTCATAGTGCAGTTTGGAAACACTCTGTTTGTTAAGTCTGCAAGGGGATATTTAGACCTCTTTGACGCCTTCGTTCGAAACGGGATTTCTTCATCTACAGCTAGACACATGAATTCTCAGTAACTTCTTTGTGTTGTGTGTATTCAACTCACAGAGTTGAACCTTTCTTTAGACAGAGCAGATTTGAAACACTCTTTTTGTGGATTTTACAAGTGGAGATTTCAAGCGATTTGAGGCCAATTGTAGTAAAGGAAATATCCTCGTTTCAAAACTAGACAGAATCACTCTCAGAAACTACTGTGTGATGTGCGCGTTCAACTCACAGAGTTTCACCTTTCTTTTCATAGAGCAGTTTGGAAACACTGTGTTTGTTAAGTTTGCAAGAGGATATTTGGACCACTTTGAGGCCTTCGTTGGAAACGGGATTTCTCAGGATAATGCTAGACAGATGAATTCCCAGTAACTTCTTTGTGTTGTGTCTGTTCAACTGCCAGAGTTGAACCTTCCTTTAGACAGAGCAGTTTGCAAACACTCTTTTTGTGGAATTTGCAAGTGGAGATTTCAAGCGATTTCAGGCCAATCTTAGAAAGGGAAATATCTTTGTATAAAAACTAGACAGAATCATTCTCAGAAACTACTTTGTGTTGTGTGCATTCCACTCACAGAGTTCAACCTTTCTTTTCATAGAGCAGTTTGGAAACACTCTGTTTGTTAAGTCTGCAAGGGGATATTTAGACCTCTTTGACGCCTTCGTTGGAAACGGGATTTCTTCATCTACAGCTAGACACATGAATTCTCAGTAACTTCTTTGTGTTCTGTGTATTCAACTCACAGAGTTGAACCTTTCTTTAGACAGAGCAGATTTGAAACACTCTTTTTGTGGATTTTACAAGTGGAGATTTCAAGTGATTTGAGGCCAATTGTAGTAAAGGAAATATCGTCGTTTAAAAACTAGACAGAATCATTCTCAGAAACTACTGTGTGATGTGTGCGTTCAACTCACAGAGTTTCACCTTTCTTTTCATAGAGCAGTTTGGAAACACTCTGTTTGTTAAGTTTGCAAGAGGATATTTGGACCACTTTCAGGCCTTCGTTGGAAATGGGATTTCTCAGTATAATGCTAGACAGATGAATTCCCAGTAACTTCTTTGTGCTGTGTCTATTCAACTCACAGGGTTGAACCTTCCTTTAGACAGAGCAGTTTGCAAACACTCTTTTTGTGGAATTTGCAAGTGGAGATTTCAAGCGATTTCAGGCCAATCTTAGAAAGGGAAATATCTTTGTATAAAAACTAGACAGAATCATTCTCAGAAACTACTTTGTGTTGTGTGCGTTCCACTCACAGAGTTTAACCTTTCTTTTCATAGAGCAGTTTGGAAACACTCTGTTTGTTAAGTCTGCAAGGGGATATTTAGACCTCTTTGACGCCTTCGTTGGAAAAGGGATTTCTTCATCTACAGCTAGACACATGAATTCTCAGTAACTTCTTTGTGTTGTGTGTATTAAACTCACAGAGTTGAACCTTTCTTTAGACAGAGCAGATTTGAAACACTCTTTTTGTGGATTTTACAAGTGGAGATTTCAAGCGATTTGAGGCCAATTGTAGTAAAGGAAATATCCTCGTTTCAAAACTAGACAGAATCATTCTCAGAAACTACTTTGTGATGTGTGCGTTCAACTCACAGAGTTTCACCTTTCTTTTCATAGAGCAGTTGGGAAACACTCTGTTTCTTAAGTTTGCAAGAGGATATTTGGACCACTTTGAGGCCTTCGTTGGAAACGGGATTTCTCAGGATAATGCTAGACAGATGAATTCCCAGTAACTTCTTTGTGTTGTGTCTATTCAACTCACAGAGTTGAACCTTCCTTTAGACAGAGCAGTTTGCAAACACTGTTTTTGTGGAATTTGCAAGTGGAGATTTCAAGCGATTTCAGGCCAATCTTAGAAAGGGAAATATCTTTGTATAAAAACTAGACAGAATCATTCTCAGAAACTACTTTGTGTTGTGTGCGTTCCACTCACAGAGTTTAACCTTTCTTTTCATAGAGCAGTTTGGAAACACTCTGTTTGTTAAGTCTGCAAGGGGATATTTAGACCTCTTTGACGCCTTCGTTGGAAACGGGATTTCTTCATATACAGCTAGACACATGAATTCGCAGTAACTTCTTTGTGTTGTGTGTATTCAACTCACAGAGTTGAACCTTTCTTTAGACAGAGCAGATTTGAAACACTCTTTTTGTGGATTTTACAAGTGGAGATTTCAAGCGATTTGAGGCCAATTGTAGTAAAGGAAATATCCTCGTTTAAAAACTAGACAGAATAATTCTCAGAAACTACTGTGTGATGTGCGCGTTCAACTCACAGAGTTTCACCTTTCTTTTCATAGAGCAGTTTGGAAACACTCTGTTTATTAAGTTTGCAAGAGGATATTTGGACCACTTTGAGGCCTTCGTTGGAAACGGGATTTCTCAGGATAATGCTAGACAGATGAATTCCCAGTAACTTCTTTGTGTTGTGTCTGTTCAACTGCCAGAGTTGAACCTTCCTTTAGACAGAGCAGTTTGCAAACACTCTTTTTGTGGAATTTGCAAGTGGAGATTTCAAGCGATTTCAGGCCAATCTTAGAAAGGGAAATATCTTTGTATAAAAACTAGACAGAACCATTCTCAGAAACTACTTTGTGTTGTGTGCGTTCCACTCACAGAGTTCAACCTTTCTTTTCATAGAGCAGTTTGGAAACACACTGTTTGTTAAGTCTGCAAGGGGATATTTAGACCTCTTTGACGCCTTCGTTGGAAACGGGATTTCTTCATCTACAGCTAGACACATGAATTCTCAGTAACTTCTTTGTGTTGTGTGTATTCAACTCACAGAGTTGAACCTTTCTTTAGACAGAGCAGATATAAAACACTCTTTTTGTGGATTTTACAAGTGGAGATTTCAAGCGATTTGTGGCCAATTGTAGTAAAGGAAATATCCGCGTTTAAAAACTAGACAGAATCATTCTCAGAAACTACTGTGTGATGTGTGCGTTCAACTCACAGAGTTTCACCTTTCTTTTCATAGAGCAGTTTGGAAACACTGTGTTTGTTAAGTTTGCAAGAGGATATTTTGACCACTTTGAGGCCTTCTTTGGAAACGGGATTTCTCAGTATAATGCTAGACAGATGAATTCCCAGTAACTTCTTTGTGTTGTGTCTATTCAACTCACAGAGTTGAACCTTCCTTTAGACAGAGCAGTTTGCAAACACTGTTTTTGTGGAATTTGCAAGTGGAGATTTCAAGCGATTTCAGGCCAATCTTAGAAAGGGAAATATCTTTGTATAAAAACTAGACAGAATCATTCTCAGAAACTACTTTGTGTTGTGTGCGTTCCACTCACAGAGTTTAACCTTTCTTTTCATAGTGCAGTTTGGAAACACTCTGTTTGTTAAGTCTGCAAGGGGATATTTAGACCTCTTTGACGCCTTCGTTCGAAACGGGATTTCTTCATCTACAGCTAGACACATGAATTCTCAGTAACTTCTTTGTGTTGTGTGTATTCAACTCACAGAGTTGAACCTTTCTTTAGACAGAGCAGATTTGAAACACTCTTTTTGTGGATTTTACAAGTGGAGATTTCAAGCGATTTGAGGCCAATTGTAGTAAAGGAAATATCCTCGTTTCAAAACTAGACAGAATCACTCTCAGAAACTACTGTGTGATGTGCGCGTTCAACTCACAGAGTTTCACCTTTCTTTTCATAGAGCAGTTTGGAAACACTGTGTTTGTTAAGTTTGCAAGAGGATATTTGGACCACTTTGAGGCCTTCGTTGGAAACGGGATTTCTCAGGATAATGCTAGACAGATGAATTCCCAGTAACTTCTTTGTGTTGTGTCTGTTCAACTGCCAGAGTTGAACCTTCCTTTAGACAGAGCAGTTTGCAAACACTCTTTTTGTGGAATTTGCAAGTGGAGATTTCAAGCGATTTCAGGCCAATCTTAGAAAGGGAAATATCTTTGAATAACAACTAGACAGAATCATTCTCAGATACTACTTTGTGTTGTGTGCATTCCACTCACAGAGTTTAACCTTTCTTTTCATAGAGCAGTTTGGAAACACTCTGTTTGTTAAGTCTGCAAGGGGATATTTAGACCTCTTTGACGCCTTCGTTGGAAACGGGATTTCATCATCTACAGCTAGACACATGAATTCTCAGTAACTTCTTTGTGTTGTGTGTATTCAACTCACAGAGTTGAAGCTTTCTTTAGAGAGAGCAGATTTGAAACACTCTTTTTGTGGATTTTACAAGTGGAGATTTCAAGCGATTTGAGGCCAATTGTAGTAAAGGAAATATCCTCGTTTCAAAACTAGACAGAATCATTCTCAGAAACTACTGTGTGATGTGTGCGTTCAACTCACAGAGTTTCACCTTTCTTTTCATAGAGCAGTTGGGAAACACTCTGTTTGTTAAGTTTGCAAGAGGATATTTGGACCACTTTGAGGCCTTCGTTGGAAACGGGATTTCTCAGTATAATGCTAGACAGATGAATTCCCAGTAACTTCTTTGTGTTGTGTCTCTTCAACTCACAGAGTTGAACCTTCCTTTAGACAGAGCAGTTTGCAAACACTGTTTTTGTGGAATTTGCAAGTGGAGATTTCAAGCGATTTCAGGCCAATCTTAGAAAGGGAAATATCTTTGTATAAAAACTAGACAGAATCATTCTCAGAAACTACTTTGTGTTGTGTGCGTTCCACTCACAGAGTTTAACCTTTCTTTTCATAGAGCAGTTTGGAAACACTCTGTTTGTTAAGTCTGCAAGGGGATATTTAGACCTCTTTGACGCCTTCGTTGGAAACGGGATTTCTTCATATACAGCTAGACACATGAATTCGCAGTAACTTCTTTGTGTTGTGTGTATTCAACTCACAGAGTTGAACCTTTCTTTAGACAGAGCAGATTTGAAACACTCTTTTTGTGGATTTTACAAGTGGAGATTTCAAGCGATTTGAGGCCAATTGTAGTAAAGGAAATATCCTCGTTTAAAAACTAGACAGAATCATTCTCAGAAACTACTGTGTGATGTGTGCGTTCAACTCACAGAGTTTCACCTTTCTTTTCATAGAGCAGTTTGGAAACACTCTGTTTGTTAAGTTTCCAAGAGGATATTTGGACCACTTTCAGGCCTTCGTTGGAAACGGGATTTCTCAGTATAATGCTAGACAGATGAATTCCCAGTAACTTCTTTGTGCTGTGTCTATTCAACTCACAGGGTTGAACCTTCCTTTAGACAGAGCAGTTTGCAAACACTCTTTTTGTGGAATTTGCAAGTGGAGATTTCAAGCGATTTCAGGCCAATCTTAGAAAGGGAAATATCTTTGTATAAAAACTAGACAGAATCATTCTCAGAAACTACTTTGTGTTGTGTGCGTTCCACTCACAGAGTTTAACCTTTCTTTTCATAGAGCAGTTTGGAAACACTCTGTTTGTTAAGTCTGCAAGGGGATATTTAGACCTCTTTGACGCCTTCGTTGGAAAAGGGATTTCTTCATCTACAGCTATACACATGAATTCTCAGTAACTTCTTTGTGTTGTGTGTATTCAACTCACAGAGTTGAACCTTTCTTTAGACAGAGCAGATTTGAAACACTCTTTTTGTGGATTTTACAAGTGGAGATTTCAAGCGATTTGAGGCCAATTGTAGTAAAGGAAATATCCTCGTTTCAATACTAGACAGAATCACTCTCAGAAACTACTGTGTGATGTGCGCGTTCAACTCACAAAGTTTCACCTTTCTTTTCATAGAGCAGTTTGGAAACACTCTGGTTGTTAAGTTTGCAAGAGGATATTTGGACCACTTTGAGGCCTTCGTTGGAAACGGGATTTCTCAGGATAATGCTAGACAGATGAATTCCCAGTAACTTCTTTGTGTTGTGTCTGTTCAACTGCCAGAGTTGAACCTTCCTTTAGACAGAGAAGTTTGCAAACACTCTTTTTGTGGAATTTGCAAGTGGAGATTTCAAGCGATTTCAGGCCAATCTTAGAAAGGGAAATATCTTTGTATAAAAACTAGACAGAATCATTCTCAGAAACTACTTTGTGTTGTGTGCGTTCCACTCACAGAGTTCAACCTTTCTTTTCATAGAGCAGTTTGGAAACACTCTGTTTGTTAAGTCTGCAAGGGGATATTTAGACCTCTTTGACGCCTTCGTTGGAAACGGGATTTCTTCATCTACAGCTAGACACATGAATTCTCAGTAACTTCTTTGTGTTGTGTGTATTCAACTCACAGAGTTGAACCTTTCTTTAGACAGAGCAGATTTGAAACACTCTTTTTGTGGATTTTACAAGTGGAGATTTCAAGCGATTTGAGGCCAATTGTAGTAAAGGAAATATCCTCGTTTAAAAACTAGACAGAATCATTCTCAGAAACTACTGTGTGATGTGTGCGTTCAACTCACAGAGTTTCACCTTTCTTTTCATAGAGCGGTTTGGAAACACTGTTTGTTAAGTTTGCAAGAGGATATTTGGACCACTTTGAGGCCTTCGTTGGAAACGGGATTTCTCAGTATAATGCTAGACAGATGAATTCCCAGTAACTTCTTTGTGTTGTGTCTATTCAACTCACAGAGTTGAACCTTCCTTTAGACAGAGCAGTTTGCAAACACTCTTTTTGTGGAATTTGCAAGTGGAGATTTCAAGCGATTTCAGGCCAATCTTAGAAAGGGAAATATCTTTGTATAAAAACTAGACAGAATCATTCTCAGAAACTACTTTGTGTTGTGTGCGTTCCACTCACAGAGTTTAACCTTTCTTTTCATAGAGCAGTTTGGAAACACTCTGTTTGTTAAGTCTGCAAGGGGATATTTAGACCTCTTTGACGCCTTCGTTGGAAACGGGATTTCTTCATATACAGCTAGACACATGAATTCGCAGTAACTTCTTTGTGTTGTGTGTATTCAACTCACAGAGTTGAACCTTTCTTTAGACAGAGCAGATTTGAAACACTCTTTTTGTGGATTTTACAAGTGGAGATTTCAAGCGATTTGAGGCCAATTGTAGTAAAGGAAATATCCTCGTTTAAAAACTAGACAGAATAATTCTCAGAAACTACTGTGTGATGTGCGCGTTCAACTCACAGAGTTTCACCTTTCTTTTCATAGAGCAGTTTGGAAACACTCTGTTTATTAAGTTTGCAAGAGGATATTTGGACCACTTTGAGGCCTTCGTTGGAAACGGGATTTCTCAGGATAATGCTAGACAGATGAATTCCCAGTAACTTCTTTGTGTTGTGTCTGTTCAACTGCCAGAGTTGAACCTTCCTTTAGACAGAGCAGTTTGCAAACACTCTTTTTGTGGAATTTGCAAGTGGAGATTTCAAGCGATTTCAGGCCAATCTTAGAAAGGGAAATATCTTTGTATAAAAACTAGACAGAACCATTCTCAGAAACTACTTTGTGTTGTGTGCGTTCCACTCACAGAGTTCAACCTTTCTTTTCATAGAGCAGTTTGGAAACACACTGTTTGTTAAGTCTGCAAGGGGATATTTAGACCTCTTTGACGCCTTCGTTGGAAACGGGATTTCTTCATCTACAGCTAGACACATGAATTCTCAGTAACTTCTTTGTGTTGTGTGTATTCAACTCACAGAGTTGAACCTTTCTTTAGACAGAGCAGATATAAAACACTCTTTTTGTGGATTTTACAAGTGGAGATTTCAAGCGATTTGTGGCCAATTGTAGTAAAGGAAATATCCGCGTTTAAAAACTAGACAGAATCATTCTCAGAAACTACTGTGTGATGTGTGCGTTCAACTCACAGAGTTTCACCTTTCTTTTCATAGAGCAGTTTGGAAACACTGTGTTTGTTAAGTTTGCAAGAGGATATTTTGACCACTTTGAGGCCTTCTTTGGAAACGGGATTTCTCAGTATAATGCTAGACAGATGAATTCCCAGTAACTTCTTTGTGTTGTGTCTATTCAACTCACAGAGTTGAACCTTCCTTTAGACAGAGCAGTTTGCAAACACTGTTTTTGTGGAATTTGCAAGTGGAGATTTCAAGCGATTTCAGGCCAATCTTAGAAAGGGAAATATCTTTGTATAAAAACTAGACAGAATCATTCTCAGAAACTACTTTGTGTTGTGTGCGTTCCACTCACAGAGTTTAACCTTTCTTTTCATAGTGCAGTTTGGAAACACTCTGTTTGTTAAGTCTGCAAGGGGATATTTAGACCTCTTTGACGCCTTCGTTCGAAACGGGATTTCTTCATCTACAGCTAGACACATGAATTCTCAGTAACTTCTTTGTGTTGTGTGTATTCAACTCACAGAGTTGAACCTTTCTTTAGACAGAGCAGATTTGAAACACTCTTTTTGTGGATTTTACAAGTGGAGATTTCAAGCGATTTGAGGCCAATTGTAGTAAAGGAAATATCCTCGTTTCAAAACTAGACAGAATCACTCTCAGAAACTACTGTGTGATGTGCGCGTTCAACTCACAGAGTTTCACCTTTCTTTTCATAGAGCAGTTTGGAAACACTGTGTTTGTTAAGTTTGCAAGAGGATATTTGGACCACTTTGAGGCCTTCGTTCGAAACGGGATTTCTCAGGATAATGCTAGACAGATGAATTCCCAGTAACTTCTTTGTGTTGTGTCTGTTCAACTGCCAGAGTTGAACCTTCCTTTAGACAGAGCAGTTTGCAAACACTCTTTTTGTGGAATTTGCAAGTGGAGATTTCAAGCGATTTCAGGCCAATCTTAGAAAGGGAAATATCTTTGTATAAAAACTAGACAGAATCATTCTCAGAAACTACTTTGTGTTGTGTGCATTCCACTCACAGAGTTCAACCTTTCTTTTCATAGAGCAGTTTGGAAACACTCTGTTTGTTAAGTCTGCAAGGGGATATTTAGACCTCTTTGACGCCTTCGTTGGAAACGGGATTTCTTCATCTACAGCTAGACACATGAATTCTCAGTAACTTCTTTGTGTTCTGTGTATTCAACTCACAGAGTTGAACCTTTCTTTAGACAGAGCAGATTTGAAACACTCTTTTTGTGGATTTTACAAGTGGAGATTTCAAGTGATTTGAGGCCAATTGTAGTAAAGGAAATATCGTCGTTTAAAAACTAGACAGAATCATTCTCAGAAACTACTGTGTGATGTGTGCGTTGAACTCACAGAGTTTCACCTTTCTTTTCATAGAGCAGTTTGGAAACACTCTGTTTGTTAAGTTTGCAAGAGGATATTTGGACCACTTTCAGGCCTTCGTTGGAAACGGGATTTCTCAGTATAATGCTAGACAGATGAATTCCCAGTAACTTCTTTGTGCTGTGTCTATTCAACTCACAGGGTTGAACCTTCCTTTAGACAGAGCAGTTTGCAAACACTCTTTTTGTGGAATTTGCAAGTGGAGATTTCAAGCGATTTCAGGCCAATCTTAGAAAGGGAAATATCTTTGTATAAAAACTAGACAGAATCATTCTCAGAAACTACTTTGTGTTGTGTGCGTTCCACTCACAGAGTTTAACCTTTCTTTTCATAGAGCAGTTTGGAAACACTCTGTTTGTTAAGTCTGCAAGGGGATATTTAGACCTCTTTGACGCCTTCGTTGGAAAAGGGATTTCTTCATCTACAGCTAGACACATGAATTCTCAGTAACTTCTTTGTGTTGTGTGTATTAAACTCACAGAGTTGAACCTTTCTTTAGACAGAGCAGATTTGAAACACTCTTTTTGTGGATTTTACAAGTGGAGATTTCAAGCGATTTGAGGCCAATTGTAGTAAAGGAAATATCTTCGTTTCAAAACTAGACAGAATCACTCTCAGAAACTACTTTGTGATGTGTGCGTTCAACTCACAGAGTTTCACCTTTCTTTTCATAGAGCAGTTTGGAAACATTCTGTTTGTTAAGTTTGCAAGAGGATATTTGGACCACTTTGAGGCCTTCGTTGGAAACGGGATTTCTCAGTATACTGCTAGGCAGATGAATTCCCAGTAACTTCTTTGTGTTGTGCCTGTTCAACTACCAGAGTTGAAACTTCCTTTAGACAGAGCAGTTTGCAAACACTCTTTTTGTGGAATTTGCAAGTGGAGATTTCAAGCGATTTCAGGCCAATCTTAGAAAGGGAAATATCTTTGAATAACAACTAGACAGAATCATTCTCAGATACTACTTTGTGTTGTGTGCATTCCACTCACAGAGTTTAACCTTTCTTTTCATAGAGCAGTTTGGAAACACTCTGTTTGTTAAGTCTGCAAGGGGATATTTAGACCTCTTTGACGCCTTCGTTGGAAACGGGATTTCATCATCTACAGCTAGACACATGAATTCTCAGTAACTTCTTTGTGTTGTGTGTATTCAACTCACAGAGTTGAAGCTTTCTTTAGAGAGAGCAGATTTGAAACACTCTTTTTGTGGATTTTACAAGTGGAGATTTCAAGCGATTTGAGGCCAATTGTAGTAAAGGAAATATCCTCGTTTCAAAACTAGACAGAATCATTCTCAGAAACTACTGTGTGATGTGTGCGTTCAACTCACAGAGTTTCACCTTTCTTTTCATAGAGCAGTTGGGAAACACTCTGTTTGTTAAGTTTGCAAGAGGATATTTGGACCACTTTGAGGCCTTCGTTGGAAACGGGATTTCTCAGTATAATGCTAGACAGATGAATTCCCAGTAACTTCTTTGTGTTGTGTCTATTCAACTCACAGAGTTGAACCTTCCTTTAGACAGAGCAGTTTGCAAACACTGTTTTTGTGGAATTTGCAAGTGGAGATTTCAAGCGATTTCAGGCCAATCTTAGAAAGGGAAATATCTTTGTATAAAAACTAGACAGAATCATTCTCAGAAACTACTTTGTGTTGTGTGCGTTCCACTCACAGAGTTTAACCTTTCTTTTCATAGAGCAGTTTGGAAACACTCTGTTTGTTAAGTCTGCAAGGGGATATTTAGACCTCTTTGACGCCTTCGTTGGAAACGGGATTTCTTCATATACAGCTAGACACATGAATTCGCAGTAACTTCTTTGTGTTGTGTGTATTCAACTCACAGAGTTGAACCTTTCTTTAGACAGAGCAGATTTGAAACACTCTTTTTGTGGATTTTACAAGTGGAGATTTCAAGCGATTTGAGGCCAATTGTAGTAAAGGAAATATCCTCGTTTAAAAACTAGACAGAATCATTCTCAGAAACTACTGTGTGATGTGTGCGTTCAACTCACAGAGTTTCACCTTTCTTTTCATAGAGCAGTTTGGAAACACTCTGTTTGTTAAGTTTCCAAGAGGATATTTGGACCACTTTCAGGCCTTCGTTGGAAACGGGATTTCTCAGTATAATGCTAGACAGATGAATTCCCAGTAACTTCTTTGTGCTGTGTCTATTCAACTCACAGGGTTGAACCTTCCTTTAGACAGAGCAGTTTGCAAACACTCTTTTTGTGGAATTTGCAAGTGGAGATTTCAAGCGATTTCAGGCCAATCTTAGAAAGGGAAATATCTTTGTATAAAAACTAGACAGAATCATTCTCAGAAACTACTTTGTGTTGTGTGCGTTCCACTCACAGAGTTTAACCTTTCTTTTCATAGAGCAGTTTGGAAACACTCTGTTTGTTAAGTCTGCAAGGGGATATTTAGACCTCTTTGACGCCTTCGTTGGAAAAGGGATTTCTTCATCTACAGCTATACACATGAATTCTCAGTAACTTCTTTGTGTTGTGTGTATTCAACTCACAGAGTTGAACCTTTCTTTAGACAGAGCAGATTTGAAACACTCTTTTTGTGGATTTTACAAGTGGAGATTTCAAGCGATTTGAGGCCAATTGTAGTAAAGGAAATATCCTCGTTTCAATACTAGACAGAATCACTCTCAGAAACTACTGTGTGATGTGCGCGTTCAACTCACAAAGTTTCACCTTTCTTTTCATAGAGCAGTTTGGAAACACTCTGGTTGTTAAGTTTGCAAGAGGATATTTGGACCACTTTGAGGCCTTCGTTGGAAACGGGATTTCTCAGGATAATGCTAGACAGATGAATTCCCAGTAACTTCTTTGTGTTGTGTCTGTTCAACTGCCAGAGTTGAACCTTCCTTTAGACAGAGAAGTTTGCAAACACTCTTTTTGTGGAATTTGCAAGTGGAGATTTCAAGCGATTTCAGGCCAATCTTAGAAAGGGAAATATCTTTGTATAAAAACTAGACAGAATCATTCTCAGAAACTACTTTGTGTTGTGTGCGTTCCACTCACAGAGTTCAACCTTTCTTTTCATAGAGCAGTTTGGAAACACTCTGTTTGTTAAGTCTGCAAGGGGATATTTAGACCTCTTTGACGCCTTCGTTGGAAACGGGATTTCTTCATCTACAGCTAGACACATGAATTCTCAGTAACTTCTTTGTGTTGTGTGTATTCAACTCACAGAGTTGAACCTTTCTTTAGACAGAGCAGATTTGAAACACTCTTTTTGTGGATTTTACAAGTGGAGATTTCAAGCGATTTGAGGCCAATTGTAGTAAAGGAAATATCCTCGTTTAAAAACTAGACAGAATCATTCTCAGAAACTACTGTGTGATGTGTGCGTTCAACTCACAGAGTTTCACCTTTCTTTTCATAGAGCGGTTTGGAAACACTCTGTTTGTTAAGTTTGCAAGAGGATATTTGGACCACTTTGAGGCCTTCGTTGGAAACGGGATTTCTCAGTATAATGCTAGACAGATGAATTCCCAGTAACTTCTTTGTGTTGTGTCTATTCAACTCACAGAGTTGAACCTTCCTTTAGACAGAGCAGTTTGCAAACACTGTTTTTGTGGAATTTGCAAGTGGAGATTTCAAGCGATTTCAGGCCAATCTTAGAAAGGGAAATATCTTTGTATAAAAACTAGACAGAATCATTCTCAGAAACTACTTTGTGTTGTGTGCGTTCCACTCACAGAGTTTAACCTTTCTTTTCATAGAGCAGTTTGGAAACACTCTGTTTGTTAAGTCTGCAAGGGGATATTTAGACCTCTTTGACGCCTTCGTTGGAAACGGGATTTCTTCATATACAGCTAGACACATGAATTCGCAGTAACTTCTTTGTGTTGTGTGTATTCAACTCACAGAGTTGAACCTTTCTTTAGACAGAGCAGATTTGAAACACTCTTTTTGTGGATTTTACAAGTGGAGATTTCAAGCGATTTGAGGCCAATTGTAGTAAAGGAAATATCCTCGTTTAAAAACTAGACAGAATCATTCTCAGAAACTACTGTGTGATGTGTGCGTTCAACTCACAGAGTTTCACCTTTCTTTTCATAGAGCAGTTTGGAAACACTCTGTTTGTTAAGTTTCCAAGAGGATATTTGGACCACTTTCAGGCCTTCGTTGGAAACGGGATTTCTCAGTATAATGCTAGACAGATGAATTCCCAGTAACTTCTTTGTGCTGTGTCTATTCAACTCACAGGGTTGAACCTTCCTTTAGACAGAGCAGTTTGCAAACACTCTTTTTGTGGAATTTGCAAGTGGAGATTTCAAGCGATTTCAGGCCAATCTTAGAAAGGGAAATATCTTTGTATAAAAACTAGACAGAATCATTCTCAGAAACTACTTTGTGTTGTGTGCGTTCCACTCACAGAGTTTAACCTTTCTTTTCATAGAGCAGTTTGGAAACACTCTGTTTGTTAAGTCTGCAAGGGGATATTTAGACCTCTTTGACGCCTTCGTTGGAAAAGGGATTTCTTCATCTACAGCTATACACATGAATTCTCAGTAACTTCTTTGTGTTGTGTGTATTCAACTCACAGAGTTGAACCTTTCTTTAGACAGAGCAGATTTGAAACACTCTTTTTGTGGATTTTACAAGTGGAGATTTCAAGCGATTTGAGGCCAATTGTAGTAAAGGAAATATCCTCGTTTCAATACTAGACAGAATCACTCTCAGAAACTACTGTGTGATGTGCGCGTTCAACTCACAAAGTTTCACCTTTCTTTTCATAGAGCAGTTTGGAAACACTCTGGTTGTTAAGTTTGCAAGAGGATATTTGGACCACTTTGAGGCCTTCGTTGGAAACGGGATTTCTCAGGATAATGCTAGACAGATGAATTCCCAGTAACTTCTTTGTGTTGTGTCTGTTCAACTGCCAGAGTTGAACCTTCCTTTAGACAGAGAAGTTTGCAAACACTCTTTTTGTGGAATTTGCAAGTGGAGATTTCAAGCGATTTCAGGCCAATCTTAGAAAGGGAAATATCTTTGTATAAAAACTAGACAGAATCATTCTCAGAAACTACTTTGTGTTGTGTGCGTTCCACTCACAGAGTTCAACCTTTCTTTTCATAGAGCAGTTTGGAAACACTCTGTTTGTTAAGTCTGCAAGGGGATATTTAGACCTCTTTGACGCCTTCGTTGGAAACGGGATTTCTTCATCTACAGCTAGACACATGAATTCTCAGTAACTTCTTTGTGTTGTGTGTATTCAACTCACAGAGTTGAACCTTTCTTTAGACAGAGCAGATTTGAAACACTCTTTTTGTGGATTTTACAAGTGGAGATTTCAAGCGATTTGAGGCCAATTGTAGTAAAGGAAATATCCTCGTTTAAAAACTAGACAGAATCATTCTCAGAAACTACTGTGTGATGTGTGCGTTCAACTCACAGAGTTTCACCTTTCTTTTCATAGAGCGGTTTGGAAACACTCTGTTTGTTAAGTTTGCAAGAGGATATTTGGACCACTTTGAGGCCTTCGTTGGAAACGGGATTTCTCAGTATAATGCTAGACAGATGAATTCCCAGTAACTTCTTTGTGTTGTGTCTATTCAACTCACAGAGTTGAACCTTCCTTTAGACAGAGCAGTTTGCAAACACTCTTTTTGTGGAATTTGCAAGTGGAGATTTCAAGCGATTTCAGGCCAATCTTAGAAAGGGAAATATCTTTGTATAAAAACTAGACAGAATCATTCTCAGAAACTACTTTGTGTTGTGTGCGTTCCACTCACAGAGTTTAACCTTTCTTTTCATAGAGCAGTTTGGAAACACTCTGTTTGTTAAGTCTGCAAGGGGATATTTAGACCTCTTTGACGCCTTCGTTCGAAACGGGATTTCTTCATCTACAGCTAGACACATGAATTCTCAGTAACTTCTTTGTGTTGTGTGTATTAAACTCACAGAGTTGAACCTTTCTTTAGACAGAGCAGATTTGAGACACTCTTTTTGTGGATTTTACAAGTGGAGATTTCAAGCGATTTGAGGCCAATTGTAGTAAAGGAAATATCCTCGTTTCAAAACTAGACAGAATCATTCTCAGAAACTACTGTGTGATGTGTGCGTTCAACTCACAGAGTTTCACCTTTCTTTTCATAGAGCAGTTGGGAAACACTCTGTTTGTTAAGTTTGCAAGAGGATATTTGGACCACTTTGAGGCCTTCGTTGGAAACGGGATTTCTCAGGATAATGCTAGACAGATGAATTCCCAGTAACTTCTTTGTGTTGTGTCTATTCAACTCACAGAGTTGAACCTTCCTTTAGACAGAGCAGTTTGCAAACACTCTTTTTGTGGAATTTGCAAGTGGAGATTTCAAGCGATTTCAGGCCAATCTTAGAAAGGGAAATATCTTTGTATAAAAACTAGACAGAATCATTCTCAGAAACTACTTTGTGTTGTGTGCGTTCCACTCACAGAGTTCAACCTTTCTTTTCATAGAGCAGTTTGGAAACACTCTGTTTGTTAAGTCTGCAAGGGGATATTTAGACCTCTTTGACGCCTTCTTTGGAAACGGGATTTCTTCATATACAGCTAGACACATGAATTCTCAGTAACTTCTTTGTGTTGTGTGTATTCAACTCACAGAGTTGAACCTTTCTTTAGACAGAGCAGATTTGAAACACTCTTTTTGTGGATTTTACAAGTGGAGATTTCAAGCGATTTGAGGCCAATTGTAGTAAAGGAAATATCCTCGTTTCAAAACTAGACAGAATCATTCTCAGAAACTACTGTGTGATGTGTGCGTTCAACTCACAGAGTTTCACCTTTCTTTTCATAGAGCAGTTGGGAAACACTCTGTTTGTTAAGTTTGCAAGAGGATATTTGGACCACTTTGAGGCCTTCGTTGGAAACGGGATTTCTCAGGATAATGCTAGACAGATGAATTCCCAGTAACTTCTTTGTGTTGTGTCTATTCAACTCACAGAGTTGAACCTTCCTTTAGACAGAGCAGTTTGCAAACACTCTTTTTGTGGAATTTGCAAGTGGAGATTTCAAGCGATTTCAGGCCAATCTTAGAAAGGGAAATATCTTTGTATAAAAACTAGACAGAATCATTCTCAGAAACTACTTTGTGTTGTGTGCGTTCCACTCACAGAGTTTAACCTTTCTTTTCATAGTGCAGTTTGGAAACACTCTGTTTGTTAAGTCTGCAAGGGGATATTTAGACCTCTTTGACGCCTTCGTTCGAAACGGGATTTCTTCATCTACAGCTAGACACATGAATTCTCAGTAACTTCTTTGTGTTGTGTGTATTAAACTCACAGAGTTGAACCTTTCTTTAGACAGAGCAGATTTGATACACTCTTTTTGTGGATTTTACAAGTGGAGATTTCAAGCGATTTGAGGCCAATTGTAGTAAAGGAAATATCCTCGTTTCAAAACTAGACAGAATCACTCTCAGAAACTACTATGTGATGTGCGCGTTCAACTCACAGAGTTTCACCTTTCTTTTCATAGAGCAGTTTGGAAACACTGTGTTTGTTAAGTTTGCAAGAGGATATTTGGACCACTTTGAGGCCTTCGTTGGAAACGGGATTTCTCAGGATAATGCTAGACAGATGAATTCCCAGTAACTTCTTTGTGTTGTGTCTGTTCAACTGCCAGAGTTGAACCTTCCTTTAGACAGAGCAGTTTGCAAACACTCTTTTTGTGGAATTTGCAAGTGGAGATTTCAAGCGATTTCAGGCCAATCTTAGAAAGGGAAATATCTTTGTATAAAAACTAGACAGAATCATTCTCAGAAACTACTTTGTGTTGTGTGCATTCCACTCACAGAGTTCAACCTTTCTTTTCATAGAGGAGTTTGGAAACACTCAGTTTGTTAAGTCTGCAAGGGGATATTTAGACCTCTTTGACGCCTTCGTTGGAAACGGGATTTCTTCATCTACAGCTAGACACATGAATTCTCAATAACTTCTTTGTGTTCTGTGTATTCAACTCACAGAGTTGAACCTTTCTTTAGACAGAGCAGATTTGAAACACTCTTTTTGTGGATTTTACAAGTGGAGATTTCAAGCGATTTGAGGCCAATTGTAGTAAAGGAAATATCCTCGTTTAAAAACTAGACAGAATCATTCTCAGAAACTACTGTGTGATGTGTGCGTTCAACTCACAGAGTTTCACCTTTCTTTTCATAGAGCAGTTTGGAAACACTCTGTTTGTTAAGTTTGCAAGAGGATATTTGGACCACTTTCAGGCCTTCGTTGGAAACGGGATTTCTCAGTATAATGCTAGACAGATGAATTCCCAGTAACTTCTTTGTGCTGTGTCTATTCAACTCACAGGGTTGAACCTTCCTTTAGACAGAGCAGTTTGCAAACACTCTTTTTGTGGAATTTGCAAGTGGAGATTTCAAGCGATTTCAGGCCAATCTTAGAAAGGGAAATATCTTTGTATAAAAACTAGACAGAATCATTCTCAGAAACTACTTTGTGTTGTGTGCGTTCCACTCACAGAGTTTAACCTTTCTTTTCATAGAGCAGTTTGGAAACACTCTGTTTGTTAAGTCTGCAAGGGGATATTTAGACCTCTTTGACGCCTTCGTTGGAAAAGGGATTTCTTCATCTACAGCTAGACACATGAATTCTCAGTAACTTCTTTGTGTTGTGTGTATTAAACTCACAGAGTTGAACCTTTCTTTAGACAGAGCAGATTTGAAACACTCTTTTTGTGGATTTTACAAGTGGAGATTTCAAGCGATTTGAGGCCAATTGTAGTAAAGGAAATATCCTCGTTTCAAAACTAGACAGAATCACTCTCAGAAACTACTTTGTGATGTGTGCGTTCAACTCACAGAGTTTCACGTTTCTTTTCATAGAGCAGTTTGGAAACATTCTGTTTGTTAAGTTTGCAAGAGGATATTTGGACCACTTTGAGGCCTTCGTTGGAAACGGGATTTCTCAGTATACTGCTAGACAGATGAATTCCCAGTAACTTCTTTGTGTTGTGCCTGTTCAACTACCAGAGTTGAAACTTCCTTTAGACAGAGCAGTTTGCAAACACTCTTTTTGTGGAATTTGCAAGTGGAGATTTCAAGCGATTTCAGGCCAATCTTAGAAAGGGAAATATCTTTGAATAACAACTAGACAGAATCATTCTCAGATACTACTTTGTGTTGTGTGCATTCCACTCACAGAGTTCAACCTTTCTTTTCATAGAGCAGTTTGGAAACACTCTGTTTGTTAAGTCTGCAAGGGGATATTTAGACCTCTTTGACGCCTTCGTTGGAAACGGGATTTCATCATCTACAGCTAGACACATGAATTCTCAGTAACTTCTTTGTGTTGTGTGTATTCAACTCACAGAGTTGAAGCTTTCTTTAGAGAGAGCAGATTTGAAACACTCTTTTTGTGGATTTTACAAGTGGAGATTTCAAGCGATTTGAGGCCAATTGTAGTAAAGGAAATATCCTCGTTTCAAAACTAGACAGAATCATTCTCAGAAACTACTGTGTGATGTGTGCGTTCAACTCACAGAGTTTCACCTTTCTTTTCATAGAGCAGTTGGGAAACACTCTGTTTGTTAAGTTTGCAAGAGGATATTTGGACCACTTTGAGGCCTTCGTTGGAAACGGGATTTCTCAGTATAATGCTAGACAGATGAATTCCCAGTAACTTCTTTGTGTTGTGTCTATTCAACTCACAGAGTTGAACCTTCCTTTAGACAGAGCAGTTTGCAAACACTGTTTTTGTGGAATTTGCAAGTGGAGATTTCAAGCGATTTCAGGCCAATCTTAGAAAGGGAAATATCTTTGTATAAAAACTAGACAGAATCATTCTCAGAAACTACTTTGTGTTGTGTGCGTTCCACTCACAGAGTTCAACCTTTCTTTTCATAGAGCAGTTTGGAAACACTCTGTTTGTTAAGTCTGCAAGGGGATATTTAGACCTCTTTGACGCCTTCTTTGGAAACGGGATTTCTTCATATACAGCTAGACACATGAATTCTCAGTAACTTCTTTGTGTTGTGTGTATTCAACTCACAGAGTTGAACCTTTCTTTAGACAGAGCAGATTTGAAACACTCTTTTTGTGGATTTTACAAGTGGAGATTTCAAGCGATTTGAGGCCAATTGTAGTAAAGGAAATATCCTCGTTTCAAAACTAGACAGAATCATTCTCAGAAACTACTGTGTGATGTGTGCGTTCAACTCACAGAGTTTCACCTTTCTTTTCATAGAGCAGTTGGGAAACACTCTGTTTGTTAAGTTTGCAAGAGGATATTTGGACCACTTTGAGGCCTTCGTTGGAAACGGGATTTCTCAGGATAATGCTAGACAGATGAATTCCCAGTAACTTCTTTGTGTTGTGTCTATTCAACTCACAGAGTTGAACCTTCCTTTAGACAGAGCAGTTTGCAAACACTCTTTTTGTGGAATTTGCAAGTGGAGATTTCAAGCGATTTCAGGCCAATCTTAGAAAGGGAAATATCTTTGTATAAAAACTAGACAGAATCATTCTCAGAAACTACTTTGTGTTGTGTGCGTTCCACTCACAGAGTTCAACCTTTCTTTTCATAGAGCAGTTTGGAAACACTCTGTTTGTTAAGTCTGCAAGGGTATATTTAGACCTCTTTGACGCCTTCGTTGGAAACGGGATTTCTTCATCTACAGCTAGACACATGAATTCTCAGTAACTTCTTTGTGTTGTGTGTATTCAACTCACAGAGTTGAACCTTTCTTTAGACAGAGCAGATTTGAAACACTCTTTTTGTGGATTTTACAAGTGGAAATTTCAAGCGATTTGAGGCCAATTGTAGTAAAGGAAATATCCTCGTTTCAAAACTAGACAGAATCATTCTCAGAAACTACTTTGTGATGTGTGCGTTCAACTCACAGAGTTTCCCCTTTCTTTTCATAGAGCAGTTGGGAAACACTCTGTTTCTTAAGTTTGCAAGAGGATATTTGGACCACTTTGAGGCCTTCGTTGGAAACGGGATTTCTCAGGATAATGCTAGACAGATGAATTCCCAGTAACTTCTTTGTGTTGTGTCTATTCAACTCACAGAGTTGAACCTTCCTTTAGACAGAGCAGTTTGCAAACACTGTTTTTGTGGAATTTGCAAGTGGAGATTTCAAGCGATTTCAGGCCAATCTTAGAAAGGGAAATATCTTTGTATAAAAACTAGACAGAATCATTCTCAGAAACTACTTTGTGTTGTGTGCGTTCCACTCACAGAGTTTAACCTTTCTTTTCATAGAGCAGTTTGGAAACACTCTGTTTGTTAAGTCTGCAAGGGGATATTTAGAACTCTTTGACGCCTTCGTTGGAAACGGGATTTCTTCATATACAGCTAGACACATGAATTCGCAGTAACTTCTTTGTGTTGTGTGTATTCAACTCACAGAGTTGAACCTTTCTTTAGACAGAGCAGATTTGAAACACTCTTTTTGTGGATTTTACAAGTGGAGATTTCAAGCGATTTGAGGCCAATTGTAGTAAAGGAAATATCCTCGTTTAAAAACTAGACAGAATAATTCTCAGAAACTACTGTGTGATGTGCGCGTTCAACTCACAGAGTTTCACCTTTCTTTTCATAGAGCAGTTTGGAAACACTCTGTTTATTAAGTTTGCAAGAGGATATTTGGACCACTTTGAGGCCTTCGTTGGAAACGGGATTTCTCAGGATAATGCTAGACAGATGAATTCCCAGTAACTTCTTTGTGTTGTGTCTGTTCAACTGCCAGAGTTGAACCTTCCTTTAGACAGAGCATTTTGCAAACACTCTTTTTGTGGAATTTGCAAGTGGAGATTTCAAGCGATTTCAGGCCAATCTTAGAAAGGGAAATATCTTTGTATAAAAACTAGACAGAACCATTCTCAGAAACTACTTTGTGTTGTGTGCGTTCCACTCACAGAGTTCAACCTTTCTTTTCATAGAGCAGTTTGGAAACACACTGTTTGTTAAGTCTGCAAGGGGATATTTAGACCTCTTTGACGCCTTCGTTGGAAACGGGATTTCTTCATCTACAGCTAGACACATGAATTCTCAGTAACTTCTTTGTGTTGTGTGTATTCAACTCACAGAGTTGAACCTTTCTTTAGACAGAGCAGATATAAAACACTCTTTTTGTGGATTTTACAAGTGGAGATTTCAAGCTATTTGAGGCCAATTGTAGTAAAGGAAATATCCGCGTTTAAAAACTAGACAGAATCATTCTCAGAAACTACTGTGTGATGTGTGCGTTCAACTCACAGAGTTTCACCTTTCTTTTCATAGAGCAGTTTGGAAACACTGTGTTTGTTAAGTTTGCAAGAGGATATTTTGACCACTTTGAGGCCTTCGTTGGAAACGGGATTTCTCAGTATAATGCTAGACAGATGAATTCCCAGTAACTTCTTTGTGTTGTGTCTATTCAACTCACAGAGTTGAACCTTCCTTTAGACAGAGCAGTTTGCAAACACTCTTTTTGTGGAATTTGCAAGTGGAGATTTCAAGCGATTTCAGGCCAATCTTAGAAAGGGAAATATCTTTGTATAAAAACTAGACAGAATCATTCTCAGAAACTACTTTGTGTTGTGTGCGTTCCACTCACAGAGTTCAACCTTTCTTTTCATAGAGCAGTTTGGAAACACTCTGTTTGTTAAGTCTGCAAGGGGATATTTAGACCTCTTTGACGCCTTCGTTGGAAACGGGATTTCTTCATCTACAGCTAGACACATGAATTCTCAGTAACTTCTTTGTGTTGTGTGTATTCAACTCACAGAGTTGAACCTTTCTTTAGACAGAGCAGATTTGAAACACTCTTTTTGTGGATTTTACAAGTGGAAATTTCAAGCGATTTGAGGCCAATTGTAGTAAAGGAAATATCCTCGTTTCAAAACTAGACAGAATCATTCTCAGAAACTACTTTGTGATGTGTGCGTTCAACTCACAGAGTTTCCCCTTTCTTTTCATAGAGCAGTTGGGAAACACTCTGTTTCTTAAGTTTGCAAGAGGATATTTGGACCACTTTGAGGCCTTCGTTGGAAACGGGATTTCTCAGGATAATGCTAGACAGATGAATTCCCAGTAACTTCTTTGTGTTGTGTCTATTCAACTCACAGAGTTGAACCTTCCTTTAGACAGAGCAGTTTGCAAACACTGTTTTTGTGGAATTTGCAAGTGGAGATTTCAAGCGATTTCAGGCCAATCTTAGAAAGGGAAATATCTTTGTATTAAAACTAGACAGAATCATTCTCAGAAACTACTTTGTGTTGTGTGCGTTCCACTCACAGAGTTTAACCTTTCTTTTCATAGAGCAGTTTGGAAACACTCTGTTTGTTAAGTCTGCAAGGGGATATTTAGAACTCTTTGACGCCTTCGTTGGAAACGGGATTTCTTCATATACAGCTAGACACATGAATTCGCAGTAACTTCTTTGTGTTGTGTGTATTCAACTCACAGAGTTGAACCTTTCTTTAGACAGAGCAGATTTGAAACACTCTTTTTGTGGATTTTACAAGTGGAGATTTCAAGCGATTTGAGGCCAATTGTAGTAAAGGAAATATGCTCGTTTAAAAACTAGACAGAATAATTCTCAGAAACTACTGTGTGATGTGCGCGTTCAACTCACAGAGTTTCACCTTTCTTTTCATAGAGCAGTTTGGAAACACTCTGTTTATTAAGTTTGCAAGAGGATATTTGGACCACTTTGAGGCCTTCGTTGGAAACGGGATTTCTCAGGATAATGCTAGACAGATGAATTCCCAGTAACTTCTTTGTGTTGTGTCTGTTCAACTACCAGAGTTGAACCTTCCTTTAGACAGAGCATTTTGCAAACACTCTTATTGTGGAATTTGCAAGTGGAGATTTCAAGCGATTTCAGGCCAATCTTAGAAAGGGAAATATCTTTGTATAAAAACTAGACAGAACCATTCTCAGAAACTACTTTGTGTTGTGTGCGTTCCACTCACAGAGTTCAACCTTTCTTTTCATAGAGCAGTTTGGAAACACACTGTTTGTTAAGTCTGCAAGGGGATATTTAGACCTCTTTGACGCCTTCGTTGGAAACGGGATTTCTTCATCTACAGCTAGACACATGAATTCTCAGTAACTTCTTTGTGTTGTGTGTATTCAACTCACAGAGTTGAACCTTTCTTTAGACAGAGCAGATATAAAACACTCTTTTTGTGGATTTTACAAGTGGAGATTTCAAGCTATTTGAGGCCAATTGTAGTAAAGGAAATATCCGCGTTTAAAAACTAGACAGAATCATTCTCAGAAACTACTGTGTGATGTGTGCGTTCAACTCACAGAGTTTCACCTTTCTTTTCATAGAGCAGTTTGGAAACACTGTGTTTGTTAAGTTTGCAAGAGGATATTTTGACCACTTTGAGGCCTTCGTTGGAAACGGGATTTCTCAGTATAATGCTAGACAGATGAATTCCCAGTAACTTCTTTGTGTTGTGTCTATTCAACTCACAGAGTTGAACCTTCCTTTAGACAGAGCAGTTTGCAAACACTCTTTTTGTGGAATTTGCAAGTGGAGATTTCAAGCGATTTCAGGCCAATCTTAGAAAGGGAAATATCTTTGTATAAAAACTAGACAGAATCATTCTCAGAAACTACTTTGTGTTGTGTGCGTTCCACTCACAGAGTTTAACCTTTCTTTTCATAGTGCAGTTTGGAAACACTCTGTTTGTTAAGTCTGCAAGGGGATATTTAGACCTCTTTGACGCCTTCGTTGGAAACGGGATTTCTTCATCTACAGCTAGACACATGAATTCTCAGTAACTTCTTTGTGTTGTGTGTATTAAACTCACAGAGTTGAACCTTTCTTTAGACAGAGCAGATTTGATACACTCTTTTTGTGGATTTTACAAGTGGAGATTTCAAGCGATTTGAGGCCAATTGTAGTAAAGGAAATATCCTCGTTTCAAAACTAGACAGAATCACTCTCAGAAACTACTATGTGATGTGCGCGTTCAACTCACAGAGTTTCACCTTTCTTTTCATAGAGCAGTTTGGAAACACTGTGTTTGTTAAGTTTGCAAGAGGATATTTGGACCACTTTGAGGCCTTCGTTGGAAACGGGATTTCTCAGGATAATGCTAGACAGATGAATTCCCAGTAACTTCTTTGTGTTGTGTCTGTTCAACTGCCAGAGTTGAACCTTCCTTTAGACAGAGCAGTTTGCAAACACTCTTTTTGTGGAATTTGCAAGTGGAGATTTCAAGCGATTTCAGGCCAATCTTAGAAAGGGAAATATCTTTGTATAAAAACTAGACAGAATCATTCTCAGAAACTACTTTGTGTTGTGTGCATTCCACTCACAGAGTTCAACCTTTCTTTTCATAGAGGAGTTTGGAAACACTCAGTTTGTTAAGTCTGCAAGGGGATATTTAGACCTCTTTGACGCCTTCGTTGGAAACGGGATTTCTTCATCTACAGCTAGACACATGAATTCTCAATAACTTCTTTGTGTTCTGTGTATTCAACTCACAGAGTTGAACCTTTCTTTAGACAGAGCAGATTTGAAACACTCTTTTTGTGGATTTTACAAGTGGAGATTTCAAGCGATTTGAGGCCAATTGTAGTAAAGGAAATATCCTCGTTTAAAAACTAGACAGAATCATTCTCAGAAACTACTGTGTGATGTGTGCGTTCAACTCACAGAGTTTCACCTTTCTTTTCATAGAGCAGTTTGGAAACACTCTGTTTGTTAAGTTTGCAAGAGGATATTTGGACCACTTTCAGGCCTTCGTTGGAAACGGGATTTCTCAGTATAATGCTAGACAGATGAATTCCCAGTAACTTCTTTGTGCTGTGTCTATTCAACTCACAGGGTTGAACCTTCCTTTAGACAGAGCAGTTTGCAAACACTCTTTTTGTGGAATTTGCAAGTGGAGATTTCAAGCGATTTCAGGCCAATCTTAGAAAGGGAAATATCTTTGTATAAAAACTAGACAGAATCATTCTCAGAAACTACTTTGTGTTGTGTGCGTTCCACTCACAGAGTTTAACCTTTCTTTTCATAGAGCAGTTTGGAAACACTCTGTTTGTTAAGTCTGCAAGGGGATATTTAGACCTCTTTGACGCCTTCGTTGGAAAAGGGATTTCTTCATCTACAGCTAGACACATGAATTCTCAGTAACTTCTTTGTGTTGTGTGTATTAAACTCACAGAGTTGAACCTTTCTTTAGACAGAGCAGATTTGAAACACTCTTTTTGTGGATTTTACAAGTGGAGATTTCAAGCGATTTGAGGCCAATTGTAGTAAAGGAAATATCCTCGTTTCAAAACTAGACAGAATCACTCTCAGAAACTACTTTGTGATGTGTGCGTTCAACTCACAGAGTTTCACGTTTCTTTTCATAGAGCAGTTTGGAAACATTCTGTTTGTTAAGTTTGCAAGAGGATATTTGGACCACTTTGAGGCCTTCGTTGGAAACGGGATTTCTCAGTATACTGCTAGACAGATGAATTCCCAGTAACTTCTTTGTGTTGTGCCTGTTCAACTACCAGAGTTGAAACTTCCTTTAGACAGAGCAGTTTGCAAACACTCTTTTTGTGGAATTTGCAAGTGGAGATTTCAAGCGATTTCAGGCCAATCTTAGAAAGGGAAATATCTTTGAATAACAACTAGACAGAATCATTCTCAGATACTACTTTGTGTTGTGTGCATTCCACTCACAGAGTTCAACCTTTCTTTTCATAGAGCAGTTTGGAAACACTCTGTTTGTTAAGTCTGCAAGGGGATATTTAGACCTCTTTGACGCCTTCGTTGGAAACGGGATTTCATCATCTACAGCTAGACACATGAATTCTCAGTAACTTCTTTGTGTTGTGTGTATTCAACTCACAGAGTTGAAGCTTTCTTTAGAGAGAGCAGATTTGAAACACTCTTTTTGTGGATTTTACAAGTGGAGATTTCAAGCGATTTGAGGCCAATTGTAGTAAAGGAAATATCCTCGTTTCAAAACTAGACAGAATCATTCTCAGAAACTACTGTGTGATGTGTGCGTTCAACTCACAGAGTTTCACCTTTCTTTTCATAGAGCAGTTGGGAAACACTCTGTTTGTTAAGTTTGCAAGAGGATATTTGGACCACTTTGAGGCCTTCGTTGGAAACGGGATTTCTCAGTATAATGCTAGACAGATGAATTCCCAGTAACTTCTTTGTGTTGTGTCTATTCAACTCACAGAGTTGAACCTTCCTTTAGACAGAGCAGTTTGCAAACACTGTTTTTGTGGAATTTGCAAGTGGAGATTTCAAGCGATTTCAGGCCAATCTTAGAAAGGGAAATATCTTTGTATAAAAACTAGACAGAATCATTCTCAGAAACTACTTTGTGTTGTGTGCGTTCCACTCACAGAGTTTAACCTTTCTTTTCATAGAGCAGTTTGGAAACACTCTGTTTGTTAAGTCTGCAAGGGGATATTTAGACCTCTTTGACGCCTTCGTTGGAAACGGGATTTCTTCATATACAGCTAGACACATGAATTCGTAGTAACTTCTTTGTGTTGTGTGTATTCAACTCACAGAGTTGAACCTTTCTTTAGACAGAGCAGATTTGAAACACTCTTTTTGTGGATTTTACAAGTGGAGATTTCAAGCGATTTGAGGCCAATTGTAGTAAAGGAAATATCCTCGTTTAAAAACTAGACAGAATAATTCTCAGAAACTACTGTGTGATGTGCGCGTTCAACTCACAGAGTTTCACCTTTCTTTTCATAGAGCAGTTTGGAAACACTCTGTTTATTAAGTTTGCAACAGGATATTTGGACCACTTTGAGGCCTTCGTTGGAAACGGGATTTCTCAGGATAATGCTAGACAGATGAATTCCCAGTAACTTCTTTGTGCTGTGTCTATTCAACTCACAGGGTTGAACCTTCCTTTAGACAGAGCAGTTTGCAAACACTCTTTTTGTGGAATTTGCAAGTGGAGATTTCAAGCGATTTCAGGCCAATCTTAGAAAGGGAAATATCTTTGTATAAAAACTAGACAGAATCATTCTCAGAAACTACTTTGTGTTGTGTGCGTTCTACTCACAGAGTTTAACCTTTCTTTTCATAGAGCAGTTTGGAAACACTCTGTTTGTTAAGTCTGCAAGGGGATATTTAGACCTCTTTGACGCCTTCGTTGGAAACGGGATTTCTTCATCTACAGCTAGACACATGAATTCTCAGTAACTTCTTTGTGTTGTGTGTATTCAACTCACAGAGTTGAAGCTTTCTTTAGAGAGAGCAGATTTGAAACACTCTTTTTGTGGATTTTACAAGTGGAGATTTCAAGCGATTTGAGGCCAATTGTAGTAAAGGAAATATCCTCGTTTCAAAACTAGACAGAATCATTCTCAGAAACTACTGTGTGATGTGTGCGTTCAACTCACAGAGTTTCACCTTTCTTTTCATAGAGCAGTTGGGAAACACTCTGTTTGTTAAGTTTGCAAGAGGATATTTGGACCACTTTGAGGCCTTCGTTGGAAACGGGATTTCTCAGTATAATGCTAGACAGATGAATTCCCAGTAACTTCTTTGTGTTGTGTCTATTCAACTCACAGAGTTGAACCTTCCTTTAGACAGAGCAGTTTGCAAACACTGTTTTTGTGGAATTTGCAAGTGGAGATTTCAAGCGATTTCAGGCCAATCTTAGAAAGGGAAATATCTTTGTATAAAAACTAGACAGAATCATTCTCAGAAACTACTTTGTGTTGTGTGCGTTCCACTCACAGAGTTTAACCTTTCTTTTCATAGAGCAGTTGGGAAACACTCTGTTTGTTAAGTCTGCAAGGGGATATTTAGAACTCTTTGACGCCTTCGTTGGAAACGGGATTTCTTCATATACAGCTAGACACATGAATTCGCAGTAACTTCTTTGTGTTGTGTGTATTCAACTCACAGAGTTGAACCTTTCTTTAGACAGAGCAGATTTGAAACACTCTTTTTGTGGATTTTACAAGTGGAGATTTCAAGCGATTTGAGGCCAATTGTAGTAAAGGAAATATCCTCGTTTAAAAACTAGACAGAATAATTCTCAGAAACTACTGTGTGATGTGCGCGTTCAACTCACAGAGTTTCACCTTTCTTTTCATAGAGCAGTTTGGAAACACTCTGTTTATTAAGTTTGCAAGAGGATATTTGGACCACTTTGAGGCCTTCGTTGGAAACGGGATTTCTCAGGATAATGCTAGACAGATGAATTCCCAGTAACTTCTTTGTGTTGTGTCTGTTCAACTGCCAGAGTTGAACCTTCCTTTAGACAGAGCATTTTGCAAACACTCTTTTTGTGGAATTTGCAAGTGGAGATTTCAAGCGATTTCAGGCGAATCTTAGAAAGGGAAATATCTTTGTATAAAAACTAGACAGAACCATTCTCAGAAACTACTTTGTGTTGTGTGCGTTCCACTCACAGAGTTCAACCTTTCTTTTCATAGAGCAGTTTGGAAACACACTGTTTGTTAAGTCTGCAAGGGGATATTTAGACCTCTTTGACGCCTTCGTTGGAAACGGGATTTCTTCATCTACAGCTAGACACATGAATTCTCAGTAACTTCTTTGTGTTGTGTGTATTCAACTCACAGAGTTGAACCTTTCTTTAGACAGAGCAGATTTGATACACTCTTTTTGTGGATTTTACAAGTGGAGATTTCAAGCGATTTGAGGCCAATTGTAGTAAAGGAAATATCCTCGTTTCAAAACTAGACAGAATCACTCTCAGAAACTACTATGTGATGTGCGCGTTCAACTCACAGAGTTTCACCTTTCTTTTCATAGAGCAGTTTGGAAACACTGTGTTTGTTAAGTTTGCAAGAGGATATTTGGACCACTTTGAGGCCTTCGTTGGAAACGGGATTTCTCAGGATAATGCTAGACAGATGAATTCCCAGTAACTTCTTTGTGTTGTGTCTGTTCAACTGCCAGAGTTGAACCTTCCTTTAGACAGAGCAGTTTGCAAACACTCTTTTTGTGGAATTTGCAAGTGGAGATTTCAAGCGATTTCAGGCCAATCTTAGAAAGGGAAATATCTTTGTATAAAAACTAGACAGAATCATTCTCAGAAACTACTTTGTGTTGTGTGCATTCCACTCACAGAGTTCAACCTTTCTTTTCATAGAGGAGTTTGGAAACACTCAGTTTGTTAAGTCTGCAAGGGGATATTTAGACCTCTTTGACGCCTTCGTTGGAAACGGGATTTCTTCATCTACAGCTAGACACATGAATTCTCAATAACTTCTTTGTGTTCTGTGTATTCAACTCACAGAGTTGAACCTTTCTTTAGACAGAGCAGATTTGAAACACTCTTTTTGTGGATTTTACAAGTGGAGATTTCAAGCGATTTGAGGCCAATTGTAGTAAAGGAAATATCCTCGTTTAAAAACTAGACAGAATCATTCTCAGAAACTACTGTGTGATGTGTGCGTTCAACTCACAGAGTTTCACCTTTCTTTTCATAGAGCAGTTTGGAAACACTCTGTTTGTTAAGTTTGCAAGAGGATATTTGGACCACTTTCAGGCCTTCGTTGGAAACGGGATTTCTCAGTATAATGCTAGACAGATGAATTCCCAGTAACTTCTTTGTGCTGTGTCTATTCAACTCACAGGGTTGAACCTTCCTTTAGACAGAGCAGTTTGCAAACACTCTTTTTGTGGAATTTGCAAGTGGAGATTTCAAGCGATTTCAGGCCAATCTTAGAAAGGGAAATATCTTTGTATAAAAACTAGACAGAATCATTCTCAGAAACTACTTTGTGTTGTGTGCGTTCCACTCACAGAGTTTAACCTTTCTTTTCATAGAGCAGTTTGGAAACACTCTGTTTGTTAAGTCTGCAAGGGGATATTTAGACCTCTTTGACGCCTTCGTTGGAAAAGGGATTTCTTCATCTACAGCTAGACACATGAATTCTCAGTAACTTCTTTGTGTTGTGTGTATTAAACTCACAGAGTTGAACCTTTCTTTAGACAGAGCAGATTTGAAACACTCTTTTTGTGGATTTTACAAGTGGAGATTTCAAGCGATTTGAGGCCAATTGTAGTAAAGGAAATATCCTCGTTTCAAAACTAGACAGAATCACTCTCAGAAACTACTTTGTGATGTGTGCGTTCAACTCACAGAGTTTCACGTTTCTTTTCATAGAGCAGTTTGGAAACATTCTGTTTGTTAAGTTTGCAAGAGGATATTTGGACCACTTTGAGGCCTTCGTTGGAAACGGGATTTCTCAGTATACTGCTAGACAGATGAATTCCCAGTAACTTCTTTGTGTTGTGCCTGTTCAACTACCAGAGTTGAAACTTCCTTTAGACAGAGCAGTTTGCAAACACTCTTTTTGTGGAATTTGCAAGTGGAGATTTCAAGCGATTTCAGGCCAATCTTAGAAAGGGAAATATCTTTGAATAACAACTAGACAGAATCATTCTCAGATACTACTTTGTGTTGTGTGCATTCCACTCACAGAGTTCAACCTTTCTTTTCATAGAGCAGTTTGGAAACACTCTGTTTGTTAAGTCTGCAAGGGGATATTTAGACCTCTTTGACGCCTTCGTTGGAAACGGGATTTCATCATCTACAGCTAGACACATGAATTCTCAGTAACTTCTTTGTGTTGTGTGTATTCAACTCACAGAGTTGAAGCTTTCTTTAGAGAGAGCAGATTTGAAACACTCTTTTTGTGGATTTTACAAGTGGAGATTTCAAGCGATTTGAGGCCAATTGTAGTAAAGGAAATATCCTCGTTTCAAAACTAGACAGAATCATTCTCAGAAACTACTGTGTGATGTGTGCGTTCAACTCACAGAGTTTCACCTTTCTTTTCATAGAGCAGTTGGGAAACACTCTGTTTGTTAAGTTTGCAAGAGGATATTTGGACCACTTTGAGGCCTTCGTTGGAAACGGGATTTCTCAGTATAATGCTAGACAGATGAATTCCCAGTAACTTCTTTGTGTTGTGTCTATTCAACTCACAGAGTTGAACCTTCCTTTAGACAGAGCAGTTTGCAAACACTGTTTTTGTGGAATTTGCAAGTGGAGATTTCAAGCGATTTCAGGCCAATCTTAGAAAGGGAAATATCTTTGTATAAAAACTAGACAGAATCATTCTCAGAAACTACTTTGTGTTGTGTGCGTTCCACTCACAGAGTTTAACCTTTCTTTTCATAGAGCAGTTTGGAAACACTCTGTTTGTTAAGTCTGCAAGGGGATATTTAGACCTCTTTGACGCCTTCGTTGGAAACGGGATTTCTTCATATACAGCTAGACACATGAATTCGTAGTAACTTCTTTGTGTTGTGTGTATTCAACTCACAGAGTTGAACCTTTCTTTAGACAGAGCAGATTTGAAACACTCTTTTTGTGGATTTTACAAGTGGAGATTTCAAGCGATTTGAGGCCAATTGTAGTAAAGGAAATATCCTCGTTTAAAAACTAGACAGAATAATTCTCAGAAACTACTGTGTGATGTGCGCGTTCAACTCACAGAGTTTCACCTTTCTTTTCATAGAGCAGTTTGGAAACACTCTGTTTATTAAGTTTGCAACAGGATATTTGGACCACTTTGAGGCCTTCGTTGGAAACGGGATTTCTCAGGATAATGCTAGACAGATGAATTCCCAGTAACTTCTTTGTGCTGTGTCTATTCAACTCACAGGGTTGAACCTTCCTTTAGACAGAGCAGTTTGCAAACACTCTTTTTGTGGAATTTGCAAGTGGAGATTTCAAGCGATTTCAGGCCAATCTTAGAAAGGGAAATATCTTTGTATAAAAACTAGACAGAATCATTCTCAGAAACTACTTTGTGTTGTGTGCGTTCTACTCACAGAGTTTAACCTTTCTTTTCATAGAGCAGTTTGGAAACACTCTGTTTGTTAAGTCTGCAAGGGGATATTTAGACCTCTTTGACGCCTTCGTTGGAAACGGGATTTCTTCATCTACAGCTAGACACATGAATTCTCAGTAACTTCTTTGTGTTGTGTGTATTCAACTCACAGAGTTGAAGCTTTCTTTAGAGAGAGCAGATTTGAAACACTCTTTTTGTGGATTTTACAAGTGGAGATTTCAAGCGATTTGAGGCCAATTGTAGTAAAGGAAATATCCTCGTTTCAAAACTAGACAGAATCATTCTCAGAAACTACTGTGTGATGTGTGCGTTCAACTCACAGAGTTTCACCTTTCTTTTCATAGAGCAGTTGGGAAACACTCTGTTTGTTAAGTTTGCAAGAGGATATTTGGACCACTTTGAGGCCTTCGTTGGAAACGGGATTTCTCAGTATAATGCTAGACAGATGAATTCCCAGTAACTTCTTTGTGTTGTGTCTATTCAACTCACAGAGTTGAACCTTCCTTTAGACAGAGCAGTTTGCAAACACTGTTTTTGTGGAATTTGCAAGTGGAGATTTCAAGCGATTTCAGGCCAATCTTAGAAAGGGAAATATCTTTGTATAAAAACTAGACAGAATCATTCTCAGAAACTACTTTGTGTTGTGTGCGTTCCACTCACAGAGTTTAACCTTTCTTTTCATAGAGCAGTTGGGAAACACTCTGTTTGTTAAGTCTGCAAGGGGATATTTAGAACTCTTTGACGCCTTCGTTGGAAACGGGATTTCTTCATATACAGCTAGACACATGAATTCGCAGTAACTTCTTTGTGTTGTGTGTATTCAACTCACAGAGTTGAACCTTTCTTTAGACAGAGCAGATTTGAAACACTCTTTTTGTGGATTTTACAAGTGGAGATTTCAAGCGATTTGAGGCCAATTGTAGTAAAGGAAATATCCTCGTTTAAAAACTAGACAGAATAATTCTCAGAAACTACTGTGTGATGTGCGCGTTCAACTCACAGAGTTTCACCTTTCTTTTCATAGAGCAGTTTGGAAACACTCTGTTTATTAAGTTTGCAAGAGGATATTTGGACCACTTTGAGGCCTTCGTTGGAAACGGGATTTCTCAGGATAATGCTAGACAGATGAATTCCCAGTAACTTCTTTGTGTTGTGTCTGTTCAACTGCCAGAGTTGAACCTTCCTTTAGACAGAGCATTTTGCAAACACTCTTTTTGTGGAATTTGCAAGTGGAGATTTCAAGCGATTTCAGGCGAATCTTAGAAAGGGAAATATCTTTGTATAAAAACTAGACAGAACCATTCTCAGAAACTACTTTGTGTTGTGTGCGTTCCACTCACAGAGTTCAACCTTTCTTTTCATAGAGCAGTTTGGAAACACACTGTTTGTTAAGTCTGCAAGGGGATATTTAGACCTCTTTGACGCCTTCGTTGGAAACGGGATTTCTTCATCTACAGCTAGACACATGAATTCTCAGTAACTTCTTTGTGTTGTGTGTATTCAACTCACAGAGTTGAACCTTTCTTTAGACAGAGCAGATATAAAACACTCTTTTTGTGGATTTTACAAGTGGAGATTTCAAGCGATTTGAGGCCAATTGTAGTAAAGGAAATATCCGCGTTTAAAAACTAGACAGAATCATTCTCAGAAACTACTGTGTGATGTGTGCGTTCAACTCACAGAGTTTCACCTTTCTTTTCATAGAGCAGTTTGGAAACACTGTGTTTGTTAAGTTTGCAAGAGGATATTTTGACCACTTTGAGGCCTTCGTTGGAAACGGGATTTCTCAGTATAATGCTAGACAGATGAATTCCCAGTAACTTCTTTGTGTTGTGTCTATTCAACTCACAGAGTTGAACCTTCCTTTAGACAGAGCAGTTTGCAAACACTCTTTTTGTGGAATTTGCAAGTGGAGATTTCAAGCGATTTCAGGCCAATCTTAGAAAGGGAAATATCTTTGTATAAAAACTAGACAGAATCATTCTCAGAAACTACTTTGTGTTGTGTGCGTTCCACTCACAGAGTTCAACCTTTCTTTTCATAGAGCAGTTTGGAAACACTCTGTTTGTTAAGTCTGCAAGGGGATATTTAGACCTCTTTGACGCCTTCGTTGGAAACGGGATTTCTTCATCTACAGCTAGACACATGAATTCTCAGTAACTTCTTTGTGTTGTGTGTATTCAACTCACAGAGTTGAACCTTTCTTTAGACAGAGCAGATTTGAAACACTCTTTTTGTGGATTTTACAAGTGGAAATTTCAAGCGATTTGAGGCCAATTGTAGTAAAGGAAATATCCTCGTTTCAAAACTAGACAGAATCATTCTCAGAAACTACTTTGTGATGTGTGCGTTCAACTCACAGAGTTTCCCCTTTCTTTTCATAGAGCAGTTGGGAAACACTCTGTTTCTTAAGTTTGCAAGAGGATATTTGGACCACTTTGAGGCCTTCGTTGGAAACGGGATTTCTCAGGATAATGCTAGACAGATGAATTCCCAGTAACTTCTTTGTGTTGTGTCTATTCAACTCACAGAGTTGAACCTTCCTTTAGACAGAGCAGTTTGCAAACACTGTTTTTGTGGAATTTGCAAGTGGAGATTTCAAGCGATTTCAGGCCAATCTTAGAAAGGGAAATATCTTTGTATTAAAACTAGACAGAATCATTCTCAGAAACTACTTTGTGTTGTGTGCGTTCCACTCACAGAGTTTAACCTTTCTTTTCATAGAGCAGTTTGGAAACACTCTGTTTGTTAAGTCTGCAAGGGGATATTTAGAACTCTTTGACGCCTTCGTTGGAAACGGGATTTCTTCATATACAGCTAGACACATGAATTCGCAGTAACTTCTTTGTGTTGTGTGTATTCAACTCACAGAGTTGAACCTTTCTTTAGACAGAGCAGATTTGAAACACTCTTTTTGTGGATTTTACAAGTGGAGATTTCAAGCGATTTGAGGCCAATTGTAGTAAAGGAAATATCCTCGTTTAAAAACTAGACAGAATAATTCTCAGAAACTACTGTGTGATGTGCGCGTTCAACTCACAGAGTTTCACCTTTCTTTTCATAGAGCAGTTTGGAAACACTCTGTTTATTAAGTTTGCAAGAGGATATTTGGACCACTTTGAGGCCTTCGTTGGAAACGGGATTTCTCAGGATAATGCTAGACAGATGAATTCCCAGTAACTTCTTTGTGTTGTGTCTGTTCAACTGCCAGAGTTGAACCTTCCTTTAGACAGAGCATTTTGCAAACACTCTTATTGTGGAATTTGCAAGTGGAGATTTCAAGCGATTTCAGGCCAATCTTAGAAAGGGAAATATCTTTGTATAAAAACTAGACAGAACCATTCTCAGAAACTACTTTGTGTTGTGTGCGTTCCACTCACAGAGTTCAACCTTTCTTTTCATAGAGCAGTTTGGAAACACACTGTTTGTTAAGTCTGCAAGGGGATATTTAGACCTCTTTGACGCCTTCGTTGGAAACGGGATTTCTTCATCTACAGCTAGACACATGAATTCTCAGTAACTTCTTTGTGTTGTGTGTATTCAACTCACAGAGTTGAACCTTTCTTTAGACAGAGCAGATATAAAACACTCTTTTTGTGGATTTTACAAGTGGAGATTTCAAGCTATTTGAGGCCAATTGTAGTAAAGGAAATATCCGCGTTTAAAAACTAGACAGAATCATTCTCAGAAACTACTGTGTAATGTGTGCGTTCAACTCACAGAGTTTCACCTTTCTTTTCATAGAGCAGTTTGGAAACACTGTGTTTGTTAAGTTTGCAAGAGGATATTTTGACCACTTTGAGGCCTTCGTTGGAAACGGGATTTCTCAGTATAATGCTAGACAGATGAATTCCCAGTAACTTCTTTGTGTTGTGTCTATTCAACTCACAGAGTTGAACCTTCCTTTAGACAGAGCAGTTTGCAAACACTCTTTTTGTGGAATTTGCAAGTGGAGATTTCAAGCGATTTCAGGCCAATCTTAGAAAGGGAAATATCTTTGTATAAAAACTAGACAGAATCATTCTCAGAAACTACTTTGTGTTGTGTGCGTTCCACTCACAGAGTTTAACCTTTCTTTTCATAGTGCAGTTTGGAAACACTCTGTTTGTTAAGTCTGCAAGGGGATATTTAGACCTCTTTGACGCCTTCGTTCGAAACGGGATTTCTTCATCTACAGCTAGACACATGAATTCTCAGTAACTTCTTTGTGTTGTGTGTATTAAACTCACAGAGTTGAACCTTTCTTTAGACAGAGCAGATTTGATACACTCTTTTTGTGGATTTTACAAGTGGAGATTTCAAGCGATTTGAGGCCAATTGTAGTAAAGGAAATATCCTCGTTTCAAAACTAGACAGAATCACTCTCAGAAACTACTATGTGATGTGCGCGTTCAACTCACAGAGTTTCACCTTTCTTTTCATAGAGCAGTTTGGAAACACTGTGTTTGTTAAGTTTGCAAGAGGATATTTGGACCACTTTGAGGCCTTCGTTGGAAACGGGATTTCTCAGGATAATGCTAGACAGATGAATTCCCAGTAACTTCTTTGTGTTGTGTCTGTTCAACTGCCAGAGTTGAACCTTCCTTTAGACAGAGCAGTTTGCAAACACTCTTTTTGTGGAATTTGCAAGTGGAGATTTCAAGCGATTTCAGGCCAATCTTAGAAAGGGAAATATCTTTGTATAAAAACTAGACAGAATCATTCTCAGAAACTACTTTGTGTTGTGTGCATTCCACTCACAGAGTTCAAACTTTCTTTTCATAGAGGAGTTTGGAAACACTCAGTTTGTTAAGTCTGCAAGGGGATATTTAGACCTCTTTGACGCCTTCGTTGGAAACGGGATTTCTTCATCTACAGCTAGACACATGAATTCTCAATAACTTCTTTGTGTTCTGTGTATTCAACTCACAGAGTTGAACCTTTCTTTAGACAGAGCAGATTTGAAACACTCTTTTTGTGGATTTTACAAGTGGAGATTTCAAGCGATTTGAGGCCAATTGTAGTAAAGGAAATATCCTCGTTTAAAAACTAGACAGAATCATTCTCAGAAACTACTGTGTGATGTGTGCGTTCAACTCACAGAGTTTCACCTTTCTTTTCATAGAGCAGTTTGGAAACACTCTGTTTGTTAAGTTTGCAAGAGGATATTTGGACCACTTTCAGGCCTTCGTTGGAAACGGGATTTCTCAGTATAATGCTAGACAGATGAATTCCCAGTAACTTCTTTGTGCTGTGTCTATTCAACTCACAGGGTTGAACCTTCCTTTAGACAGAGCAGTTTGCAAACACTCTTTTTGTGGAATTTGCAAGTGGAGATTTCAAGCGATTTCAGGCCAATCTTAGAAAGGGAAATATCTTTGTATAAAAACTAGACAGAATCATTCTCAGAAACTACTTTGTGTTGTGTGCGTTCCACTCACAGAGTTTAACCTTTCTTTTCATAGAGCAGTTTGGAAACACTCTGTTTGTTAAGTCTGCAAGGGGATATTTAGACCTCTTTGACGCCTTCGTTGGAAAAGGGATTTCTTCATCTACAGCTAGACACATGAATTCTCAGTAACTTCTTTGTGTTGTGTGTATTAAACTCACAGAGTTGAACCTTTCTTTAGACAGAGCAGATTTGAAACACTCTTTTTGTGGATTTTACAAGTGGAGATTTCAAGCGATTTGAGGCCAATTGTAGTAAAGGAAATATCCTCGTTTCAAAACTAGACAGAATCACTCTCAGAAACTACTTTGTGATGTGTGCGTTCAACTCACAGAGTTTCACGTTTCTTTTCATAGAGCAGTTTGGAAACATTCTGTTTGTTAAGTTTGCAAGAGGATATTTGGACCACTTTGAGGCCTTCGTTGGAAACGGGATTTCTCAGTATACTGCTAGACAGATGAATTCCCAGTAACTTCTTTGTGTTGTGCCTGTTCAACTACCAGAGTTGAAACTTCCTTTAGACAGAGCAGTTTGCAAACACTCTTTTTGTGGAATTTGCAAGTGGAGATTTCAAGCGATTTCAGGCCAATCTTAGAAAGGGAAATATCTTTGAATAACAACTAGACAGAATCATTCTCAGATACTACTTTGTGTTGTGTGCATTCCACTCACAGAGTTCAACCTTTCTTTTCATAGAGCAGTTTGGAAACACTCTGTTTGTTAAGTCTGCAAGGGGATATTTAGACCTCTTTGACGCCTTCGTTGGAAACGGGATTTCATCATCTACAGCTAGACACATGAATTCTCAGTAACTTCTTTGTGTTGTGTGTATTCAACTCACAGAGTTGAAGCTTTCTTTAGAGAGAGCAGATTTGAAACACTCTTTTTGTGGATTTTACAAGTGGAGATTTCAAGCGATTTGAGGCCAATTGTAGTAAAGGAAATATCCTCGTTTCAAAACTAGACAGAATCATTCTCAGAAACTACTGTGTGATGTGTGCGTTCAACTCACAGAGTTTCACCTTTCTTTTCATAGAGCAGTTGGGAAACACTCTGTTTGTTAAGTTTGCAAGAGGATATTTGGACCACTTTGAGGCCTTCGTTGGAAACGGGATTTCTCAGTATAATGCTAGACAGATGAATTCCCAGTAACTTCTTTGTGTTGTGTCTATTCAACTCACAGAGTTGAACCTTCCTTTAGACAGAGCAGTTTGCAAACACTGTTTTTGTGGAATTTGCAAGTGGAGATTTCAAGCGATTTCAGGCCAATCTTAGAAAGGGAAATATCTTTGTATAAAAACTAGACAGAATCATTCTCAGAAACTACTTTGTGTTGTGTGCGTTCCACTCACAGAGTTTAACCTTTCTTTTCATAGAGCAGTTTGGAAACACTCTGTTTGTTAAGTCTGCAAGGGGATATTTAGACCTCTTTGACGCCTTCGTTGGAAACGGGATTTCTTCATATACAGCTAGACACATGAATTCGTAGTAACTTCTTTGTGTTGTGTGTATTCAACTCACAGAGTTGAACCTTTCTTTAGACAGAGCAGATTTGAAACACTCTTTTTGTGGATTTTACAAGTGGAGATTTCAAGCGATTTGAGGCCAATTGTAGTAAAGGAAATATCCTCGTTTAAAAACTAGACAGAATAATTCTCAGAAACTACTGTGTGATGTGCGCGTTCAACTCACAGAGTTTCACCTTTCTTTTCATAGAGCAGTTTGGAAACACTCTGTTTATTAAGTTTGCAACAGGATATTTGGACCACTTTGAGGCCTTCGTTGGAAACGGGATTTCTCAGGATAATGCTAGACAGATGAATTCCCAGTAACTTCTTTGTGCTGTGTCTATTCAACTCACAGGGTTGAACCTTCCTTTAGACAGAGCAGTTTGCAAACACTGTTTTTGTGGAATTTGCAAGTGGAGATTTCAAGCGATTTCAGGCCAATCTTAGAAAGGGAAATATCTTTGTATAAAAACTAGACAGAATCATTCTCAGAAACTACTTTGTGTTGTGTGCGTTCCACTCACAGAGTTTAACCTTTCTTTTCATAGAGCAGTTTGGAAACACTCTGTTTGTTAAGTCTGCAAGGGGATATTTAGACCTCTTTGACGCCTTCGTTGGAAAAGGGATTTCTTCATCTACAGCTAGACACATGAATTCTCAGTAACTTCTTTGTGTTGTGTGTATTAAACTCACAGAGTTGAACCTTTCTTTAGACAGAGCAGATTTGAAACACTCTTTTTGTGGATTTTACAAGTGGAGATTTCAAGCGATTTGAGGCCAATTGTAGTAAAGGAAATATCCTCGTTTCAAAACTAGACAGAATCACTCTCAGAAACTACTTTGTGATGTGTGCGTTCAACTCACAGAGTTTCACGTTTCTTTTCATAGAGCAGTTTGGAAACATTCTGTTTGTTAAGTTTGCAAGAGGATATTTGGACCACTTTGAGGCCTTCGTTGGAAACGGGATTTCTCAGTATACTGCTAGACAGATGAATTCCCAGTAACTTCTTTGTGTTGTGCCTGTTCAACTACCAGAGTTGAAACTTCCTTTAGACAGAGCAGTTTGCAAACACTCTTTTTGTGGAATTTGCAAGTGGAGATTTCAAGCGATTTCAGGCCAATCTTAGAAAGGGAAATATCTTTGAATAACAACTAGACAGAATCATTCTCAGATACTACTTTGTGTTGTGTGCATTCCACTCACAGAGTTCAACCTTTCTTTTCATAGAGCAGTTTGGAAACACTCTGTTTGTTAAGTCTGCAAGGGGATATTTAGACCTCTTTGACGCCTTCGTTGGAAACGGGATTTCATCATCTACAGCTAGACACATGAATTCTCAGTAACTTCTTTGTGTTGTGTGTATTCAACTCACAGAGTTGAAGCTTTCTTTAGAGAGAGCAGATTTGAAACACTCTTTTTGTGGATTTTACAAGTGGAGATTTCAAGCGATTTGAGGCCAATTGTAGTAAAGGAAATATCCTCGTTTCAAAACTAGACAGAATCATTCTCAGAAACTACTGTGTGATGTGTGCGTTCAACTCACAGAGTTTCACCTTTCTTTTCATAGAGCAGTTGGGAAACACTCTGTTTGTTAAGTTTGCAAGAGGATATTTGGACCACTTTGAGGCCTTCGTTGGAAACGGGATTTCTCAGTATAATGCTAGACAGATGAATTCCCAGTAACTTCTTTGTGTTGTGTCTATTCAACTCACAGAGTTGAACCTTCCTTTAGACAGAGCAGTTTGCAAACACTGTTTTTGTGGAATTTGCAAGTGGAGATTTCAAGCGATTTCAGGCCAATCTTAGAAAGGGAAATATCTTTGTATAAAAACTAGACAGAATCATTCTCAGAAACTACTTTGTGTTGTGTGCGTTCCACTCACAGAGTTTAACCTTTCTTTTCATAGAGCAGTTTGGAAACACTCTGTTTGTTAAGTCTGCAAGGGGATATTTAGACCTCTTTGACGCCTTCGTTGGAAACGGGATTTCTTCATATACAGCTAGACACATGAATTCGTAGTAACTTCTTTGTGTTGTGTGTATTCAACTCACAGAGTTGAACCTTTCTTTAGACAGAGCAGATTTGAAACACTCTTTTTGTGGATTTTACAAGTGGAGATTTCAAGCGATTTGAGGCCAATTGTAGTAAAGGAAATATCCTCGTTTAAAAACTAGACAGAATAATTCTCAGAAACTACTGTGTGATGTGCGCGTTCAACTCACAGAGTTTCACCTTTCTTTTCATAGAGCAGTTTGGAAACACTCTGTTTATTAAGTTTGCAACAGGATATTTGGACCACTTTGAGGCCTTCGTTGGAAACGGGATTTCTCAGGATAATGCTAGACAGATGAATTCCCAGTAACTTCTTTGTGCTGTGTCTATTCAACTCACAGGGTTGAACCTTCCTTTAGACAGAGCAGTTTGCAAACACTGTTTTTGTGGAATTTGCAAGTGGAGATTTCAAGCGATTTCAGGCCAATCTTAGAAAGGGAAATATCTTTGTATAAAAACTAGACAGAATCATTCTCAGAAACTACTTTGTGTTGTGTGCGTTCTACTCACAGAGTTTAACCTTTCTTTTCATAGAGCAGTTTGGAAACACTCTGTTTGTTAAGTCTGCAAGGGGATATTTAGACCTCTTTGACGCCTTCGTTGGAAACGGGATTTCTTCATCTACAACTAGACACATGAATTCTCAGTAACTTCTTTGTGTTGTGTGTATTCAACTCACAGAGTTGAAGCTTTCTTTAGAGAGAGCAGATTTGAAACACTCTTTTTGTGGATTTTACAAGTGGAGATTTCAAGCGATTTGAGGCCAATTGTAGTAAAGGAAATATCCTCGTTTCAAAACTAGACAGAATCATTCTCAGAAACTACTGTGTGATGTGTGCGTTCAACTCACAGAGTTTCACCTTTCTTTTCATAGAGCAGTTGGGAAACACTCTGTTTGTTAAGTTTGCAAGAGGATATTTGGACCACTTTGAGGCCTTCGTTGGAAACGGGATTTCTCAGTATAATGCTAGACAGATGAATTCCCAGTAACTTCTTTGTGTTGCGTCTATTCAACTCACAGAGTTGAACCTTCCTTTAGACAGAGCAGTTTGCAAACACTGTTTTTGTGGAATTTGCAAGTGGAGATTTCAAGCGATTTCAGGCCAATCTTAGAAAGGGAAATATCTTTGTATAAAAACTAGACAGAATCATTCTCAGAAACTACTTTGTGTTGTGTGCGTTCCACTCACAGAGTTTAACCTTTCTTTTCATAGAGCAGTTGGGAAACACTCTGTTTGTTAAGTCTGCAAGGGGATATTTAGAACTCTTTGACGCCTTCGTTGGAAACGGGATTTCTTCATATACAGCTAGACACATGAATTCGCAGTAACTTCTTTGTGTTGTGTGTATTCAACTCACAGAGTTGAACCTTTCTTTAGACAGAGCAGATTTGAAACACTCTTTTTGTGGATTTTACAAGTGGAGATTTCAAGCGATTTGAGGCCAATTGTAGTAAAGGAAATATCCTCGTTTAAAAACTAGACAGAATAATTCTCAGAAACTACTGTGTGATGTGCGCGTTCAACTCACAGAGTTTCACCTTTCTTTTCATAGAGCAGTTTGGAAACACTCTGTTTATTAAGTTTGCAAGAGGATATTTGGACCACTTTGAGGCCTTCGTTGGAAACGGGATTTCTCAGGATAATGCTAGACAGATGAATTCCCAGTAACTTCTTTGTGTTGTGTCTGTTCAACTGCCAGAGTTGAACCTTCCTTTAGACAGAGCATTTTGCAAACACTCTTTTTGTGGAATTTGCAAGTGGAGATTTCAAGCGATTTCAGGCCAATCTTAGAAAGGGAAATATCTTTGTATAAAAACTAGACAGAACCATTCTCAGAAACTACTTTGTGTTGTGTGCGTTCCACTCACAGAGTTCAACCTTTCTTTTCATAGAGCAGTTTGGAAACACACTGTTTGTTAAGTCTGCAAGGGGATATTTAGACCTCTTTGACGCCTTCGTTGGAAACGGGATTTCTTCATCTACAGCTAGACACATGAATTCTCAGTAACTTCTTTGTGTTGTGTGTATTCAACTCACAGAGTTGAACCTTTCTTTAGACAGAGCAGATATAAAACACTCTTTTTGTGGATTTTACAAGTGGAGATTTCAAGCGATTTGAGGCCAATTGTAGTAAAGGAAATATCCGCGTTTCAAAACTAGACAGAATCATTCTCAGAAACTACTTTGTGATGTGTGCGTTCAACTCACAGAGTTTCACCTTTCTTTTCATAGAGCAGTTTGGAAACACTGTGTTTGTTAAGTTTGCAAGAGGATATTTTGACCACTTTGAGGCCTTCGTTGGAAACGGGATTTCTCAGTATAATGCTAGACAGATGAATTCCCAGTAACTTCTTTGTGTTGTGTCTATTCAACTCACAGAGTTGAACCTTCCTTTAGACAGAGCAGTTTGCAAACACTCTTTTTGTGGAATTTGCAAGTGGAGATTTCAAGCGATTTCAGGCCAATCTTAGAAAGGGAAATATCTTTGTATAAAAACTAGACAGAATCATTCTCAGAAACTACTTTGTGTTGTGTGCGTTCCACTCACAGAGTTTAACCTTTCTTTTCATAGTGCAGTTTGGAAACACTCTGTTTGTTAAGTCTGCAAGGGGATATTTAGACCTCTTTGACGCCTTCGTTCGAAACGGGATTTCTTCATCTACAGCTAGACACATGAATTCTCAGTAACTTCTTTGTGTTGTGTGTATTAAACTCACAGAGTTGAACCTTTCTTTAGACAGAGCAGATTTGAAACACTCTTTTTGTGGATTTTACAAGTGGAGATTTCAAGCGATTTGAGGCCAATTGTAGTAAAGGAAATATCCTCGTTTCAAAACTAGACAGAATCACTCTCAGAAACTACTATGTGATGTGCGCGTTCAACTCACAGAGTTTCACCTTTCTTTTCATAGAGCAGTTTGGAAGCACTGTGTTTGTTAAGTTTGCAAGAGGATATTTGGACCACTTTGAGGCCTTCGTTGGAAACGGGATTTCTCAGGATAATGCTAGACAGATGAATTCCCAGTAACTTCTTTGTGTTGTGTCTGTTCAACTGCCAGAGTTGAACCTTCCTTTAGACAGAGCAGTTTGCAAACACTCTTTTTGTGGAATTTGCAAGTGGAGATTTCAAGCGATTTCAGGCCAATCTTAGAAAGGGAAATATCTTTGTATAAAAACTAGACAGAATCATTCTCAGAAACTACTTTGTGTTGTGTGCATTCCACTCACAGAGTTCAACCTTTCTTTTCATAGAGCAGTTTGGAAACACTCAGTTTGTTAAGTCTGCAAGGGGATATTTAGACCTCTTTGACGCCTTCGTTGGAAACGGGATTTCTTCATCTACAGCTAGACACATGAATTCTCAATAACTTCTTTGTGTTCTGTGTATTCAACTCACAGAGTTGAACCTTTCTTTACACAGAGCAGATTTGAAACACTCTTTTTGTGGATTTTACAAGTGGAGATTTCAAGCGATTTGAGGCCAATTGTAGTAAAGGAAATATCCTCGTTTAAAAACTAGACAGAATCATTCTCAGAAACTACTGTGTGATGTGTGCGTTCAACTCACAGAGTTTCACCTTTCTTTTCATAGAGCAGTTTGGAAACACTCTGTTTGTTAAGTTTGCAAGAGGATATTTGGACCACTTTCAGGCCTTCGTTGGAAACGGGATTTCTCAGTATAATGCTAGACAGATGAATTCCCAGTAACTTCTTTGTGCTGTGTCTATTCAACTCACAGGGTTGAACCTTCCTTTAGACAGAGCAGTTTGCAAACACTCTTTTTGTGGAATTTGCAAGTGGAGATTTCAAGCGATTTCAGGCCAATCTTAGAAAGGGAAATATCTTTGTATAAAAACTAGACAGAATCATTCTCAGAAACTACTTTGTGTTGTGTGCGTTCCACTCACAGAGTTTAACCTTTCTTTTCATAGAGCAGTTGGGAAACACTCTGTTTGTTAAGTCTGCAAGGGGATATTTAGACCTCTTTGACGCCTTCGTTGGAAACGGGATTTCTTCATATACAGCTAGACACATGAATTCGTAGTAACTTCTTTGTGTTGTGTGTATTCAACTCACAGAGTTGAACCTTTCTTTAGACAGAGCAGATTTGAAACACTCTTTTTGTGGATTTTACAAGTGGAGATTTCAAGCGATTTGAGGCCAATTGTAGTAAAGGAAATATCCTCGTTTAAAAACTAGACAGAATAATTCTCAGAAACTACTGTGTGATGTGCGCGTTCAACTCACAGAGTTTCACCTTTCTTTTCATAGAGCAGTTTGGAAACACTCTGTTTATTAAGTTTGCAACAGGATATTTGGACCACTTTGAGGCCTTCGTTGGAAACGGGATTTCTCAGGATAATGCTAGACAGATGAATTCCCAGTAACTTCTTTGTGCTGTGTCTATTCAACTCACAGGGTTGAACCTTCCTTTAGACAGAGCAGTTTGCAAACACTCTTTTTGTGGAATTTGCAAGTGGAGATTTCAAGCGATTTCAGGCCAATCTTAGAAAGGGAAATATCTTTGTATAAAAACTAGACAGAATCATTCTCAGAAACTACTTTGTGTTGTGTGCGTTCTACTCACAGAGTTTAACCTTTCTTTTCATAGAGCAGTTTGGAAACACTCTGTTTGTTAAGTCTGCAAGGGGATATTTAGACCTCTTTGACGCCTTCGTTGGAAACGGGATTTCTTCATCTACAGCTAGACACATGAATTCTCAGTAACTTCTTTGTGTTGTGTGTATTCAACTCACAGAGTTGAAGCTTTCTTTAGAGAGAGCAGATTTGAAACACTCTTTTTGTGGATTTTACAAGTGGAGATTTCAAGCGATTTGAGGCCAATTGTAGTAAAGGAAATATCCTCGTTTCAAAACTAGACAGAATCATTCTCAGAAACTACTGTGTGATGTGTGCGTTCAACTCACAGAGTTTCACCTTTCTTTTCATAGAGCAGTTGGGAAACACTCTGTTTGTTAAGTTTGCAAGAGGATATTTGGACCACTTTGAGGCCTTCGTTGGAAACGGGATTTCTCAGGATAATGCTAGACAGATGAATTCCCAGTAACTTCTTTGTGTTGTGTCTATTCAACTCACAGAGTTGAACCTTCCTTTAGACAGAGCAGTTTGCAAACACTGTTTTTGTGGAATTTGCAAGTGGAGATTTCAAGCGATTTCAGGCCAATCTTAGAAAGGGAAATATCTTTGTATAAAAACTAGACAGAATCATTCTCAGAAACTACTTTGTGTTGTGTGCGTTCCACTCACAGAGTTTAACCTTTCTTTTCATAGAGCAGTTGGGAAACACTCTGTTTGTTAAGTTTGCAAGAGGATATTTGGACCACTTTGAGGCCTTCGTTGGAAATGGGATTTCTCAGGATAATGCTAGACAGATGAATTCCCAGTAACTTCTTTGTGTTGTGTCTATTCAACTCACAGAGTTGAACCTTCCTTTAGACAGAGCAGTTTGCAAACACTCTTTTTGTGGAATTTGCAAGTGGAGATTTCAAGCGATTTCAGGCCAATCTTAGAAAGGGAAATATCTTTGTATAAAAACTAGACAGAATCATTCTCAGAAACTACTTTGTGTTGTGTGCGTTCCACTCACAGAGTTCAACCTTTCTTTTCATAGAGCAGTTTGGAAACACTCTGTTTGTTAAGTCTGCAAGGGGATATTTAGACCTCTTTGACGCCTTCGTTGGAAACGGGATTTCTTCATCTACAGCTAGACACATGAATTCTCAGTAACTTCTTTGTGTTGTGTGTATTCAACTCACAGAGTTGAACCTTTCTTTAGACAGAGCAGATTTGAAACACTCTTTTTGTGGATTTTACAAGTGGAAATTTCAAGCGATTTGAGGCCAATTGTAGTAAAGGAAATATCCTCGTTTCAAAACTAGACAGAATCATTCTCAGAAACTACTTTGTGATGTGTGCGTTCAACTCACAGAGTTTCCCCTTTCTTTTCATAGAGCAGTTGGGAAACACTCTGTTTCTTAAGTTTGCAAGAGGATATTTGGACCACTTTGAGGCCTTCGTTGGAAACGGGATTTCTCAGGATAATGCTAGACAGATGAATTCCCAGTAACTTCTTTGTGTTGTGTCTATTCAACTCACAGAGTTGAACCTTCCTTTAGACAGAGCAGTTTGCAAACACTGTTTTTGTGGAATTTGCAAGTGGAGATTTCAAGCGATTTCAGGCCAATCTTAGAAAGGGAAATATCTTTGTATAAAAACTAGACAGAATCATTCTCAGAAACTACTTTGTGTTGTGTGCGTTCCACTCACAGAGTTTAACCTTTCTTTTCATAGAGCAGTTTGGAAACACTCTGTTTGTTAAGTCTGCAAGGGGATATTTAGACCTCTTTGACGCCTTCGTTGGAAACGGGATTTCTTCATATACAGCTAGACACATGAATTCGCAGTAACTTCTTTGTGTTGTGTGTATTCAACTCACAGAGTTGAACCTTTCTTTAGACAGAGCAGATTTGAAACACTCTTTTTGTGGATTTTACAAGTGGAGATTTCAAGCGATTTGAGGCCAATTGTAGTATAGGAAATATCCTCGTTTAAAAACTAGACAGAATAATTCTCAGAAACTACTGTGTGATGTGCGCGTTCAACTCACAGAGTTTCACCTTTCTTTTCATAGAGCAGTTTGGAAACACTCTGTTTATTAAGTTTGCAAGAGGATATTTGGACCACTTTGAGGCCTTCGTTGGAAACGGGATTTCTCAGGATAATGCTAGACAGATGAATTCCCAGTAACTTCTTTGTGTTGTGTCTGTTCAACTGCCAGAGTTGAACCTTCCTTTAGACAGAGCAGTTTGCAAACACTCTTTTTGTGGAATTTGCAAGTGGAGATTTCAAGCGATTTCAGGCCAATCTTAGAAAGGGAAATATCTTTGTATAAAAACTAGACAGAACCATTCTCAGAAACTACTTTGTGTTGTGTGCGTTCCACTCACAGAGTTCAACCTTTCTTTTCATAGAGCAGTTTGGAAACACACTGTTTGTTAAGTCTGCAAGGGGATATTTAGACCTCTTTGACGCCTTCGTTGGAAACGGGATTTCTTCATCTACAGCTAGACACATGAATTCTCAGTAACTTCTTTGTGTTGTGTGTATTCAACTCACAGAGTTGAACCTTTCTTTAGACAGAGCAGATATAAAACACTCTTTTTGTGGATTTTACAAGTGGAGATTTCAAGCGATTTGAGGCCAATTGTAGTAAAGGAAATATCCGCGTTTAAAAACTAGACAGAATCATTCTCAGAAACTACTGTGTGATGTGTGCGTTCAACTCACAGAGTTTCACCTTTCTTTTCATAGAGCAGTTTGGAAACACTGTGTTTGTTAAGTTTGCAAGAGGATATTTTGACCACTTTGAGGCCTTCGTTGGAAACGGGATTTCTCAGTATAATGCTAGACAGATGAATTCCCAGTAACTTCTTTGTGTTGTGTCTATTCAACTCACAGAGTTGAACCTTCCTTTAGACAGAGCAGTTTGCAAACACTCTTTTTGTGGAATTTGCAAGTGGAGATTTCAAGCGATTTCAGGCCAATCTTAGAAAGGGAAATATCTTTGTATAAAAACTAGACAGAATCATTCTCAGAAACTACTTTGTGTTGTGTGCGTTCCACTCACAGAGTTTAACCTTTCTTTTCATAGTGCAGTTTGGAAACACTCTGTTTGTTAAGTCTGCAAGGGGATATTTAGACCTCTTTGACGCCTTCGTTCGAAACGGGATTTCTTCATCTACAGCTAGACACATGAATTCTCAGTAACTTCTTTGTGTTGTGTGTATTAAACTCACAGAGTTGAACCTTTCTTTAGACAGAGCAGATTTGATACACTCTTTTTGTGGATTTTACAAGTGGAGATTTCAAGCGATTTGAGGCCAATTGTAGTAAAGGAAATATCCTCGTTTCAAAACTAGACAGAATCACTCTCAGAAACTACTATGTGATGTGCGCGTTCAACTCACAGAGTTTCACCTTTCTTTTCATAGAGCAGTTTGGAAACACTGTGTTTGTTAAGTTTGCAAGAGGATATTTGGACCACTTTGAGGCCTTCGTTGGAAACGGGATTTCTCAGGATAATGCTAGACAGATGAATTCCCAGTAACTTCTTTGTGTTGTGTCTGTTCAACTGCCAGAGTTGAACCCTCCTTTAGACAGAGCAGTTTGCAAACACTCTTTTTGTGGAATTTGCAAGTGGAGATTTCAAGCGATTTCAGGCCAATCTTAGAAAGGGAAATATCTTTGTATAAAAACTAGACAGAATCATTCTCAGAAACTACTTTGTGTTGTGTGCATTCCACTCACAGAGTTCAACCTTTCTTTTCATAGAGCAGTTTGGAAACACTCAGTTTGTTAAGTCTGCAAGGGGATATTTAGACCTCTTTGACGCCTTCGTTGGAAACGGGATTTCTTCATCTACAGCTAGACACATGAATTCTCAGTAACTTCTTTGTGTTCTGTGTATTCAACTCACAGAGTTGAACCTTTCTTTAGACAGAGCAGATTTGAAACACTCTTTTTGTGGATTTTACAAGTGGAGATTTCAAGCGATTTGAGGCCAATTGTAGTAAAGGAAATATCCTCGTTTAAAAACTAGACAGAATCATTCTCAGAAACTACTGTGTGATGTGTGCGTTCAACTCACAGAGTTTCACCTTTCTTTTCATAGAGCAGTTTGGAAACACTCTGTTTGTTAAGTTTGCAAGAGGATATTTGGACCACTTTCAGGCCTTCGTTGGAAACGGGATTTCTCAGTATAATGCTAGACAGATGAATTCCCAGTAACTTCTTTGTGCTGTGTCTATTCAACTCACAGGGTTGAACCTTCCTTTAGACAGAGCAGTTTGCAAACACTCTTTTTGTGGAATTTGCAAGTGGAGATTTCAAGCGATTTCAGGCCAATCTTAGAAAGGGAAATATCTTTGTATAAAAACTAGACAGAATCATTCTCAGAAACTACTTTGTGTTGTGTGCGTTCCACTCACAGAGTTTAACCTTTCTTTTCATAGAGCAGTTTGGAAACACTCTGTTTGTTAAGTCTGCAAGGGGATATTTAGACCTCTTTGACGCCTTCGTTGGAAAAGGGATTTCTTCATCTACAGCTAGACACATGAATTCTCAGTAACTTCTTTGTGTTGTGTGTATTAAACTCACAGAGTTGAACCTTTCTTTAGACAGAGCAGATTTGAAACACTCTTTTTGTGGATTTTACAAGTGGAGAATTCAAGCGATTTGAGGCCAATTGTAGTAAAGGAAATATCCTCGTTTCAAAACTAGACAGAATCACTCTCAGAAACTACTTTGTGATGTGTGCGTTCAACTCACAGAGTTTCACGTTTCTTTTCATAGAGCAGTTTGGAAACATTCTGTTTGTTAAGTTTGCAAGAGGATATTTGGACCACTTTGAGGCCTTCGTTGGAAACGGGATTTCTCAGTATACTGCTAGACAGATGAATTCCCAGTAACTTCTTTGTGTTGTGCCTGTTCAACTACCAGAGTTGAAACTTCCTTTAGACAGAGCAGTTTGCAAACACTCTTTTTGTGGAATTTGCAAGTGGAGATTTCAAGCGATTTCAGGCCAATCTTAGAAAGGGAAATATCTTTGAATAACAACTAGACAGAATCATTCTCAGATACTACTTTGTGTTGTGTGCATTCCACTCACAGAGTTCAACCTTTCTTTTCATAGAGCAGTTTGGAAACACTCTGTTTGTTAAGTCTGCAAGGGGATATTTAGACCTCTTTGACGCCTTCGTTGGAAACGGGATTTCATCATCTACAGCTAGACACATGAATTCTCAGTAACTTCTTTGTGTTGTGTGTATTCAACTCACAGAGTTGAAGCTTTCTTTAGAGAGAGCAGATTTGAAACACTCTTTTTGTGGATTTTACAAGTGGAGATTTCAAGCGATTTGAGGCCAATTGTAGTAAAGGAAATATCCTCGTTTCAAAACTAGACAGAATCATTCTCAGAAACTACTGTGTGATGTGTGCGTTCAACTCACAGAGTTTCACCTTTCTTTTCATAGAGCAGTTGGGAAACACTCTGTTTGTTAAGTTTGCAAGAGGATATTTGGACCACTTTGAGGCCTTCGTTGGAAACGGGATTTCTCAGGATAATGCTAGACAGATGAATTCCCAGTAACTTCTTTGTGTTGTGTCTATTCAACTCACAGAGTTGAACCTTCCTTTAGACAGAGCAGTTTGCAAACACTGTTTTTGTGGAATTTGCAAGTGGAGATTTCAAGCGATTTCAGGCCAATCTTAGAAAGGGAAATATCTTTGTATAAAAACTAGACAGAATCATTCTCAGAAACTACTTTGTGTTGTGTGCGTTCCACTCACAGAGTTTAACCTTTCTTTTCATAGAGCAGTTTGGAAACACTCTGTTAAGTCTGCAAGGGGATATTTAGACCTCTTTGACGCCTTCGTTGGAAACGGGATTTCTTCATATACAGCTAGACACATGAATTCGTAGTAACTTCTTTGTGTTGTGTGTATTCAACTCACAGAGTTGAACCTTTCTTTAGACAGAGCAGATTTGAAACACTCTTTTTGTGGATTTTACAAGTGGAGATTTCAAGCGATTTGAGGCCAATTGTAGTAAAGGAAATATCCTCGTTTAAAAACTAGACAGAATAATTCTCAGAAACTACTGTGTGATGTGCGCGTTCAACTCACAGAGTTTCACCTTTCTTTTCATAGAGCAGTTTGGAAACACTCTGTTTATTAAGTTTGCAACAGGATATTTGGACCACTTTGAGGCCTTCGTTGGAAACGGGATTTCTCAGGATAATGCTAGACAGATGAATTCCCAGTAACTTCTTTGTGCTGTGTCTATTCAACTCACAGGGTTGAACCTTCCTTTAGACAGAGCAGTTTGCAAACACTCTTTTTGTGGAATTTGCAAGTGGAGATTTCAAGCGATTTCAGGCCAATCTTAGAAAGGGAAATATCTTTGTATAAAAACTAGACAGAATCATTCTCAGAAACTACTTTGTGTTGTGTGCGTTCCACTCACAGAGTTTAACCTTTCTTTTCATAGAGCAGTTTGGAGACACTCTGTTTGTTAAGTCTGCAAGGGGATATTTAGACCTCTTTGACGCCTTCGTTGGAAACGGGATTTCTTCATCTACAGCTAGACACATGAATTCTCAGTAACTTCTTTGTGTTGTGTGTATTCAACTCACAGAGTTGAAGCTTTCTTTAGACAGAGCAGATTTGAAACACTCTTTTTGTGGATTTTACAAGTGGAAATTTCAAGCGATTTGAGGCCAATTGTAGTAAAGGAAATATCCTCGTTTCAAAACTAGAGAGAATCATTCTCAGAAACTACTTTGTGATGTGTGCGTTCAACTCACAGAGTTTCCCCTTTCTTTTCATAGAGCAGTTGGGAAACACTCTGTTTCTTAAGTTTGCAAGAGGATATTTGGACCACTTTGAGGCCTTCGTTGGAAACGGGATTTCTCAGGATAATGCTAGACAGATGAATTCCCAGTAACTTCTTTGTGTTGTGTCTATTCATCTCACAGAGTTGAACCTTCCTTTAGACAGAGCAGTTTGCAAACACTGTTTTTGTGGAATTTGCAAGTGGAGATTTCAAGCGATTTCAGGCCAATCTTAGAAAGGGAAATATCTTTGTATAAAAACTAGACAGAATCATTCTCAGAAACTACTTTGTGTTGTGTGCGTTCCACTCACAGAGTTTAACCTTTCTTTTCATAGAGCAGTTTGGAAACACTCTGTTTGTTAAGTCTGCAAGGGGATATTTAGACCTCTTTGACGCCTTCGTTGGAAACGGGATTTCTTCATATACAGCTAGACACATGAATTCGCAGTTACTTCTTTGTGTTGTGTGTATTCAACTCACAGAGTTGAACCTTTCTTTAGACAGAGCAGATTTGAAACACTCTTTTTGTGGATTTTACAAGTGGAGATTTCAAGCGATTTGAGGCCAATTGTAGTAAAGGAAATATCCTCGTTTAAAAACTAGACAGAATAATTCTCAGAAACTACTGTGTGATGTGCGCGTTCAACTCACAGAGTTTCACCTTTCTTTTCATAGAGCAGTTTGGAAACACTCTGTTTATTAAGTTTGCAAGAGGATATTTGGACCACTTTGAGGCCTTCGTTGGAAACGGGATTTCTCAGGATAATGCTAGACAGATGAATTCCCAGTAACTTCTTTGTGTTGTGTCTGTTCAACTGCCAGAGTTGAACCTTCCTTTAGACAGAGCAGTTTGCAAACACTCTTTTTGTGGAATTTGCAAGTGGAGATTTCAAGCGATTTCAGGCCAATCTTAGAAAGGGAAATATCTTTGTATAAAAACTAGACAGAACCATTCTCAGAAACTACTTTGTGTTGTGTGCGTTCCACTCACAGAGTTCAACCTTTCTTTTCATAGAGCAGTTTGGAAACACACTGTTTGTTAAGTCTGCAAGGGGATATTTAGACCTCTTTGACGCCTTCGTTGGAAACGGGATTTCTTCATCTACAGCTAGACACATGAATTCTCAGTAACTTCTTTGTGTTGTGTGTATTCAACTCACAGAGTTGAACCTTTCTTTAGACAGAGCAGATATAAAACACTCTTTTTGTGGATTTTACAAGTGGAGATTTCAAGCGATTTGAGGCCAATTGTAGTAAAGGAAATATCCGCGTTTAAAAACTAGACAGAATCATTCTCAGAAACTACTGTGTGATGTGTGCGTTCAACTCACAGAGTTTCACCTTTCTTTTCATAGAGCAGTTTGGAAACACTGTGTTTGTTAAGTTTGCAAGAGGATATTTTGACCACTTTGAGGCCTTCGTTGGAAACGGGATTTCTCAGTATAATGCTAGACAGATGAATTCCCAGTAACTTCTTTGTGTTGTGTCTATTCAACTCACAGAGTTGAACCTTCCTTTAGACAGAGCAGTTTGCAAACACTCTTTTTGTGGAATTTGCAAGTGGAGATTTCAAGCGATTTCAGGCCAATCTTAGAAAGGGAAATATCTTTGTATAAAAACTAGACAGAATCATTCTCAGAAACTACTTTGTGTTGTGTGCGTTCCACTCACAGAGTTTAACCTTTCTTTTCATAGTGCAGTTTGGAAACACTCTGTTTGTTAAGTCTGCAAGGGGATATTTAGACCTCTTTGACGCCTTCGTTCGAAACGGGATTTCTTCATCTACAGCTAGACAAATGAATTCTCAGTAACTTCTTTGTGTTGTGTGTATTCAACTCACAGAGTTGAACCTTTCTTTAGACAGAGCAGATTTGAAACACTCTTTTTGTGGATTTTACAAGTGGAGATTTCAAGCGATTTGAGGCCAATTGTAGTAAAGGAAATACCCTCGTTTCAAAACTAGACAGAATCATTCTCAGAAACTACTGTGTGATGTGTGCGTTCAACTCACAGAGTTTCACCTTTCTTTTCATAGAGCAGTTGGGAAACACTCTGTTTCTTAAGTTTGCAAGAGGATATTTGGACCACTTTGAGGCCTTCGTTGGAAACGGGATTTCTCAGGATAATGCTAGACAGATGAATTCCCAGTAACTTCTTTGTGTTGTGTCTATTCAACTCACAGAGTTGAACCTTCCTTTAGACAGAGCAGTTTGCAAACACTCTTTTTGTGGAATTTGCAAGTGGAGATTTCAAGCGATTTCAGGCCAATCTTAGAAAGGGAAATATCTTTGTATAAAAACTAGACAGAATCATTCTCAGAAACTACTTTGTGTTGTGTGCGTTCCACTCACAGAGTTCAACCTTTCTTTTCATAGAGCAGTTTGGAAACACTCTGTTTGTTAAGTCTGCAAGGGGATATTTAGACCTCTTTGACGCCTTCTTTGGAAACGGGATTTCTTCATATACAGCTAGACACATGAATTCTCAGTAACTTCTTTGTGTTGTGTGTATTCAACTCACAGAGTTGAACCTTTCTTTAGACAGAGCAGATTTGAAACACTCTTTTTGTGGATTTTACAAGTGGAAATTTCAAGCGATTTGAGGCCAATTGTAGTAAAGGAAATATCCTCGTTTCAAAACTAGACAGAATCATTCTCAGAAACTACTTTGTGATGTGTGCGTTCAACTCACAGAGTTTCCCCTTTCTTTTCATAGAGCAGTTGGGAAACACTCTGTTTCTTAAGTTTGCAAGAGGATATTTGGACCACTTTGAGGCCTTCGTTGGAAACGGGATTTCTCAGGATAATGCTAGACAGATGAATTCCCAGTAACTTCTTTGTGTTGTGTCTATTCAACTCACAGAGTTGAACCTTCCTTTAGACAGAGCAGTTTGCAAACACTGTTTTTGTGGAATTTGCAAGTGGAGATTTCAAGCGATTTCAGGCCAATCTTAGAAAGGGAAATATCTTTGTATAAAAACTAGACAGAATCATTCTCAGAAACTACTTTGTGTTGTGTGCGTTCCACTCACAGAGTTTAACCTTTCTTTTCATAGAGCAGTTTGGAAACACTCTGTTTGTTAAGTCTGCAAGGGGATATTTAGACCTCTTTGACGCCTTCGTTGGAAACGGGATTTCTTCATCTACAGCTAGACACATGAATTCTCAGTAACTTCTTTGTGTTGTGTGTATTCAACTCACAGAGTTGAACCTTTCTTTAGACAGAGCAGATTTGAAACACTCTTTTTGTGGATTTTACAAGTGGAGATTTCAAGCGATTTGAGGCCAATTGTAGTAAAGGAAATATCCTCGTTTCAAAACTAGACAGAATCACTCTCAGAAACTACTGTGTGATGTGCGCGTTCAACTCACAGAGTTTCACCTTTCTTTTCATAGAGCAGTTTGGAAACACTGTGTTTGTTAAGTTTGCAAGAGGATATTTGGACCACTTTGAGGCCTTCGTTGGAAACGGAATTTCTCAGGATAATGCTAGACAGATGAATTCCCAGTAACTTCTTTGTGTTGTGTCTGTTCAACTGCCAGAGTTGAACCTTCCTTTAGACAGAGCAGTTTGCAAACACTCTTTTTGTGGAATTTGCAAGTGGAGATTTCAAGCGATTTCAGGCCAATCTTAGAAAGGGAAATATCTTTGTATAAAAACTAGACAGAATCATTCTCAGAAACTACTTTGTGTTGTGTGCATTCCACTCACAGAGTTCAACCTTTCTTTTCATAGAGCAGTTTGGAAACACTCTGTTTGTTAAGTCTGCAAGGGGATATTTAGACCTCTTTGACGCCTTCGTTGGAAACGGGATTTCTTCATCTACAGCTAGACACATGAATTCTCAGTAACTTCTTTGTGTTCTGTGTATTCAACTCACAGAGTTGAACCTTTCTTTAGACAGAGCAGATTTGAAACACTCTTTTTGTGGATTTTACAAGTGGAGATTTCAAGCGATTTGAGGCCAATTGTAGTAAAGGAAATATCCTCGTTTAAAAACTAGACAGAATCATTCTCAGAAACTACTGTGTGATGTGTGCGTTCAACTCACAGAGTTTCACCTTTCTTTTCATACAGCAGTTTGGAAACACTCTGTTTGTTAAGTTTGCAAGAGGATATTTGGACCACTTTCAGGCCTTCGTTGGAAACGGGATTTCTCAGTATAATGCTAGACAGATGAATTCCCAGTAACTTCTTTGTGCTGTGTCTATTCAACTCACAGGGTTGAACCTTCCTTTAGACAGAGCAGTTTGCAAACACTCTTTTTGTGGAATTTGCAAGTGGAGATTTCAAGCGATTTCAGGCCAATCTTAGAAAGGGAAATATCTTTGTATAAAAACTAGACAGAATCATTCTCAGAAACTACTTTGTGTTGTGTGCGTTCCACTCACAGAGTTTAACCTTTCTTTTCATAGAGCAGTTGGGAAACACTCTGTTTGTTAAGTCTGCAAGGGGATATTTAGACCTCTTTGACGCCTTCGTTGGAAAAGGGATTTCTTCATCTACAGCTAGACACATGAATTCTCAGTAACTTCTTTGTGTTGTGTGTATTAAACTCACAGAGTTGAACCTTTCTTTAGACAGAGCAGATTTGAAACACTCTTTTTGTGGATTTTACAAGTGGAGATTTCAAGCTATTTGAGGCCAATTGTAGTAAAGGAAATATCCTCGTTTCAAAACTAGACAGAATCACTCTCAGAAACTACTTTGTGATGTGTGCGTTCAACTCACAGAGTTTCACGTTTCTTTTCATAGAGCAGTTTGGAAACATTCTGTTTGTTAAGTTTGCAAGAGGATATTTGGACCACTTTGAGGCCTTCGTTGGAAACGGGATTTCTCAGTATACTGCTAGACAGATGAATTCCCAGTAACTTCTTTGTGTTGTGCCTGTTCAACTACCAGAGTTGAAACTTCCTTTAGACAGAGCAGTTTGCAAACACTCTTTTTGTGGAATTTGCAAGTGGAGATTTCAAGCGATTTCAGGCCAATCTTAGAAAGGGAAATATCTTTGAATAACAACTAGACAGAATCATTCTCAGATACTACTTTGTGTTGTGTGCATTCCACTCACAGAGTTCAACCTTTCTTTTCATAGAGCAGTTTGGAAACACTCTGTTTGTTAAGTCTGCAAGGGGATATTTAGACCTCTTTGACGCCTTCGTTGGAAACGGGATTTCATCATCTACAGCTAGACACATGAATTCTCAGTAACTTCTTTGTGTTGTGTGTATTCAACTCACAGAGTTGAAGCTTTCTTTAGAGAGAGCAGATTTGAAACACTCTTTTTGTGGATTTTACAAGTGGAGATTTCAAGCGATTTGAGGCCAATTGTAGTAAAGAAAATATCCTCGTTTCAAAACTAGACAGAATCATTCTCAGAAACTACTGTGTGATGTGTGCGTTCAACTCACAGAGTTTCACCTTTCTTTTCATAGAGCAGTTGGGAAACACTCTGTTTGTTAAGTTTGCAAGAGGATATTTGGACCACTTTGAGGCCTTCGTTGGAAACGGGATTTCTCAGTATAATGCTAGACAGATGAATTCCCAGTAACTTCTTTGTGTTGTGTCTATTCAACTCACAGAGTTGAACCTTCCTTTAGACAGAGCAGTTTGCAAACACTGTTTTTGTGGAATTTGCAAGTGGAGATTTCAAGCGATTTCAGGCCAATCTTAGAAAGGGAAATATCTTTGTATAAAAACTAGACAGAATCATTCTCAGAAACTACTTTGTGTTGTGTGCGTTCCACTCACAGAGTTTAACCTTTCTTTTCATAGAGCAGTTTGGAAACACTCTGTTTGTTAAGTCTGCAAGGGGATATTTAGACCTCTTTGACGCCTTCGTTGGAAACGGGATTTCTTCATATACAGCTAGACACATGAATTCGTAGTAACTTCTTTGTGTTGTGTGTATTCAACTCACAGAGTTGAACCTTTCTTTAGACAGAGCAGATTTGAAACACTCTTTTTGTGGATTTTACAAGTGGAGATTTCAAGCGATTTGAGGCCAATTGTAGTAAAGGAAATATCCTCGTTTAAAAACTAGACAGAATAATTCTCAGAAACTACTGTGTGATGTGCGCGTTCAACTCACAGAGTTTCACCTTTCTTTTCATAGAGCAGTTTGGAAACACTCTGTTTATTAAGTTTGCAACAGGATATTTGGACCACTTTGAGGCCTTCGTTGGAAACGGGATTTCTCAGGATAATGCTAGACAGATGAATTCCCAGTAACTTCTTTGTGCTGTGTCTATTCAACTCACAGGGTTGAACCTTCCTTTAGACAGAGCAGTTTGCAAACACTCTTTTTGTGGAATTTGCAAGTGGAGATTTCAAGCGATTTCAGGCCAATCTTAGAAAGGGAAATATCTTTGTATAAAAACTAGACTGAATCATTCTCAGAAACTACTTTGTGTTGTGTGCGTTCTACTCACAGAGTTTAACCTTTCTTTTCATAGAGCAGTTTGGAAACACTCTGTTTGTTAAGTCTGCAAGGGGATATTTAGACCTCTTTGACGCCTTCGTTGGAAACGGGATTTCTTCATCTACAGCTAGACACATGAATTCTCAGTAACTTCTTTGTGTTGTGTGTATTCAACTCACAGAGTTGAAGCTTTCTTTAGAGAGAGCAGATTTGAAACACTCTTTTTGTGGATTTTACAAGTGGAGATTTCAAGCGATTTGAGGCCAATTGTAGTAAAGGAAATATCCTCGTTTCAAAACTAGACAGAATCATTCTCAGAAACTACTGTGTGATGTGTGCGTTCAACTCACAGAGTTTCACCTTTCTTTTCATAGAGCAGTTGGGAAACACTCTGTTTGTTAAGTTTGCAAGAGGATATTTGGACCACTTTGAGGCCTTCGTTGGAAACGGGATTTCTCAGTATAATGCTAGACAGATGAATTCCCAGTAACTTCTTTGTGTTGTGTCTATTCAACTCACAGAGTTGAACCTTCCTTTAGACAGAGCAGTTTGCAAACACTGTTTTTGTGGAATTTGCAAGTGGAGATTTCAAGCGATTTCAGGCCAATCTTAGAAAGGGAAATATCTTTGTATAAAAACTAGACAGAATCATTCTCAGAAACTACTTTGTGTTGTGTGCGTTCCACTCACAGAGTTTAACCTTTCTTTTCATAGAGCAGTTGGGAAACACTCTGTTTGTTAAGTTTGCAAGAGGATATTTGGACCACTTTGAGGCCTTCGTTGGAAATGGGATTTCTCAGGATAATGCTAGACAGATGAATTCCCAGTAACTTCTTTGTGTTGTGTCTATTCAACTCACAGAGTTGAACCTTCCTTTAGACAGAGCAGTTTGCAAACACTCTTTTTGTGGAATTTGCAAGTGGAGATTTCAAGCGATTTCAGGCCAATCTTAGAAAGGGAAATATCTTTGTATAAAAACTAGACAGAATCATTCTCAGAAACTACTTTGTGTTGTGTGCGTTCCACTCACAGAGTTCAACCTTTCTTTTCATAGAGCAGTTTGGAAACACTCTGTTTGTTAAGTCTGCAAGGGGATATTTAGACCTCTTTGACGCCTTCGTTGGAAACGGGATTTCTTCATCTACAGCTAGACACATGAATTCTCAGTAACTTCTTTGTGTTGTGTGTATTCAACTCACAGAGTTGAACCTTTCTTTAGACAGAGCAGATTTGAAACACTCTTTTTGTGGATTTTACAAGTGGAAATTTCAAGCGATTTGAGGCCAATTGTAGTAAAGGAAATATCCTCGTTTCAAAACTAGACAGAATCATTCTCAGAAACTACTTTGTGATGTGTGCGTTCAACTCACAGAGTTTCCCCTTTCTTTTCATAGAGCAGTTGGGAAACACTCTGTTTCTTAAGTTTGCAAGAGGATATTTGGACCACTTTGAGGCCTTCGTTGGAAACGGGATTTCTCAGGATAATGCTAGACAGATGAATTCCCAGTAACTTCTTTGTGTTGTGTCTATTCAACTCACAGAGTTGAACCTTCCTTTAGACAGAGCAGTTTGCAAACACTGTTTTTGTGGAATTTGCAAGTGGAGATTTCAAGCGATTTCAGGCCAATCTTAGAAAGGGAAATATCTTTGTATAAAAACTAGACAGAATCATTCTCAGAAACTACTTTGTGTTGTGTGCGTTCCACTCACAGAGTTTAACCTTTCTTTTCATAGAGCAGTTTGGAAACACTCTGTTTGTTAAGTCTGCAAGGGGATATTTAGACCTCTTTGACGCCTTCGTTGGAAACGGGATTTCTTCATATACAGCTAGACACATGAATTCGCAGTAACTTCTTTGTGTTGTGTGTATTCAACTCACAGAGTTGAACCTTTCTTTAGACAGAGCAGATTTGAAACACTCTTTTTGTGGATTTTACAAGTGGAGATTTCAAGCGATTTGAGGCCAATTGTAGTAAAGGAAATATCCTCGTTTAAAAACTAGACAGAATAATTCTCAGAAACTACTGTGTGATGTGCGCGTTCAACTCACAGAGTTTCACCTTTCTTTTCATAGAGCAGTTTGGAAACACTCTGTTTATTAAGTTTGCAAGAGGATATTTGGACCACTTTGAGGCCTTCGTTGGAAACGGGATTTCTCAGGATAATGCTAGACAGATGAATTCCCAGTAACTTCTTTGTGTTGTGTCTGTTCAACTGCCAGAGTTGAACCTTCCTTTAGACAGAGCAGTTTGCAAACACTCTTTTTGTGGAATTTGCAAGTGGAGATTTCAAGCGATTTCAGGCCAATCTTAGAAAGGGAAATATCTTTGTATAAAAACTAGACAGAACCATTCTCAGAAACTACTTTGTGTTGTGTGCGTTCCACTCACAGAGTTCAACCTTTCTTTTCATAGAGCAGTTTGGAAACACACTGTTTGTTAAGTCTGCAAGGGGATATTTAGACCTCTTTGACGCCTTCGTTGGAAACGGGATTTCTTCATCTACAGCTAGACACATGAATTCTCAGTAACTTCTTTGTGTTGTGTGTATTCAACTCACAGAGTTGAACCTTTCTTTAGACAGAGCAGATATAAAACACTCTTTTTGTGGATTTTACAAGTGGAGATTTCAAGCGATTTGAGGCCAATTGTAGTAAAGGAAATATCCGCGTTTAAAAACTAGACAGAATCATTCTCAGAAACTACTGTGTGATGTGTGCGTTCAACTCACAGAGTTTCACCTTTCTTTTCATAGAGCAGTTTGGAAACACTGTGTTTGTTAAGTTTGCAAGAGGATATTTGGACCACTTTGAGGCCTTCGTTGGAAACGGGATTTCTCAGTATAATGCTAGACAGATGAATTCCCAGTAACTTCTTTGTGTTGTGTCTATTCAACTCACAGAGTTGAACCTTCCTTTAGACAGAGCAGTTTGCAAACACTCTTTTTGTGGAATTTGCAAGTGGAGATTTCAAGCGATTTCAGGCCAATCTTAGAAAGGGAAATATCTTTGTATAAAAACTAGACAGAATCATTCTCAGAAACTACTTTGTGTTGTGTGCGTTCCACTCACAGAGTTTAACCTTTCTTTTCATAGTGCAGTTTGGAAACACTCTGTTTGTTAAGTCTGCAAGGGGATATTTAGACCTCTTTGACGCCTTCGTTCGAAACGGGATTTCTTCATCTACAGCTAGACACATGAATTCTCAGTAACTTCTTTGTGTTGTGTGTATTAAACTCACAGAGTTGAACCTTTCTTTAGACAGAGCAGATTTGATACACTCTTTTTGTGGATTTTACAAGTGGAGATTTCAAGCGATTTGAGGCCAATTGTAGTAAAGGAAATATCCTCGTTTCAAAACTAGACAGAATCACTCTCAGAAACTACTATGTGATGTGCGCGTTCAACTCACAGAGTTTCACCTTTCTTTTCATAGAGCAGTTTGGAAACACTGTGTTTGTTAAGTTTGCAAGAGGATATTTGGACCACTTTGAGGCCTTCGTTGGAAACGGGATTTCTCAGGATAATGCTAGACAGATGAATTCCCAGTAACTTCTTTGTGTTGTGTCTGTTCAACTGCCAGAGTTGAACCCTCCTTTAGACAGAGCAGTTTGCAAACACTCTTTTTGTGGAATTTGCAAGTGGAGATTTCAAGCGATTTCAGGCCAATCTTAGAAAGGGAAATATCTTTGTATAAAAACTAGACAGAATCATTCTCAGAAACTACTTTGTGTTGTGTGCATTCCACTCACAGAGTTCAACCTTTCTTTTCATAGAGCAGTTTGGAAACACTCAGTTTGTTAAGTCTGCAAGGGGATATTTAGACCTCTTTGACGCCTTCGTTGGAAACGGGATTTCTTCATCTACAGCTAGACACATGAATTCTCAGTAACTTCTTTGTGTTCTGTGTATTCAACTCACAGAGTTGAACCTTTCTTTAGACAGAGCAGATTTGAAACACTCTTTTTGTGGATTTTACAAGTGGAGATTTCAAGCGATTTGAGGCCAATTGTAGTAAAGGAAATATCCTCGTTTAAAAACTAGACAGAATCGTTCTCAGAAACTACTGTGTGATGTGTGCGTTCAACTCACAGAGTTTCACCTTTCTTTTCATAGAGCAGTTTGGAAACACTCTGTTTGTTAAGTTTGCAAGAGGATATTTGGACCACTTTCAGGCCTTCGTTGGAAACGGGATTTCTCAGTATAATGCTAGACAGATGAATTCCCAGTAACTTCTTTGTGCTGTGTCTATTCAACTCACAGGGTTGAACCTTCCTTTAGACAGAGCAGTTTGCAAACACTCTTTTTGTGGAATTTGCAAGTGGAGATTTCAAGCGATTTCAGGCCAATCTTAGAAAGGGAAATATCTTTGTATAAAAACTAGACAGAATCATTCTCAGAAACTACTTTGTGTTGTGTGCGTTCCACTCACAGAGTTTAACCTTTCTTTTCATAGAGCAGTTTGGAAACACTCTGTTTGTTAAGTCTGCAAGGGGATATTTAGACCTCTTTGACGCCTTCGTTGGAAAAGGGATTTCTTCATCTACAGCTAGACACATGAATTCTCAGTAACTTCTTTGTGTTGTGTGTATTAAACTCACAGAGTTGAACCTTTCTTTAGACAGAGCAGATTTGAAACACTCTTTTTGTGGATTTTACAAGTGGAGAATTCAAGCGATTTGAGGCCAATTGTAGTAAAGGAAATATCCTCGTTTCAAAACTAGACAGAATCACTCTCAGAAACTACTTTGTGATGTGTGCGTTCAACTCACAGAGTTTCACGTTTCTTTTCATAGAGCAGTTTGGAAACATTCTGTTTGTTAAGTTTGCAAGAGGATATTTGGACCACTTTGAGGCCTTCGTTGGAAACGGGATTTCTCAGTATACTGCTAGACAGATGAATTCCCAGTAACTTCTTTGTGTTGTGCCTGTTCAACTACCAGAGTTGAAACTTCCTTTAGACAGAGCAGTTTGCAAACACTCTTTTTGTGGAATTTGCAAGTGGAGATTTCAAGCGATTTCAGGCCAATCTTAGAAAGGGAAATATCTTTGAATAACAACTAGACAGAATCATTCTCAGATACTACTTTGTGTTGTGTGCATTCCACTCACAGAGTTCAACCTTTCTTTTCATAGAGCAGTTTGGAAACACTCTGTTTGTTAAGTCTGCAAGGGGATATTTAGACCTCTTTGACGCCTTCGTTGGAAACGGGATTTCATCATCTACAGCTAGACACATGAATTCTCAGTAACTTCTTTGTGTTGTGTGTATTCAACTCACAGAGTTGAAGCTTTCTTTAGAGAGAGCAGATTTGAAACACTCTTTTTGTGGATTTTACAAGTGGAGATTTCAAGCGATTTGAGGCCAATTGTAGTAAAGGAAATATCCTCGTTTCAAAACTAGGCAGAATCATTCTCAGAAACTACTGTGTGATGTGTGCGTTCAACTCACAGAGTTTCACCTTTCTTTTCATAGAGCAGTTGGGAAACACTCTGTTTGTTAAGTTTGCAAGAGGATATTTGGACCACTTTGAGGCCTTCGTTGGAAACGGGATTTCTCAGGATAATGCTAGACAGATGAATTCCCAGTAACTTCTTTGTGTTGTGTCTATTCAACTCACAGAGTTGAACCTTCCTTTAGACAGAGCAGTTTGCAAACACTGTTTTTGTGGAATTTGCAAGTGGAGATTTCAAGCGATTTCAGGCCAATCTTAGAAAGGGAAATATCTTTGTATAAAAACTAGACAGAATCATTCTCAGAAACTACTTTGTGTTGTGTGCGTTCCACTCACAGAGTTTAACCTTTCTTTTCATAGAGCAGTTTGGAAACACTCTGTTTGTTAAGTCTGCAAGGGGATATTTAGACCTCTTTGACGCCTTCGTTGGAAACGGGATTTCTTCATATACAGCTAGACACATGAATTCGTAGTAACTTCTTTGTGTTGTGTGTATTCAACTCACAGAGTTGAACCTTTCTTTAGACAGAGCAGATTTGAAACACTCTTTTTGTGGATTTTACAAGTGGAGATTTCAAGCGATTTGAGGCCAATTGTAGTAAAGGAAATATCCTCGTTTAAAAACTAGACAGAATAATTCTCAGAAACTACTGTGTGATGTGCGCGTTCAACTCACAGAGTTTCACCTTTCTTTTCATAGAGCAGTTTGGAAACACTCTGTTTATTAAGTTTGCAACAGGATATTTGGACCACTTTGAGGCCTTCGTTGGAAACGGGATTTCTCAGGATAATGCTAGACAGATGAATTCCCAGTAACTTCTTTGTGCTGTGTCTATTCAACTCACAGGGTTGAACCTTCCTTTAGACAGAGCAGTTTGCAAACACTCTTTTTGTGGAATTTGCAAGTGGAGATTTCAAGCGATTTCAGGCCAATCTTAGAAAGGGAAATATCTTTGTATAAAAACTAGACAGAATCATTCTCAGAAACTACTTTGTGTTGTGTGCGTTCCACTCACAGAGTTTAACCTTTCTTTTCATAGAGCAGTTTGGAAACACTCTGTTTGTTAAGTCTGCAAGGGGATATTTAGACCTCTTTGACGCCTTCGTTGGAAACGGGATTTCTTCATCTACAGCTAGACACATGAATTCTCAGTAACTTCTTTGTGTTGTGTGTATTCAACTCACAGAGTTGAAGCTTTCTTTAGAGAGAGCAGATTTGAAACACTCTTTTTGTGGATTTTACAAGTGGAGATTTCAAGCGATTTGAGGCCAATTGTAGTAAAGGAAATATCCTCGTTTCAAAACTAGACAGAATCATTCTCAGAAACTACTGTGTGATGTGTGCGTTCAACTCACAGAGTTTCACCTTTCTTTTCATAGAGCAGTTGGGAAACACTCTGTTTGTTAAGTTTGCAAGAGGATATTTGGACCACTTTGAGGCCTTCGTTGGAAACGGGATTTCTCAGTATAATGCTAGACAGATGAATTCCCAGTAACTTCTTTGTGTTGTGTCTATTCAACTCACAGAGTTGAACCTTCCTTTAGACAGAGCAGTTTGCAAACACTGTTTTTGTGGAATTTGCAAGTGGAGATTTCAAGCGATTTCAGGCCAATCTTAGAAAGGGAAATATCTTTGTATAAAAACTAGACAGAATCATTCTCAGAAACTACTTTGTGTTGTGTGCGTTCCACTCACAGAGTTTAACCTTTCTTTTCATAGAGCAGTTTGGAAACACTCTGTTTGTTAAGTCTGCAAGGGGATATTTAGACCTCTTTGACGCCTTCGTTGGAAACGGGATTTCTTCATATACAGCTGGACACATGAATTCGTAGTAACTTCTTTGTGTTGTGTGTATTCAACTCACAGAGTTGAACCTTTCTTTAGACAGAGCAGATTTGAAACACTCTTTTTGTGGATTTTACAAGTGGAGATTTCAAGCGATTTGAGGCCAATTGTAGTAAAGGAAATATCCTCGTTTAAAAACTAGACAGAATAATTCTCAGAAACTACTGTGTGATGTGCGCGTTCAACTCACAGAGTTTCACCTTTCTTTTCATAGAGCAGTTTGGAAACACTCTGTTTATTAAGTTTGCAACAGGATATTTGGACCACTTTGAGGCCTTCGTTGGAAACGGGATTTCTCAGGATAATGCTAGACAGATGAATTCCCAGTAACTTCTTTGTGCTGTGTCTATTCAACTCACAGGGTTGAACCTTCCTTTAGACAGAGCAGTTTGCAAACACTCTTTTTGTGGAATTTGCAAGTGGAGATTTCAAGCGATTTCAGGCCAATCTTAGAAAGGGAAATATCTTTGTATAAAAACTAGACAGAATCATTCTCAGAAACTACTTTGTGTTGTGTGCGTTCCACTCACAGAGTTTAACCTTTCTTTTCATAGAGCAGTTTGGAAACACTCTGTTTGTTAAGTCTGCAAGGGGATATTTAGACCTCTTTGACGCCTTCGTTGGAAACGGGATTTCTTCATCTACAGCTAGACACATGAATTCTCAGTAACTTCTTTGTGTTGTGTGTATTCAACTCACAGAGTTGAAGCTTTCTTTAGAGAGAGCAGATTTGAAACACTCTTTTTGTGGATTTTACAAGTGGAGATTTCAAGCGATTTGAGGCCAATTGTAGTAAAGGAAATATCCTCGTTTCAAAACTAGACAGAATCATTCTCAGAAACTACTGTGTGATGTGTGCGTTCAACTCACAGAGTTTCACCTTTCTTTTCATAGAGCAGTTGGGAAACACTCTGTTTGTTAAGTTTGCAAGAGGATATTTGGACCACTTTGAGGCCTTCGTTGGAAACGGGATTTCTCAGTATAATGCTAGACAGATGAATTCCCAGTAACTTCTTTGTGTTGTGTCTATTCAACTCACAGAGTTGAACCTTCCTTTAGACAGAGCAGTTTGCAAACACTGTTTTTGTGGAATTTGCAAGTGGAGATTTCAAGCGATTTCAGGCCAATCTTAGAAAGGGAAATATCTTTGTATAAAAACTAGACAGAATCATTCTCAGAAACTACTTTGTGTTGTGTGCGTTCCACTCACAGAGTTCAACCTTTCTTTTCATAGAGCAGTTTGGAAACACTCTGTTTGTTAAGTCTGCAAGGGGATATTTAGACCTCTTTGACGCCTTCTTTGGAAACGGGGTTTCTTCATATACAGCTAGACACATGAATTCCCAGTAACTTCTTTGTGTTGTGTCTATTCAACTCACAGAGTTGAACCTTTCTTTAGACAGAGCAGATTTGAAACACTCTTTTTGTGGATTTTACAAGTGGAGATTTCAAGCGATTTGAGGCCAATTGTAGTAAAGGAAATATCCTCGTTTCAAAACTAGACAGAATCATTCTCAGAAACTACTTTGTGATGTGTGCGTTCAACTCACAGAGTTTCCCCTTTCTTTTCATAGAGCAGTTGGGAAACACTCTGTTTCTTAAGTTTGCAAGAGGATATTTGGACCACTTTGAGGCCTTCGTTGGAAACGGGATTTCTCAGGATAATGCTAGACAGATGAATTCCCAGTAACTTCTTTGTGTTGTGTCTATTCAACTCACAGAGTTGAACCTTCCTTTAGACAGAGCAGTTTGCAAACACTCTTTTTGTGGAATTTGCAAGTGGAGATTTCAAGCGATTTCAGGCCAATCTTAGAAAGGGAAATATCTTTGTATAAAAACTAGACAGAATCATTCTCAGAAACTACTTTGTGTTGTGTGCGTTCCACTCACAGAGTTCAACCTTTCTTTTCATAGAGCAGTTTGGAAACACTCTGTTTGTTAAGTCTGCAAGGGGATATTTAGACCTCTTTGACGCCTTCTTTGGAAACGGGATTTCTTCATATACAGCTAGACACATGAATTCTCAGTAACTTCTTTGTGTTGTGTGTATTCAACTCACAGAGTTGAACCTTTCTTTAGACAGAGCAGATTTGAAACACTCTTTTTGTGGATTTTACAAGTGGAAATTTCAAGCGATTTGAGGCCAATTGTAGTAAAGGAAATATCCTCGTTTCAAAACTAGAGAGAATCATTCTCAGAAACTACTTTGTGATGTGTGCGTTCAACTCACAGAGTTTCCCCTTTCTTTTCATAGAGCAGTTGGGAAACACTCTGTTTCTTAAGTTTGCAAGAGGATATTTGGACCACTTTGAGGCCTTCGTTGGAAACGGGATTTCTCAGGATAATGCTAGACAGATGAATTCCCAGTAACTTCTTTGTGTTGTGTCTATTCATCTCACAGAGTTGAACCTTCCTTTAGACAGAGCAGTTTGCAAACACTGTTTTTGTGGAATTTGCAAGTGGAGATTTCAAGCGATTTCAGGCCAATCTTAGAAAGGGAAATATCTTTGTATAAAAACTAGACAGAATCATTCTCAGAAACTACTTTGTGTTGTGTGCGTTCCACTCACAGAGTTTAACCTTTCTTTTCATAGAGCAGTTTGGAAACACTCTGTTTGTTAAGTCTGCAAGGGGATATTTAGACCTCTTTGACGCCTTCGTTGGAAACGGGATTTCTTCATATACAGCTAGACACATGAATTCGCAGTAACTTCTTTGTGTTGTGTGTATTCAACTCACAGAGTTGAACCTTTCTTTAGACAGAGCAGATTTGAAACACTCTTTTTGTGGATTTTACAAGTGGAGATTTCAAGCGATTTGAGGCCAATTGTAGTAAAGGAAATATCCTCGTTTAAAAACTAGACAGAATAATTCTCAGAAACTACTGTGTGATGTGCGCGTTCAACTCACAGAGTTTCACCTTTCTTTTCATAGAGCAGTTTGGAAACACTCTGTTTATTAAGTTTGCAAGAGGATATTTGGACCACTTTGAGGCCTTCGTTGGAAACGGGATTTCTCAGGATAATGCTAGACAGATGAATTCCCAGTAACTTCTTTGTGTTGTGTCTGTTCAACTGCCAGAGTTGAACCTTCCTTTAGACAGAGCAGTTTGCAAACACTCTTTTTGTGGAATTTGCAAGTGGAGATTTCAAGCGATTTCAGGCCAATCTTAGAAAGGGAAATATCTTTGTATAAAAACTAGACAGAACCATTCTCAGAAACTACTTTGTGTTGTGTGCGTTCCACTCACAGAGTTCAACCTTTCTTTTCATAGAGCAGTTTGGAAACACACTGTTTGTTAAGTCTGCAAGGGGATATTTAGACCTCTTTGACGCCTTCGTTGGAAACGGGATTTCTTCATCTACAGCTAGACACATGAATTCTCAGTAACTTCTTTGTGTTGTGTGTATTCAACTCACAGAGTTGAACCTTTCTTTAGACAGAGCAGATATAAAACACTCTTTTTGTGGATTTTACAAGTGGAGATTTCAAGCGATTTGAGGCCAATTGTAGTAAAGGAAATATCCGCGTTTAAAAACTAGACAGAATCATTCTCAGAAACTACTGTGTGATGTGTGCGTTCAACTCACAGAGTTTCACCTTTCTTTTCATAGAGCAGTTTGGAAACACTGTGTTTGTTAAGTTTGCAAGAGGATATTTTGACCACTTTGAGGCCTTCGTTGGAAACGGGATTTCTCAGTATAATGCTAGACAGATGAATTCCCAGTAACTTCTTTGTGTTGTGTCTATTCAACTCACAGAGTTGAACCTTCCTTTAGACAGAGCAGTTTGCAAACACTCTTTTTGTGGAATTTGCAAGTGGAGATTTCAAGCGATTTCAGGCCAATCTTAGAAAGGGAAATATCTTTGTATAAAAACTAGACAGAATCATTCTCAGAAACTACTTTGTGTTGTGTGCGTTCCACTCACAGAGTTTAACCTTTCTTTTCATAGTGCAGTTTGGAAACACTCTGTTTGTTAAGTCTGCAAGGGGATATTTAGACCTCTTTGACGCCTTCGTTCGAAACGGGATTTCTTCATCTACAGCTAGACAAATGAATTCTCAGTAACTTCTTTGTGTTGTGTGTATTCAACTCACAGAGTTGAACCTTTCTTTAGACAGAGCAGATTTGAAACACTCTTTTTGTGGATTTTACAAGTGGAGATTTCAAGCGATTTGAGGCCAATTGTAGTAAAGGAAATACCCTCGTTTCAAAACTAGACAGAATCATTCTCAGAAACTACTGTGTGATGTGTGCGTTCAACTCACAGAGTTTCACCTTTCTTTTCATAGAGCAGTTGGGAAACACTCTGTTTGTTAAGTTTGCAAGAGGATATTTGGACCACTTTGAGGCCTTCGTTGGAAACGGGATTTCTCAGGATAATGCTAGACAGATGAATTCCCAGTAACTTCTTTGTGTTGTGTCTATTCAACTCACAGAGTTGAACCTTCCTTTAGACAGAGCAGTTTGCAAACACTCTTTTTGTGGAATTTGCAAGTGGAGATTTCAAGCGATTTCAGGCCAATCTTAGAAAGGGAAATATCTTTGTATAAAAACTAGACAGAATCATTCTCAGAAACTACTTTGTGTTGTGTGCGTTCCACTCACAGAGTTCAACCTTTCTTTTCATAGAGCAGTTTGGAAACACTCTGTTTGTTAAGTCTGCAAGGGGATATTTAGACCTCTTTGACGCCTTCTTTGGAAACGGGATTTCTTCATATACAGCTAGACACATGAATTCTCAGTAACTTCTTTGTGTTGTGTGTATTCAACTCACAGAGTTGAACCTTTCTTTAGACAGAGCAGATTTGAAACACTCTTTTTGTGGATTTTACAAGTGGAAATTTCAAGCGATTTGAGGCCAATTGTAGTAAAGGAAATATCCTCGTTTCAAAACTAGACAGAATCATTCTCAGAAACTACTTTGTGATGTGTGCGTTCAACTCACAGAGTTTCCCCTTTCTTTTCATAGAGCAGTTGGGAAACACTCTGTTTCTTAAGTTTGCAAGAGGATATTTGGACCACTTTGAGGCCTTCGTTGGAAACGGGATTTCTCAGGATAATGCTAGACAGATGAATTCCCAGTAACTTCTTTGTGTTGTGTCTATTCAACTCACAGAGTTGAACCTTCCTTTAGACAGAGCAGTTTGCAAACACTGTTTTTGTGGAATTTGCAAGTGGAGATTTCAAGCGATTTCAGGCCAATCTTAGAAAGGGAAATATCTTTGTATAAAAACTAGACAGAATCATTCTCAGAAACTACTTTGTGTTGTGTGCGTTCCACTCACAGAGTTTAACCTTTCTTTTCATAGAGCAGTTTGGAAACACTCTGTTTGTTAAGTCTGCAAGGGGATATTTAGACCTCTTTGACGCCTTCGTTGGAAACGGGATTTCTTCATCTACAGCTAGACACATGAATTCTCAGTAACTTCTTTGTGTTGTGGGTATTCAACTCACAGAGTTGAACCTTTCTTTAGACAGAGCAGATTTGAAACACTCTTTTTGTGGATTTTACAAGTGGAGATTTCAAGCGATTTGAGGCCAATTGTAGTAAAGGAAATATCCTCGTTTCAAAACTAGACAGAATCACTCTCAGAAACTACTGTGTGATGTGCGCGTTCAACTCACAGAGTTTCACCTTTCTTTTCATAGAGCAGTTTGGAAACACTGTGTTTGTTAAGTTTGCAAGAGGATATTTGGACCACTTTGAGGCCTTCGTTGGAAACGGAATTTCTCAGGATAATGCTAGACAGATGAATTCCCAGTAACTTCTTTGTGTTGTGTCTGTTCAACTGCCAGAGTTGAACCTTCCTTTAGACAGAGCAGTTTGCAAACACTCTTTTTGTGGAATTTGCAAGTGGAGATTTCAAGCGATTTCAGGCCAATCTTAGAAAGGGAAATATCTTTGTATAAAAACTAGACAGAATCATTCTCAGAAACTACTTTGTGTTGTGTGCATTCCACTCACAGAGTTCAACCTTTCTTTTCATAGAGCAGTTTGGAAACACTCTGTTTGTTAAGTCTGCAAGGGGATATTTAGACCTCTTTGACGCCTTCGTTGGAAACGGGATTTCTTCATCTACAGCTAGACACATGAATTCTCAGTAACTTCTTTGTGTTCTGTGTATTCAACTCACAGAGTTGAACCTTTCTTTAGACAGAGCAGATTTGAAACACTCTTTTTGTGGATTTTACAAGTGGAGATTTCAAGCGATTTGAGGCCAATTGTAGTAAAGGAAATATCCTCGTTTAAAAACTAGACAGAATCATTCTCAGAAACTACTGTGTGATGTGTGCGTTCAACTCACAGAGTTTCACCTTTCTTTTCATACAGCAGTTTGGAAACACTCTGTTTGTTAAGTTTGCAAGAGGATATTTGGACCACTTTCAGGCCTTCGTTGGAAACGGGATTTCTCAGTATAATGCTAGACAGATGAATTCCCAGTAACTTCTTTGTGCTGTGTCTATTCAACTCACAGGGTTGAACCTTCCTTTAGACAGAGCAGTTTGCAAACACTCTTTTTGTGGAATTTGCAAGTGGAGATTTCAAGCGATTTCAGGCCAATCTTAGAAAGGGAAATATCTTTGTATAAAAACTAGACAGAATCATTCTCAGAAACTACTTTGTGTTGTGTGCGTTCCACTCACAGAGTTTAACCTTTCTTTTCATAGAGCAGTTTGGAAACACTCTGTTTGTTAAGTCTGCAAGGGGATATTTAGACCTCTTTGACGCCTTCGTTGGAAAAGGGATTTCTTCATCTACAGCTAGACACATGAATTCTCAGTAACTTCTTTGTGTTGTGTGTATTAAACTCACAGAGTTGAACCTTTCTTTAGACAGAGCAGATTTGAAACACTCTTTTTGTGGATTTTACAAGTGGAGATTTCAAGCGATTTGAGGCCAATTGTAGTAAAGGAAATATCCTCGTTTCAAAACTAGACAGAATCACTCTCAGAAACTACTTTGTGATGTGTGCGTTGAACTCACAGAGTTTCACGTTTCTTTTCATAGAGCAGTTTGGAAACATTCTGTTTGTTAAGTTTGCAAGAGGATATTTGGACCACTTTGAGGCCTTCGTTGGAAACGGGATTTCTCAGTATACTGCTAGACAGATGAATTCCCAGTAACTTCTTTGTGTTGTGCCTGTTCAACTACCAGAGTTGAAACTTCCTTTAGACAGAGCAGTTTGCAAACACTCTTTTTGTGGAATTTGCAAGTGGAGATTTCAAGCGATTTCAGGCCAATCTTAGAAAGGGAAATATCTTTGAATAACAACTAGACAGAATCATTCTCAGATACTACTTTGTGTTGTGTGCATTCCACTCACAGAGTTTAACCTTTCTTTTCATAGAGCAGTTTGGAAACACTCTGTTTGTTAAGTCTGCAAGGGGATATTTAGACCTCTTTGACGCCTTCGTTGGAAACGGGATTTCATCATCTACAGCTAGACACATGAATTCTCAGTAACTTCTTTGTGTTGTGTGTATTCAACTCACAGAGTTGAAGCTTTCTTTAGAGAGAGCAGATTTGAAACACTCTTTTTGTGGATTTTACAAGTGGAGATTTCAAGCGATTTGAGGCCAATTGTAGTAAAGGAAATATCCTCGTTTCAAAACTAGACAGAATCATTCTCAGAAACTACTGTGTGATGTGTGCATTCAACTCACAGAGTTTCACCTTTCTTTTCATAGAGCAGTTGGGAAACACTCTGTTTGTTAAGTTTGCAAGAGGATATTTGGACCACTTTGAGGCCTTCGTTGGAAACGGGATTTCTCAGTATAATGCTAGACAGATGAATTCCCAGTAACTTCTTTGTGTTGTGTCTATTCAACTCACAGAGTTGAACCTTCCTTTAGACAGAGCAGTTTGCAAACACTGTTTTTGTGGAATTTGCAAGTGGAGATTTCAAGCGATTTCAGGCCAATCTTAGAAAGGGAAATATCTTTGTATAAAAACTAGACAGAATCATTCTCAGAAACTACTTTGTGTTGTGTGCGTTCCACTCACAGAGTTTAACCTTTCTTTTCATAGAGCAGTTTGGAAACACTCTGTTTGTTAAGTCTGCAAGGGGATATTTAGACCTCTTTGACGCCTTCGTTGGAAACGGGATTTCTTCATCTACAGCTAGACACATGAATTCGCAGTAACTTCTTTGTGTTGTGTGTATTCAACTCACAGAGTTGAACCTTTCTTTAGACAGAGCAGATTTGAAACACTCTTTTTGTGGATTTTACAAGTGGAGATTTCAAGCGATTTGAGGCCAATTGTAGTAAAGGAAATATCCTCGTTTAAAAACTAGACAGAATAATTCTCAGAAACTACTGTGTGATGTGCGCGTTCAACTCACAGAGTTTCACCTTTCTTTTCATAGAGCAGTTTGGAAACACTCTGTTTATTAAGTTTGCAAGAGGATATTTGGACCACTTTGAGGCCTTCGTTGGAAACGGGATTTCTCAGGATAATGCAAGACAGATGAATTCCCAGTAACTTCTTTGTGTTGTGTCTGTTCAACTGCCAGAGTTGAACCTTCCTTTAGACAGAGCAGTTTGCAAACACTCTTTTTGTGGAATTTGCAAGTGGAGATTTCAAGCGATTTCAGGCCAATCTTAGAAAGGGAAATATCTTTGTATAAAAACTAGACAGAACCATTCTCAGAAACTACTTTGTGTTGTGTGCGTTCCACTCACAGAGTTCAACCTTTCTTTTCATAGAGCAGTTTGGAAACACACTGTTTGTTAAGTCTGCAAGGGGATATTTAGACCTCTTTGACGCCTTCGTTGGAAACGGGATTTCTTCATCTACAGCTAGACACATGAATTCTCAGTAACTTCTTTGTGTTGTGTGTATTCAACTCACAGAGTTGAACCTTTCTTTAGACAGAGCAGATATAAAACACTCTTTTTGTGGATTTTACAAGTGGAGATTTCAAGCGATTTGAGGCCAATTGTAGTAAAGGAAATATCCGCGTTTAAAAACTAGACAGAATCATTCTCAGAAACTACTGTGTGATGTGTGCGTTCAACTCACAGAGTTTCACCTTTCTTTTCATAGAGCAGTTGGGAAACACTGTGTTTGTTAAGTTTGCAAGAGGATATTTTGACCACTTTGAGGCCTTCGTTGGAAACGGGATTTCTCAGTATAATGCTAGACAGATGAATTCCCAGTAACTTCTTTGTGTTGTGTCTATTCAACTCACAGAGTTGAACCTTCCTTTAGAAAGAGCAGTTTGCAAACACTCTTTTTGTGGAATTTGCAAGTGGAGATTTCAAGCGATTTCAGGCCAATCTTAGAAAGGGAAATATCTTTGTATAAAAACTAGACAGAATCATTCTCAGAAACTACTTTGTGTTGTGTGCGTTCCACTCACAGAGTTTAACCTTTCTTTTCATAGTGCAGTTTGGAAACACTCTGTTTGTTAAGTCTGCAAGGGGATATTTAGACCTCTTTGACGCCTTCGTTCGAAACGGGATTTCTTCATCTACAGCTAGACACATGAATTCTCAGTAACTTCTTTGTGTTGTGTGTATTCAACTCACAGAGTTGAACCTTTCTTTAGACAGAGCAGATTTGAAACACTCTTTTTGTGGATTTTACAAGTGGAGATTTCAAGCGATTTGAGGCCAATTGTAGTAAAGGAAATATCCTCGTTTCAAAACTAGACAGAATCACTCTCAGAAACTACTGTGTGATGTGCGCGTTCAACTCACAGAGTTTCACCTTTCTTTTCATAGAGCAGTTTGGAAACACTGTGTTTGTTAAGTTTGCAAGAGGATATTTGGACCACTTTGAGGCCTTCGTTGGAAACGGGATTTCTCAGGATAATGCTAGACAGATGAATTCCCAGTAACTTCTTTGTGTTGTGTCTGTTCAACTGCCAGAGTTGAACCTTCCTTTAGACAGAGCAGTTTGCAAACACTGTTTTTGTGGAATTTGCAAGTGGAGATTTCAAGCGATTTCAGGCCAATCTTAGAAAGGGAAATATCTTTGTATAAAAACTAGACAGAATCATTCTCAGAAACTACTTTGTGTTGTGTGCATTCCACTCACAGAGTTCAACCTTTCTTTTCATAGAGCAGTTTGGAAACACTCAGTTTGTTAAGTCTGCAAGGGGATATTTAGACCTCTTTGACGCCTTCGTTGGAAACGGGATTTCTTCATCTACAGCTAGACACATGAATTCTCAGTAACTTCTTTGTGTTCTGTGTATTCAACTCACAGAGTTGAACCTTTCTTTAGACAGAGCAGATTTGAAACACTCTTTTTGTGGATTTTACAAGTGGAGATTTCAAGCGATTTGAGGCCAATTGTAGTAAAGGAAATATCCTCGTTTAAAAACTAGACAGAATAATTCTCAGAAACTACTGTGTGATGTGCGCGTTCAACTCACAGAGTTTCACCTTTCTTTTCATAGAGCAGTTTGGAAACACTGTGTTTGTTAAGTTTGCAAGAGGATATTTTGACCACTTTGAGGCCTTCGTTGGAAACGGGATTTCTCAGTATAATGCTAGACAGATGAATTCCCAGTAACTTCTTTGTGTTGTGTCTATTCAACTCACAGAGTTGAACCTTCCTTTAGAAAGAGCAGTTTGCAAACACTCTTTTTGTGGAATTTGCAAGTGGAGATTTCAAGCGATTTCAGGCCAATCTTAGAAAGGGAAATATCTTTGTATAAAAACTAGACAGAATCATTCTCAGAAACTACTTTGTGTTGTGTGCGTTCCACTCACAGAGTTTAACCTTTCTTTTCATAGTGCAGTTTGGAAACACTCTGTTTGTTAAGTTTGCAAGGGGATATTTAGACCTCTTTGACGCCTTCGTTGTAAACGGGATTTCTTCATCTACAGCTAGACACATGAATTCTCAGTAACTTCTTTGTGTTGTGTGTATTCAACTCACAGAGTTGAACCTTTCTTTAGACAGAGCAGATTTGAAACACTCTTTTTGTGGATTTTACAAGTGGAGATTTCAAGCGATTTTAGGCCAATTGTAGTAAAGGAAATATCCTCGTTTCAAAACTAGACAGAATCACTCTCAGAAACTACTGTGTGATGTGCGCGTTCAACTCACAGAGTTTCACCTTTCTTTTCATAGAGCAGTTTGGAAACACTGTGTTTGTTAAGTTTGCAACAGGATATTTGGACCACTTTGAGGCCTTCGTTGGAAACGGGATTTCTCAGGATAATGCTAGACAGATGAATTCCCAGTAACTTCTTTGTGTTGTGTCTGTTCAACTGCCAGAGTTGAACCTTCCTTTAGACAGAGCAGTTTGCAAACACTCTTTTTGTGGAATTTGCAAGTGGAGATTTCAAGCGATTTCAGGCCAATCTTAGAAAGGGAAATATCTTTGTATAAAAACTAGACAGAATCATTCTCAGAAACTACTTTGTGTTGTGTGCATTCCACTCACAGAGTTCAACCTTTCTTTTCATAGAGCAGTTTGGAAACACTCAGTTTGTTAAGTCTGCAAGGGGATATTTAGACCTCTTTGACGCCTTCGTTGGAAACGGGATTTCTTCATCTACAGCTAGACACATGAATTCTCAGTAACTTCTTTGTGTTCTGTGTATTCAACTCACAGAGTTGAACCTTTCTTTAGACAGAGCAGATTTGAAACACTCTTTTTGTGGATTTTACAAGTGGAGATTTCAAGCGATTTGAGGCCAATTGTAGTAAAGGAAATATCCTCGTTTAAAAACTAGACAGAATCATTCTCAGAAACTACTGTGTGATGTGTGCGTTCAACTCACAGAGTTTCACCTTTCTTTTCATAGAGCAGTTTGGAAACACTCTGTTTGTTAAGTTTGCAAGAGGATATTTGGACCACTTTCAGGCCTTCGTTGGAAACGGGATTTCTCAGTATAATGCTAGACAGATGAATTCCCAGTAACTTCTTTGTGCTGTGTCTATTCAACTCACAGGGTTGAACCTTCCTTTAGACAGAGCAGTTTGCAAACACTCTTTTTGTGGAATTTGCAAGTGGAGATTTCAAGCGATTTCAGGCCAATCTTAGAAAGGGAAATATCTTTGTATAAAAACTAGACAGAATCATTCTCAGAAACTACTTTGTGTTGTGTGCATTCCACTCACAGAGTTTAACCTTTCTTTTCATAGAGCAGTTTGGAAACACTCTGTTTGTTAAGTCTGCAAGGGGATATTTAGACCTCTTTGACGCCTTCGTTGGAAACGGGATTTCATCATCTACAGCTAGACACATGAATTCTCAGTAACTTCTTTGTGTTGTGTGTATTCAACTCACAGAGTTGAAGCTTTCTTTAGAGAGAGCAGATTTGAAACACTCTTTTTGTGGATTTTACAAGTGGAGATTTCAAGCGATTTGAGGCCAATTGTAGTAAAGGAAATATCCTCGTTTAAAAATTAGACAGAATCATTCTCAGAAACTACTGTGTGATGTGTGCATTCAACTCACAGAGTTTCACCTTTCTTTTCATAGAGCAGTTGGGAAACACTCTGTTTCTTAAGTTTGCAAGAGGATATTTGGACCACTTTGAGGCCTTCGCTGGAAAAGGGATTTCTCAGTATAATGCTAGAGAGATGAATTCCCAGTAACTTCTTTGTGTTGTGTCTATTCAACTCACAGAGTTGAACATTCCTTTAGACAGAGCAGTTTGCAGACACTCTTTTTGTGGAATTTGCAAGTGGAGATTTCAAGCGATTTCAGGCCAATCTTAGAAAGGGAAATATCTTTGTATAAAAACTAGACAGAATCATTCTCAGAAACTACTTTGTGTTGTGTGCGTTCCACTCACAGAGTTTAACCTTTCTTTTCATAGAGCAGTTTGGAAACACTCTGTTTGTTAAGTCTGCAAGGGGATATTTAGACCTCTTTGACGCCTTCGTTGGAAACGGGATTTCTTCATATACAGCTAGACACATGAATTCTCAGTAACTTCTTTGTGTTGTGTGTATTCAACTCACATAGTTGAACCTTTCTTTAGACAGAGCAGATTTGAAACACTCCTTTTGAGGATTTTACAAGTGGAGATTTCAAGCGATTTGAGGCCAATTGTAGTAAAGGAAATATCGTCGTTTCAAAACTAGACAGAATCATTCTCAGAAACTACTTTGTGATGTGTGCGTTCAACTCACAGAGTTTCACCTTTCTTTTCATAGAGCAGTTGGGAAACACTGTGTTTGTTACGTTTGCAAGAGGATATTTGGACCACTTTGAGGCCTTCGTTGGAAACGGGATTTCTCAGTATAATGCTAGACAGATGAATTCCCAGTAACTTCTTTGTGTTGTGTCTATTCAACTCACAGAGTTGAACCTTCCTTTAGACAGAGCAGTTTGCAAACACTCTTTTTGTGGAATTTGCAAGTGGAGATTTCAAGCGATTTCAGGCCAATCTTAGAAAGGGAAATATCTTTTTATAACAACTAGACAGAATCATTCTCAGAAACTACTTTGTGTTGTGTGCGTTCCACTCACAGAGTTTAACCTTTCTTTTCATAGAGCAGTTTGGAAACACTCTGTTTGTTAAGTCTGCAAGGGGATATTTAGACCTCTTTGACGCCTTCGTTGGAAACGGGATTTCTTCATATACAGCTAGACACATGAATTCTCAGTAACTTCTTTGTGTTGTGTGTATTCAACTCACAGAGTTGAACCTTTCTTTAGACAGAGTAGATTTGAAACACTCTTTTTGTGGATTTTACAAGTGGAGATTTCAAGCGATTTGAGGCCAATTGTAGTAAAGGAAATATCCTCGTTTAAAAACTAGACAGAATCATTCTCAGAAACTACTTTGTGATGTGTGCGTTCAACTCACAGAGTTTCACCTTTCTTTTCATAGAGCAGTTTGGAAACACTCTGTTTCTTAAGTTTGCGAGAGGATATTTGGACCACTTTGAGGCCTTCGTTGGAAACGGGATTTCTCAGTATAATGCTAGAGAGATGAATTCCCAGTAACTTCTTTGTGTTGTGTCTATTCAACTCACAGAGTTGAACATTCCTTTAGACAGAGCAGTTTGCAGACACTCTTTTTGTGGAATTTGCAAGTGGAGATTTCAAGCGATTTCAGGCCAATCTTAGAAGGGGAAATATCTTTGTATAAAAACTAGACAGAATCATTCTCAGAAACTACTTTGTGTTGTGTGCATTCCACTCACAGAGTTTAACCTTTCTTTTCATAGAGCAGTTTGGAAACACTCTGTTTGTTAAGTCTGCAAGGGGATATGTAGACCTCTTTGACGCCTTCGTTGGAAACGGGATTTCTTCATCTACAGCTAGACACATGAATTCTCAGTAACTTCTTTGTGTTGTGTGTATTAAACTCACATAGTTGAACCTTTCTGTAGACAGAGCAGATTTGAAACACTCTTTTTGTGGATTTTACAAGTGGAGATTTCAAGCGATTTGAGGCCAATTGTAGTAAAGGAAATATCCTCGTTTCAAAACTAGACAGAATCATTCTCAGAAACTCCTTTGTGATGTGTGCGTTCAACTCACAGAGTTTCACCTTTCTTTTCATAGAGCAGTTTGGGAACACTCTGTTTCTTAAGTTTGCAAGAGGATATTTGGACCTTTTTGACACCTTCGTTGGAAACGGGATTTCTTCATATACAGCTAGACACATGAATTCTCAGTAACTTCTTTGTGTTGTGTGTATTCAACTCACAGAGTTGAACCTTTCTTTAGACAGAGCAGATTTGAAACACTCTTTTTGTGGATTTTACAAGTGGAGATTTCAAGCGATTTGAGGCCAATTGTAGTAAAGGAAATATCCTCGTTTAAAAATTAGACAGAATCATTCTCAGAAACTACTTTGTGATGTGTGCATTCAACTCACAGAGTTTCACCTTTCTTTTCATAGAGCAGTTGGGAAACACTCTGTTTCTTAAGTTTGCAAGAGGATATTTGGACCACTTTGAGGCCTTCGCTGGAATAGGGATTTCTCAGTATAATGCTAGAGAGATGAATTCCCAGTAACTTCTTTGTGTTGTGTCTATTCAACTCACAGAGTTGAACATTCCTTTAGACAGAGCAGTTTGCAGACACTCTTTTTGTGGAATTTGCAAGTGGAGATTTCAAGCGATTTCAGGCCAATCTTAGAAAGGGAAATATCTTTGTATAAAAACTAGACAGAATCATTCTCAGAAACTACTTTGTGTTGTGTGCGTTCCACTCACAGAGTTTAACCTTTCTTTTCATAGAGCAGTTTGGAAACACTCTGTTTGTTAAGTCTGCAAGGGGATATTTAGACCTCTTTGACGCCTTCGTTGGAAACGGGATTTCTTCATATACAGCTAGACACATGAATTCTCAGTAACTTCTTTGTGTTGTGTGTATTCAACTCACATAGTTGAACCTTTCTTTAGACAGAGCAGATTTGAAACACTCCTTTTGAGGATTTTACAAGTGGAGATTTCAAGCGATTTGAGGCCAATTGTAGTAAAGGAAATATCGTCGTTTCAAAACTAGACAGAATCATTCTCAGAAACTACTTTGTGATGTGTGCGTTCAACTCACAGAGTTTCACCTTTCTTTTCATAGAGCAGTTGGGAAACACTGTGTTTGTTACGTTTGCAAGAGGATATTTGGACCACTTTGAGGCCTTCGTTGGAAACGGGATTTCTCAGTATAATGCTAGACAGATGAATTCCCAGTAACTTCTTTGTGTTGTGTCTATTCAACTCACAGAGTTGAACCTTCCTTTAGACAGAGCAGTTTACAAACACTCTTTTTGTGGAATTTGCAAGTGGAGATTTCAAGCGATTTCAGGCCAATCTTAGAAAGGGAAATATCTTTGTATAAAAACTAGACAGAATCATTCTCAGAAACTACTTTGTGTTGTGTGCGTTCCACTCACAGAGTTTAACCTTTCTTTTCATAGAGCAGTTTGGAAACACTCTGTTTGTTAAGTCTGCAAGGGGATATTTAGACCTCTTTGACGGTTTCGTTGGAAACGGGATTTCTTCATCTACAGCTAGACACATGAATTCTCAGTAACTTCTTTGTGTTGTGTGTATTAAACTCACATAGTTGAACCTTTCTGTAGACAGAGCAGATTTGAAACAGTCTTTTTGTGGATTTTACAAGTGGAGATTTCAAGCGATTTGAGGCCAATTGTAGTAAAGGAAATATCCTCGTTTCAAAACTAGACAGAATCATTCTCAGAAACTCCTTTGTGATGTGTGCGTTCAACTCACAGAGTTTCACCTTTCTTTTCATAGAGCAGTTGGGGAACACTCTGTTTCTTAAGTTTGCAAGAGGATATTTGGACCTTTTTGACACCTTCGTTGGAAACGGGATTTCTTCATATACAGCTAGACACATGAATTCTCAGTAACTTCTTTGTGTTGTGTGTATTCAACTCACAGAGTTGAACCTTTCTTTAGACAGAGCAGATTTGAAACACTCTTTTTGTGGATTTTACAAGTGGAGATTTCAAGCGATTTGAGGCCAATGGTAGTAAAGGAAATATCCTCGTTTAAAAACTAGACAGAATCATTCTCAGAAACTACTTTGTGATGTGTGCGTTGAACTTACAGAGTTTCACCTTTCTTTTCATAGAGCAGTTTGGAAACACTCTGTTTGTTAAGGTTGCAAGAGGATATTTGGACCACTTTGAGACCTTCGTTGGAAACGGGATTCCTCAGGACAATGCTAGACAGATGAATTCCCAGTAACTTTTTGTGTTGTGTCTATTCAACTCACAGAGTTGAACCTTCCTTTAGACAGAGCAGTTTGCATACACTCTTTTTGTGGAATTTGCAAGTGGAGATTTCAAGCGATTTCAGGCCAATCTTAGAAAGGGAAATATCTTTGTATAAAAACTAGACAGAATCATTCTCAGAAACTACTTTGTGTTGTGTGCGTTCCACTCACAGAGTTTAACCTTTCTTTTCATAGAGCAGTTTGGAAACACTCTGTTTGTTAAGTCTGTAAGGGGATATTTAGACCTCTTTGACGCCTTCATTGGAAACGGGATTTCTTCATCTACAGCTAGACACATGAATTCTCAGTAACTTCTTTGTGTTGTGTGTATTCAACTCACAGAGTTGAACCTTTCTTTAGACAGAGCAGATTTGAAACACTCTTTTTGTGGATTTTACAAGTGGAGATTTCAAGCGATTTGAGGCCAATTGTAGTAAAGGAAATATCCTCGTTTCAAAACTAGACAGAATCATTCTCAGAAACTACTTTGTGATGTGTGCATTCAACTCACAGAGTTTCACCTTTCTTTTCATAGAGCAGTTGGGAAACACTGTGTTTGTTAAGTTTGCAAGAGGATAATTGGACCACTTTGAGGCCTTCGTTGGAAACGGGATTTCTCAGTATAATGCTAGACAGATCAATTCCCAGTAACTTCTTTGTGTTGTGGCTATTCAACTCACAGAGTTGAACCTTCCTTTAGACAGAGCAGTTTGCAAACACTCTTTTTGTGGAATTTGCAAGTGGAGATTTCAAGCGATTTCAGGCCAATCTTAGAAAGGGAAATATCTTTTTATAACAACTAGGCAGAATCATTCTCAGAAACTACTTTGTGTTGTGTGCGTTCCACTCACAGAGTTTAACCTTTCTTTTCATAGAGCAGTTTGGAAACACTCTGTTTGTTAAGTCTGTAAGGGGATATTTAGACCTCTTTGACGCCTTCGTTGGAAACGGGATTTCTTCATATACAGCTAGACACATGAATTCTCAGTAACTTCTTTGTGTAGTGTGTATTCAACTCACAGAGTTGAACCTTTCTTTAGACAGAGCAGATTTGAAACACTCTTTTTGTGGATTTTACAAGTGGAGATTTCAAGCGATTTGAGGCCAATTGTAGTAAAGGAAATATCCTCGTTTCAAAACTAGACAGAATCATTCTCAGAAACTACTTTGTGATGTGTGCGTTCAACTCACAGAGTTTTACCTTTCTTTTCATAGAGCAGTTGGGAAACACTGTGTTTGTTAGGTTTGCAAGAGGATATTTGGACCACTTTGAGGCCTTCGTTGGAAACGGGATTTCTCAGTATAATGCTAGACAGATGAATTCCCAGTAACTTCTTTGTGTTGTGTCTATTCAACTCACAGAGTTGAACCTTCCTTTAGACAGAGCAGTTTGCAAACACTCTTTTTGTGGAATTTGCAAGTGGAGATTTCAAGCGATTTCAGGCCAATCTTAGAAAGGGAAATATCTTTTTATAACAACTAGACAGAATCATTCTCAGAAACTACTTTGTGTTGTGTGCGTTCCACTCACAGAGTTTAACCTTTCTTTTCATAGAGCAGTTTGGAAACACTCTGTTTGTTAAGTCTGCAAGGGGATATTTAGACCTCTTTGACGCCTTCGTTGGAAACGGGATTTCTTCATATACAGCTAGACACATGAATTCTCAGTAACTTCTTTGTGTTGTGTGTATTCAACTCACAGAGTTGAACCTTTCTTTAGACAGAGTAGATTTGAAACACTCTTTTTGTGGATTTTACAAGTGGAGATTTCAAGCGATTTGAGGCCAATTGTAGTAAAGGAAATATCCTCGTTTAAAAACTAGACAGAATCATTCTCAGAAACTACTTTGTGATGTGTGCGTTCAACTCACAGAGTTTCACCTTTCTTTTCATAGAGCAGTTTGGAAACACTCTGTTTCTTAAGTTTGCGAGAGGATATTTGGACCACTTTGAGGCCTTCGTTGGAAACGGGATTTCTCAGTATAATGCTAGAGAGATGAATTCCCAGTAACTTCTTTGTGTTGTGTCTATTCAACTCACAGAGTTGAACATTCCTTTAGACAGAGCAGTTTGCAGACACTCTTTTTGTGGAATTTGCAAGTGGAGATTTCAAGCGATTTCAGGCCAATCTTAGAAGGGGAAATATCTTTGTATAAAAACTAGACAGAATCATTCTCAGAAACTACTTTGTGTTGTGTGCATTCCACTCACAGAGTTTAACCTTTCTTTTCATAGAGCAGTTTGGAAACACTCTGTTTGTTAAGTCTGCAAGGGGATATTTAGACCTCTTTGACGCCTTCGTTGGAAACGGGATTTCTTCATCTACAGCTAGACACATGAATTCTCAGTAACTTCTTTGTGTTGTGTGTATTCAACTCACATAGTTGAACCTTTCTGTAGACAGAGCAGATTTGAAACACTCTTTTTGTGGATTTTACAAGTGGAGATTTCAAGCGATTTGAGGCCAATTGTAGTAAAGGAAATATCCTCGTTTCAAAACTAGACAGAATCATTCTCAGAAACTCCTTTGTGATGTGTGCGTTCAACTCACAGAGTTTAACCTTTCTTTTCATAGAGCAGTTTGGGAACACTCTGTTTCTTAAGTTTGCAAGAGGATATTTGGACCTTTTTGACACCTTCGTTGGAAACGGGATTTCTTCATCTACAGCTAGACAGATGAATTCCCAGTAACTTCTTTGTGTTGTGTGTATTCAACTCACAGAGATGAACCTTTCTTTAGACAGAGCAGATTTGAAACACTCTTTTTGTGGATTTTACAAGTGGAGATTTCAAGCGATTTGAGGCCAATTGTAGTAAAGGAAATATCCTCGTTTAAAAATTAGACAGAATCATGCTCAGAAACTACTTTGTGATGTGTGCATTCAACTCACAGAGTTTCACCTTTCTTTTCATAGAGCAGTTGGGAAACACTCTGTTTCTTAAGTTTGCAAGAGGATATTTGGACCACTTTGAGGACTTCGCTGGAAAAGGGATTTCTCAGTATAATGCTAGAGAGATGAATTCCCAGTAACTTCTTTGTGTTGTGTCTATTCAACTCACAGAGTTGAACATTCCTTTAGACAGAGCAGTTTGCAGACACTCTTTTTGTGGAATTTGCAAGTGGAGATTTCAAGCGATTTCAGGCCAATCTTAGAAAGGGAAATATCTTTGTATAAAAACTAGACAGAATCATTCTCAGAAACTACTTTGTGTTGTGTGCGTTCCACTCACAGAGTTTAACCTTTCTTTTCATAGAGCAGTTTGGAAACACTCTGTTTGTTAAGTCTGCAAGGGGATATTTAGACCTCTTTGACGCCTTCGTTGGAAACGGGATTTCTTCATCTACAGCTAGACACATGAATTCTCAGTAACTTCTTTGTGTTGTGTGTATTCAACTCACAGAGTTGAACCTTTCTTTAGACAGAGCAGATTTGAAACACTCTTTTTGTGGATTTTACAAGTGGAGATTTCAAGCGATTTGAGGCCAATTGTAGTAAAGGAAATATCCTCGTTTCAAAACTAGACAGAATCATTCTCAGAAACTACTTTGTGATGTGTGCATTCAACTCACAGAGTTTCACCTTTCTTTTCATAGAGCAGTTGGGAAACACTGTGTTTGTTAAGTTTGCAAGAGGATATTTGGACCACTTTGAGGCCTTCGTTGGAAACGGGATTTCTCAGTATAATGCTAGACAGATGAATTCCCAGTAACTTCTTTGTGTTGTGTCTATTCAACTCACAGAGTTGAACCTTCCTTTAGACAGAGCAGTTTGCAAACACTCTTTTTGTGGAATTTGCAAGTGGAGATTTCAAGCGATTTCAGGTCAATCTTAGAAAGGGAAATATCTTTTTATAACAACTAGGCAGAATCATTCTCAGAAACTACTTTGTGTTGTGTGCGTTCCACTCACAGAGTTTAACCTTTCTTTTCATAGAGCAGTTTGGAAACACTCTGTTTGTTAAGTCTGCAAGGGGATATTTAGACCTCTTTGACGCCTTCGTTGGAAACGGGATTTCTTCATATACAGCTAGACACATGAATTCTCAGTAACTTCTTTGTGTTGTGTGTATTCAACTCACAGAGTTGAACCTTTCTTTAGACAGAGCAGATTTGAAACACTCTTTTTGTGGATTTTACAAGTGGAGATTTCAAGCGATTTGAGGCCAATCGTAGTAAAGGAAATATCCTCGTTTCAAAACTAGACAGAATCATTCTCAGAAACTACTTTGTGATGTGTGCGTTCAACTCACAGAGTTTCACCTTTCTTTTCATAGAGCAGTTGGGAAACACTGTGTTTGTTAAGTTTGCAAGAGGATATTTGGACCACTTTGAGGCCTTCGTTGGAAACGGGATTTCTCAGTATAAGGCTAGACAGATGAATTCCCAGTAACTTCTTTGTGTTGTGTCGATTCAACTCACAGAGTTGAACCTTCCTTTAGACAGAGCAGTTTGCAAACACTCTTTTTGTGGAATTTGCAAGTGGAGATTTCAAGCGATTTCAGGCCAATCTTAGAAAGGGAAATATCTTTTTATAACAACTAGACAGAATCATTCTCAGAAACTACTTTGTGTTGTGTGCGTTCCACTCACAGAGTTTAACCTTTCTTTTCATAGAGCAGTTTGGAAACACTCTGTTTGTTAAGTCTGCAAGGGGATATTTAGACCTCTTTGACGCCTTCGTTGGAAACGGGATTTCTTCATATACAGCTAGACACATGAATTCTTAGTAACTTCTTTGTGTTGTGTGTATTCAACTCACAGAGTTGAACCTTTCTTTAGACAGAACAGATTTGAAACACTCTTTTTGTGGATTTTACAAGTGGAGATTTCAAGCGATTTGAGGCCATTTGTAGTAAAGGAAATATCCTCGTTTCAAAACTACACAGAATCATTCTCAGAAACTACTTTGTGATGTGTGCGTTCAACTCACAGAGTTTCACCTTTCTTTTCATAGAGCAGTTTGGAAACACTCTGTTTCTTAAGTTTGCTAGAGGATATTTGGACCACTTTGAGGCCTTCATTGGAAGCGGGATTTTTCAGGATAATGCTAGACAGATGAATTCCCAGTAACTTCTTTGTATTGTGTCTATTCAACTCAGAGAGTTGAACATTCCTTTAGATAGAGAAGTTTGCAGACACTCTTTTTGTGGAATTTGCAAGTGGAGATTTCAAGCGATTTCAGGCCAATCTTAGAAAGGGAAATATCTTTGTATAAAAACAAGACAGAGTCATTCTCAGAAACTACTTTGTGTTGTGTGCATTCCACTCACAGAGTTTAACCTTTCTTTTCATAGAGCAGTTTGGAAACACTCTGTTTGTTAAGTCTGCAAGGGGATATTTAGACCTCTTTGACGCCTTCGTTGGAAACGGGATTTATTCATCTACAGCTAGACACATGAATTCTCAGTAACTTCTTTGTGTTGTGTGTATTCAACTCACATAGTTGAACCTTTCTTTAGACAGAGCAGATTTGAAACACTCTTTTTGTGGATTTTACAAGTGGAGATTTCAAGCGATTTGAGGCCAATTGTAGTAAAGGAAATATCCTCGTTTAAAAACTAGACAGAATCAATCTCAGAAACTTCTTTGTGATGTGTGCGTTCATCTCACAGAGTTTCACCATTCTTTTCATACAGCAGTTTGGAAACACTCTGTTTGTTAAGTTTGCAAGAGGATATTTGGACCACTTTGAGGCCTTCGTTGGAAACGGGATTTCTCAGTATAAGGATAGACAGATGAATTCCCAGTAACTTCTTTGTGTTGTGTCTATTCAACTCACAGAGTTGAACCTTCCTTAAGACAGAGCAGTTTGCAAACACACTTTTTGTGGAATTTGCAAGTGGAGATTTCAAGCGATTACAGGCCAATCTTAGAAAGGGAAATATCTTTGTATAAAAACTAGACAGAATCATCCTCAGAAACTACTTTGTGTTGTGTGCGTTCCACTCACAGAGTTTAACCTTTCTTTTCATAGAGCAGTTTGGAAACACTCTGTTTGTTAAGTCTGCAAGGGGATATTTAGACCTCTTTGACGCCTTCGTTGGAAACGGGATTTCTTCATCTACAGCTAGACACATGAATTCTCAGTAACTTCATTGTGTTGTGTGTATTCCACTCACAGAGTTGAACCTTTCTTTAGACAGAGCAGATTTGAAACACTCCTTTTGAGGAATTTACAAGTGGAGATTTCAAGCGATTTGAGGCCAATTGTACTAAAGGAAATATCCTCGTTTCAAAACTAGACAGAATCATTCTCAGAAACTACTTTGTGATGTGTGCATTCAACTCACAGAGTTTCACCTTTCTTTTCATAGAGCAGTTTGGGAACACTCTGTTTCTTAAGTTTGCAAGAGGATATTTGGACCTTTTTGACGCCTTCGTTGGAAACGGGATTTCTTCATATACAGCTAGACACATGAATTCTCTGTAACTTCTTTGTGTTGTGTGTATTCAACTCACAGAGTTGAACCTTTCTTTAGACAGAGCAGATTTGAAACACTCTTTTGTGGATTTTACAAGTGGAGATTTCAAGCGATTTGAGGCCAATTGTATTAAAGGAAATATCCTCGTTTAAAAAGTAGACAGAATCATTCTCAGAAACTACTTTGTGATGTGTGCGTTGAACTTACAGAGTTTCACCTTTCTTTTCATAGAGCAGTTTGGAAACACTGTGTTTGTTAAGTTTGCAAGAGGATATTTGGACCACTTTGAGGCCTTCGTTGGAAACGGGATTCCTCAGGACAATGCTAGACAGATGAATTCCCAGTAACTTTTTGTGTTGTGTTTATTCAACTCACAGAGTTGAACCTTCCTTTAGACAGAGCAGTTTGCATACACTCTTTTTGTGGAATTTGCAAGTGGAGATTTCAAGGGATTTCAGGTCAATCTTAGAAAGGGAAATATCTTTTTATAACAACTAGACAGAATCATTCAGAGAAACTACTTTGTGTTGTGTTCGTTCCACTCACAGAGTTTAACCTTTCTTTTCATAGAGCAGTTTGGAAACACTCTGTTTGTTAAGTCTGCAAGGGGATATGTAGACCTATTTGACGCCTTCGTTGGAAACCGGATTTCTTCATATACAGCTAGACACATGAATTCTCAGTAACTTCTTTGTGTTGGGTGTATTCAGCTAACAGTTTTGAACCTTTCTTTAGACAGAGTAGATTTGAAACACTCTTTTTGTGGATTTTACAAGTGGAGATTTCAAGCGATTTGAGGCCAATTGTAGTAAAGGAAATATCCTCGTTTAAAAACTAGACAGAATCATTCTCAGAATCTACTTTGTGATGTGTGCGTTCAACTCACAGAGTTTCACCTTTCTTTTCATAGAGCAGTTTGGAAACACTCTGTTTGTTAAGTTTGCAAGAGGATATTTGGACCACTTTGTGGCCTTCGTTGGAAACGGGATTTCTCAGTATAATGCTAGAGAGATGAATTCCCAGTAACTTCTTTGTGTTGTGTCTATTCAACTCACAGAGTTGAACATTCCTTTAGACAGAGCAGTTTGCAGACACTCTTTTTGTGGAATTTGCAAGTGGAGATTTCAAGCGATTTCAGGCCCATCTTAGAAAGGGAAATATCTTTGTATAAAAACTAGACAGAATCATTCTCAGAAACTACTTTGTGTTGTGTGCATTCCACTCACAGAGTTTAACCTTTCTTTTCATAGAGCAGTTTGGAAACACTCTGTTTGTTAAGTCTGCAAGGGGATATTTAGACCTCTTTGACGCCTTCGTTGGAAACGGGATTTCTTCATCTACAGCTAGACACATGAATTCTCAGTAACTTCATTGTGTTGTGTGTATTCCACTCACAGAGTTGAACCTTTCTTTAGACAGAGCAGATTTGAAACACTCTTTTTGAGGATTTTGCAAGTGGAGATTTCAAGCGATTTGAGGCCAATTGTAGTAAAGGAAATATCCTCGTTTCAAAACTAGACAATCATTCTCAGAAACTACTTTGTGATGTGTGCGTTGAACTCACAGAGTTATACCTTTCTTTTCATAGAGCAGTTTGGGAGCACTCTGTTTCTTAAGTTTGCAAGAGGATATTTGGACCTTTTTGACGCCTTCGTTGGAAACGGTATTTCTTCATATACACCTAGACACATGAAATCTCAGTAACTTCTTTGTGTTGTGTGTATTCAACTCACAGATTTGAACCTTTCTTTAGACAGAGCAGATTTGAAACACTCTTTTTGAGGATTTTGCAAGTGGAGATTTCAAGCGATTTGAGGCCAATTGTAGTAAAGGAAATATCCTCGTTTCAAAACTAGACAATCATTCTCAGAAACTACTTTGTGATGTGTGCGTTGAACTCACAGAGTTATACCTTTCTTTTCATAGAGCAGTTTGGGAGCACTCTGTTTCTTAAGTTTGCAAGAGGATATTTGGACCTTTTTGACGCCTTCGTTGGAAACGGTATTTCTTCATATACACCTAGACACATGAATTCTCAGAAACTTCTTTGTGTTGTGTGTATTCAACTCACAGATTTGAACCTTTCTTTAGACAGAGCAGATTTGAAACACTCTTTTTGTGGATTTTACAAGTGGAGATTTCAAGCGATTTGAGGCCAATCGTAGTAAAGGAAATATCCTCGTTTAAAAACTAGACAGAATCATTCTCAGAAACTACTTTGTGATGTGTGCGTTGAACTTACAGAGTTTCACCTTTCTTTTCATAGAGCAGTTTGGAAACACTCTGTTTCTTAAGTTTGCAAGAGGATATTTGGACCACTTGGAGGCCATCGTTGGAAACGGGATTCCTCAGGACAATGCTAGACAGATGAATTCCCAGTAACTTTTTGTGTTGTGTCTATTCAACTCACAATGTTGAACCTTCCTTTAGACAGAGCAGTTTGCATACACTCTTTTTGTGGAATTTGCAAGTGGAGATTTCAAGCGATTTCAGGCCAATCTTAGAAAGGGAAATATCTTTGTATAAAAACTAGACAGAATCATTCTCAGAAACTACTTTGTGTTGTGTGCATTCCACTCACAGAGTTTAACCTTTCTTTTCATAGAGCAGTTTGGAAACACTCTGTTTGTTAAGTCTGCAAGGGGATATTTAGACCTCTTTGACGCCTTCGTTGGAAACGGGATTTCTTCATATACAGCTAGACACATGAATTCTCAGTAACTTCTTTGTGTTGTGTGTATTCAACTCACAGAGTTGAACCTTTCTTTAGACAGAGTAGATTTGAAACACTCTTTTTGTGGATTTTACAAGTGGAGATTTCAAGCGTTTTGAGGCCAATTGTAGTAAAGGAAATATCCTCGTTTAAAAACTAGACAGAATCATTCTCAGAAACTACTTTGTGATGTGTGCGTTCAACTCACAGAGTTTCACCTTTCTTTTCATAGAGCAGTTGGGAAACACTCTGTTTCTTAAGTTTGCAAGAGGATATTTGGACCACTTTGAGGCCTTCGTTGGAAGAGGGATTTCTCAGTATAATGCTAGAGAGATGAATTCCCAGTAACTTCTTTGTGTTGTGTTTATTCATCTCACAGAGTTGAACATTCCTTTAGACAGAGCAGTTGGCAGACACTCTTTTTGTGGAATTTGCAAGTGGAGATTTCAAGCGATTTCAGGCCAATCTTAGAAAGGGAAATATCTTTGTATAAAAACTAGACAGAATCATTCTCAGAAACTACTTTGTGTTGTGTGCGTTCCACTCACAGAGTTTAACCTTTCTTTTCATAGAGCAGTTTGGAAACACTCTGTTTGTTAAGTCTGCAAGGGGATATTTAGACCTCTTTGACGCCTTCGTTGGAAACGGGATTTCTTCATGTACAGCTAGACACATGAATTCTCAGTAACTTCTTTGTGTTGTGTGAATTCAACTCACATAGTTGAACCTTTCTTTAGACAGAGCAGATTTGAAACACTCCTTTTGAGGATTTTACAAGTGGAGATTTCAAGCGATTTGAGGCCAATTGTAGTAAAGGAAATATCATCGTTTCAAAACTAGACAGAATCATTCTCAGAAACTACTTTGTGATGTGTGCGTTCAACTCACAGAGTTTCACCTTTCTTTTCATAGAGCAGTTTGGGAACACTCTGTTTCTTAAGTTTGCAAGAGGATATTTGGACCTTTTTGACGCCTTGTTTGGAAACGGGATTTCTTCATATACAGCTAGACACATGAATTCTCAGTAACTTCTTTGTGTTGTGTGTATTCAACTCACAGAGTGGAACCTTTCTTTAGACACAGCAGATTTGAAACACACTTTTTGTGGATTTTACAAGTGGAGATTTCAAGCGATTTGAGGCCAATCGTTGTAAAGGAAATATCCTCGTTTAAAAACTAGACAGAATCATTCTCAGAAACTACTTTGTGATGTGTGCGTTCAACTCACAGAGTTTCACCTTTCTTTTCATAGAGCAGTTGGGAAACACTGTGTTTGTTAAGTTTGCAAGAGGATATTTGGACCACTTTGAGGCCTTCGTTGGAAACGGGATTTCTCAGTATAATGCTAGACAGATGAATTCCCAGTAACTTCTTTGTGTTGTGTCTATTCAACTCACAGAGTTGAACCTTCCTTTAGACAGTGCAGTTTACAAACACTCTTTTTGTGGAATTTGCAAGTGGAGATTTCAAGCGATTTCAGGCCAATCTTAGAAAGGGAAATATCTTTGTATGAAAACTAGACCGAATCATTCTCAGAAACTACTTTGTGTTGTGTGCGTTCCACTCACAGAGTTTAACCTTTCTTTTCATAGAGCAGTTTTGAAATACTCTGTTTGTTTAGTCTGTAAGGGGATATTTAGACCTCTTTGACGCCTTCATTGGAAACGGGATTTCTTAATCTACAGCAGTTTGGAAACACTCTGTTTGTTTAGTCTGTAAGGGGATATTTAGACCTCTTTGACGCCTTCATTGGAAACGGGATTTCTTCATCTACAGCTAGACACATGAATTCTCAGTAACTTCTTTGTGTAGTGTGTATTCAACTCACAGAGTTGAACCTTTCTTTAGACAGAGCAGATTTGAAACTCTCTTTTTGTGGATTTTACAAGTTGAGATTTCAAGCGATTTGAGGCCAATTGTAGTAAAGGAAATATCCTCGTTTCAAAACTAGACAGAATCATTCTCAGAAACTACTTTGTGATGTGTGCGTTCAACTCACAGAGTTTCACCTTTCTTTTCATAGAGCAGTTGGGAAACACTGTGTTTGTTAAGTTTGCAAGAGGATATTTGGACCACTTTGAGGCCTTCGTTGGAAACGGGATTTCTCAGTATAATGCTAGACAGATGAATTCCCAGTAACTTCTTTGTGTTGTGTCTATTCAACTCACAGAGTTGAACCTTCCTTTAGACAGAGCAGTTTGCAAACACTCTTTTTGTGGAATTTGCAAGTGGAGATTTCAAGCGATTTCAGGCCAATCTTAGAAAGGGAAATATCTTTTTATAACAACTAGACAGAATCATTCTCAGAAACTACTTTGTGTTGTGTGCGTTCCACTCACAGAGTTTAACCTTTCTTTTCATAGAGCAGTTTGGAAACACTCTGTTTGTTAAGTCTGCAAGGGGATATTTAGACCTCTTTGACGCCTTCATTGGAAACGGGATTTCTTCATCTACAGCTAGACACATGAATTCTCAGTAACTTCTTTGTGTTGTGTGTATTCAACTCACAGAGTTGAACCTTTCTTTAGACAGAGCAGATTTGAAACACTCTTTTTGTGGATTTTACAAGTGGAGATTTCAAGCGATTTGAGGCCAATTGTAGTAAAGGAAATATCCTCGTTTAAAAACTAGACAGAATCATTCTCAGAAACTACTTTGTGATGTGTGCGTTCAACTCACAGAGTTTCACCTTTCTTTTCATACCGCAGTTTGGAAACACTCTGTTTGTTAAGTTTGCAAGAGGATATTTGGACCACTTTGAGGCCTTCGTTGGAAACGGGATTTCTCAGTATAAGGATAGAAAGATGAATTCCCAGTAACTTCTTTGTGTTGTGTCTATTCAACTCACAGAGTTGAACCTTTCTTTAGACAGAGCAGATTTGAAACACTCTTTTTGTGGATTTTACAAGTGGAGATTTCAAGGGATTTGAGGCCAATCGTAGTAAAGGAAATATCCTCATTTCAAAACTAGACAGAATCATTCTCAGAAACTACTTTGTGATGTGTGCGTTGAACTTACAGAGTTTCACCTTTCTTTTCATAGAGCAGTTTGGAAATACTCTGTTTGTTAAGTTTGCAAGAGGATATTTGGACCAGTTTGAGGCCTTCGTTGGAAACGGGATTCCTCAGGACAATGCTAGACAGATGAATTCCCAGTAACTTTTTGTGTTGTGTTTATTCAACTCACAGAGTTGAACCTTCCTTTAGACAGAGCAGTTTGCATACACTCTTTTTGTGGAATTTGCAAGTGGAGATTTCAAGAGATTTCAGGCCAATCTTAGAACGGGAAATATCTTTGTATAAAAAGTAGACCGAATCATTCTCAGAAACTACTTTGTGTTGTGTGCGTTCCACTCACAGAGTTTAACCCTTCTTTTCATAGAGCAGTTTGGAAACACTCTGTTTGTTAAGTCTGCAATTGGATATTTAGACCTCTTTGATGGCTTCGTTGGAAACGGGATTTCTTCATCTACAGCTAGACACATGAATTCTCAGTAACTTCATTGTGTTGTGTGTATTCCACTCACAGAGTTGAACCTTTCTTTAGACAGAGCAGATTTGAAACACTCTTTTTGAGGATTTTACAAGTGGAGATTTCAAGCGATTTGAGGCCAATTGTAGTAAAGGAAATATCCTCGTTTCAAAACTAGACAGAATCATTCTCAGAAACTACTTTGTGATGTGTGCGTTGAACTCACAGAGTTTCACCTTTCTTTTCATAGAGCAGTTTGGGAACACTCTGTTTCTTAAGTTTGCAAGAGGATATTTGGACATTTTTGACGCCTTCGTTGGAAACGGTATTTCTTCATATACAGCTAGACAGATGAATTCTCAGTAACTTCTTTGTGTTGTGTGTATTCAACTCACAGATTTGAACCTTTCTTTAGACAGAGCAGATTTGAAACACTCTTTTTGTGGATTTTACAAGTGGAGATTTCAAGCGATTTCAGGCCAATCGTAGTAAAGGAAATATCCTCGTTTAAAAACTAGACAGAATCATTCTCAGAAACTACTTTGTGATGTGTGCGTTCAACTCACAGAGTTTCACCTTTCTTTTCATAGGGCAGCTGGGAAACACTGTGTTTGTTAAGTTTGCAAGAGGATATTTGGACCACTTTGAGGCCTTCGTTGGAAACGGGATTTCTCAGTATAATGCTAGACAGATGAATTCCCAGTAACTTCTTTGTGTTGTGTCTATTCAACTCACAGAGTTGAACCTTCCTTAAGACAGAGCAGTTTACAAACACTCTTTTTGTGGAATTTGCAAGTGGAGATTTCAAGCGATTTCAGGCCAATCTTAGAAAGGGAAATATCTTTGTATGAAAACTAGACAGAATCATTCTCAGAAACTACTTTGTGTTGTGTGCGTTCCACTCACAGAGTTTAACCTTTTTTTTCATAGAGCAGTTTGGAAACACTCTGTTTGTTAAGACTGCAATGGGATATTTAGACCTCTTTGACGGCTTCGTAGGAAACGGGATTTCTTCATCTACAGCTAGACACATGAATTCTCAGTAACTTCATTGTGTTGTGTGTATTCAACTCACAGAGTTGAACCTTTCTTTAGACAGAGCAGATTTGAAACACTCTTTTTGAGGATTTTACAAGTGGAGATTTCAAGCGATTTGAGGCCAATTGTAGTAAAGGAAATATCCTCGTTTCAAAACTACACAGAATCATTCTCAGAAACTACTTTGTGATGTGTGCGTTCAACTCACAGAGTTTCACCTTTCTTTTCATAGAGCAGTTTGGAAACACTCTGTTTCTTAAGTTTGCAAGAGGATATTTGGACCACTTTGAGGCCTTCGTTGGAAACGGGATTTCTCAGGTTAATGCTAGAGAGATGAATTCCCAGTAACTTCTTTGTGTTGTGTCTATTCAACTCACAGAGTTGAACATTCCTTTAGACAGAGAAGTTTGCAGACACTCTTTTTGTGGAATTTGCAAGTGGAGATTTCAAGCGATTTCAGGCCAATCTTAGAAAGGGAAATATCTTTGTATAAAAACTAGACAGAGTCATTCTCAGAAACTACTTTGTGTTGTGTGCGTTGCACTCACAGAGTTTAACCTTTCTTTTCATAGAGCAGTTTGGAAACACTCTGTTTGTTTAGTCTGCAAGGGGATATTTAGACCTCTTTGACGCCTTCGTTGGAAACGGGATTTCTTCATATACAGCTAGACACATGAATTCTCAGTAACTTCTTTGTGTTGTGTGTATTCAACTCACATAGTTGAACCTTTCTTTAGACAGAGCAGTTTTGAAACACTCTTTTTGTGGATTTTACAAGTGGAGATTTCAAGCGATTTGAGGCCAATTGTAGTAAAGGAAATATCCTCGTTTAAAAACTAGACAGAATCATTCGCAGAAACTACTTTGTGATGTGTGCGTTCATCTCACAGAGTTTCACCTTTCTTTTCGTACAGCAGTTTGGAAACACTCTGTTTGTTAAATTTGCAAGACGATATTTGGACCACTTTGAGGCCTTCGTTGGAAACGGGATTTCTCAGTATAAGGATAGACAGATGAATTCCCAGTAACTTCTTTGTGTTGTGTCTATTCAACTCACAGATTTGAACCTTCCTTAAGACAGAGCAGTTTGCAAACACACTTTTTATGGAATTTGCAAGTGGAGATTTCAAGCGATTACAGGCCAATCTTAGAAAGGGAAATATCTTTGTATAAAAACTAGACAGAATCATTCTCAGAAACTACTTTGTGTTGTGTGCGTTCCACTCACAGAGTTTAACCTTTCTTTTTCATAGAGCAGTTTGGAAACACTCTGTTTGTTAAGTCTGCAAGGGGATATTTAGACCTCTTTGACGCCTTCTTTGGAAACGGGATTTCTTCATCTACAGCAAGACACATGAATTCTCAGTAACTTCATTGTGTTGTGTGTATTCAACTCACAGAGTTGAACTTTTCTTTACACAGAGCAGACTTGAAACACTCTTTTTGAGGATTTTACAAGTGGAGATTTCAAGCGATTTGAGGCCAATTGTAGTAAAGGAAATATCCTCGTTTCAAAACTAGACAGAATCATTCTCAGAAACTACTTTGTGATGTGTGCATTCAACTCACAGAGTTTCACCTTTCTTTTCATAGAGCAGTTTGGGAACACTCTGTTTCTTAAGTTTGCAAGAGGATATTTGGACCTTTTTGACGCCTTCGTTGGAAACGGGATTTCTTCATATACAGCTAGACACATGAATTCTTAGTAACTTCTTTGTGTTGTGTGTATTCAACTCAGAGAGTTGAACCTTTCTTTAGACAGAGCAGATTTGAAACCCTCTTTTGTGGATTTTACAAGTGGAGATTTCAAGCGATTTGAGGCCAATCGTATTAAAGGAAATATCCTCGTTTAAAAACTAGACAGAATCATTCTCAGAAACTACTTTGTGATGTGTGCGTTGAACTTACAGAGTTTCACCTTTCTTTTCATAGAGCAGTTTGGAAACACTCTGTTTGTTAAGTTTGCAAGAGGATATTTGGACCACTTTGAGGCCTTCGTTGGAAACGGGATTCCTCAGGACAATGCTAGACAGATGAATTCCCAGTAACTTTTTGTGTTGTGTTTATTCAACTCACAGAGTTGAACCTTCCTTTCGACAGAGCCGTTTGCATACACTCTTTTTGTGGAATTTGCAAGTGGAGATTTCAAGCGATTTCAGGCCAATCTTAGAAAGGGAAATATCTTTGTATAAAAACTAGACAGAATCATTCTCAGAAACTACTTTGTGTTGTGTGCGTTCCACTCACAGAGTTTAACCTTTCTTTTCATAGAGCAGTTTGGAAACACTCTGTTTGTTAAGTCTGTAAGGGGATATTGAGACCTCTTTGACGCCTTCATTGGAAACGGGATTTCTTCATCTACAGCTAGACACATGAATTCTCAGTAACTTCTTTGTGTTGTGTGTATTCAACTCACAGAGTTGAACCTTTCTTTAGACAGAGAAGATTTGAAACACTCTTTTTGTGGATTTTACAAGTGGAGATTTCAAGCGATTTGAGGCCAATTGTAGTAAAGGAAATATCCTCGTTTCAAAACTAGACAGAATCATTCTCAGAAACTACTTTGTGATGTGTGCGTTGAACTCACAGAGTTTCACCTTTCTTTTCACAGAGCAGTTTGGGAACACTCTGTTTCTTAAGTTTGCAAGAGGATATTTGGGCATTTTTGACGCCTTCGTTGGAAACGGTATTTCTTCATATACAGCTAGACAGATGAATTCTCAGTAACTTCTTTGTGTTGTGTGTATTCAACTCACAGATTTGAACCTTTCTTTAGACAGAGCAGATTTGAAACACTCTTTTTGTGGATTTTACAAGTGGAGATTTCAAGCGATTTGAGGCCAATCCTAGTAAAGGAAATATCCTCGTTTAAAAACTAGACAGAATCATTCTCAGAAACTACTTTGTGATGTGTGCGTTCAACTCACAGAGTTTCACCTTTCTTTTCATAGGGCAGCTGGGAAACACTGTGTTTGTTAAGTTTGCAAGAGGATATTTGGACCACTTTGAGGCCTTCGTTGGAATCGGGATTTCTCAGTATAATGCTAGACAGATGAATTCCCAGTAACTACTTTGTGTTGTGTCTATTCAACTCACAGAGTTGAACCTTCCTTTAGACAGAGCAGTTTACAAACACTCTTTTTGTGGAATTTGCAAGTGGAGATTTCAAGCGATTTCAGGCCAATCTTAGAAAGGGAAATATCTTTGTATGAAAACTAGACAGAATCATTCTCAGAAACTACTTTGTGTTGTGTGCGTTCCACTCACAGAGTTTAACCTTTTTTTTCATAGAGCAGTTTGGAAACACTCTGTTTGTTAAGACTGCAATGGGATATTTAGACCTCTTTGACGGCTTCGTAGGAAACGGGATTTCTTCATCTACAGCTAGACACATGAATTCTCAGTAACTTCATTGTGTTGTGTGTATTCAACTCACAGAGTTGAACCTTTCTTTAGACAGAGCAGATTTGAAACACTCTTTTTGAGGATTTTACAAGTGGAGATTTCAAGCGATTTGAGGCCAATTGTAGTAAAGGAAATATCCTCGTTTCAAAACTAGACAGAATCATTCTCAGAAACTACTTTGTGATGTGTGCGTTCAACTCACAGAGTTTCACCTTTCTTTTCATAGAGCAGTTGGGAAACACTGTGTTTGTTAACTTTGCAAGAGGATATTTGGACCACTTTGAGGCCTTCGTTGGAAACGGGATTTCTCAGGATAATGCTAGACAGATGAATTCCCAGTAACTTCTTTGTGTTGTGTCTATTCAACTCACAGAGTTGAACCTTCCTTTAGACAGAGCAGTTTGCAAACACTCTTTTTGTGGAATTTGCAAGTGGAGATTTCAAGCGATTTCAGGCCAATCTTAGAAAGGGAAATATCTTTTTATAACAACTAGACAGAATCATTCTCAGAAACTACTTTGTGTTGTGTGCGTTCCACTCACAGAGTTTAACCTTTCTTTTCATAGAGCAGTTTGGAAACAGTCTGTTTGTTAAGTCTGCAAGGGGATATTTAGACCTCTTTGACGCCTTCGTTGGAAACGGGATTTCTTCATCTACAGCTAGACACATGAATTCTCAGTAACTTCTTTGTGTTGTGTGTATTCAACTCACAGAGTTGAACCTTTCTTTAGACAGAGCAGATTTGAAACACTCTTTTTGTGGATTTTACAAGTGGAGATTTCAAGCGATTTGAGGCCAATTGTAGTAAAGGAAATATCCTCGTTTAAAAACTAGACAGAATCATTCTCAGAAACTACTTTGTGATGTGTGCGTTCAACTCACAGAGTTTCACCTTTCTTTTCATACCGCAGTTTGGAAACACTCTGTTTGTTAAGTTTGCAAGAGGATATTTGGACCACTTTGAGGCCTTCGTTGGAAACGGGATTTCTCAGTATAAGGATAGAAAGATGAATTCCCAGTAACTTCTTTGTGTTGTGTCTATTCAACTCACAGAGTTGAACCTTTCTTTAGACAGAGCAGATTTGAAACACTCTTTTTGTGGATTTTACAAGTGGAGATTTCAAGGGATTTGAGGCCAATCGTAGTAAAGGAAATATCCTCATTTCAAAACTAGACAGAATCATTCTCAGAAACTACTTTATGATGTGTGCGTTGAACTTACAGAGTTTCACCTTTCTTTTCATAGAGCAGTTTGGAAATACTCTGTTTGTTAAGTTTGCAAGAGGATATTTGGACCAGTTTGAGGCCTTCGTTGGAAACGGGATTCCTCAGGACAATGCTAGACAGATGAATTCCCAGTAACTTTTTGTGTTGTGTTTATTCAACTCACAGAGTTGAACCTTCCTTTAGACAGAGCAGTTTGCATACACTCTTTTTGTGGAATTTGCAAGTGGAGATTTCAAGAGATTTCAGGCCAATCTTAGAACGGGAAATATCTTTGTATAAAAAGTAGACCGGATCATTCTCAGAAACTACTTTGTGTTGTGTGCGTTCCACTCACAGAGTTTAACCCTTCTTTTCATAGAGCAGTTTGGAAACACTCTGTTTGTTAAGTCTGCAATTGGATATTTAGACCTCTTTGATGGCTTCGTTGGAAACGGGATTTCTTCATCTACAGCTAGACACATGAATTCTCAGTAACTTCATTGTGTTGTGTGTATTCCACTCACAGAGTTGAACCTTTCTTTAGACAGAGCAGATTTGAAACACTCTTTTTGAGGATTTTACAAGTGGAGATTTCAAGCGATTTGAGGCCAATTGTAGTAAAGGAAATATCCTCGTTTCAAAACTAGACAGAATCATTCTCAGAAACTACTTTGTGATGTGTGCGTTGAACTCACAGAGTTTCACCTTTCTTTTCATAGAGCAGTTTGGGAACACTCTGTTTCTTAAGTTTGCAAGAGGATATTTGGACATTTTTGACGCCATCGTTGGAAACGGTATTTCTTCATATACAGCTAGACAGATGAATTCTCAGTAACTTCTTTGTGTTGTGTGTATTCAACTCACAGATTTGAACCTTTCTTTAGACAGAGCAGATTTGAAACACTCTTTTTGTGGATTTTACAAGTGGAGATTTCAAGCGATTTCAGGCCAATCGTAGTAAAGGAAATATCCTCGTTTAAAAACTAGACAGAATCATTCTCAGAAACTACTTTGTGATGTGTGCGTTCAACTCACAGAGTTTCACCTTTCTTTTCATAGGGCAGCTGGGAAACACTGTGTTTGTTAAGTTTGCAAGAGGATATTTGGACCACTTTGAGGCCTTCGTTGGAAACGGGATTTCTCAGTATAATGCTAGACAGATGAATTCCCAGTAACTTCTTTGTGTTGTGTCTATTCAACTCACAGAGTTGAACCTTCCTTAAGACAGAGCAGTTTACAAACACTCTTTTTGTGGAATTTGCAAGTGGAGATTTCAAGCGATTTCAGGCCAATCTTAGAAAGGGAAATATCTTTGTATGAAAACTAGACAGAATCATTCTCAGAAACTACTTTGTGTTGTGTGCGTTCCACTCACAGAGTTTAACCTTTTTTTTCATAGAGCAGTTTGGAAACACTCTGTTTGTTAAGACTGCAATGGGATATTTAGACCTCTTTGACGGCTTCGTAGGAAACGGGATTTCTTCATCTACAGCTAGACACATGAATTCTCAGTAACTTCATTGTGTTGTGTGTATTCAACTCACAGAGTTGAACCTTTCTTTAGACAGAGCAGATTTGAAACACTCTTTTTGAGGATTTTACAAGTGGAGATTTCAAGCGATTTGAGGCCAATTGTAGTAAAGGAAATATCCTCGTTTCAAAACTACACAGAATCATTCTCAGAAACTACTTTGTGATGTGTGCGTTCAACTCACAGAGTTTCACCTTTCTTTTCATAGAGCAGTTTGGAAACACTCTGTTTCTTAAGTTTGCAAGAGGATATTTGGACCACTTTGAGGCCTTCGTTGGAAACGGGATTTCTCAGGTTAATGCTAGAGAGATGAATTCCCAGTAACTTCTTTGTGTTGTGTCTATTCAACTCACAGAGTTGAACATTCCTTTAGACAGAGAAGTTTGCAGACACTCTTTTTGTGGAATTTGCAAGTGGAGATTTCAAGCGATTTCAGGCCAATCTTAGAAAGGGAAATATCTTTGTATAAAAACTAGACAGAGTCATTCTCAGAAACTACTTTGTGTTGTGTGCGTTGCACTCACAGAGTTTAACCTTTCTTTTCATAGAGCAGTTTGGAAACACTCTGTTTGTTAAGTCTGCAAGGGGATATTTAGACCTCTTTGACGCCTTCGTTGGAAACGGGATTTCTTCATATACAGCTAGACACATGAATTCTCAGTAACTTCTTTGTGTTGTGTGTATTCAACTCACATAGTTGAACTTTCTTTAGACAGAGCAGTTTTGAAACACTCTTTTTGTGGATTTTACAAGTGGAGATTTCAAGCGATTTGAGGCCAATTGTAGTAAAGGAAATATCCTCGTTTAAAAACTAGACAGAATCATTCGCAGAAACTTCTTTGTGATGTGTGCGTTCATCTCACAGAGTTTCACCTTTCTTTTCATACAGCAGTTTGGAAACACTCTGTTTGTTAAATTTGCAAGACGATATTTGGACCACTTTGAGGCCTTCGTTGGAAACGGGATTTCTCAGTATAAGGATAGACAGATGAATTCCCAGTAACTTCTTTGTGTTGTGTCTATTCAACTCACAGATTTGAACCTTCCTTAAGACAGAGCAGTTTGCAAACACACTTTTTATGGAATTTGCAAGTGGAGATTTCAAGCGATTACAGGCCAATCTTAGAAAGGGAAATATCTTTGTATAAAAACTAGACAGAATCATTCTCAGAAACTACTTTGTGTTGTGTGCGTTCCACTCACAGAGTTTAACCTTTCTTTTCATAGAGCAGTTTGGAAACACTCTGTTTGTTAAGTCTGCAAGGGGATATTTAGACCTCTTTGACGCCTTCTTTGGAAACGGGATTTCTTCATCTACAGCAAGACACATGAATTCTCAGTAACTTCATTGTGTTGTGTGTATTCAACTCACAGAGTTGAACTTTCCTTTACACAGAGCAGATTTGAAACACTCTTTTTGAGGATTTTACAAGTGGAGATTTCAAGCGATTTGAGGCCAATTGTAGTAAAGGAAATATCCTCGTTTCAAAACTAGACAGAATCATTCTCAGAAACTACTTTGTGATGTGTGCATTCAACTCACAGAGTTTCACCTTTCTTTTCATAGAGCAGTTTGGGAACACTCTGTTTCTTAAGTTTGCAAGAGGATATTTGGACCTTTTTGACGCCTTCGTTGGAAACGGGATTTCTTCATATACAGCTAGACACATGAATTCTTAGTAACTTCTTTGTGTTGTGTGTATTCAACTCACAGAGTTGAACCTTTCTTTAGACAGAGCAGATTTGAAACCCTCTTTTGTGGATTTTACAAGTGGAGATTTCAAGCGATTTGAGGCCAATCGTATTAAAGGAAATATCCTCGTTTAAAAACTAGACAGAATCATTCTCAGAAACTACTTTGTGATGTGTGCGTTGAACTTACAGAGTTTCACCTTTCTTTTCATAGAGCAGTTTGGAAACACTCTGTTTGTTAAGTTTGCAAGAGGATATTTGGACCACTTTGAGGCCTTCGTTGGAAACGGGATTCCTCAGGACAATGCTAGACAGATGAATTCCCAGTAACTTTTTGTGTTGTGTTTATTCAACTCACAGAGTTGAACCTTCCTTTCGACAGAGCCGTTTGCATACACTCTTTTTGTGGAATTTGCAAGTGGAGATTTCAAGCGATTTCAGGCCAATCTTAGAAAGGGAAATATCTTTGTATAAAAACTAGACAGAATCATTCTCAGAAACTAGTTTGTGTTGTGTGCGTTCCACTCACAGAGTTTAACCTTTCTTTTCATAGAGCAGTTTGGAAACACTCTGTTTGTTAAGTCTGTAAGGGGATATTGAGACCTCTTTGACGCCTTCATTGGAAACGGGATTTCTTCATCTACAGCTAGACACATGAATTCTCAGTAACTTCTTTGTGTTGTGTGTATTCAACTCACAGAGTTGAACCTTTCTTTAGACAGAGAAGATTTGAAACACTCTTTTTGTGGATTTTACAAGTGGAGATTTCAAGCGATTTGAGGCCAATTGTAGTAAAGGAAATATCCTCGTTTCAAAACTAGACAGAATCATTCTCAGAAACTACTTTGTGATGTGTGCGTTGAACTCACAGAGTTTCACCTTTCTTTTCACAGAGCAGTTTGGGAACACTCTGTTTCTTAAGTTTGCAAGAGGATATTTGGGCATTTTTGACGCCTTCGTTGGAAACGGTATTTCTTCATATACAGCTAGACAGATGAATTCTCAGTAACTTCTTTGTGTTGTGTGTATTCAACTCACAGATTTGAACCTTTCTTTAGACAGAGCAGATTTGAAACACTCTTTTTGTGGATTTTACAAGTGGAGATTTCAAGCGATTTGAGGCCAATCGTAGTAAAGGAAATATCCTCGTTTAAAAACTAGACAGAATCATTCTCAGAAACTACTTTGTGATGTGTGCGTTCAACTCACAGAGTTTCACCTTTCTTTTCATAGGGCAGCTGGGAAACACTGTGTTTGTTAAGTTTGCAAGAGGATATTTGGACCACTTTGAGGCCTTCGTTGGAATCGGGATTTCTCAGTATAATGCTAGACAGATGAATTCCCAGTAACTACTTTGTGTTGTGTCTATTCAACTCACAGAGTTGAACCTTCCTTTAGACAGAGCAGTTTACAAACACTCTTTTTGTGGAATTTGCAAGTGGAGATTTCAAGCGATTTCAGGCCAATCTTAGAAAGGGAAATATCTTTGTATGAAAACTAGACAGAATCATTCTCAGAAACTACTTTGTGTTGTGTGCGTTCCACTCACAGAGTTTAACCTTTTTTTTCATAGAGCAGTTTGGAAACACTCTGTTTGTTAAGACTGCAATGGGATATTTAGACCTCTTTGACGGCTTCGTAGGAAACGGGATTTCTTCATCTACAGCTAGACACATGAATTCTCAGTAACTTCATTGTGTTGTGTGTATTCAACTCACAGAGTTGAACCTTTCTTTAGACAGAGCAGATTTGAAACACTCTTTTTGAGGATTTTACAAGTGGAGATTTCAAGCGATTTGAGGCCAATTGTAGTAAAGGAAATATCCTCGTTTCAAAACTACACAGAATCATTCTCAGAAACTACTTTGTGATGTGTGCGTTCAACTCACAGAGTTTCACCTTTCTTTTCATAGAGCAGTTTGGAAACACTCTGTTTCTTAAGTTTGCAAGAGGATATTTGGACCACTTTGAGGCCTTCGTTGGAAACGGGATTTCTCAGGATAATGCTAGACAGATGAATTCCCAGTAACTTCTTTGTGTTGTGTCTATTCAACTCACAGAGTTGAACCTTCCTTTAGACAGAGCAGTTTGCAAACACTCTTTTTGTGGAATTTGCAAGTGGAGATTTCAAGCGATTTCAGGCCAATCTTAGAAAGGGAAATATCTTTTTATAACAACTAGACAGAATCATTCTCAGAAACTACTTTGTGTTGTGTGCGTTGCACTCACAGAGTTTAACCTTTCTTTTCATAGAGCAGTTTGGAAACACTCTGTTTGTTAAGTCTGCAAGGGGATATTTAGACCTCTTTGACGCCTTCGTTGGAAACGGGATTTCTTCATCTACAGCTAGACACATGAATTCTCAGTAACTTCTTTGTGTTGTGTGTATTCAACTCACAGAGTTGAACCTTTCTTTAGACAGAGCAGATTTGAAACACTCTTTTTGTGGATTTTACAAGTGGAGATTTCAAGCGATTTGAGGCCAATTGTAGTAAAGGAAATATCCTCGTTTAAAAACTAGACAGAATCATTCTCAGAAACTACTTTGTGATGTGTGCGTTCAACTCACAGAGTTTCACCTTTCTTTTCATACCGCAGTTTGGAAACACTCTGTTTGTTAAGTTTGCAAGAGGATATTTGGACCACTTTGAGGCCTTCGTTGGAAACGGGATTTCTCAGTATAAGGATAGAAAGATGAATTCCCAGTAACTTCTTTGTGTTGTGTCTATTCAACTCACAGAGTTGAACCTTTCTTTAGACAGAGCAGATTTGAAACACTCTTTTTGTGGATTTTACAAGTGGAGATTTCAAGGGATTTGAGGCCAATCGTAGTAAAGGAAATATCCTCATTTCAAAACTAGACAGAATCATTCTCAGAAACTACTTTGTGATGTGTGCGTTGAACTTACAGAGTTTCACCTTTCTTTTCATAGAGCAGTTTGGAAATACTCTGTTTGTTAAGTTTGCAAGAGGATATTTGGACCAGTTTGAGGCCTTCGTTGGAAATGGGATTCCTCAGGACAATGCTAGACAGATGAATTCCCAGTAACTTTTTGTGTTGTGTTTATTCAACTCACAGAGTTGAACCTTCCTTTAGACAGAGCAGTTTGCATACACTCTTTTTGTGGAATTTGCAAGTGGAGATTTCAAGAGATTTCAGGCCAATCTTAGAACGGGAAATATCTTTGTATAAAAAGTAGACCGAATCATTCTCAGAAACTACTTTGTGTTGTGTGCGTTCCACTCACAGAGTTTAACCCTTCTTTTCATAGAGCAGTTTGGAAACACTCTGTTTGTTAAGTCTGCAATTGGATATTTAGACCTCTTTGATGGCTTCGTTGGAAACGGGATTTCTTCATCTACAGCTAGACACATGAATTCTCAGTAACTTCATTGTGTTGTGTGTATTCCACTCACAGAGTTGAACCTTTCTTTAGACAGAGCAGATTTGAAACACTCTTTTTGAGGATTTTACAAGTGGAGATTTCAAGCGATTTGAGGCCAATTGTAGTAAAGGAAATATCCTCGTTTCAAAACTAGACAGAATCATTCTCAGAAACTACTTTGTGATGTGTGCGTTGAACTCACAGAGTTTCACCTTTCTTTTCATAGAGCAGTTTGGGAACACTCTGTTTCTTAAGTTTGCAAGAGGATATTTGGACATTTTTGACGCCTTCGTTGGAAACGGTATTTCTTCATATACAGCTAGACAGATGAATTCTCAGTAACTTCTTTGTGTTGTGTGTATTCAACTCACAGATTTGAACCTTTCTTTAGACAGAGCAGATTTGAAACACTCTTTTTGTGGATTTTACAAGTGGAGATTTCAAGCGATTTCAGGCCAATCGTAGTAAAGGAAATATCCTCGTTTAAAAACTAGACAGAATCATTCTCAGAAACTACTTTGTGATGTGTGCGTTCAACTCACAGAGTTTCACCTTTCTTTTCATAGGGCAGCTGGGAAACACTGTGTTTGTTAAGTTTGCAAGAGGATATTTGGACCACTTTGAGGCCTTCGTTGGAAACGGGATTTCTCAGTATAATGCTAGACAGATGAATTCCCAGTAACTTCTTTGTGTTGTGTCTATTCAACTCACAGAGTTGAACCTTCCTTAAGACAGAGCAGTTTACAAACACTCTTTTTGTGGAATTTGCAAGTGGAGATTTCAAGCGATTTCAGGCCAATCTTAGAAAGGGAAATATCTTTGTATGAAAACTAGACAGAATCATTCTCAGAAACTACTTTGTGTTGTGTGCGTTCCACTCACAGAGTTTAACCTTTTTTTTCATAGAGCAGTTTGGAAACACTCTGTTTGTTAAGACTGCAATGGGATATTTAGACCTCTTTGACGGCTTCGTAGGAAACGGGATTTCTTCATCTACAGCTAGACACATGAATTCTCAGTAACTTCATTGTGTTGTGTGTATTCAACTCACAGAGTTGAACCTTTCTTTAGACAGAGCAGATTTGAAACACTCTTTTTGAGGATTTTACAAGTGGAGATTTCAAGCGATTTGAGGCCAATTGTAGTAAAGGAAATATCCTCGTTTCAAAACTACACAGAATCATTCTCAGAAACTACTTTGTGATGTGTGCGTTCAACTCACAGAGTTTCACCTTTCTTTTCATAGAGCAGTTTGGAAACACTCTGTTTCTTAAGTTTGCAAGAGGATATTTGGACCACTTTGAGGCCTTCGTTGGAAACGGGATTTCTCAGGATAATGCTAGAGAGATGAATTCCCAGTAACTTCTTTGTGTTGTGTCTATTCAACTCACAGAGTTGAACATTCCTTTAGACAGAGAAGTTTGCAGACACTCTTTTTGTGGAATTTGCAAGTGGAGATTTCAAGCGATTTCAGGCCAATCTTAGAAAGGGAAATATCTTTGTATAAAAACTAGACAGAGTCATTCTCAGAAACTACTTTGTGTTGTGTGCGTTGCACTCACAGAGTTTAACCTTTCTTTTCATAGAGCAGTTTGGAAACACTCTGTTTGTTAAGTCTGCAAGGGGATATTTAGACCTCTTTGACGCCTTCGTTGGAAACGGGATTTCTTCATATACAGCTACACACATGAATTCTCAGTAACTTCTTTGTGTTGTGTGTATTCAACTCACATAGTTGAACCTTTCTTTAGACAGAGCAGTTTTGAAACACTCTTTTTGTGGATTTTACAAGTGGAGATTTCAAGCGATTTGAGGCCAATTGTAGTAAAGGAAATATCCTCGTTTAAAAACTAGACAGAATCATTCGCAGAAACTACTTTGTGATGTGTGCGTTCATCTCACAGAGTTTCACCTTTCTTTTCGTACAGCAGTTTGGAAACACTCTGTTTGTTAAATTTGCAAGACGATATTTGGACCACTTTGAGGCCTTCGTTGGAAATGGGATTTCTCAGTATAAGGATAGACAGATGAATTCCCAGTAACTTCTTTGTGTTGTGTCTATTCAACTCACAGATTTGAACCTTCCTTAAGACAGAGCAGTTTGCAAACACACTTTTTATGGAATTTGCAAGTGGAGATTTCAAGCGATTACAGGCCAATCTTAGAAAGGGAAATATCTTTGTATAAAAACTAGACAGAATCATTCTCAGAAACTACTTTGTGTTGTGTGCGTTCCACTCACAGAGTTTAACCTTTCTTTTCATAGAGCAGTTTGGAAACACTCTGTTTGTTAAGTCTGCAAGGGGATATTTAGACCTCTTTGACGCCTTCTTTGGAAACGGGATTTCTTCATCTACAGCAAGACACATGAATTCTCAGTAACTTCATTGTGTTGTGTGTATTCAACTCACAGAGTTGAACTTTTCTTTACGCAGAGCAGATTTGAAACACTCTTTTTGAGGATTTTACAAGTGGAGATTTCAAGCGATTTGAGGCCAATTGTAGTAAAGGAAATATCCTCGTTTCAAAACTAGACAGAATCATTCTCAGAAACTACTTTGTGATGTGTGCGTTGAACTCACAGAGTTTCACCTTTCTTTTCACAGAGCAGTTTGGGAACACTCTGTTTCTTAAGTTTGCAAGAGGATATTTGGGCATTTTTGACGCCTTCGTTGGAAACGGTATTTCTTCATATACAGCTAGACAGATGAATTCTCAGTAACTTCTTTGTGTTGTGTGTATTCAACTCACAGATTTGAACCTTTCTTTAGACAGAGCAGATTTGAAACACTCTTTTTGTGGATTTTACAAGTGGAGATTTCAAGCGATTTGAGGCCAATCGTAGTAAAGGAAATATCCTCGTTTAAAAACTAGACAGAATCATTCTCAGAAACTACTTTGTGATGTGTGCGTTCAACTCACAGAGTTTCACCTTTCTTTTCATAGGGCAGCTGGGAAACACTGTGTTTGTTAAGTTTGCAAGAGGATATTTGGACCACTTTGAGGCCTTCGTTGGAATCGGGATTTCTCAGTATAATGCTAGACAGATGAATTCCCAGTAACTACTTTGTGTTGTGTCTATTCAACTCACAGAGTTGAACCTTCCTTTAGACAGAGCAGTTTACAAACACTCTTTTTGTGGAATTTGCAAGTGGAGATTTCAAGCGATTTCAGGCCAATCTTAGAAAGGGAAATATCTTTGTATGAAAACTAGACAGAATCATTCTCAGAAACTACTTTGTGTTGTGTGCGTTCCACTCACAGAGTTTAACCTTTTTTTTCATAGAGCAGTTTGGAAACACTCTGTTTGTTAAGACTGCAATGGGATATTTAGACCTCTTTGACGGCTTCGTAGGAAACGGGATTTCTTCATCTACAGCTAGACACATGAATTCTCAGTAACTTCATTGTGTTGTGTGTATTCAACTCACAGAGTTGAACCTTTCTTTAGACAGAGCAGATTTGAAACACTCTTTTTGAGGATTTTACAAGTGGAGATTTCAAGCGATTTGAGGCCAATTGTAGTAAAGGAAATATCCTCGTTTCAAAACTACACAGAATCATTCTCAGAAACTACTTTGTGATGTGTGCGTTCAACTCACAGAGTTTCACCTTTCTTTTCATAGAGCAGTTTGGAAACACTCTGTTTCTTAAGTTTGCAAGAGGATATTTGGACCACTTTGAGGCCTTCGTTGGAAACGGGATTTCTCAGGATAATGCTAGAGAGATGAATTCCCAGTAACTTCTTTGTGTTGTGTCTATTCAACTCACAGAGTTGAACATTCCTTTAGACAGAGAAGTTTGCAGACACTCTTTTTGTGGAATTTGCAAGTGGAGATTTCAAGCGATTTCAGGCCAATCTTAGAAAGGGAAATATCTTTGTATAAAAACTAGACAGAGTCATTCTCAGAAACTACTTTGTGTTGTGTGCGTTGCACTCACAGAGTTTAACCTTTCTTTTCATAGAGCAGTTTGGAAACACTCTGTTTGTTAAGTCTGCAAGGGGATATTTAGACCTCTTTGACGCCTTCGTTGGAAACGGGATTTCTTCATATACAGCTAGACACATGAATTCTCAGTAACTTCTTTGTGTTGTGTGTATTCAACTCACATAGTTGAACCTTTCTTTAGACAGAGCAGATTTGAAACACTCTTTTTGTGGATTTTACAAGTGGAGATTTCAAGCGATTTGAGGCCAATTGTAGTAAAGGAAATATCCTAGTTTAAAAGCTAGACAGAATCATTCGCAGAAACTACTTTGTGATGTGTGCGTTCATCTCACAGAGTTTCACCTTTCTTTTCGTACAGCAGTTTGGAAACACTCTGTTTGTTAAATTTGCAAGATGATATTTGGACCACTTTGAGGCCTTCGTTGGAAACGGGATTTCTCAGTATAAGGATAGACAGATGAATTCCCAGTAACTTCTTTGTGTTGTGTCTATTCAACTCACAGATTTGAACCTTCCTTAAGACAGAGCAGTTTGCAAACACACTTTTTATGGAATTTGCAAGTGGAGATTTCAAGCGATTACAGGCCAATCTTAGAAAGGGAAATATCTTTGTATAAAAACTAGACAGAATCATTCTCAGAAACTACTTTGTGTTGTGTGCGTTCCACTCACAGAGTTTAACCTTTCTTTTCATAGAGCAGTTTGGAAACACTCTGTTTGTTAAGTCTGCAAGGGGATATTTAGACCTCTTTGACGCCTTCGTTGGAAACGGGATTTCTTCATCTACAGCAAGACACATGAATTCTCAATAACTGCATTGTGTTGTGTGTATTCAACTCACAGAGTTGAACTTTTCTTTACACAGAGCAGATTTGAAACACTCTTTTTGAGGATTTTACAAGTGGAGATTTCAAGCGATTTGAGGCCAATTGTAGTAAAGGAAATATCCTCGTTTCAAAACTAGACAGAATCATTCTCAGAAACTACTTTTTGATGTGTGCATTCAACTCACAGAGTTTCACCTTTCTTTTCATAGAGCAGTTTGGGAACACTCTGTTTCTTAAGTTTGCAAGAGGATATTTGGACCTTTTTGACGCCTTTGTTGGAAACGGGATTTCTTCATATACAGCTAGACACATGAATTCTCAGTAACTTCTTTGTGTTGTGTGTATTCAACTCACAGAGTTGAACCTTTCTTTAGACAGAGCAGATTTGAAACCCTCTTTTGTGGATTTTACAAGTGGAGATTTCAAGCGATTTGAGGCCAATCGTATTAAAGGAAATATCCTCGTTTAAAAACTAGACAGAATCATTCTCAGAAACTACTTTGTGATGTGTGCGTTGAACTTACAGAGTTTCACCTTTCTTTTCATAGAGCAGTTTGGAAACACTCTGTTTGTTAAGTTTGCAAGAGGATATTTGGACCACTTTGAGGCCTTCGTTGGAAACGGGATTCCTCAGGACAATGCTAGACAGATGAATTCCCAGTAACTTTTTGTGTTGTGTTTATTCAACTCACAGAGTTGAACCTTCCTTTAGACAGAGCAGTTTGCATACACTCTTTTTGTGGAATTTGCAAGTGGAGATTTCAAGCGATTTCAGGCCAATCTTAGAAAGGGAAATATCTTTGTATAAAAACTAGACAGAATCATTCTCAGAAACTACTTTGTGTTGTGTGCGTTCCACTCACAGAGTTTAACCTTTCTTTTCATAGAGCAGTTTGGAAACACTCTGTTTGTTAAGTCTGTAAGGGGATATTGAGACCTCTTTGACGCCTTCATTGGAAACGGGATTTCTTCATCTACAGCTAGACACATGAATTCTCAGTAACTTCTTTGTGTTGTGTGTATTCAACTCACAGAGTTGAACCTTTCTTTAGACAGAGCAGATTTGAAACACTCTTTTTGTGGATTTTACAAGTGGAGATCTCAAGCGATTTGAGGCCAATTGTAGTAAAGGAAATATCCTCGTTTCAAAACTAGACAGAATCATTCTCAGAAACTACTTTGTGATGTGTGCGTTCAACTCACGGAGTTTCACCTTTCTTTTCATAGAGCAGTTGGGAAACACTGTGTTTGTTAAGTTTGCAAGAGGATATTTGGACCACTTTGAGGCCTTTGTTGGAAAAGGGATTTCTCAGTATAATGCTAGACAGATGAATTCCCAGTAACTTCTTTGTGTTGTGTCTATTCAACTCACAGAGTTGAACCTTCCTTTAGACAGAGCAGTTTGCAAACACTCTTTTTGTGGAATTTGCAAGTGGAGATTTCAAGCGATTTCAGGCCAATCTTAGAAAGGGAAATATCTTTGTATAACAACTAGACAGAATCATTCTCAGAAACTACTTTGTGTTGTGTGCATTCCACTCACAGAGTTTAACCTTTCTTTTCATAGAGCAGTTTGGAAACACTCTGTTTGTTAAGTCTGCAAGGGGATATTTAGACCTCTTTGACGCCTTCGTTGGAAACGGGATTTCTTCATATACAGCTAGACACATGAATTCTTAGTAACTTCTTTGTGTTGTGTGTATTCAACTCACAGAGTTGAACCTTTCTTTAGACAGAGCAGATTTGAAACACTCTTTTTGTGGATTTTACAAGTGGAGATTTCAAGCGATTTGAGGCCAATTGTAGTAAAGGAAATATCCTCGTTTAAAAACTAGACAGAATCATTCTCAGAAACTACTTTGTGATGTGTGCGTTCAACTCACAGAGTTTCACCTTTCTTTTCATACCGCAGTTTGGAAACACTCTGTTTGTTAAGTTTGCAAGAGTATATTTGGACCACTTTGAGGCCTTCGTTGGAAACGGGATTTCTCAGTATAAGGATAGACAGATGAATTACCAGTAACTTCTTTGTGTTGTGTCTATTCAACTCACAGAGTTGAACTTTCCTTTAGACAGAGCAGTTTGCAGACACTCTTTTTGTGGAATTTGCAAGTGGAGATTTCAAGCGATTTCAGGCCAATCTTAGAAAGGGAAATATCTTTGTATAAAAACTAGACAGAATCATTTTCAGAAACTACTTTGTGTTGTGTGCGTTCCACTCACAGAGTTTAACCTTTCTTTTCATAGAGCAGTTTGGAAACACTCTGTTTGTTAAGTCTGCAAGGGGATATTTAGACCTCTTTGACGCCTTCGTTGGAAACGGGATTTCTTCATCTACAGCTAGACACATGAATTCTCAGTAACTTCATTGTGTTGTGTGTATTCCACTCACAGAGTTGAACCTTTCTTTAGACAGAGCAGATTTGAAACACTCATTTTGAGGATTTTGCAAGTGGAGATTTCAAGCGATTTGAGGCCAATTGTAGTAAAGGAAATATCCTCGTTTCAAAACTAGACAATCATTCTCAGAAACTACTTTGTGATGTGTGCGTTGAACTCACAGAGTTTCACCTTTCTTTTCATAGAGCAGTTTGGGAACACTCTGTTTCTTAAGTTTGCAAGAGGATATTTGGACCTTTTTGACGCCTTCGTTGGAAACGGTATTTCTTCATATAAAGCTAGACACATGAATTCTCAGTAACTTCTTTGTGTTGTGTGTATTCAACTCACAGATTTGAACCTTTCTTTAGACAGAGCAGATTTGAAACACTCTTTTTGTGGATTTTACAAGTGGAGATTTGAAGCGATTTGAGGCCAATCGTATTAAAGGAAATATCCTCGTTTAAAAACTAGACAGAATCATTCTCAGAAACTACTTTGTGATGTGTGCGTTGAACTTACAGAGTTTCACCTTTCTTTTCATAGAGCAGTTTGGAAACACTCTGTTTGTTAAGTTTGCAAGAGGATATTTGGACCACTTTGAGGCCTTCGTTGGAAACGGGATTCCTCAGGACAATGCTAGACAGATGAATTCCCAGTAACTTTTTGTGTTGTGTTTATTCAACTCACAGAGTTGAACCTTCCTTTAGACAGAGCAGTTTGCATACACTCTTTTTGTGGAATTTGCAAGTGGAGATTTCAAGCGATTTCAGGCCAATCTTAGAAAGGGAAATATCTTTGTATAAAAAGTAGACAGAATCATTCTCAGAAACTACTTTGTGTTGTGTGCGTTCCACTCACAGAGTTTAACCTTTCTTTTCATAGAGCAGCTTGGAAACACTCTGTTTGTTAAGTCTGTAAGGGGATATTTAGACCTCTTTGACGCCTTCATTGGAAACTGGATTTCTTCATCTACAGCTAGACACATGAATTCTCAGTAACTTCTTTTTGTTGTGTGTATTCAATTCACAGAGTTGAACCTTTCTTTAGACAGAGCAGATTTGAAACACTCTTTTTGAGGATTTTACAAGTGGAGATTTCAAGCGATTTGAGGCCAATTGTAGTAAAGGAAATATCCTCGTTTCAAAACTAGACAGAATAATTCTCAGAAACTACTTTGTGATGTGTGCGTTCAACTCACAGAGTTTCACCTTTCTTTTCATAGAGCAGTTTGGGAACACTCTGTTTCTTAAGTTTGCAAGAGGATATTTGGACCTTTTTGACGCCTCCGTTGGAAGCGGGATTTCTTCATATACAGCTAGACACATGAATTCTCAGTAACTGCTTTGTGTTGTGTGTATTCAACTCACAGATTTGAACCTTTCTTTAGACAGAGCAGATTTGAAACACTCTTTTTGTGGAATTTGCAAGTGGAGATTTCAAGCGATTTCAGGCCAATCATAGTAAAGGAAATATCCTCGTTTAAAAACTAGACAGAATCATTCTCAGAAACTACTTTGTGATGTGTGCGTTGAACTTACAGAGTTTCAGCTTTCTTTTCATAGAGCAGTTTGGAAACACTCTGTTTGTTAAGTTTGCAAGAGGATATTTGGACCACTTTGAGGCCTTCGTTGGAAACGGGATTCCTCAGGACAATGCTAGACAGATGAATTCACAGTAACTTTTTGTGTTGTGTCTATTCAACTCACAGAGTTGAACCTTCCTTTAGACAGAGCAGTTTGCATACACTCTTTTTGTGGAATTTGCAAGTGGAGATTTCAAGCGATTTCAGGCCAATCTTAAAAAGGGAAATATCTTTGTATAAAAACTATACAGAATCATTCTCAAAAACTACTTTGTGTTGTGTGCGTTCCACTCACAGAGTTTAACCTTTCTTTTCATAGAGCAGTTTGGAAACACTCTGTTTTTTAAGTCTGTAACGGGATATTTAGACCTCTTTGACGCCTTCATTGGAAACGGGATTTCTTCATCTACAGCTAGACACATGAATTCTCAGTAACTTCTTTGTGTTGTGTGTATTCAACTCACAGAGTTGAACCTTTATTTAGACAGAGCAGGTTTGAAACACTCTTTTTGTGGATTTTACAAGTGGAGATTTCAAGCGATTTGAGGCCAATTGTAGTAAAGGGAATATCCTCGTTTCAAAACTAGACAGAATCATTTTCAGAAACTACTTTGTGATGTGTGCGTTCAACTCACAGAGTTTCACCTTTCTTTTCATAGAGCAGTTGGGAAACACTGTGTTTGTTAAGTTTGCAAGAGGATATTTGGACCACTTTGAGGCCTTCGTTGGAAACGGGATTTCTCAGTATAATGCTAGACAGATGAATTCCCAGTAACATCTTTGTGTTGTGTCTATTCAACTCACAGAGTTGAACCTTCCTTTAGACAGAGCAGTTTGCAAACACTCTTTTTGTGGAATTTGCAAGTGGAGATTTCAAGCGATTTCAGGCCAATCTTAGAAAGGGAAATATCTTTTTATAACAACTAGACAGAATCATTCTGAGAAACTACTTTCTGTTGTGTGCGTTCCACTCACAGAGTTTAACCTTTCTTTTCATAGAGCAGTGTGGAAACACTCTGTTTGTTAAGTCTGCAAGGGGATATTTAGACCTCTTTGACGCCTTCGTTGGAAACAGGAGTTCTTCATATACAGCTAGACACATGAATTCTCAGTAACTTCTTTGTGTTGGGTGTATTCAACTCACAGAGTTGAACCTTTCTTTAGACAGAGTAGATTTGAAACACTCTTTTTGTGGATTTTACAAGTGTAGATTTCAAGCGATTTGAGGCCAATTGTAGTAAAGGAAAAATCCTCGTTTCAAAACTAGACAGAATCATTCTCAGAAACTACTTTGTGATGTGTGCGTTGAACTCACAGAGTTTCACCTTTCTTTTCATAGAGCAGTTTGGAAACACTCTGTTTCTTAAGTTTGCAAGAGGATATTTGGACCACTTTGAGGCCTTCGTTGGAAACGGGATTTCTCAGTATAATGCTAGAGAGATGAATTGCCAGTAACTTCTTTGTGTTGTGTCTATTCAACTCACAGAGTTGAACATTCCTTTAGACAGAGCAGTTTGCAGACACTCTTTTTGTGGAATTTGCAAGTGGAGATTTCAAGCGATTTCAGGCCAATCTTAGAAAGGGAAATATCTTTGTATAAAAACTAGACAGAATCATTCTCAGAAACTACTTTGTGTTGTGTGCGTTCCACTCACAGAGTTTAACATTTCTTTTCATAGAGCAGTTTGGAAACACTCTGTTTGTTTAGTCTGCAAGGGGATATTTAGACCTCTTTGACGCCTTCGTTGGAAACGGGATTTCTTCATCTACAGCTAGACACATGAATTCTCAGTAACTTCATTGTGTTGTGTGTATTCCACTCACAGAGTTGAACCTTTCTTTAGACAGAGCAGATTTGAAACACTCTTTTTGAGGATTTTACAAGTGGAGATTTCAAGCGATTTGAGGCCAATTGTAGTAAAGGAAATATCCTCGTTTCAAAACTAGACAATCATTCTCAGAAACTACTTTGTGATGTGTGCGTTGAACTCACAGAGTTTCACCTTTCTTTCATAGAGCAGTTTGGGAACACTCTGTTTCTTAAGTTTGCAAGAGGATATTTGGACCTTTTTGACGCCTTCGTTGGAAACGGTATTTCTTCATATAAAGCTAGACACATGAATTCTCAGTAACTTCTTTGTGTTGTGTGTATTCAACTCACAGATTTGAACCTTTCTTTAGACAGAGCAGATTTGAAACACTCTTTTTGTGGATTTTACAAGTGGAGATTTCAAGCGATTTGAGGCCAATCATAGTAAAGGAAATATCCTCGTTTAAAAACTAGACAGAATCATTCTCAGAAACTACTTTGTGATGTGTGCGTTCAACTCACAGAGTTTCACCTTTCTTTTCATAGAGCAGTTGGGAAACACTGTGTTTGTTAAGTTTGCAAGAGGATATTTGGACCACTTTGAGGCCTTCGTTGGAAACGGGATTTCTCAGTATAATGCTAGACAGATGAATTCCCAGTAACTTCTTTGTGTTGTGTCTATTCAACTCACAGAGTTGAACCTTCCTTTAGACAGAGCAGTTTGCATACACTCTTTTTGTGGAATTTGCAAGTGGAGATTTCAAGCGATTTCAGGCCAATCTTAGAAAGGGAAATATCGTTGTATGAAAACTAGACAGAATCATTCTCAGAAACTACTTTGTGTTGTGTGCGTTCCACTCACAGAGTTTAACCTTTCTTTTCATAGAGCAGTTTGGAAACACTCTGTTTGTTAAGTCTGCAATGGGATATTTAGACCTCTTTGACGGCTTCGTTGGAAACGGGATTTCTTCATCTACAGCTAGACACATGAATTCTCAGTAACTTCATTGTGTTGTGTGTATTCCACTCACAGAGTTGAACCTTTCTTTAGACAGAGCAGATTTGAAACACTCTTTTTGAGGATTTTACAAATGGAGATTTCAAGCGATTTGAGGCCAATTGTAGTAAAGGAAATATCCTCGTTTCAAAACTAGACAGAATCATTCTCAGAAACTACTTTGTGATGTGTGCGTTCAACTCACAGAGTTTCACCTTTCTTTTCATAGAGCAGTTTGGGAACACTCTGTTTCTTAAGTTTGCAAGAGGATATTTGGACCTTATTGACGCCTTCGTTGGAAACGGTATTTCTTCATATACAGCTAGACACATGAATTCTCATTAACTTCTTTGTGTTGTGTGTATTCAACTCACAGATTTGAACCTGTCTTTAGACAGAGCAGATTTGAAACACTCTTTTTGTGGATTTTACAAGTGGAGATTTCAAGCGATTTGAGGCCAATCGTAGTAAAGGAAATATCCTCGTTTAAAAACTAGACAGAATCATTCTCAGAAACTACTTTGTGATGTGTGCGTTGAACTTACAGAGTTTCACCTTTCTTTTCATACACCAGTTTGGAAACACTCTGTTTGTTAAGTTTGCAAGAGGATATTTGGACCACTTTGAGGCCTTCGTTGGAAATGGGATTCCTCAGGACAATGCTAGACAGATGAATTCACAGTAACTTTTTGTGTTGTGTCTATTCAACTCACAGAGTTGAACCTTCCTTTAGACAGAGCAGTTTGCATACACTCTTTTTGTGGAATTTCCAAGTGGAGATTTCAAGCGATTTCAGGCCAATCTTAGAAAGGGAAATATCTTTGTATAAAAACTAGACAGAATCATTCTCAGAAACTACTTTGTGTTGTGTGCGTTCCACTCACAGAGTTTAACCTTTCTTTTCATAGAGCAGTTTGGAAACACTCTGTTTGTTAAGTCTGTAAGGGGATATTTAGACCTCTTTGACGCCTTCATTGGAAACGGGATTTCTTCATCTACAGCTAGACACATGAATTCTCAGTAACTTCTTTGTGTTGTGTGTATTCAACTCACAGAGTTGAACCTTTGTTTAGACAGAGCAGATTTGAAACACTCTTTTTGTGGATTTTACAAGTGGAGAATTCAAGCGATTTGAGGCCAATTGTAGTAAAGGAAATATCCTCGTTTCAAAACTAGACAGAATCATTCTCAGAAACTACTTTGTGATGTGTGCGTTCAACTCACAGAGTTTCACCTTTCTTTTCATAGAGCAGTTTGGAAACACTCTGTTTCTTAAGTTTGCAAGAGGATATTTGGACCACTTTGAGGCCTTCGTTGGAAACGGGATTTCTCAGTGTATTGCTAGAGAGATGAATTCCTAGTAACTTCTTTGTGTTGTGTCTATTCAACTGACAGAGTTGAACATTCCTTTAGACAGAGCAGTTTGCAGACACTCTTTTTGTGGAATTTGCAAGTGGAGATTTCAAGCGATTACAGGCCAATGTTAGAAAGGGAAATATCTTTGTATAAAAACTAGACAGAATCATTCTCAGAAACTACATTGTGATGTGTGCATTCAACTCACAGAGTTTCACCTTTCTTTTCGTAGAGCAGTTTGGGAACACTCTGTTTCTTAAGTTTGCAAGAGGATATTTGGACCTTTTTGATGCCTTCGTTGGAAACGGGATTTCTTCATATACAGCTAGACACATGAATTCTCAGTAACTTCTTTGTGTTTTGTGTATTCAACTCACAGAGTTGAAACTTTCTTTAGACAGAGCAGATTTGAAACACTCTTTTTGTGGATTTTACAAGTGGAGATTTCAAGCGATTTGAGGCCAATCGTAGTAAAGGAAATATCCTCGTTTAAAAACTAGACAGAATCATTCTCAGAAACTACTTTGTGATGTGTGCGTTGAACTTACAGAGTTTCACCTTTCTTTTCATAGAGCAGTTTGGAAACACTCTGTTTGTTAAGTTTGCAAGAGGATATTTGGACCACTTTGAGGCCTTCGTTGGAAACGGGATTCCTCAGGACAATGCCAGACAGATGAATTCCCAGTAACTTTTGGTGTTGTGTTTATTCAACTCACAAAGTTGAACCTTCCTTTAGAGAGAGCAGTTTGCATACATTCTTTTTGTGGAATTTGCAAGTGGAGATTTCAAGCGATTTCAGGCCAATCTTAGAAAGGGAAATATCTTTGTATAAAAAGTAGACAGAATCATTCTCAGAAACTACTTTGTGTTGTGTGCGTTCCACTCACAGAGTTTAACCTTTCTTTTCATAGAGCAATTTGGAAACACTCTGTTTGTTAAGTCTGTAAGGGGATATTTAGACCTCTTTGACGCCTTCATTGGAAACGGGATTTCTTCATCTACAGCTAGACACATGAACTCTCAGTAACTTCTTTGTGTTGTGTGTATTCAACTCACAGAGTTGAACCTTTCTTTAGACAGAGCAGATTTGAAACACTCTTTTTGTGGATTTTACTAGTGGAGATTTCAAGCGATTTGAGGCCAATTGTAGTAAAGGAAATATCCTCGTTTCAAAACTAGACAGAATCATTCTCAGAAACTACTTTGTGATGTGTGCGTTCAACTCACAGAGTTTCACCTTTCTTTTCATAGAGCAGTTGGGAAACACTGTGTTTGTTAACTTTGCAAGAGGATATTTGGACCACTTTGAGGCCTTCGTTGGAAACGGGATTTCTCAGTATAATGCTAGACCGATGAATTCCCAGTAACTTCTTTGTGTTTTGTCTATTCAACTCACAGAGTTGAACCTTCCTTTAGACAGAGCAGTTTACAAACACTCTTTTTGTGGAATTTGCAAGTGGAGATTTCCAGCGACTTCAGGCCAATCTTAGAAAGGGAAATATCTTTGTATGAAAACTAGACAGAATCATTCTCAGAAACTACTTTGTGTTGTGTGCGTTCCACTCACAGAGTTTAACCTTTCTTTTCATAGAGCAGTTTGGAAACACTCTGTTTGTTAAGTCTGCAATGGGATATTTAGACCTCTTTGACGGCTTCATTGGAAACGGGATTTCTTCATCTACAGCTAGACACATGAATTCTCAGTAACTTTATTGTGTTGTGTGTATTCCACTCACAGAGTTGAACCTTTCTTTAGACAGAGCAGATTTGAAACACTCTTTTTGAGAATTTTACAAGTGGAGATTTCAAGGGATTTGAGGCCAATTGTAGTAAAGGAAATATCCTCGTTTCAAAACTAGACAGAATCATTCTCAGAAACTACTTTGTGATGTGTGAGTTCAACTCACAGAGTTTCACCTTTCTTTTCATAGAGCAGTTTGGAAACACTCTGTTTGTTAAGTCTGTAAGGGGATATTTAGACCTCTTTGACGCCTTCATTGGAAACGGGATTTCTTCATCTACAGCTAGACACATGAATTCTCAGTAACTTCTTTGTGTTGTGTGTATTCAACTCACAGAGTTGAACCTTTGTTTAGACAGAGCAGATTTCAAACACTCTTTTTGTGGATTTTACAAGTGGAGATTTCAAGCGATTTGAGGCCAATTGTAGTAAAGGAAATATCCTCGTTTCAAAACTAGACAGAATCATTCTCAGAAACTACTTTGTGATGTGTGCGTTCAACTCACAGAGTTTCACCTTTCTTTTCATAGAGCAGTTTGGAAACACTCTGTTTCTTAAGTTTGCAAGAGGATATTTGGACCACTTTGAGGCCTTCGTTGGAAACGGGATTTCTCAGTGTATTGCTAGAGAGATGAATTCCTAGTAACTTCTTTGTGTTGTGTCTATTCAACTGACAGAGTTGAACATTCCTTTAGACAGAGCAGTTTGCAGACACTCTTTTTGTGGAATTTGCAAGTGGAGATTTCAAGCGATTACAGGCCAATGTTAGAAAGGGAAATATCTTTGTATAAAAACTAGACAGAATCATTCTCAGAAACTACATTGTGATGTGTGCATTCAACTCACAGAGTTTCACCTTTCTTTTCGTAGAGCAGTTTGGGAACACTCTGTTTCTTAAGTTTGCAAGAGGATATTTGGACCTTTTTGATGCCTTCGTTGGAAACGGGATTTCTTCATATACAGCTAGACACATGAATTCTCAGTAACTTCTTTGTGTTTTGTGTATTCAACTCACAGAGTTGAAACTTTCTTTAGACAGAGCAGATTTGAAACACTCTTTTTGTGGATTTTACAAGTGGAGATTTCAAGCGATTTGAGGCCAATCGTAGTAAAGGAAATATCCTCGTTTAAAAACTAGACAGAATCATTCTCAGAAACTACTTTGTGATGTGTGCGTTGAACTTACAGAGTTTCACCTTTCTTTTCATAGAGCAGTTTGGAAACACTCTGTTTGTTAAGTTTGCAAGAGGATATTTGGACCACTTTGAGGCCTTCGTTGGAAACGGGATTCCTCAGGACAATGCTAGACAGATGAATTCCCAGTAACTTTTGGTGTTGTGTTTATTCAACTCACAAAGTTGAACCTTCCTTTAGAGAGAGCAGTTTGCATACATTCTTTTTGTGGAATTTGCAAGTGGAGATTTCAAGCGATTTCAGGCCAATCTTAGAAAGGGAAATATCTTTGTATAAAAAGTAGACAGAATCATTCTCAGAAACTACTTTGTGTTGTGTGCGTTCCACTCACAGAGTTTAACCTTTCTTTTCATAGAGCAATTTGGAAACACTCTGTTTGTTAAGTCTGTAAGGGGATATTTAGACCTCTTTGACGCCTTCATTGGAAACGGGATTTCTTCATCTACAGCTAGACACATGAATTCTCAGTAACTTCTTTGTGTTGTGTGTATTCAACTCACAGAGTTGAACCTTTCTTTAGACAGAGGAGATTTGAAACACTCTTTTTGTGGATTTTACAAGTGGAGATTTCAAGCGATTTGAGGCCAATTGTAGTAAAGGAAATATCCTCGTTTCAAAACTAGACAGAATCATTCTCAGAAACTACTTTGTGATGTGTGCGTTCAACTCACAGAGTTTCACCTTTCTTTTCATAGAGCAGTTGGGAAACACTGTGTTTGTTAACTTTGCAAGAGGATATTTGGACCACTTTGAGGCCTTCGTTGGAAACGGGCTTTCTCAGTATAATGCTAGACAGATGAATTCCCAGTAACTTCTTTGTGTTGTGTCTATTCAACTCACAGAGTTGAACCTTCCTTTAGACAGAGCAGTTTACAAACACTCTTTTTGTGGAATTTGCAGGTGGAGATTTCCAGCGATTTCAGGCCAATCTTAGAAAGGGAAATATCTTTGTATGAAAACTAGACAGAATCATTCTCAGAAACTACTTTGTGTTGTGTGCGTTCCACTCACAGAGTTTAACCTTTCTTTTCATAGAGCAGTGTGGAAACACTCTGTTTGGTAAGTCTGCAAGGGGATATTTAGACCTCTTTGACGCCTTCGTTGGAAACCGGATTTCTTCATATACAGCTAGACACATGAATTCTCAGTAACTTCTTTGTGTTGTGTGTATTGAACTCACAGAGTGGAACCTTTCTTTAGACAGAGCAGATTTGAAACACACTTTTTGTGGATTTTACAAGTGGAGATTTCGAGCGATTTGAGGCCAATCGTTGTAAAGGAAATATCCTCGTTTAAAAACTAGACAGAATCATTCTCAGAAACTACTTTGTGATGTGTGCGTTCAACTCACAGAGTTTCACCTTTCTTTTCATAGGGCAGTTGGGAAACACTGTGTTTGTTAAGTTTGCAAGAGGATATTTGGACCACTTTGAGGCCTTCGTTGGAAATGGGATTTCTCAGTATAATGCTAGACAGATGAATTCCCAGTAACTTCTTTGTGTTGTGTCTATTCAACTCACAGAGTTGAACCTTCCTTTAGACAGTGCAGTTTACAAACACTCTTTTTGTGGAATTTGCAAGTGGAGATTTCAAGCGATTTCAGGCCAATCTTAGAAAGGGAAATATCTTTGTATGAAAACTAGACAGAATCATTCTCAGAAACTACTTTGTGTTGTGTGCATTCCACTCACAGAGTTTAACCTTTCTTTTCATAGAGCAGTTTGGAAACACTCTGTTTGTTAAGTCTGCAATGGGATATTTAGACCTCTTTGACGGCTTCGTTGGAAACGGGATTTCTTCATCTACAGCTAGACACATGAATTCTCAGTAACTTCTTTGTTTTGTGTGTATTCAACTCACAGAGTTGAACCTTTCTTTAGACAGAGCAGATTTGAAACACTCTTTTTGTGGATTTTACAAGTGGAGATTTCAAGCGATTTGAGGCCAATCGTAGTAAAGGAAATATCCTCGTTTCAAAATTAGACAGAATCATTCTCAGAAACTACTTTGTGATGTGTGCGTTGAACTTACAGAGTTTCACCTTTCTTTTCATAGAGCAGTTTGGAAACACTCTGTTTGTTAAGTTTGCAAGAGGATAATTGGACCACTTTGAGGCCTTCGTTGGAAACGGGATTCCTCAGGACAATGCTAGACAGATGAATTCCCAGTAACTTTTTGTGTTGTGTCTATTCAACTCACAGAGTTGAACCTTCCTTTAGACAGAGCAGTTTGCATACACTCTTTTTGTGGAATTTGCAAGTGGAGATTTCAAGCGATTTCAGGCCAATCTTAGAAAGGGAAATATCTTTGTATAAAAACTAGACAGAATCATTCTCCGAAAGTAATTTGTGTTGTGTGAGTTCCACTCACAGAGTTTAACCTTTCTTTTCATAGAGCAGTTTGGAAACACTCTGTTTGTTTAGTCTGTAAGGGGATATTTAGACCTCTTTGACGCCTTCATTGGAAACGGGATTTCTTCATCTACAGCTAGACACATGAATTCTCAGTAACTTCTTTGTGTAGTGTGTATTCAACTCACAGAGTTGAACCTTTCTTTAGACAGAGCAGATTTGAAACACTCTTTTTGTGGATTTTACAAGTGGAGATTTCAAGCGATTTGAGGCCAATTGTAGTAAAGGAAATATCCTCGTTTCAAAACTAGACAGAATCATTCTCAGAAACTACTTTGTGATGTGTGCGTTCAACTCACAGAGTTTCACCTTTCTTTTCATAGAGCAGTTGGGAAACACTGTGTTTGTTAAGGTTGCAAGAGGATATTTGGACCACTTTGAGGCCTTCGTTGGAAACGGGATTTCTCAGTATAATGCTAGACAGATGAATTCCCAGTAACTTCTTTGTGTTGTGTCTATTCAACTCACAGAGTTGAACCTTCCTTTAGACAGAGCAGTTTGCATACACTCTTTTTGTGGAATTTGCAAGTGGAGATTTCAAGCGATTTCAGGCCAATCTTAGAAAGGGAAATATCTTTGTATAAAAACTAGACAGAATCATTCTCCGAAAGTAATTTGTGTTGTGTGAGTTCCACTCACAGAGTTTAACCTTTCTTTTCATAGAGCAGTTTGGAAACACTCTGTTTGTTTAGTCTGTAAGGGGATATTTAGACCTCTTTGACGCCTTCATTGGAAACGGGATTTCTTCATCTACAGCTAGACACATGAATTCTCAGTAACTTCTTTGTGTTGTGTGTATTCAACTCACAGAGTTGAACCTTTCTTTAGACAGAGTAGATTTGAAACACTCTTTTTGTGGATTTTACAAGTGGAGATTTCAAGCGATTTGAGGCCAATTGTAGTAAAGGAAATATCCTCGTTTAAAAACTAGACAGAATCATTCTCAAAAACTACTTTGTGATGTGTGCGTTCAACTCACAGAGTTTCACCTTTCTTTTCATAGAGCAGTTTGGAAACACTCTGTTTCTTAAGTTTGCGAGAGGATATTTGGACCACTTTGAGGCCTTCGTTGGAAACGGGATTTCTCAGTATAATGCTAGAGAGATGAATTCCCAGTAACTTCTTTGTGTTGTGTCTATTCAACTCACAGAGTTGAACATTCCTTTAGACAGAGCAGTTTGCAGACACTCTTTTTGTGGAATTTGCAAGTGGAGATTTCAAGCGATTTCAGGCCAATCTTAAAAAGGGAAATATCTTTGTATATAAACTAGACAGAATCATTTTCAGAAACTACTTTGTGTTGTGTGCGTTCAACTCACAGAGTTTAACCTTTCTTTTCATAGAGCAGTTTGGAAACACTCTGTTTGTTAAGTCTGCAAGGGGATATTTAGACCTCTTTGACGCCTTCGTTGGAAACGGGATTTCTTCATCTACAGCTAGACACATGAATTCTCAGTAACTTCTTTGTGTTGTGTGTATTCAACTCACATAGTTGAACCTTTCTTTAGACAGAGCAGATTTGAAACACTCTTTTTGTGGATTTTACAAGTGGAGATTTCAAGCGATTTGAGGCCAATTGTAGTAAAGGAAATATCCTCGGTTAAAAACTAGACAGAATCATTCTCAGAAACTACTTTGTGATGTGTGAGTTCAACTCACAGAGTTTCACCTTTCTTTTCATACCGCAGTTTGGAAACACTCTGTTTGTTAAGTTTGCAAGAGGATATTTGGACCACTTTGAGGCCTTCGTTGGAAACGGGATTTCTCAGTATAAGGATAGACAGATGAATTCCCAGTAACTTCTTTGTGTTGTGTCTATTCAACTCACAGAGTTGAACCTTCCTTAAGACAGAGCAGTTTGCAAACACACTTTTTGTGGAATTTGCAAGTGGAGATTTCAAGCGATTACAGGCCAATCTTAGAAAGGGAAATATCTTTGTATAAAAACTAGACAGAATCATTCTCAGAAACTACTTTGTGTTGTGTGCGTTCCACTCACAGAGTTTAACCTTTCTTTTCATAGAGCAGTTTGGAAACACTCTGTTTGTTAAGTCTGCAAGGGGATATTTAGACCTCTTTGACGCCTTCGTTGGAAACGGGATTTCTTCATATACAGCTAGACACATGAATTCTCAGTAACTTCTTTGTGTTGTGTGTATTCAACTCACATAGTTGAACCTTTCTTTAGACAGAGCAGATTTGAAACACTCCCTTTGAGGATTTTACAAGTGGAGATTTCAAGCGATTTGAGGCCAATTGTAGTAAAGGAAATATCCTCGTTTGAAAACTAGACAGAATCATTCTCAGAAACTACTTTGTGATGTGTGCGTTCAACTCACAGAGTTTCACCTTTCTTTTCATAGAGCAGTTTGGGAACACTCTGTTTCTTAAGTTTGCAAGAGGATATTTGGACCTTTTTGACGCCTTCGTTGGAAACGGGATTTCTTCATATACTGCTAGACACATGAATTCTCAGTAACTTCTTTGTGTTGTGTGTATTGAACTCACAGAGTGGAACCTTTCTTTAGACAGAGCAGATTTGAAACACACTTTTTGTGGATTTTACAAGTGGAGATTTCGAGCGATTTGAGGCCAATCGTTGTAAAGGAAATATCCTCGTTTAAAAATTAGACAGAATCATTCTCAGAAACTACTTTGTGATGTGTGCGTTCAACTCACAGAGTTTCACCTTTCTTTTCATAGAGCAGTTGGGAAACACTGTGTTTGTTAAGTTTGCAAGAGGATATTTGGAACACTTTGAGGCCTTCGTTGGAAACGGGATTTCTCAGTATAATGCTAGATAGATGAATTCCCAGTAACTTCTTTGTGTTGTGTCTATTAAACTCACAGAGTTGAACCTTCCTTTAGACAGTGCAGTTTACAAACACTCTTTTTGTGGAATTTGCAAGTGGAGATTTCAAGCGATTTCAGGCCAATCTTAGAAAGGGAAATATCTTTGTATGAAAACTAGACAGAATCATTCTCAGAAACTACTTTGTGTTGTGTGCATTCCACTCACAGAGTTTAACCTTTCTTTTCATAATGCAGTTTGGAAACACTCTGTTTGTTAAGTCTGCAATGGGATATTTAGACCTCTTTGACGGCTTCGTTGGAAACGGGATTTCTTCATCTACAGCTCGACACATGAATTCTCAGTAACTTCTTTGTTTTGTGTGTATTCAACTCACAGAGTTGAACCTTTCTTTAGACAGAGCAGATTTGAAACACTCTTTTTGTGGATTTTACAAGTGGAGATTTCAAGCGATTTGAGGCCAATCGTAGTAAAGGAAATATCCTCGTTTCAAAACTAGACAGAATCATTCTCAGAAACTACTTTGTGATGTGTGCGTTGAACTTACAGAGTTTCACCTTTCTTTTCATAGAGCAGTTTGGAAACACTTTGTTTGTTAAGTTTGCAAGAGGATAATTGGACCACTTTGAGGCCTTCGTTGGAAACGGGATTCCTCAGGACAATGCTAGACAGATGAATTCACAGTAACTTCTTTGTGTTGTGTCTATTCAACTCACAGAGTTGAACCTTCCTTTAGACAGAGCAGTTTGCATACACACTTTTTGTGGAATTTGCAAGTGGAGATTTCAAGCGATTTCAGGCCAATCTTAGAAAGGGAAATATCTTTTTATAACAACTAGACAGAATCATTCTGAGAAACTACTTTGTGTTGTGTGCGTTCCACTCACAGAGTTTAACCTTTCTTTTCATAGAGCAGTGTGGAAACACTCTGTTTGTTAAGTCTGCAAGGGGATATTTAGACCTCTTTGACGCCTTCGTTGGAAACGGGATTTCTTCATATACAGCTAGACACATGAATTCTCAGTAACTTCTTTGTGTTGGGTGTATTCAATTCACAGAGTTGAACCTTTCTTTAGACAGAGTAGATTTGAAACACTCTTTTTGTGGATTTTACAAGTGGAGATTTCAAGCGATTTGAGGCCAATTGTAGTAAAGGAAATATCCTCGTTTAAAAACTAGACAGAATCATTCTCAGAAACTACTTTGGGATGTGTGCGTTCAACTCACAGAGTTTCACCTTTCTTTTCATAGAGCAGTTTGGAAACACTCTGTTTCTTAAGTTTGCAAGAGGATATTTGGACCACTTTGAGGCCTTCGTTGGAAACGGGATTTCTCAGTATAATGCTAGAGAGATGAATTCCCAGTAACTTCTTTGTGTTGTGTCTATTCAACTCACAGAGTTGAACATTCCTTTAGACAGAGCAGTTTGCAGACACTCTTTTTGTGGAATTTGCAAGTGGAGATTTCAAGCGATTTCAGGCCCATCTTAGAAAGGGAAATATCTTTGTATAAAAACTAGACAGAATCATTCTCAGAAACTACTTTGTGTTGTGTGCGTTCCACTCACAGAGTTTAACCTTTCTTTTCATAGAGCAGTTTGGAAACACTCTGTTTGTTAAGTCTGCAAGGGGATATTTAGACCTCTTTGACGCCTTCGTTGGAAACGGGATTTCTTCATCTACAGCTAGACACATGAATTCTCAGTAACTTCATTGTGTTGTGTGTATTCCACTCACAGAGTTGAACCTTCCTTTAGACAGAGCAGATTTGAAACACTCTTTTTGAGGATTTTACAAGGGGAGATTTCAAGCGATTTGAGGCCAATTGTAGTAAAGGAAATATCCTCGTTTCAAAACTAGACAATCATTCTCAGAAACTACTTTGTGATGTGTGCGTTGAACTCACAGAGTTTCACCTTTCTTTTCATAGAGCAGTTTGGGAACACTCTGTTTCTTAAGTTTGCAAGAGGATATTTGGACCTTTTTGACGCCTTCGTTGGAAACGGTATCTCTTCATATACACCTAGACACATGAATTCTCAGTAACTTCTTTGTGTTGTGTATTCAACTCACAGATTTGAACCTTTCTTTAGACAGAGCAGATTTGAAACACTCTTTTTGTGGATTTTACAAGTGGAGATTTCAAGCGATTTGAGGCCAATCATAGTAAAGGAAATATCCTCGTTTAAAAACTAGACAGAATCATTCTCAGAAACTACTTTGTGATGTGTGCGTTGAACTTACAGAGTTTCACCTTTCTTTTCATAGAGCAGTTTGGAAACACTCTGTTTCTTAAGTTTGCAAGAGGATATTTGGACCACTTTGAGGCCTTCGTTGGAAACGGGATCTCTCAGTATAATGCTAGACAGATGAATTCCCACTAACTTCTTTGTGTTGTGTCTATTCAACTCACAGTGTTGAACCTTCCTTTAGACAGAGCAGTTTGCAAACACTCTTTTGTGGAATTTGCAAGTGGAGATTTCAAGCGATTTCAGGCCAATCTTAGAAAGGGAAATATCTTTGCATAAAAACTAGACAGAATCATTCTCAGAAACTACTTTGTGTTGTGTGCGTTCCACTCACAGAGTTTAACCTTTCTTTTCATAGAGCAGTTTGGGAACACTCTGTTTCTTAAGTTTGCAAGAGGATATTTGGACCTTTTTGACGCCTTCGTTGGAAACGGGATTTCTTCATATACAGCTAGACACATGAATTCTCAGTAACTTCTTTGTGTTGTGTGTATTGAACTCACAGAGTGGAACCTTTCTTTAGACAGAGCAGATTTGAAACACACTTTTTGTGGATTTTACAAGTGGAGATTTCGAGCGATTTGAGGCCAATCGTTGTAAAGGAAATATCCTCGTTTAAAAACTAGACAGAATCATTCTCAGAAACTACTTTGTGATGTGTGCGTTCAACTCACAGAGTTTCACCTTTCTTTTCATAGGGCAGTTGGGAAACACTGTGTTTGTTAAGTTTGCAAGAGGATATTTGGACCACTTTGAGGCCTTCGTTGGAAACGGGATTTCTCAGTATAATGCTAGACAGATGAATTCCCAGTAACTTCTTTGTGTTGTGTCTATTCAACTCACAGAGTTGAACCTTCCTTTAGACAGTGCAGTTTACAAACACTCTTTTTGTGGAATTTGCAAGTGGAGATTTCAAGCGATTTCAGGCCAATCTTAGAAAGGGAAATATCTTTGTATGAAAACTAGACAGAATCATTCTCAGAAACTACTTTGTGTTGTGTGCATTCCACTCACAGAGTTTAACCTTTCTTTTCATAGAGCAGTTTGGAAACACTCTGTTTGTTAAGTCTGCAATGGGATATTTAGACCTCTTTGACGGCTTCGTTGGAAACGGGATTTCTTCATCTACAGCTAGACACATGAATTCTCAGTAACTTCTTTGTTTTGTGTGTATTCAACTCACAGAGTTGAACCTTTCTTTAGACAGAGCAGATTTGAAACACTCTTTTTGTGGATTTTACAAGTGGAGATTTCAAGCGATTTGAGGCCAATCGTAGTAAAGGAAATATCCTCGTTTCAAAATTAGACAGAATCATTCTCAGAAACTATTTTGTGATGTGTGCGTTGAACTTACAGAGTTTCACCTTTCTTTTCATAGAGCAGTTTGGAAACACTCTGTTTGTTAAGTTTGCAAGAGGATAATTGGACCACTTTGAGGCCTTCGTTGGAAACGGGATTCCTCAGGACAATGCTAGACAGATGAATTCCCAGTAACTTTTTGTGTTGTGTCTATTCAACTCACAGAGTTGAACCTTCCTTTAGACAGAGCAGTTTGCATACACTCTTTTTGTGGAATTTGCAAGTGGAGATTTCAAGCGATTTCAGGCCAATCTTAGAAAGGGAAATATCTTTGTATAAAAACTAGACAGAATCATTCTCCGAAAGTAATTTGTGTTGTGTGAGTTCCACTCACAGAGTTTAACCTTTCTTTTCATAGAGCAGTTTGGAAACACTCTGTTTGTTTAGTCTGTAAGGGGATATTTAGACCTCTTTGACGCCTTCATTGGAAACGGGATTTCTTCATCTACAGCTAGACACATGAATTCTCAGTAACTTCTTTGTGTAGTGTGTATTCAACTCACAGAGTTGAACCTTTCTTTAGACAGAGCAGATTTGAAACACTCTTTTTGTGGATTTTACAAGTGGAGATTTCAAGCGATTTGAGGCCAATTGTAGTAAAGGAAATATCCTCGTTTCAAAACTAGACAGAATCATTCTCAGAAACTACTTTGTGATGTGTGCGTTCAACTCACAGAGTTTCACCTTTCTTTTCATAGAGCAGTTTGGGAACACTCTGTTTCTTAAGTTTGTAAGAGGATATTTGGACCTTTTTGACGCCTTCGTTGGAAACGGGATTTCTTCATATACTGCTAGACACATGAATTCTCAGTAACTTCTTTGTGTTGTGTGTATTGAACTCACAGAGTGGAACCTTTCTTTAGACAGAGCAGATTTGAAACACACTTTTTGTGGATTTTACAAGTGGAGATTTCGAGCGATTTGAGGCCAATCGTTGTAAAGGAAATATCCTCGTTTAAAAATTAGACAGAATCATTCTCAGAAACTACTTTGTGATGTGTGCGTTCATCTCACAGAGTTTCACCTTTCTTTTCATAGAGCAGTTGGGAAACACTGTGTTTGTTAAGTTTGCAAGAGGATATTTGGAACACTTTGAGGCCTTCGTTGGAAACGGGATTTCTCAGTATAATGCTAGATAGATGAATTCCCAGTAACTTCTTTGTGTTGTGTCTATTAAACTCACAGAGTTGAACCTTCCTTTAGACAGTGCAGTTTACAAACACTCTTTTTGTGGAATTTGCAAGTGGAGATTTCAAGCGATTTCAGGCCAATCTTAGAAAGCGAAATATCTTTGTATGAAAACTAGACAGAATCATTCTCAGAAACTACTTTGTGTTGTGTGCATTCCACTCACAGAGTTTAACCTTTCTTTTCATAATGCAGTTTGGAAACACTCTGTTTGTTAAGTCTGCAATGGGATATTTAGACCTCTTTGACGGCTTCGTTGGAAACGGGATTTCTTCATCTACAGCTCGACACATGAATTCTCAGTAACTTCTTTGTTTTGTGTGTATTCAACTCACAGAGTTGAACCTTTCTTTAGACAGAGCAGATTTGAAACACTCTTTTTGTGGATTTTACAAGTGGAGATTTCAAGCGATTTGAGGCCAATCGTAGTAAAGGAAATATCCTCGTTTCAAAACTAGACAGAATCATTCTCAGAAACTACTTTGTGATGTGTGCGTTGAACTTACAGAGTTTCACCTTTCTTTTCATAGAGCAGTTTGGAAACACTTTGTTTGTTAAGTTTGCAAGAGGATAATTGGACCACTTTGAGGCCTTCGTTGGAAACGGGATTCCTCAGGACAATGCTAGACAGATGAATTCACAGTAACTTCTTTGTGTTGTGTCTATTCAACTCACAGAGTTGAACCTTCCTTTAGACAGAGCAGTTTGCATACACACTTTTTGTGGAATTTGCAAGTGGAGATTTCAAGCGATTTCAGGCCAATCTTAGAAAGGGAAATATCTTTTTATAACAACTAGACAGAATCATTCTGAGAAACTACTTTGTGTTGTGTGCGTTCCACTCACAGAGTTTAACCTTTCTTTTCATAGAGCAGTGTGGAAACACTCTGTTTGTTAAGTCTGCAAGGGGATATTTAGACCTCTTTGACGCCTTCGTTGGAAACCGGATTTCTTCATATACAGCTAGACACATGAATTCTCAGTAACTTCTTTGTGTTGTGTATTCAACTCACAGATTTGAACCTTTCTTTAGACAGAGCAGATTTGAAACACTCTTTTTGTGGATTTTACAAGTGGAGATTTCAAGCGATTTGAGGCCAATCGTAGTAAAGGAAATATCCTCGTTTAAAAACTAGACAGAATCATTCTCAGAAACTACTTTGTGATGTGTGCGTTGAACTTACAGAGTTTCACCTTTCTTTTCATAGAGCAGTTTGGAAACACTCTGTTTCTTAAGTTTGCAAGAGGATATTTGGACCACTTTGAGGCCTTCGTTGGAAACGGGATCTCTCAGTATAATGCTAGACAGATGAATTCCCACTAACTTCTTTGTGTTGTGTCTATTCAACTCACAGTGTTGAACCTTCCTTTAGACAGAGCAGTTTGCAAACACTCTTTTGTGGAATTTGCAAGTGGAGATTTCAAGCGATTTCAGGCCAATCTTAGAAAGGGAAATATCTTTGCATAAAAACTAGACAGAATCATTCTCAGAAACTACTTTGTGTTGTGTGCGTTCCACTCACAGAGTTTAACCTTTCTTTTCATAGAGCAGTTTGGGAACACTCTGTTTCTTAAGTTTGCAAGAGGATATTTAGACCTTTTTGACGCCTTCGTTGGAAACGGGATTTCTTCATATACAGCTAGACACATGAATTCTCAGTAACTTCTTTGTGTTGTGTGTATTGAACTCACAGAGTGGAACCTTTCTTTAGACAGAGCAGATTTGAAACACACTTTTTGTGGATTTTACAAGTGGAGATTTCGAGCGATTTGAGGCCAATCGTTGTAAAGGAAATATCCTCGTTTAAAAACTAGACAGAATCATTCTCAGAAACTACTTTGTGATGTGTGCGTTCAACTCACAGAGTTTCACCTTTCTTTTCATAGGGCAGTTGGGAAACACTGTGTTTGTTAAGTTTGCAAGAGGATATTTGGACCACTTTGAGGCCTTCGTTGGAAACGGGATTTCTCAGTATAATGCTAGACAGATGAATTCCCAGTAACTTCTTTGTGTTGTGTCTATTCAACTCACAGAGTTGAACCTTCCTTTAGACAGTGCAGTTTACAAACACTCTTTTTGTGGAATTTGCAAGTGGAGATTTCAAGCGATTTCAGGCCAATCTTAGAAAGGGAAATATCTTTGTATGAAAACTAGACAGAATCATTCTCAGAAACTACTTTGTGTTGTGTGCATTCCACTCACAGAGTTTAACCTTTCTTTTCATAGAGCAGTTTGGAAACACTCTGTTTGTTAAGTCTGCAATGGGATATTTAGACCTCTTTGACGGCTTCGTTGGAAACGGGATTTCTTCATCTACAGCTAGACACATGAATTCTCAGTAACTTCTTTGTTTTGTGTGTATTCAACTCACAGAGTTGAACCTTTCTTTAGACAGAGCAGATTTGAAACACTCTTTTTGTGGATTTTACAAGTGGAGATTTCAAGCGATTTGAGGCCAATCGTAGTAAAGGAAATATCCTCGTTTCAAAATTAGACAGAATCATTCTCAGAAACTATTTTGTGATGTGTGCGTTGAACTTACAGAGTTTCACCTTTCTTTTCATAGAGCAGTTGGGAAACACTCTGTTTGTTAAGTTTGCAAGAGGATAATTGGACCACTTTGAGGCCTTCATTGGAAACGGGATTCCTCAGGACAATGCTAGACAGATGAATTCCCAGTAACTTTTTGTGTTGTGTCTATTCAACTCACAGAGTTGAACCTTCCTTTAGACAGAGCAGTTTGCATACACTCTTTTTGTGGAATTTGCAAGTGGAGATTTCAAGCGATTTCAGGCCAATCTTAGAAAGGGAAATATCTTTGTATAAAAACTAGACAGAATCATTCTCCGAAAGTAATTTGTGTTGTGTGAGTTCCACTCACAGAGTTTAACCTTTCTTTTCATAGAGCAGTTTGGAAACACTCTGTTTGTTTAGTCTGTAAGGGGATATTTAGACCTCTTTGACGCCTTCATTGGAAACGGGATTTCTTCATCTACAGCTAGACACATGAATTCTCAGTAACTTCTTTGTGTAGTGTGTATTCAACTCACAGAGTTGAACCTTTCTTTAGACAGAGCAGATTTGAAACACTCTTTTTGTGGATTTTACAAGTGGAGATTTCAAGCGATTTGAGGCCAATTGTAGAAAAGGAAATATCCTCGTTTCAAAACTAGACAGAATCATTCTCAGAAACTACTTTGTGATGTGTGCGTTCAACTCACAGAGTTTCACCTTTCTTTTCATAGAGCAGTTGGGAAACACTGTGTTTGTTAAGGTTGCAAGAGGATATTTGGACCACTTTGAGGCCTTCGTTGGAAACGGGATTTCTCAGTATAATGCTAGACAGATGAATTCCCAGTAACTTCTTTGTGTTGTGTCTATTCAACTCACAGAGTTGAACCTTCCTTTAGACAGAGCAGTTTGCAAACACTCTTTTTGTGGAATTTGCAAGTGGAGATTTCAAGCGATTTCAGGCCAATCTTAGAAAGGGAAATATCTTTTTATAACAACTAGACAGAATCATTCTCAGAAACTACTTTGTGTTGTGTGCATTCCACTCACAGAGTTTAACCTTTCTTTTCATAGAGCAGTTTGGAAACACTCTGTTTGTTAAGTCTGCAAGGGGATATTTAGACCTGTTTGACGCCTTCGTTGGAAACGGGATTTCTTCATATACAGCTAGACACATGAATTCTCAGTAACTTCTTTGTGTTGTGTGTATTCAACTCACAGAGTTGAACCTTTCTTTAGACAGAGTAGATTTGAAACACTCTTTTTGTGGATTTTACAAGTGGAGATTCCAAGCGATTTGAGGCCAATTGTAGTAAAGGAAATATCCTCGTTTAAAAACTAGACAGAATCATTCTCAAAAACTACTTTGTGATGTGTGCGTTCAACTCACAGAGTTTCACCTTTCTTTTCATAGAGCAGTTTGGAAACACTCTGTTTCTTAAGTTTGCGAGAGGATATTTGGACCACTTTGAGGCCTTCGTTGGAAACGGGATTTCTCAGTATAATGCTAGAGAGATGAATTCCCAGTAACTTCTTTGTGTTGTGTCTATTCAACTCACAGAGTTGAACATTCCTTTAGACAGAGCAGTTTGCAGACACTCTTTTTGTGGAATTTGCAAGTGGAGATTTCAAGCGATTTCAGGCCAATCTTAAAAAGGGAAATATCTTTGTATATAAACTAGACAGAATCATTTTCAGAAACTACTTTGTGTTGTGTGCGTTCAACTCACAGAGTTTAACCTTTCTTTTCATAGAGCAGTTTGGAAACACTCTGTTTGTTAAGTCTGCAAGGGGATATTTAGACCTCTTTGACGCCTTCGTTGGAAACGGGATTTCTTCATCTACAGCTAGACACATGAATTCTCAGTAACTTCTTTGTGTTGTGTGTATTCAACTCACATAGTTGAACCTGTCTTTAGACAGAGCAGATTTGAAACACTCTTTTTGTGGATTTTACAAGTGGAGATTTCAAGCGATTTGAGGCCAATTGTAGTAAAGGAAATATCCTCGTTTAAAAACTAGACAGAATCATTCTCAGAAACTACTTTGTGATGTGTGAGTTCAACTCACAGAGTTTCACCTTTCTTTTCATACCGCAGTTTGGAAACACTCTGTTTGTTAAGTTTGCAAGAGGATATTTGGACCACTTTGAGGCCTTCGTTGGAAACGGGATTTCTCAGTATAAGGATAGACAGATGAATTCCCAGTAACTTCTTTGTGTTGTGTCTATTCAACTCACAGAGTTGAACCTTCCTTAAGACAGAGCAGTTTGCAAACACACTTTTTGTGGAATTTGCAAGTGGAGATTTCAAGCGATTTCAGGCCAATCTTAAAAAGGGAAATATCTTTGTATATAAACTAGACAGAATCATTTTCAGAAACTACTTTGTGTTGTGTGCGTTCAACTCACAGAGTTTAACCTTTCTTTTCATAGAGCAGTTTGGAAACACTCTGTTTGTTAAGTCTGCAAGGGGATATTTAGACCTTTTTGACGCCTTCGTTGGAAACGGGATTTCTTCATATACTGCTAGACACATGAATTCTCAGTAACTTCTTTGTGTTGTGTGTATTGAACTCACAGAGTGGAACCTTTCTTTAGACAGAGCAGATTTGAAACACAGTTTTTGTGGATTTTACAAGTGGAGATTTCGAGCGATTTGAGGCCAATCGTTGTAAAGGAAATATCCTCGTTTAAAAATTAGACAGAATCATTCTCAGAAACTACTTTGTGATGTGTGCGTTCAACTCACAGAGTTTCACCTTTCTTTTCATAGAGCAGTTGGGAAACACTGTGTTTGTTAAGTTTGCAAGAGGATATTTGGACCACTTTGAGGCCTTCGTTGGAAACGGGATTTCTCAGTATAATGCTAGACAGATGAATTCCCAGTAACTTCTTTGTGTTGTGTCTATTCAACTCACAGAGTTGAACCTTCCTTTAGACAGTGCAGTTTACAAACACTCTTTTTGTGGAATTTGCAAGTGGAGATTTCAAGCGATTTCAGGCCAATCTTAGAAAGGGAAATATCTTTGTATGAAAACTAGACAGAATCATTCTCAGAAACTACTTTGTGTTGTGTGCATTCCACTCACAGAGTTTAACCTTTCTTTTCATAATGCAGTTTGGAAACACTCTGTTTGTTAAGTCTGCAATGGGATATTTAGACCTCTTTGACGGCTTCGTTGGAAACGGGATTTCTTCATCTACAGCTCGACACATGAATTCTCAGTAACTTCTTTGTTTTGTGTGTATTCAACTCACAGAGTTGAACCTTTCTTTAGACAGAGCAGATTTGAAACACTCTTTTTGTGGATTTTACAAGTGGAGATTTCAAGCGATTTGAGGCCAATCGTAGTAAAGGAAATATCCTCGTTTCAAAACTAGACAGAATCATTCTCAGAAACTACTTTGTGATGTGTGCGTTGAACTTACAGAGTTTCACCTTTCTTTTCATAGAGCAGTTTGGAAACACTTTGTTTGTTAAGTTTGCAAGAGGATAATTGGACCACTTTGAGGCCTTCGTTGGAAACGGGATTCCTCAGGACAATGCTAGACAGATGAATTCCCAGTAACTTTTTGTGTTGTGTCTATTCAACTCACAGAGTTGAACCTTCCTTTAGACAGAGCAGTTTGCATAAACTCTTTTTGTGGAATTTGCAAGTGGAGATTTCAAGCGATTTCAGGCCAATCTTAGAAAGGGAAATATCTTTGTATAAAAACTAGACAGAATCATTCTCAGAAAGTAATTTGTGTTGTGTGCGTTCCACTCACAGAGTTTAACCTTTCTTTTCATAGAGCAGTTTGGAAACACTCTGTTTGTTTAGTCTGTAAGGGGATATTTAGACCTCTTTGACGCCTTCATGGGAAACGGGATTTCTTCATCTACAGCTAGACACATGAATTCTCAGTAACTTCTTTGTGTAGTGTGTATTCAACTCACAGAGTTGAACCTTTCTTTAGACAGAGCAGATTTGAAACACTCTTTTTGTGGATTTTACAAGTGGAGATTTCAAGCGATTTGAGGCCAATTGTAGTAAAGGAAATATCCTCGTTTCAAAACTAGACAGAATCATTCTCAGAAACTACTTTGTGATGTGTGCGTTCAACTCACAGAGTTTCACCTTTCTTTTCATAGAGCAGTTGGGAAACACTGTGTTTGTTAAGTTTGCAAGAGGATATTTGGACCACTTTGAGGCCTTCGTTGGAAACGGGATTTCTCAGTATAATGCTAGACAGATGAATTCCCAGTAACTTCTTTGTGTTGTGTCTATTCAACTCGCAGAGTTGAACCTTCCTTTAGACAGAGCAGTTTGCAAACACCCTTTTTGTGGAATTTGCAAGTGGAGATTTCAAGCGATTTCAGGCCAGTCTTAGAAAGGGAAATATCTTTTTATAACAACTAGACAGAATCATTCTCAGAAAATACTTTGTGTTGTGTGCGTTCCACTCACAGAGTTTAACCTTTCTTTTCATAGAGCAGTTTGGAAACACTCTGTTTGTTAAGTCTGCAAGGGGATATTTAGACCTCTTTGACGCCTTCGTTGGAAACGGGATTTCTTCATATACAGCTAGACACATGAATTCTCAGTAACTTCTTTGTGTTGTGTGTATTCAACTCACGGAGTTGAAATATTCTTTAGACAGAGTAGATTTGAAACACTCTTTTTGTGGATTTTACAAGTGGAGATTTCAAGCGATTTGAGGCCAATTGTAGTAAAGGAAATATCCTCGTTTAAAAACTAGACAGAATCATTCTCAAAAACTACTTTGTGATGTGTGCGTTCAACTCACAGAGTTTCACCTTTCTTTTCATAGAGCAGTTTGGAAACACTCTGTTTCTTAAGTTTGCGAGAGGATATTTGGACCACTTTGAGGCCTTCGTTGGAAACGGGATTTCTCAGTATAATGCTAGAGAGATGAATTCCCAGTAACTTCTTTGTGTTGTGTCTATTCAACTCACAGAGTTGAACATTCCTTTAGTCAGAGCAGTTTGCAGACACTCTTTTTGTGGAATTTGCAAGTGGAGATTTCAAGCGATTTCAGGCCCATCTTAGAAAGGGAAATATCTTTGTATGAAAACTAGACAGAATCATTCTCAGAAACTACTTTGTGTTGTGTGCGTTCCACTCACAGAGTTTAACCTTTTTTTTCATAGAGCAGTTTGGAAACACTCTGTTTGTTAAGACTGCAATGGGATATTTAGACCTCTTTGACGGCTTCGTAGGAAACGGGATTTCTTCATCTACATCTAGACACATGAATTCTCAGTAACTTCATTGTGTTGTGTGTATTCAACTCACAGAGTTGAACCTTTCTTTAGACAGAGCAGATTTGAAACACTCTTTTTGAGGATTTTACAAGTGGAGATTTCAAGCGATTTGAGGCCAATTGTAGTAAAGGAAATATCCTCGTTTCAAAACTAGACAGAATCATTCTCAGAAACTACTTTGTGATGTGTGCGTTCAACTCACAGAGTTTCACCTTTCTTTTCATAGAGCAGTTTGGGAACACTCTGTTTGTTAAGTCTGCAAGGGGATATTTAGACCTCTTTGACGCCTTCGTTGGAAACGGGATTTCTTCATCTACAGCTAGACACATGAATTCTCAGTAACTTCTTTGTGTTGTGTGTATTCAACTCACATAGTTGAACCTTTCTTTAGACAGAGCAGATTTGAACCACTCTTTTTGTGGATTTTACAAGTGGAGATTTCTAGCGATTTGAGGCCAATTGTAGTAAAGGAAATATCCTCGTTTAAAAACTAGACAGAATCATTCTCAGAAACTACTTTGTGATGTGTGCGTTCATCTCACAGAGTTTCACCTTTCTTTTCGTACAGCAGTTTGGAAACACTCTGTTTCTTAAGTTTGCAAGAGGATATTTGGACCACTTTGAGGCCTTCGTTGGAAACGGGATTTCTCAGTATAATGCTAGACAGATGAATTCCCAGTAACTTCTTTGTGTTGTGTCTATTCAACTCACAGAGTTGAACCTTCCTTTAGACAGAGCAGTTTGCAAACACTGTTTTTGTGGAATTTGCAAGTGGAGATTTCAAGCGATCTCAGGCCAATCTTACAAAGGGAAATATCTTTTTATAACAACTAGACAGAATCATTCTGAGAAACTACTTTGTGTTGTGTGCGTTCCACTCACAGAGTTAAACCTTTCTTTTCATAGAGCAGTTTGGAAACACTCTGTTTGTTAAGTCTGCAAGGGGATATTTAGACCTCTTTGACGCCTTCGTTGGAAACGGGATTTCTTCATCTACAGCTAGACACATGAATTCTCAGTAACTTCTTTGTGTTGGGTGTATTCAACTCACAGAGTGGAACCTTTCTTTAGACAGAGTAGATTTGAAACACTCTTTTTGTGGATTTTACAAGTGGAGATTTCAAGCGATTTGAGGCCAATTGTAGTAAAGGAAATATCCTCGTTTAAAAACTAGACAGAATCATTCTCAGAAACTACTTTGTGATGTGTGAGTTCAACTCACAGAGTTTCACCTTTCTTTTCATACCGCAGTTTGGAAACACTCTGTTTGTTAAGTTTGCAAGAGGATATTTGGACCACTTTGAGGCCTTCGTTGGAAACGGGATTTCTCAGTATAAGGATAGACAGATGAATTCCCAGTAACTTCTTTGTGTTGTGTCTATTCAACTCACAGAGTTGAACCTTCCTTAAGACAGAGCAGTTTGCAAACACACTTTTTGTGGAATATGCAAGTGGAGATTTCAAGCGATTACAGGCCAATCTTAGAAAGGGAAATATCTTTGTATAAAAACTAGACAGAATCATTCTCAGAAACTACTTTGTGTTGTGTGCGTTCCACTCACAGAGTTTAACCTTTCTTTTCATAGAGCAGTTTGGAAACACTCTGTTTGTTAAGTCTGCAAGGGGATAGTTAGACCTCTTTGACGCCTTCGTTGGAAACGGGATTTCTTCATATACAGCTAGACACATGAATTCTCAGTAACTTCTTTGTGTTGTGTGTATTCAACTCACATAGTTGAACTTTTCTTTAGACAGAGCAGATTTGAAACACTCCCTTTGAGGATTTTACAAGTGGAGATTTCAAGCGATTTGAGGCCAATTGTAGTAAAGGAAATATCCTCGTTTGAAAACTAGACAGAATCATTCTCAGAAACTACTTTGTGATGTGTGCGTTCAACTCACAGAGTTTCACCTTTCTTTTCATAGAGCAGTTTGGGAACACTCTGTTTCTTAAGTTTGCAAGAGGATATTTGGACCTTTTTGACGCCTTCGTTGGAAACGGGATTTCTTCATATACTGCTAGACACATGTATTCTCAGTAACTTCTTTGTGTTGTGTGTATTGAACTCACAGAGTGGAACCTTTCTTTAGACAGAGCAGATTTGAAACACTCTTTTTGTGGATTTTACAAGTGGAGATTTCGAGCGATTTGAGGCCAATCGTTGTAAAGGAAATATCCTCGTTTAAAAATTAGACAGAATCATTCTCAGAAACTACTTTGTGATGTGTGCGTTCAACTCACAGAGTTTCACCTTTCTTTTCATAGAGCAGTTGGGAAACACTGTGTTTGTTAAGTTTCCAAGAGGATATTTGGACCACTTTGAGGCCTTCGTTGGAAACGGGATTTCTCAGTATAATGCTAGACAGATGAATTCCCAGTAACTTCTTTGTGTTGTGTCTATTCAACTCACAGAGTTGAACCTTCCTTTAGACAGTGCAGTTTACAAACACTCTTTTTGTGGAATTTGCAAGTGGAGATTTCAAGCGATTTCAGGCCAATCTTAGAAAGGGAAATATCTTTGTATGAAAACTAGACAGAATCATTCTCAGAAACTACTTTGTGTTGTGTGCATTCCACTCACAGAGTTTAACCTTTCTTTTCATAATGCAGTTTGGAAACACTCTGTTTGTTAAGTCTGCAATGGGATATTTAGACCTCTTTGACGGCTTCGTTGGAAACGGGATTTCTTCATCTACAGCTCGACACATGAATTCTCAGTAACTTCTTTGTTTTGTGTGTATTCAACTCACAGAGTTGAACCTTTCTTTAGACAGAGCAGATTTGAAACACTCTTTTTGTGGATTTTACAAGTGGAGATTTCAAGCGATTTGAGGCCAATCGTAGTAAAGGAAATATCCTCGTTTCAAAACTAGACAGAATCATTCTCAGAAACTACTTTGTGATGTGTGCGTTGAACTTACAGAGTTTCACCTTTCTTTTCATAGAGCAGTTTGGAAACACTTTGTTTGTTAAGTTTGCAAGAGGATAATTGGACCACTTTGAGGCCTTCGTTGGAAACGGGATTCCTCAGGACAATGCTAGACAGATGAATTCCCAGTAACTTTTTGTGTTGTGTCTATTCAACTCACAGAGTTGAACCTTCCTTTAGACAGAGCAGTTTGCATAAACTCTTTTTGTGGAATTTGCAAGTGGAGATTTCAAGCGATTTCAGGCCAATCTTAGAAAGGGAAATATCTTTGTATAAAAACTAGACAGAATCATTCTCAGAAAGTAATTTGTGTTGTGTGCGTTCCACTCACAGAGTTTAACCTTTCTTTTCATAGAGCAGTTTGGAAACACTCTGTTTGTTTAGTCTGTAAGGGGATATTTAGACCTCTTTGACGCCTTCATGGGAAACGGGATTTCTTCATCTACAGCTAGACACATGAATTCTCAGTAACTTCTTTGTGTAGTGTGTATTCAACTCACAGAGTTGAACCTTTCTTTAGACAGAGCAGATTTGAAACACTCTTTTTGTGGATTTTACAAGTGGAGATTTCAAGCGATTTGAGGCCAATTGTAGTAAAGGAAATATCCTCGTTTCAAAACTAGACAGAATCATTCTCAGAAACTACTTTGTGATGTGTGCGTTCAACTCACAGAGTTTCACCTTTCTTTTCATAGAGCAGTTGGGAAACACTGTGTTTTTTAAGTTTGCAAGAGGATATTTGGACCACTTTGAGGCCTTCGTTGGAAACGGGATTTCTCAGTATAATGCTAGACAGATGAATTCCCAGTAACTTCTTTGTGTTGTGTCTATTCAACTCGCAGAGTTGAACCTTCCTTTAGACAGAGCAGTTTGCAAACACCCTTTTTGTGGAATTTGCAAGTGGAGATTTCAAGCGATTTCAGGCCAGTCTTAGAAAGGGAAATATCTTTTTATAACAACTAGACAGAATCATTCTCAGAAACTACTTTGTGTTGTGTGCGTTCCACTCACAGAGTTTAACCTTTCTTTTCATAGAGCAGTTTGGAAACACTCTGTTTGTTAAGTCTGCAAGGGGATATTTAGACCTCTTTGACGCCTTCGTTGGAAACGGGATTTCTTCATATACAGCTAGACACATGAATTCTCAGTAACTTCTTTGTGTTGTGTGTATTCAACTCACGGAGTTGAAATATTCTTTAGACAGAGTAGATTTGAAACACTCTTTTTGTGGATTTTACAAGTGGAGATTTCAAGCGATTTGAGGCCAATTGTAGTAAAGGAAATATCCTCGTTTAAAAACTAGACAGAATCATTCTCAAAAACTACTTTGTGATGTGTGCGTTCAACTCACAGAGTTTCACCTTTCTTTTCATAGAGCAGTTTGGAAACACTCTGTTTCTTAAGTTTGCGAGAGGATATTTGGACCACTTTGAGGCCTTCGTTGGAAACGGGATTTCTCAGTATAATGCTAGAGAGATGAATTCCCAGTAACTTCTTTGTGTTGTGTCTATTCAACTCACAGAGTTGAACATTCCTTTAGTCAGAGCAGTTTGCAGACACTCTTTTTGTGGAATTTGCAAGTGGAGATTTCAAGCGATTTCAGGCCCATCTTAGAAAGGGAAATATCTTTGTATGAAAACTAGACAGAATCATTCTCAGAAACTACTTTGTGTTGTGTGCGTTCCACTCACAGAGTTTAACCTTTTTTTTCATAGAGCAGTTTGGAAACACTCTGTTTGTTAAGACTGCAATGGGATATTTAGACCTCTTTGACGGCTTCGTAGGAAACGGGATTTCTTCATCTACATCTAGACACATGAATTCTCAGTAACTTCATTGTGTTGTGTGTATTCAACTCACAGAGTTGAACCTTTCTTTAGACAGAGCAGATTTGAAACACTCTTTTTGTGGATTTTACAAGTGGAGATTTCAAGCGATTTGAGGCCAATCGTATTAAAGGAAATATCCTCGTTTCAAAACTAGACAGAATCATTTTCAGAAACTACTTTGTGATGTGTGCGTTCAACTCACAGAGTTTCACCTTTCTTTTCGTACAGCAGTTTGGAAACACTCTGTTTCTTAAGTTTGCAAGAGGATATTTGGACCACTTTGAGGCCTTCGTTGGAAACGGGATTTCTCAGTATAATGCTAGACAGATGAATTCCCAGTAACTTCTTTGTGTTGTGTCTATTCAACTCACAGAGTTGAACCTTCCTTTAGACAGAGCAGTTTGCAAACACTGTTTTTGTGGAATTTGCAAGTGGAGATTTCAAGCGATCTCAGGCCAATCTTACAAAGGGAAATATCTTTTTATAACAACTAGACAGAATCATTCTGAGAAACTACTTTGTGTTGTGTGCGTTCCACTCACAGAGTTAAACCTTTCTTTTCATAGAGCAGTTTGGAAACACTCTGTTTGTTAAGTCTGCAAGGGGATATTTAGACCTCTTTGACGCCTTCGTTGGAAACGGGATTTCTTCATCTACAGCTAGACACATGAATTCTCAGTAACTTCTTTGTGTTGGGTGTATTCAACTCACAGAGTGGAACCTTTCTTTAGACAGAGTAGATTTGAAACACTCTTTTTGTGGATTTTACAAGTGGAGATTTCAAGCGATTTGAGGCCAATTGTAGTAAAGGAAATATCCTCGTTTAAAAACTAGACAGAATCATTCTCAGAAACTACTTTGTGATGTGTGAGTTCAACTCACAGAGTTTCACCTTTCTTTTCATACCGCAGTTTGGAAACACTCTGTTTGTTAAGTTTGCAAGAGGATATTTGGACCACTTTGAGGCCTTCGTTGGAAACGGGATTTCTCAGTATAAGGATAGACAGATGAATTCCCAGTAACTTCTTTGTGTTGTGTCTATTCAACTCACAGAGTTGAACCTTCCTTAAGACAGAGCAGTTTGCAAACACACTTTTTGTGGAATATGCAAGTGGAGATTTCAAGCGATTACAGGCCAATCTTAGAAAGGGAAATATCTTTGTATAAAAACTAGACAGAATCATTCTCAGAAACTACTTTGTGTTGTGTGCGTTCCACTCACAGAGTTTAACCTTTCTTTTCATAGAGCAGTTTGGAAACACTCTGTTTGTTAAGTCTGCAAGGGGATAGTTAGACCTCTTTGACGCCTTCGTTGGAAACGGGATTTCTTCATATACAGCTAGACACATGAATTCTCAGTAACTTCTTTGTGTTGTGTGTATTCAACTCACATAGTTGAACTTTTCTTTAGACAGAGCAGATTTGAAACACTCCCTTTGAGGATTTTACAAGTGGAGATTTCAAGCGATTTGAGGCCAATTGTAGTAAAGGAAATATCCTCGTTTGAAAACTAGACAGAATCATTCTCAGAAACTACTTTGTGATGTGTGCGTTCAACTCACAGAGTTTCACCTTTCTTTTCATAGAGCAGTTTGGGAACACTCTGTTTCTTAAGTTTGCAAGAGGATATTTGGACCTTTTTGACGCCTTCGTTGGAAACGGGATTTCTTCATATACTGCTAGACACATGTATTCTCAGTAACTTCTTTGTGTTGTGTGTATTGAACTCACAGAGTGGAACCTTTCTTTAGACAGAGCAGATTTGAAACACTCTTTTTGTGGATTTTACAAGTGGAGATTTCGAGCGATTTGAGGCCAATCGTTGTAAAGGAAATATCCTCGTTTAAAAATTAGACAGAATCATTCTCAGAAACTACTTTGTGATGTGTGCGTTCAACTCACAGAGTTTCACCTTTCTTTTCATAGAGCAGTTGGGAAACACTGTGTTTGTTAAGTTTGCAAGAGGATATTTGGACCACTTTGAGGCCTTCGTTGGAAACGGGATTTCTCAGTATAATGCTAGACAGATGAATTCCCAGTAACTTCTTTGTGTTGTGTCTATTCAACTCACAGAGTTGAACCTTCCTTTAGACAGTGCAGTTTACAAACACTCTTTTTGTGGAATTTGCAAGTGGAGATTTCAAGCGATTTCAGGCCAATCTTAGAAAGGGAAATATCTTTGTATGAAAACTAGACAGAATCATTCTCAGAAACTACTTTGTGTTGTGTGCATTCCACTCACAGAGTTTAACCTTTCTTTTCATAATGCAGTTTGGAAACACTCTGTTTGTTAAGTCTGCAATGGGATATTTAGACCTCTTTGACGGCTTCGTTGGAAACGGGATTTCTTCATCTACAGCTCGACACATGAATTCTCAGTAACTTCTTTGTTTTGTGTGTATTCAACTCACAGAGTTGAACCTTTCTTTAGACAGAGCAGATTTGAAACACTCTTTTTGTGGATTTTACAAGTGGAGATTTCAAGCGATTTGAGGCCAATCGTAGTAAAGGAAATATCCTCGTTTCAAAACTAGACAGAATCATTCTCAGAAACTACTTTGTGATGTGTGCGTTGAACTTACAGAGTTTCACCTTTCTTTTCATAGAGCAGTTTGGAAACACTTTGTTTGTTAAGTTTGCAAGAGGATAATTGGACCACTTTGAGGCCTTCGTTGGAAACGGGATTCCTCAGGACAATGCTAGACAGATGAATTCCCAGTAACTTTTTGTGTTGTGTCTATTCAACTCACAGAGTTGAACCTTCCTTTAGACAGAGCAGTTTGCATAAACTCTTTTTGTGGAATTTGCAAGTGGAGATTTCAAGCGATTTCAGGCCAATCTTAGAAAGGGAAATATCTTTGTATAAAAACTAGACAGAATCATTCTCAGAAAGTAATTTGTGTTGTGTGCGTTCCACTCACAGAGTTTAACCTTTCTTTTCATAGAGCAGTTTGGAAACACTCTGTTTGTTTAGTCTGTAAGGGGATATTTAGACCTCTTTGACGCCTTCATGGGAAACGGGATTTCTTCATCTACAGCTAGACACATGAATTCTCAGTAACTTCTTTGTGTAGTGTGTATTCAACTCACAGAGTTGAACCTTTCTTTAGACAGAGCAGATTTGAAACACTCTTTTTGTGGATTTTACAAGTGGAGATTTCAAGCGATTTGAGGCCAATTGTAGTAAAGGAAATATCCTCGTTTCAAAACTAGACAGAATCATTCTCAGAAACTACTTTGTGATGTGTGCGTTCAACTCACAGAGTTTCACCTTTCTTTTCATAGAGCAGTTGGGAAACACTGTGTTTTTTAAGTTTGCAAGAGGATATTTGGACCACTTTGAGGCCTTCGTTGGAAACGGGATTTCTCAGTATAATGCTAGACAGATGAATTCCCAGTAACTTCTTTGTGTTGTGTCTATTCAACTCGCAGAGTTGAACCTTCCTTTAGACAGAGCAGTTTGCAAACACCCTTTTTGTGGAATTTGCAAGTGGAGATTTCAAGCGATTTCAGGCCAGTCTTAGAAAGGGAAATATCTTTTTATAACAACTAGACAGAATCATTCTCAGAAACTACTTTGTGTTGTGTGCGTTCCACTCACAGAGTTTAACCTTTCTTTTCATAGAGCAGTTTGGAAACACTCTGTTTGTTAAGTCTGCAAGGGGATATTTAGACCCCTTTGACGCCTTCGTTGGAAACGGGATTTCTTCATATACAGCTAGACACATGAATTCTCAGTAACTTCTTTGTGTTGTGTGTATTCAACTCACGGAGTTGAAATATTCTTTAGACAGAGTAGATTTGAAACACTCTTTTTGTGGATTTTACAAGTGGAGATTTCAAGCGATTTGAGGCCAATTGTAGTAAAGGAAATATCCTCGTTTAAAAACTAGACAGAATCATTCTCAAAAACTACTTTGTGATGTGTGCGTTCAACTCACAGAGTTTCACCTTTCTTTTCATAGAGCAGTTTGGAAACACTCTGTTTCTTAAGTTTGCGAGAGGATATTTGGACCACTTTGAGGCCTTCGTTGGAAACGGGATTTCTCAGTATAATGCTAGAGAGATGAATTCCCAGTAACTTCTTTGTGTTGTGTCTATTCAACTCACAGAGTTGAACATTCCTTTAGTCAGAGCAGTTTGCAGACACTCTTTTTGTGGAATTTGCAAGTGGAGATTTCAAGCGATTTCAGGCCCATCTTAGAAAGGGAAATATCTTTGTATGAAAACTAGACAGAATCATTCTCAGAAACTACTTTGTGTTGTGTGCGTTCCACTCACAGAGTTTAACCTTTTTTTTCATAGAGCAGTTTGGAAACACTCTGTTTGTTAAGACTGCAATGGGATATTTAGACCTCTTTGACGGCTTCGTAGGAAACGGGATTTCTTCATCTACATCTAGACACATGAATTCTCAGTAACTTCATTGTGTTGTGTGTATTCAACTCACAGAGTTGAACCTTTCTTTAGACAGAGCAGATTTGAAACACTCTTTTTGTGGATTTTACAAGTGGAGATTTCAAGCGATTTGAGGCCAATCGTATTAAAGGAAATATCCTCGTTTCAAAACTAGACAGAATCATTTTCAGAAACTACTTTGTGATGTGTGCGTTCAACTCACAGAGTTTCACCTTTCTTTTCATAGAGCAGTTGGGAAACACTGTGTTTGTTAAGTTTGCAAGAGGATATTTCGACCACTTTGAGGCCTTCGTTGGAAACGGGATTTCTCAGTATAATGCTAGACAGATGAATTCCCAGTAACTTCTTTGTGTTGTGTCTATTCACCTCACAGAGTTGAACCTTCCTTTAGACAGAGCAGTTTGCAAACACTCTTTTTGTGGAATTTGCAAGTGGAGATTTCAAGCGATTTCAGGCCAATCTTAGAAAGGGAAATATCTTTGTATAAAAACTAGGCAGAATCATTCTCAGAAACTACTTTGTGTTGTGTGCGTTCCACTCACAGAGTTTAACCTTTCTTTTCATAGAGCAGTTTGGAAACACTCTGTTTGTTAAGTCTGCAAGGGGATATTTAGACCTCTTTGACGCCTTCGTTGGAAACGGGATTTCTTCATCTACAGCTAGACACATGAATTCTCAGTAACTTCATTGTGTTGTGTGTATTCCACTCACAGAGTTGAACCTTTCTTTAGACAAAGCAGATTTGAAACACTCTTTTTGAGGATTTTACAAGTGGAGATTTCAAGCGATTTGAGGCCAATTGTAGTAAAGGAAATATCCTCGTTTCAAAACTAGACAGAATCATTCTCAGAAACTACTTTGTGATGTGTGCGTTCAACTCACAGAGTTTCACCTTTCTTTTCATAGAGCAGTTTGGGAACACTCTGTTTCTTAAGTTTGCAAGAGGATATTTGGACCTTTTTGACGCCTTCGTTGGAAACGGGATTTCTTCATACACAGCTAGACACATGAATTCTCAGTAACTTCTTTGTGTTGTGTGTATTCAACTCACAGAGTGGAACCTTTCTTTAGACAGAGCAGATTTGAAACACACTTTTTGTCGATTTTACAAGTGGAGATTTCAAGCGATTTGAGGCCAATCGTTGTAAAGGAAATATCCTCGTTTAAAAACTAGACAGAATCATTCTCAGAAACTACTTTGTGATGTGTGCGTTCAACTCACAGAGTTTCACCTTTCTTTTCACAGAGCAGTTGGGAAACACTGTGTTTGTTAAGTTTGCAAGAGGATATTTGGACCACTTTGAGGCCTTCGTTGGAAACGGGATTTCTCAGTATAATGCTAGACAGATGAATTCCCAGTAACTTCTTTGTGTTGTGTCTATTCAACTCACAGAGTTGAACCTTCCTTTAGACAGTGCAGTTTACAAACACTCTTTTTGTGGAATTTGCAAGTGGAGATTTCAAGCGATTTCAGGCCAATCTTAGAAAGGGAAATATCTTTGTATGAAAACTAGACAGAATCATTCTCAGAAACTACTTTGTGTTGTGTGCATTCCACTCACAGAGTTTAACCTTTCTTTTCATAGAGCAGTTTGGAAACACTCTGTTTGTTAAGTCTGCAATGGGATATTTAGACCTCTTTGACGGCTTCGTTGGAAACGGGATTTCTTCATCTACAGCTAGACACATGAATTCTCAGTAACTTCTTTGCTTTGTGTGTATTCAACTCACAGAGTTGAACCTTTCTTTAGACAGAGCAGATTTGAAACACTCTTTTTGTGGATTTTACAAGTGGAGATTTCAAGCGATTTGAGGCCAATCGTAGTAAAGGAAATATCCTCGTTTCAAAACTAGACAGAATCATTCTCAGAAACTACTTTGTGATGTGTGCGTTGAACTTATGGAGTTTCACCTTTCTTTTCATAGAGCAGTTTGGAAACACTCTGTTTGTTAAGTTTGCAAGAGGATAATTGGACCACTTTGAGGCCTTCGTTGGAAACGGGATTCCTCAGGACAATGCTAGACAGATGAATTCCCAGTAACTTTTTGTGTTGTGTCTATTCAACTCACAGAGTTGAACCTTCCTTTAGACAGAGCAGTTTGCATACACTCTTTTTGTGGAATTTGCAAGTGGAGATTTCAAGCGATTTCAGGCCAATCTTAGAAAGGGAAATATCTTTGTATAAAAACTAGACAGAATCACTCTCAGAAACTACTTTGTGTTGTGTGCGTTCCACTCACAGAGTTTAACCTTTCTTTTCATAGAGCAGTTTGGAAACACTCTGTTTGTTTAGTCTGTAAGGGGATATTTAGACCTCTTTGACGCCTTCATTGGAAACGGGATTTCTTCATCTACAGCTAGACACATGAATTCTCAGTAACTTCTTTGTGTTGTGTGTATTCAACTCACAGAGTTGAACCTTTCTTTAGACAGAGTAGATTTGAAACACTCTTTTTGTGGATTTTACAAGTGGAGATTTCAAGCGATTTGAGGCCAATTGTAGTAAAGGAAATATCCTCGTTTAAAAACTAGACAGAATCATTCTCAGAAACTACTTTGTGATGTGTGCGTTCAACTCACAGAGTTTCACATTTCTTTTCATAGAGCAGTTTGGAAACACTCTGTTTCATAAGTTTGCGAGAGGATATTTGGACCACTTTGAGGCCTTCGTTGGAAACGGGATTTCTCAGTATAATGCTAGAGAGATGAATTCCCAGTAACTTCTTTGTGTTGTGTCTATTCAACTCACAGAGTTGAACATTCCTTTAGACAGAGCAGTTTGCAGACACTCTTTTTGTGGAATTTGCAAGTGGAGATTTCAAGCGATTTCAGGCCAATCTTAGAAGGGGAAATATCTTTGTATCAAAAGTAGACCGAATCATTCTCAGAAACTACTTTGTGTTGTGTGCGTTCCACTCACAGAGTTTAACCTTTCTTTTCATAGAGCAGTTTGGAAACACTCTGTTTGTTAAGTCTGTAAGGGGATATTTAGACCTCTTTGACGCCTTCATTGGAAACGGGATTTCTTCATCTACAGCTAGACACATGAATTCTCAGTAACTTCTTTGTGTTGTGTGTATTCAACTCACAGAGTTGAACCTTTCTTTAGACAGAGCAGATTTGAAACACTCTTTTTGTGGATTTTACAAGTGGAGATTTCAAGCGATTTGAGGCCAATCGTAGTAAAGGAAATATCCTCGTTTAAAAACTAGACAGAATCATTCTCAGAAACTACTTTGTGATGTGTGCGTTCAACTCACAGAGTTTCACCTTTCTTTTCATAGAGCAGCTGGGAAACACTGTGTTTGTTAAGTTTGCAAGAGGATATTTGGACCACTTTGAGGCCTTCGTTGGAATCGGGATTTCTCAGTATAATGCTAGACAGATGAATTCCCAGTAACTTCTTTGTGTTGTGTCTATTCAACTCACAGAGTTGAACCTTCCTTTAGACAGAGCAGTTTACAAACACTCTTTTTGTGGAATTTGCAAGTGGAGATTTCAAGCGATTTCAGGCCAATCTTAGAAAGGGAAATATCTTTGTATGAAAACTAGACAGAATCATTCTCAGAAACTACTTTGTGTTGTGTGCGTTCCACTCACAGAGTTTAACCTTTTTTTTCATAGAGCAGTTTGGAAACACTCTGTTTGTTAAGACTGCAATGGGATATTTAGACCTCTTTGACGGCTTCGTAGGAAACGGGATTTCTTCATCTACATCTAGACACATGAATTCTCAGTAACTTCATTGTGTTGTGTGTATTCAACTCACAGAGTTGAACCTTTCTTTAGAAGAGCAGATTTGAAACACTCTTTTTGAGGATTTTACAAGTGGAGATTTCAAGCGATTTGAGGCCAATTGTAGTAAAGGAAATATCCTCGTTTCAAAACTAGACAGAATCATTCTCAGAAACTACTTTGTGATGTGTGCGTTCAACTCACAGAGTTTCACCTTTCTTTTCATAGAGCAGTTTGGGAACACTCTGTTTGTTAAGTCTGCAAGGGGATATTTAGACCTCTTTGACGGCTTCGTAGGAAACGGGATTTCTTCATCTACATCTAGACACATGAATTCTCAGTAACTTCATTGTGTTGTGTGTATTCAACTCACATAGTTGAACCTTTCTTTAGACAGAGCAGATTTGAAACACTCTTTTTGTTGATTTTTACAAGTGGAGATTTCTAGCGATTTGAGGCCAATTGTAGTAAAGGAAATATCCTCGTTTAAAAACTAGACAGAATCATTCTCAGAAACTACTTTGTGATGTGTGCGTTCATCTCACAGAGTTTCACCTTTCTTTTCGTACAGCAGTTTGGAAACACTCTGTTTCTTAAGTTTGCAAGAGGATATTTGGACCACTTTGAGGCCTTCGTTGGAAACGGGATTCCTCAGGACAATGCTAGACAGATGAATTCCCAGTAACTTTTTGTGTTGTGTCTATTCAACTCACAGAGTTGAACCTTCCTTAAGACAGAGCAGTTTGCAAACACACTTTTTGTGGAATTTGCAAGTGGAGATTTCAAGCGATTACAGGCCAATCTTAGAAAGGGAAATATCTTTGTATAAAAACTAGACAGAATCATTCTCAGAAACTACTTTGTGTTGTGTGCGTTCCACTCACAGAGTTTAACCTTTCTTTTCATAGAGCAGTTTGGAAACACTCTGTTTGTTAAGTCTGCAATGGGATATTTAGACCTCTTTGACGGCTTCGTTGGAAACGGGATTTCTTCATCTACAGCTAGACACATGAATTCTCAGTAACTTCATTGTGTTGTGTGTATTCCACTCACAGAGTTGAACCTTTCTTTAGACAGAGCAGATTTGAAACACTCTTTTTGAGGATTTTACAAGTGGAGATTTCAAGCGATTTGAGGCCAATTGTAGTAAAGGAAATATCCTCGTTTCAAAACTAGACAGAATCATTCTCAGAAACTACTTTGTGATGTGTGCGTTCAACTCACAGAGTTTCACCTTTCTTTTCATAGAGCAGTTGGGAAACACTGTGTTTGTTAAGTTTGCAAGAGGATATTTGGACCACTTTGAGGCCTTCGTTGGAAACGGGATTTCTCAGTATAATGCTAGACAGATGAATTCCCAGTAACTTCTTTGTGTTGTGTCTATTCAACTCACAGAGTTGAAGCTTCCTTTAGACAGAGCAGTTTGCAAACACTCTTTTTGTGGAATTTGCAAGTGGAGATTTCAAGCGATTTCAGGCCAATCTTAGAAAGGGAAATATCTTTGTATAACAACTAGACAGAATCATTCTCAGAAACTACTTTGTGTTGTGTGCGTTCCACTCACAGAGTTTAACCTTTCTTTTCATAGAGCAGTTTGGAAACACTCTGTTTGTTTAGTCTGTAAGGGGATATTTAGACCTCTTTGACGCCTTCATTGGAAACGGGATTTCTTCATCTACAGCTAGACACATGAATTCTCAGTAACTTCTTTGTGTTGTGTGTATTCAACTCACAGAGTTGAACCTTTCTTTAGACAGAGTAGATTTGAAACACTCTTTTTGTGGATTTTACAAGTGGAGATTTCAAGCGATTTGAGGCCAATTGTAGTAAAGGAAATATCCTCGTTTAAAAACTAGACAGAATCATTCTCAGAAACTACTTTGTGATGTGGGCGTTCAACTCACAGAGTTTCACATTTCTTTTCATAGAGCAGTTTGGAAACACTCTGTTTCATAAGTTTGCGAGAGGATATTTGGACCACTTTGAGGCCTTCGTTGGAAACGGGATTTCTCAGTATAATGCTAGAGAGATGAATTCTCAGTAACTTCTTTGTGTTGTGTCTATTCAACTCACAGAGTTGAACATTCCTTTAGACAGAGCAGTTTGCAGACACTCTTTTTGTGGAATTTGCAAGTGGAGATTTCAAGCGATTTCAGTCCAATCTTAGAAGGGGAAATATCTTTGTATCAAAAGTAGACCGAATCATTCTCAGAAACTACTTTGTGTTGTGTGCGTTCCACTCACAGAGTTTAACCTTTCTTTTCATAGAGCAGTTTGGAAACACTCTGTTTGTTAAGTCTGTAAGGGGATATTTAGACCTCTTTGACGCCTTCATTGGAAACGGGATTTCTTCATCTACAGCTAGACACATGAATTCTCAGTAACTTCTTTGTGTTGTGTGTATTCAACTCACAGAGTTGAACCTTTCTTTAGACAGAGCAGATTTGAAACACTGTTTTTGTGGATTTTACAAGTGGAGATTTCAAGCGATTTGAGGCCAATCGTAGTAAAGGAAATATCCTCGTTTAAAAACTAGACAGAATCATTCTCAGAAACTACTTTGTGATGTGTGCGTTCAACTCACAGAGTTTCACCTTTCTTTTCATAGAGCAGCTGGGAAACACTGTATTTGTTAAGTTTGCAAGAGGATATTTGGACCACTTTGAGGCCTTCGTTGGAATCGGGATTTCTCAGTATAATGCTAGACAGATGAATTCCCAGTAACTTCTTTGTGTTGTGTCTATTCAACTCACAGAGTTGAACCTTCCTTTAGACAGAGCAGTTTACAAACACTCTTTTTGTGGAATTTGCAAGTGGAGATTTCAAGCGATTTCAGGCCAATCTTAGAAAGGGAAATATCTTTGTATGAAAACTAGACAGAATCATTCTCAGAAACTACTTTGTGTTGTGTGCGTTCCACTCACAGAGTTTAACCTTTTTTTTCATAGAGCAGTTTGGAAACACTCTGTTTGTTAAGACTGCAATGGGATATTTAGACCTCTTTGACGGCTTCGTAGGAAACGGGATTTCTTCATCTACAGCTAGACACATGAATTCTCAGTAACTTCATTGTGTTGTGTGTATTCAACTCACATAGTTGAACCTTTCTTTAGACAGAGCAGATTTGAAACACTCTTTTTGAGGATTTTACAAGTGGAGATTTCAAGCGATTTGAGGCCAATTGTAGTAAAGGAAATATCCTCGTTTCAAAACTAGACAGAATCATTCTCAGAAACTACTTTGTGATGTGTGCGTTCAACTCACAGAGTTTCACCTTTCTTTTCATAGAGCAGTTGGGAAACACTGTGTTTGTTAAGTTTGCAAGAGGATATTTGGACCACTTTGAGGCCTTCGTTGGAAACGGGATTTCTCAGTATAATGCTAGACAGATGAATTCCCAGTAACTTCTTTGTGTTGTGTCTATTCAACTCACAGAGTTGAAGCTTCCTTTAGACAGAGCAGTTTGCAAACACTCTTTTTGTGGAATTTGCAAGTGGAGATTTCAAGCGATTTCAGGCCAATCTTAGAAAGGGAAATATCTTTGTATAACAACTAGACAGAATCATTCTCAGAAACTACTTTGTGTTGTGTGCGTTCCACTCACAGAGTTTAACCTTTCTTTTCATAGAGCAGTTTGGAAACACTCTGTTTGTTAAGTATGCAAGGGGATATTTAGACCTCTTTGACGCCTTCGTTGGAAACGGGATTTCTTCATATACAGCTAGACACATGAATTCTTAGTAACTTCTTTGTGTTGTGTGTATTCAACTCACAGAGTTGAACCTTTCTTTAGACAGAGTAGATTTGAAACACTCTTTTTGTGGATTTTACAAGTGGTGATTTCAAGCGATTTGAGGCCAATTGTAGTAAAGGAAATATCCTCGTTTCAAAACTACAGAGAATCATTCTCAGAGACTACTTTGTGATGTGTGCGTTGAACTCACAGAGTTTCACCTTTCTTTTCATAGAGCAGTTTGGAAACACTCTGTTTCTTAAGTTTGCAAGAGGATATTTGGACCACTTTGAGGCCTTCGTTGGAAACGGGATTTCTCAGGATAATGCTAGAGAGATGAATTCCCAGTAACTTCTTTGTGTTGTGTCTATTCAACTCACAGAGTTGTTTGCAGAGAACTTTAGACAGAGAAGTTTGCAGACACTCTTTTTGTGGAATTTGCAAGTGGAGATTTCAAGCGATTTCAGGCCAATCTTAGAAAGGGAAATATCTTTGTATAAAAACTAGACAGAATCATTTTCAGAAACTACTTTGTGATGTGTGCGTTCAACTCACAGAGTTTCACCTTTCTTTTCATAGAGCAGTTGAGAAACACTGTGTTTGTTAAGTTTGCAAGAGGATATTTGGACCACTTTGAGGCCTTCGTTGGAAACGGGATTTCTCAGGATAATGCTAGAGAGATGAATTCCCAGTAACTTCTTTGTGTTGTGTCTATTCAACTCACAGAGTTGAACATTCCTTTAGACAGAGCAGTTTGCAGACACTCTTTTTGTGGAATTTGCAAGTGGAGATTTCAAGCGATTTCAGGCCAATCTTAGAAAGGGAAATATCTTTGTATAAAAACTAGACAGAATCATTCTCAGAAACTTCTTTGTGTTGTGTGCGTTCCACTCACAGAGTTTAACCTTTCTTTTCATAGAGCAGTTTGGAAACACTCTGTTTGTTAAGTCTGCAAGGGGATATTTAGACCTCTTTGACGCCTTCGTTGGAAACGGGATTTCTTCATCTACAGCTAGACACATGAATTCTCAGTAACTTCATTGTGTTGTGTGTATTCCACTCACAGAGTTGAACCTTTCTTTAGACAGAACAGATTTGAAACACTCTTTTTGAGGATTTTACAAGTGGAGATTTCAAGCGATTTGAGGCCAATTGTAGTAAAGGAAATATCCTCGTTTCAAAACTAGACAATCATTCTCAGAAACTACTTTGTGATGTGTGCGTTGAACTCACAGAGTTTCACCTTTCTTTTCATAGAGCAGTTTGGGAACACTCTGTTTCTTAAGTTTGCAAGAGGATATTTGGACCTTTTTGACGCCTTCTTTGGAAACGGGATCTCTTCATATACAGCTAGACACATGAATTCTCAGTAACTTCTTTGTGTTGTGTGTATTCAACTCACAGAGTTGAACCTTTCTTTAGACAGAGCAGATTTGAAACACTCTTTTGTGGATTTTACAAGTGGAGATTTCAAGCGATTTGAGGCCAATCGTATTAAAGGAAATATCCTCGTTTAAAAACTAGACAGAATCATTCTCAGAAACTACTTTGTGATGTGTGCGTTGAACTTACAGAGTTTCACCTTTCTTTTCATAGAGCAGTTTGGAAACACTCTGTTTGTTAAGTTTGCAAGAGGATATTTGGACCACTTTGAGGCCTTCGTTGGAAACGGGATTCCTCAGGACAATGCTAGACAGATGAATTCACAGTAACTTTTTGTGTTGTGTCTATTCAACTCACAGAGTTGAACCTTCCTTTAGATAGAGCAGTTTGCATACACTCTTTTTGTGGAATTTGCAAGTGGAGATTTCAAGCGATTTCAGGCCAATCTTGGAAAGGGAAATATCTTTGTATAAAAACTAGACAGAATCATTCTCAAAAACTACTTTGTGTTTTGTGCGTTCCACTCACAGAGTTTAACCTTTCTTTTCATAGAGCAGTTTGGAAACACTCTGTTTGTTAAGTCTGTAAGGGGATATTTAGACCTCTTTGACGCCTTCATTGGAAACGGGATTTCTTCATCTACAGCTAGACACATGAATTCTCAGTAACTTCTTTGTGTTGTGTGTATTCAACTCACAGAGTTGAACCTTTCTTTAGACGGAGCAGATTTGAAACACTCTTTTTGTGGATTTTACAAGTGGAGATTTCAAGCGATTTGAGGCCAATTGTAGTAAAGGAAATATCCTCGTTTCAAAACAAGACAGAATCATTTTCAGAAACTACTTTGTGATGTGTGCGTTCAACTCACAGAGTTTCACCTTTCTTTTCATAGAGCAGTTGGGAAACACTGTGTTTGTTAAGTTTGCAAGAGGATATTTGGACCACTTTGAGGCCTTCGTTGGAAACGGGATTCCTCAGGACAATGCTAGACAGATGAATTCACAGTAACTTTTTGTGTTGTGTCTATTCAACTCACAGAGTTGAACCTTCCTTTAGATAGAGCAGTTTGCATACACTCTTTTTGTGGAATTTGCAAGTGGAGATTTCAAGCGATTTCAGGCCAATCTTGGAAAGGGAAATATCTTTGTATAAAAACTAGACAGAATCATTCTCAAAAACTACTTTGTGTTGTGTGCGTTCCACTCACAGAGTTTAACCTTTCTTTTCATAGAGCAGTTTGTAAACACTCTGTTTGTTAAGTCTGTAAGGGGATATTTAGACCTCTTTGACGCCTTCATTGGAAACGGGATTTCTTCATCTACAGCTAGACACATGAATTCTCAGTAACTTCTTTGTGTTGTGTGTATTCAACTCACAGAGTTGAACCTTTCTTTAGACAGAGCAGATTTGAAACACTCTTTTTGTGGATTTTACAAGTGGAGATTTCAAGCGATTTGAGGCCTATTGTAGTAAAGGAAATATCCTCGTTTCAAAACAAGACAGAATCATTTTCAGAAACTACTTTGTGATGTGTGCGTTCAACTCACAGAGTTTCACCTTTCTTTTCATAGAGCAGTTGGGAAACACTGTGTTTGTTAAGTTTGCAAGAGGATATTTGGACCACTTTGAGGCCTTCGTTGGAAACGGGATTTCTCAGGATAATGCTAGACAGATGAATTCCCAGTAACTTCTTTGTGTTGTGTCTATTCAACTCACAGAGTTGAACCTTCCTTTAGACAGAGCAGTTTGCAAACACTCTTTTTGTGGAATTTGCAAGTGGAGATTTCAAGCGATTTCAGGCCAATCTTAGAAAGGGAAATATCTTTTTATAACAACTAGACAGAATCATTCTGAGAAACTACTTTGTGTTGTGTGCGTTCCACTCACAGAGTTAAACCTTTCTTTTCATAGAGCAGTTTGGAAACACTCTGTTTGTTAAGTCTGCAAGGGGATATTTAGACCTCTTTGACGCCTTCGTTGGAAATCGGATTTCTTCATATACAGCTAGACACATGAATTCTCAGTAACTTCTTTGTGTTGGGTGTATTCAACTCACAGAGTTGAACCTTTCTTTAGACAGAGTAGATTTGAAACACTCTTTTTGTGGATTTTACAAGTGGAGATTTCAAGCGATTTGAGGCCAATTGTAGTAAAGGAAATATCCTCGTTTCAAAACTAGACAGAATCATTCTCAGAAACTACTTTGTGATGTGTGCGTTCAACTCACAGAGTTTCACCTTTCTTTTCATAGAGCAGTTTGGAAACACTCTGTTTCTTAAGTTTGCAAGAGGATATTTGGACCACTTTGAGGCCTTCGTTGGAAACGGGATTTCTCAGGATAATGCTAGAGAGATGAATTCCCAGTAACTTCTTTGTGTTGTGTCTATTCAACTCACAGAGTTGAACATTCCTTTAGACAGAGCAGTTTGCAGACACTCTTTTTGTGGAATTTGCAAGTGGAGATTTCAAGCGATTTCAGGCCAATCTTAGAAAGGGAAATATCTTTGTATAAAAACTAGACAGAATCATTCTCAGAAACTACTTTGTGTTGTGTGCGTTCCACTCACAGAGTTTAACCTTTCTTTTCATAGAGCAGTTTGGAAACACTCTGTTTGTTAAGTCTGCAAGGGGATATTTAGACCTCTTTGACGCCTTCGTTGGAAACGGGATTTCGTCATCTACAGCTAGACACATGAATTCTCAGTAACTTCATTGTGTTGTGTGTATTCCACTCACAGAGTTGAACCTTTCTTTAGACAAAGCAGATTTGAAACACTCTTTTTGAGGATTTTACAAGTGGAGATTTCAAGCGATTTGAGGCCAATTGTAGTAAAGGAAATATCCTCGTTTTAAAACTAGACAGAATCATTCTCAGAAACTACTTTGTGATGTGTGCGTTCAACTCACAGAGTTTCACCTTTCTTTTCATAGAGCAGTTTGGGAACACTCTGTTTCTTAAGTTTGCAAGAGGATATTTGGACCTTTTTGACGCCTTCGTTGGAAACGGGATTTCTTCATACACAGCTAGACACATGAATTCTCAGTAACTTCTTTGTGTTGTGTGTATTCAACTCACAGAGTGGAACCTTTCTTTAGACAGAGCAGATTTGAAACACACTTTTTGTGGATTTTACAAGTGGAGATTTCAAGCGATTTGAGGCCAATCGTTGTAAAGGAAATATCCTCGTTTAAAAACTAGACAGAATCATTCTCAGAAACTACTTTGTGATGTGTGCGTTCAACTCACAGAGTTTCACCTTTCTTTTCACAGAGCAGTTGGGAAACACTGTGTTTGTTAAGTTTGCAAGAGGATATTTGGACCACTTTGAGGCCTTCGTTGGAAACGGGATTTCTCAGTATAATGCTAGACAGATGAATTCCCAGTAACTTCTTTGTGTTGTGTCTATTCAACTCACAGAGTTGAACCTTCCTTTAGACAGTGCAGTTTACAAACACTCTTTTTGTGGAATTTGCAAGTGGAGATTTCAAGCGATTTCAGGCCAATCTTAGAAAGGGAAATATCTTTGTATGAAAACTAGACAGAATCATTCTCAGAAACTACTTTGTGTTGTGTGCATTCCACTCACAGAGTTTAACCTTTCTTTTCATAGAGCAGTTTGGAAACACTCTGTTTGTTAAGTCTGCAATGGGATATTTAGACCTCTTTGACGGCTTCGTTGGAAACGGGATTTCTTCATCTACAGCTAGACACATGAATTCTCAGTAACTTCTTTGCTTTGTGTGTATTCAACTCACAGAGTTGAACCTTTCTTTAGAAGAGCAGATTTGAAACACTCTTTTTGTGGATTTTACAAGTGGAGATTTCAAGCGATTTGAGGCCAATCGTAGTAAAGGAAATATCCTCGTTTCAAAACTAGACAGAATCATTCTCAGAAACTACTTTGTGATGTGTGCGTTGAACTTATGGAGTTTCACCTTTCTTTTCATAGAGCAGTTTGGAAACACTCTGTTTGTTAAGTTTGCAAGAGGATAATTGGACCACTTTGAGGCCTTCGTTGGAAACGGGATTCCTCAGGACAATGCTAGACAGATGAATTCCCAGTAACTTTTTGTGTTGTGTCTATTCAACTCACAGAGTTGAACCTTCCTTTAGACAGAGCAGTTTGCATACACTCTTTTTGTGGAATTTGCAAGTGGAGATTTCAAGCGATTTCAGGCCAATCTTAGAAAGGGAAATATCTTTGTATAAAAAGTAGACAGAATCATTCTCAGAAACTACTTTGTGTTGTGTGCGTTCCACTCACAGAGTTTAACCTTTCTTTTCATAGAGCAGTTTGGAAACACTCTGTTTGTTTAGTCTGTAAGGGGATATTTAGACCTCTTTGACGCCTTCATTGGAAACGGGATTTCTTCATCTACAGCTAGACACATGAATTCTCAGTAACTTCTTTGTGTTGTGTGTATTCAACTCACAGAGTTGAACCTTTCTTTAGACAGAGTAGATTTGAAACACTCTTTTTGTGGATTTTACAAGTGGAGATTTCAAGCGATTTGAGGCCAATTGTAGTAAAGGAAATATCCTCGTTTAAAAACTAGACAGAATCATTCTCAGAAACTACTTTGTGATGTGTGCGTTCAACTCACAGAGTTTCACATTTCTTTTCATAGAGCAGTTTGGAAACACTCTGTTTCATAAGTTTGCGAGAGGATATTTGGACCACTTTGAGGCCTTCGTTGGAAACGGGTTTTCTCAGTATAATGCTAGAGAGATGAATTCCCAGTAACTTCTTTGTGTTGTGTCTATTCAACTCACAGAGTTGAACATTCCTTTAGACAGAGCAGTTTGCAGACACTCTTTTTGTGGAATTTGCAAGTGGAGATTTCAAGCGATTTCAGGCCAATCTTAGAAGGGGAAATATCTTTGTATCAAAAGTAGACCGAATCATTCTCAGAAACTACTTTGTGTTGTGTGCGTTCCACTCACAGAGTTTAACCTTTCTTTTCATAGAGCAGTTTGGAAACACTCTGTTTGTTAAGTCTGTAAGGGGACATTTAGACCTCTTTGACGCCTTCATTGGAAACGGGATTTCTTCCTCTACAGCTAGACACATGAATTCTCAGTAACTTCTTTGTGTTGTGTGTATTCAACTCACAGAGTTGAACCTTTCTTTAGACAGAGCAGATTTGAAACACTCTTTTTGTGGATTTTACAAGTGGAGATTTCAAGCGATTTGAGGCCAATCGTAGTAAAGGAAATATCCTCGTTTAAAAACTAGACAGAATCATTCTCAGAAACTACTTTGTGATGTGTGCGTTCAACTCACAGAGTTTCACCTTTCTTTTCATAGAGCAGCTGGGAAACACTGTGTTTGTTAAGTTTGCAAGAGGATATTTGGACCACTTTGAGGCCTTCGTTGGAATCGGGATTTCTCAGTATAATGCTAGACAGATGAATTCCCAGTAACTTCTTTGTGTTGTGTCTATTCAACTCACAGAGTTGAACCTTCCTTTAGACAGAGCAGTTTACAAACACTCTTTTTGTGGAATTTGCAAGTGGAGATTTCAAGCGATTTCAGGCCAATCTTAGAAAGGGAAATATCTTTGTATGAAAACTAGACAGAATCATTCTCAGAAACTACTTTGTGTTGTTGCGTTCCACTCACAGAGTTTAACCTTTTTTTTCATAGAGCAGTTTGGAAACACTCTGTTTGTTAAGACTGCAATGGGATATTTAGACCTCTTTGACGGCTTCGTAGGAAACGGGATTTCTTCATCTACATCTAGACACATGAATTCTCAGTAACTTCATTGTGTTGTGTGTATTCAACTCACAGAGTTGAACCTTTCTTTAGACAGAGCAGATTTGAAACACTCTTTTTGAGGATTTTACAAGTGGAGATTTCAAGCGATTTGAGGCCAATTGTAGTAAAGGAAATATCCTCGTTTCAAAACTAGACAGAATCATTCTCAGAAACTACTTTGTGATGTGTGCGTTCAACTCACAGAGTTTCACCTTTCTTTTCATAGAGCAGTTTGGGAACACTCTGTTTGTTAAGTCTGCAAGGGGATATTTAGACCTCTTTGACGCCTTCGTTGGAAACGGGATTTCTTCATCTACAGCTAGACACATGAATTCTCAGTAACTTCTTTGTGTTGTGTGTATTCAACTCACATAGTTGAACCTTTCTTTAGACAGAGCAGATTTGAAACACTCTTTTTGTGGATTTTACAAGTGGAGATTTCTAGCGATTTGAGGCCAATTGTAGTAAAGGAAATATCCTCGTTTAAAAACTAGACAGAATCATTCTCAGAAACTACTTTGTGATGTGTGCGTTCATCTCACAGAGTTTCACCTTTCTTTTCGTACAGCAGTTTGGAAACACTCTGTTTCTTAAGTTTGCAAGAGGATATTTGGACCACTTTGAGGCCTTCGTTGGAAAAGGGATTTCTCAGGATAATGCTAGAGAGATGAATTCCCAGTAACTTCTTTGTGTTGTGTCTATTCAACTCACAGAGTTGAACCTTCCTTTAGACAGAGCAGTTTACAAACACTCTTTTTGTGGAATTTGCAAGTGGAGATTTCAAGCGATTTCAGGCCAATCTTAGAAAGGGAAATATCTTTGGAAACGGGATTTCTTCATCTACAGCTAGACACATGAATTCTCAGTAACTTTATTGTGTTGTGTGTATTCCACTCACAGAGTTGAACCTTTCTTTAGACAGAGCAGATTTGAAACACTCTTTTTGAGGATTTTACAAGTGGAGATTTCAAGCGATTTGAGGCCAATTGTAGTAAAGGAAATATCCTCGTTTCAAAACTAGACAGAATCATTCTCAGAAACCACTTTGTGATGTGTGCGTTCAACTCACAGAGTTTCACCTTTCTTTTCATAGAGCAGTTGGGAAACACTGTGTTTGTTAAGTTTGCAAGAGGATATTTGGACCACTTTGAGGCCTTCGTTGGAAACGGGATTTCTCAGTATAATGCTAGACAGATGAATTCCCAGTAACTTCTTTGTGTTGTGTCTATTCAACTCACAGGGTTGAACCTTCCTTTAGACAGAGCAGTTTGCAAACACACTTTTTGTGGAATTTGCAAGTGGAGATTTCAAGCGATTTGAGGCCAATCTTAGAAAGGGAAATATCTTTGTATAAAAACTAGACAGAATCATTCTCAGAAACTACTTTGTGTTGTGTGCGTTCCACTCACAGAGTTTAACCTTTCTTTTCATAGAGCAGTTTGGAAACACTCTGTTTGTTAAGTCTGTAAGGGGATATTTAGACCTCTTTGACGCCTTCGTTGGAAACGGGATTTCTTCATATACAGCTAGACACATGAATTCTCAGTAACTTCTTTGGGTTGTGTGTATTCAACTCACAGATTTGAACCTTTCTTTAGACAGAGCAGATTTGAAACACTCTTTTTGTGGATTTTACAAGTGGAGATTTCAAGCGATTTGAGGCCAATCGTAGTAAAGGAAATATCCTCGTTTAAAAACTAGACAGAATCATTCTCAGAAACTACTTTGTGATGTGTGCGTTGAACTTACAGAGTTTCACCTTTCTTTTCATAGAGCACTTGGGAAACACTCTGTTTGTTAAGTTTGCAAGAGGATATTTGGACCACTTTGAGGCCTTCGTTGGAAACGGGATTCCTCAGGACAATGCTAGACAGATGAGTTCACAGTAACTTTTTGTGTTGTGTCTATTCAACTCACAGAGTTGAACCTTCCTTTAGACAGAGCAGTTTGCATACACTCTTTTTGTGGAATTTGCAAGTGGAGATTTCAAGCGATTTCAGGCCAATCTTAGAAAGGGAAATATCTTTGTATAAAAAGTAGACAGAATCATTCTCAGAAACTACTGTGTGTTGTGTGCGTTCCACTCACAGAGTTTAACCTTTCTTTTCATAGAGCAGTTTGGAAACACTCTGTTTGTTAAGTCTGTAAGGGGATATGTAGACCTCTTTGACGCCTTCATTGGAAACGGGATTTCTTCATCTACAGCTAGACACATGAATTCTCAGCAACTTCTTTGTGTTGTGTGTATTCAACTCACAGAGTTGAAACTTTCTTTAGACAGAGCAGATTTGAAACACTCTTTTTGTGGATTTTACAAGTGGAGATTTCAAGCGATTTGAGGCCAATTGTAGTAAAGGAAATATCCTCGTTTCAAACTAGACAGAATCATTCTCAGAAACTACTTTGTGATGTGTGCGTTCAACTCACAGAGTTTCACCTTTCTTTTCATAGAGCAGTTGGGAAACACTGTGTTTGTTAAGTTTGCAAGAGGATATTTGGACCACAGTGAGGCCTTCGTTGGAAACGGGATTTCTCAGTATAATGCTAGACAGATGAATTCCCAGTAACTTCTTTGTGTTGTGTCTATTCAACTCACAGGGTTGAACCTTCCTTTAGACAGAGCAGTTTGCAAACACACTTTTTGTGGAATTTGCAAGTGGAGATTTCAAGCGATTTGAGGCCAATCTTAGAAAGGGAAATATCTTTGTATAAAAAGTAGACAGAATCATTCTCAGAAACTACTTTGTGTTGTGTGCGTTCCACTCACAGAGTTTAACCTTTCTTTTCATAGAGCAGTTTGGAAACACTCTGTTTGTTAAGTCTGCAAGGGGATATTTAGACCTCTTTGATGCCTTCATTGGAAACGGGATTTCTTCATCTACAGCTAGACACATGAATTCTCAATAACTTCTCTGTGTTGTGTGTACTCAACTCACAGAGTTGAACCTTTCTTTAGACAGAGCAGATTTGAAACACTCTTTTTGTGGATTTTACAAGTGGAGATTTCAAGCGATTTGAGGCCAATTGTAGTAAAGGAAATATCCTCGTTTCAAAACTAGACAGAATCATTCTCAGAAACTACTTTGTGATGTGTGCGTTCAACTCACAGAGTTTCACCTTTCTTTTCATAGAGCAGTTGGGAAACACTGTGTTTGTTAAGTTTGCAAGAGGATATCTGGACCACTTTGAGGCCTTCGTTGGAAATGGGATTTCTCAGTATAATGCTAGACAGATGAATTCCCAGTAACTTCTTTGTGTTGTGTCTATTCAACTCACAGGGTTGTACCTTCCTTTAGACAGAGCAGTTTGCAAACACTCTTTTTGTGGAATTTGCAAGTGGAGATTTCAAGCGATTTCAGGCCAATCTTAGAAAGGGAAATATCTTTGTATAAAAACTAGACAGAATCATTCTCAGAAACTACTTTGTGTTGTGTGCGTTCCACTCACAGAGTTTAACCTTTCTTTTCATAGAGCAGTTTGGAAACACTCTGTTTGTTAAGTCTGCAAGGGGATATTTAGACCTCTTTGAGGCCTTCGTTGGAAACGGGATTTCTTCATCTACAGCTAGACACATGAATTCTCAGTAACTTCATTGTGTTGTGTGTATTCAACTCACAGAGTTGAACCTTTCTTTAGACAGAGCAGATTTGACACACTCTTTTTGAGGATTTTACAAGTGGAGATTTCAAGCGATTTGAGGCCAATTGTAGTAAAGGTAATATCCTCGTTTCAAAACTAGACAGAATCATTCTCAGAAACTACTTTGTGATGTGTGCATTCAACTCACAGAGTTTCACCTTTCTTTTCGTAGAGCAGTTTGGGAACACTCTGTTTCTAAAGTTTGCAAGAGGATATTTGGACCTTTTTGATGCCTTCGTTGGAAACGGGATTTCTTCATATACAGCTAGACACATGAATTCTCAGTAACTTCTTTGTGTTGTGTGTATTCAACTCACAGAGTTGAAACTTTCTTTAGACAGAGCAGATTTGAAACACTCTTTTTGTGGATTTTACAAGTTTAGTTTTCAAGCGATTTGAGGCCAATCGTAGTAAAGGAAATATCCTCGTTTAAAAACTAGACAGAATCATTCTCAGAAACTACTTTGTGATGTGTGCGTTGAACTTACAGAGTTTCACCTTTCTTTTCATAGAGCAGTTTGGAAACACTCTGTTTGTTAAGTTTGCAAGAGGATATTTGGACCACTTTGAGGCCTTCGTTGGAAACGGGATTCCTCAGGACAATGCTAGACACATGAATTCCCAGTAACTTTTTGTGTTGTGTTTATTCAACTCACAGAGTTGAACCTTCCTTTAGAGAGAGCAGTTTGCATACACTCTTTTTGTGGAATTTGCAAGTGGAGATTTCAAGCGATTTCAGGCCAATCTTAGAAAGGGAAATATCTTTGTATAAAAAGTAGACAGAATCATTGTCAGAAACTACTTTGTGTTGTGTGCGTTCCACTCACAGAGTTTAACCTTTCTTTTCATAGAGCAGTTAGGAAACACTCTGTTTGTTAAGTCTGCAAGGGGATATTTAGACCTCTTTGACGCCTTCATTGGAAACGGGATTTCTTCATCTACAGCTAGACACATGAATTCTCAATAACTTCTTTGTGTTGTGTGTACTCAACTCACAGAGTTGAACCTTTCTTTAGACAGAGCAGATTTGAAACACTCTTTTTGTGGATTTTACAAGTGGAGATTTCAAGCGCTTTGAGGCCAATTGTAGTAAAGGAAATATCCTCGTTTCAAAACTAGACAGAATCATTCTCAGAAACTACTTTGTGATGTGTGCGTTCAACTCACAGAGTTTCACCTTTCTTTTCATAGAGCAGTTGGGAAACACTGTGTTTGTTAAGTTTGCAAGAGGATATCTGGACCACTTTGAGGCCTTCGTTGGAAATGGGATTTCTCAGTATAATGCTAGACAGATGAATTCCCAGTAACTTCTTTGTGTTGTGTCTATTCAACTCACAGGGTTGTACCTTCCTTTAGACAGAGCAGTTTGCAAACACTCTTTTTGTGGAATTTGCAAGTGGAGATTTCAAGCGATTTCAGGCCAATCTTAGAAAGGGAAATATCTTTGTATAAAAACTAGACAGAATCATTCTCAGAAACTACTTTGTGTTGTGTGCGTTCCACTCACAGAGTTTAACCTTTCTTTTCATAGAGCAGTTTGGAAACACTCTGTTTGTTAAGTCTGCAAGGGGATATTAGGACCTCTTTGACGCCTTCGTTGGAAACGGGATTTCTTCATCTACAGCTAGACACATGAATTCTCAGTAACTTCATTGTGTTGTGTGTATTCAACTCACAGAGTTGAACCTTTCTTTAGACAGAGCAGATTTGACACACTCTTTTTGAGGATTTTACAAGTGGAGATTTCAAGCGATTTGAGGCCAATTGTAGTAAAGGTAATATCCTCGTTTCAAAACTAGACAGAATCATTCTCAGAAACTACTTTGTGATGTGTGCATTCAACTCACAGAGTTTCACCTTTCTTTTCGTAGAGCAGTTTGGGAACACTCTGTTTCTAAAGTTTGCAAGAGGATATTTGGACCTTTTTGATGCCTTCGTTGGAAACGGGATTTCTTCATATACAGCTAGACACATGAATTCTCAGTAACTTCTTTGTGTTGTGTGTATTCAACTCACAGAGTTGAAACTTTCTTTAGACAGAGCAGATTTGAAACACTCTTTTTGTGGATTTTACAAGTTTAGTTTTCAAGCGATTTGAGGCCAATCGTAGTAAAGGAAATATCCTCGTTTAAAAACTAGACAGAATCATTCTCAGAAACTACTTTGTGATGTGTGCGTCGAACTTACAGAGTTTCACCTTTCTTTTCATAGAGCAGTTTGGAAACACTCTGTTTGTTAAGTTTGCAAGAGGATATTTGGACCACTTTGAGGCCTTCGTTGGAAACGGGATTCCTCAGGACAATGCTAGACACATGAATTCCCAGTAACTTTTTGTGTTGTGTCTATTCAACTCACAGAGTTGAACCTTCCTTTAGAGAGAGCAGTTTGCATACACTCTTTTTGTGGAATTTGCAAGTGGAGATTTCAAGCGATTTCAGGCCAATCTTAGAAAGGGAAATATCTTTGTATAAAAAGTAGACAGAATCATTGTCAGAAACTACTTTGTGTTGTGTGCGTTCCACTCACAGAGTTTAACCTTTCTTTTCATAGAGCAGTTAGGAAACACTCTGTTTGTTAAGTCTGCAAGGGGATATTTAGACCTCTTTGATGCCTTCATTGGAAACGGGATTTCTTCATCTACAGCTAGACACATGAATTCTCAATAACTTCTCTGTGTTGTGTGTACTCAACTCACAGAGTTGAACCTTTCTTTAGACAGAGCAGATTTGAAACACTCTTTTTGTGGATTTTACAAGTGGAGATTTCAAGCGATTTGAGGCCAATTGTAGTAAAGGAAATATCCTCGTTTCAAAACTAGACAGAATCATTCTCAGAAACTACTTTGTGATGTGTGCGTTCAACTCACAGAGTTTCACCTTTCTTTTCATAGAGCAGTTGGGAAACACTGTGTTTGTTAAGTTTGCAAGAGGATATCTGGACCACTTTGAGGCCTTCGTTGGAAATGGGATTTCTCAGTATAATGCTAGACAGATGAATTCCCAGTAACTTCTTTGTGTTGTGTCTATTCAACTCACAGGGTTGTACCTTCCTTTAGACAGAGCAGTTTGCAAACACTCTTTTTGTGGAATTTGCAAGTGGAGATTTCAAGCGATTTCAGGCCAATCTTAGAAAGGGAAATATCTTTGTATAAAAACTAGACAGAATCATTCTCAGAAACTACTTTGTGTTGTGTGCGTTCCACTCACAGAGTTTAACCTTTCTTTTCATAGAGCAGTTTGGAAACACTCTGTTTGTTAAGTCTGCAAGGGGATATTTAGACCTCTTTGAGGCCTTCGTTGGAAACGGGATTTCTTCATCTACAGCTAGACACATGAATTCTCAGTAACTTCATTGTGTTGTGTGTATTCAACTCACAGAGTTGAACCTTTCTTTAGACAGAGCAGATTTGACACACTCTTTTTGAGGATTTTACAAGTGGAGATTTCAAGCGATTTGAGGCCAATTGTAGTAAAGGTAATATCCTCGTTTCAAAACTAGACAGAATCATTCTCAGAAACTACTTTGTGATGTGTGCATTCAACTCACAGAGTTTCACCTTTCTTTTCGTAGAGCAGTTTGGGAACACTCTGTTTCTAAAGTTTGCAAGAGGATATTTGGACCTTTTTGATGCCTTCGTTGGAAACGGGATTTCTTCATATACAGCTAGACACATGAATTCTCAGTAACTTCTTTGTGTTGTGTGTATTCAACTCACAGAGTTGAAACTTTCTTTAGACAGAGCAGATTTGAAACACTCTTTTTGTGGATTTTACAAGTTTAGTTTTCAAGCGATTTGAGGCCAATCGTAGTAAAGGAAATATCCTCGTTTAAAAACTAGACAGAATCATTCTCAGAAACTACTTTGTGATGTGTGCGTCGAACTTACAGAGTTTCACCTTTCTTTTCATAGAGCAGTTTGGAAACACTCTGTTTGTTAAGTTTGCAAGAGGATATTTGGACCACTTTGAGGCCTTCGTTGGAAACGGGATTCCTCAGGACAATGCTAGACACATGAATTCCCAGTAACTTTTTGTGTTGTGTCTATTCAACTCACAGAGTTGAACCTTCCTTTAGAGAGAGCAGTTTGCATACACTCTTTTTGTGGAATTTGCAAGTGGAGATTTCAAGCGATTTCAGGCCAATCTTAGAAAGGGAAATATCTTTGTATAAAAAGTAGACAGAATCATTGTCAGAAACTACTTTGTGTTGTGTGCGTTCCACTCACAGAGTTTAACCTTTCTTTTCATAGAGCAGTTAGGAAACACTCTGTTTGTTAAGTCTGCAAGGGGATATTTAGACCTCTTTGACGCCTTCATTGGAAACGGGATTTCTTCATCTACAGCTAGACACATGAATTCTCAATAACTTCTTTGTGTTGTGTGTACTCAACTCACAGAGTTGAACCTTTCTTTAGACAGAGCAGATTTGAAACACTCTTTTTGTGGATTTTACAAGTGGAGATTTCAAGCGATTTGAGGCCAATTGTAGTAAAGGAAATATCCTCGTTTCAAAACTAGACAGAATCATTCTCAGAAACTACTTTGTGATGTGTGCGTTCAACTCACAGAGTTTCACCTTTCTTTTCATAGAGCAGTTGGGAAACACTGTGTTTGTTAAGTTTGCAAGAGGATATCTGGACCACTTTGAGGCCTTCGTTGGAAATGGGATTTCTCAGTATAATGCTAGACAGATGAATTCCCAGTAACTTCTTTGTGTTGTGTCTATTCAACTCACAGGGTTGTACCTTCCTTTAGACAGAGCAGTTTGAAAACACTCTTTTTGTGGAATTTGCAAGTGGAGATTTCAAGCGATTTCAGGCCAATCTTAGAAAGGGAAATATCTTTGTATAAAAACTAGACAGAATCATTCTCAGAAACTACTTTGTGTTGTGTGCGTTCCACTCACAGAGTTTAACCTTTCTTTTCATAGAGCAGTTTGGAAACACTCTGTTTGTTAAGTCTGCAAGGGGATATTTAGACCTCTTTGACGCCTTCGTTGGAAACGGGATTTCTTCATCTACAGCTAGACACATGAATTCTCAGTAACTTCATTGTGTTGTGTGTATTCAACTCACAGAGTTGAACCTTTCTTTAGACAGAGCAGATTTGACACACTCTTTTTGAGGATTTTACAAGTGGAGATTTCAAGCGATTTGAGGCCAATTGTAGTAAAGGTAATATCCTCGTTTCAAAACTAGACAGAATCATTCTCAGAAACTACTTTGCGATGTGTGCATTCAACTCACAGAGTTTCACCTTTCTTTTCGTAGAGCAGTTTGGGAACACTCTGTTTCTAAAGTTTGCAAGAGGATATTTGGACCTTTTTGATGCCTTCGTTGGAAACGGGATTTCTTCATATACAGCTAGACACATGAATTCTCAGTAACTTCTTTGTGTTGTGTGTATTCAACTCACAGAGTTGAAACTTTCTTTAGACAGAGCAGATTTGAAACACTCTTTTTGTGGATTTTACAAGTGGAGTTTTCAAGCGATTTGAGGCCAATCGTAGTAAAGGAAATATCCTCGTTTAAAAACTAGACAGAATCATTCTCAGAAAGTACTTTGTGATGTGTGCGTTGAACTTACAGAGTTTCACCTTTCTTTTCATAGAGCAGTTTGGAAACACTCTGTTTGTTAAGTTTGCAAGAGGATATTTGGACCACTTTGAGGCCTTCGTTGGAAACGGGATTCCTCAGGACAATGCTGGACACATGAATTCCCAGTAACTTTTTGTGTTGTGTTTATTCAACTCACAGAGTTGAACCTTCCTTTAGAGAGAGCAGTTTGCATACACTCTTTTTGTGGAATTTGCAAGTGGAGATTTCAAGCGATTTCAGGCCAATCTTAGAAAGGGAAATATCTTTGTATAAAAAGTAGACAGAATCATTCTCAGAAACTACTTTGTGTTGTGTGCGTTCCGCTCACAGAGTTTAACCTTTCTTTTCATAGAGCAGTTAGGAAACACTCTGTTTGTTAAGTCTGCAAGGGGATATTTAGACCTCTTTGACGCCTTCATTGGAAACGGGATTTCTTCATCTACAGCTAGACACATGAATTCTCAATAACTTCTTTGTGTTGTGTGTACTCAACTCACAGAGTTGAACCTTTCTTTAGACAGAGCAGATTTGAAACACTCTTTTTGTGGATTTTACAAGTGGAGATTTCAAGCGATTTGAGGCCAATTGTAGTAAAGGAAATATCCTCGTTTCAAAACTAGACAGAATCATTCTCAGAAACTACTTTGTGATGTGTGCGTTCAACTCACAGAGTTTCACCTTTCTTTTCATAGAGCAGTTGGGAAACACTGTGTTTGTTAAGTTTGCAAGAGGATATTTGGACCACTTTGAGGCCTTCGTTGGAAACGGGATTTCTCAGTATAATGCTAGACAGATGAATTCCCAGTAACTTCTTTGTGTTGTGTCTATTCAACTCACAGGGTTGAACCTTCCTTTAGACAGAGCAGTTTGCAAACACTCTTTTTGTGGAATTTGCAAGTGGAGATTTCAAGCGATTTCAGGCCAATCTTAGAAAGGGAAATATCTTTGTATAAAAACTAGACAGAATCATTCTCAGAAACTACTTTGTGTTGTGTGCGTTCCACTCACAGAGTTTAACCTTTCTTTTCATAGAGCAGTTTGGAAACACTCTGTTTGTTAAGTCTGTAAGGGGATATTTAGACCTCTTTGACGCCTTCATTGGAAACGGGATTTCTTCATCTACAGCTAGACACATGAATTCTCAGTAACTTCTTTGTGTTGTGTGTATTAAACTCACAGAGTTGAACCTTTCTTTAGACAGAGCAGATTTGAAACACTCTTTTTGTAGATTTTACAAGTGGAGATTTCAAGCGATTTGAGGCCAATTGTAGTAAAGGAAATATCCTCGTTTAAAAACTAGACAGAATCATTCTCAGAAACTACTTTGT